>NC_081419.1:90606786-91806786 GCF_949786415.1 Peromyscus eremicus | reverse complement strand
TGAACATTCATTGATTAAACCTTAAAAATAGAGGTCCAAGAGATAAAACCTTCATGTACGGTGTGGTGGTTTGAATGTGAAATGTCCCCTATCAGCTCTAACTTTTGACTATTTGGTCCCTAGTTGGTGCTGCTGTTTGACTGCTTAGGAGGTATGGTTTTGCTGGAACAAGAACATCACTGGAGGTGGTGGGCTTTGAGCATTTGAAGCCTCACCTACTTCCAATTTGCTTTCTTCTTTTGCTTGTAGTTCAAGATGTGGGCTTTCAGCTTGCTCTGACTACCATGTCTGCTGCTAGCTGTCCACCACGAGGGCCTAGTAGCCTTCTGGAACTGTATGCCCAAATAAACTCCTTCTTTTGTAGCATGCTTTTTTGCTCACGGTGTGTTATCATAGCATCAGAAAAGTAACTAATATAGATGCCCAATTTTCTCCATCTTATTTCTACTAAGGGCTTCGTGATAATGGACTGACAGAAATAACAGAGAACACTTTGTATGTAATTTCATCAGAGATATTCTTCATCGTATATTTTATAATTCAGGGACTGAAAAAGTTGACAGTGCCAGATAATATATAACTTAGGCTTTCTGAGTTCCAAAACTATTTCCGTAATATATTCATGTCATCAGCATGCTATATCAGAAACATAGACAACCTATTTGTGTCTTTCCCCAAGGTTAGCATTTATTGAATAGCAATTAATACACAAGGTATAGTGATTTTAATGACAGCAATTTACTAGATACTTCCACTTCGAACAATAACCCAGCCTGAGGCAAACAAAGGGTCTTTTTTATTCCAGTCTTGATTACTAATATTAACTTTCAGATTACACACTACACATCACACAGTAATTCTGTCTTTGCATAAGTATTTGTATAGGCTTTAGAAGGTCTATGAAGGATTAAGAGGCCACAGTAGGGTTGAAGAGGTTTTGAAAGTCCTGAGGAGCAGGGAGACTGGATAGGAATGCAAATAGAGTCTGCCGGACTAAGATAAGAACCCTGATCTAGTCTGAAGGAGTTAGAGCAGCTGCTGCAGCGGCTGGCTGCTGGCTGCATCCACAGTCTTCAGAGTTGAGCTGGAAGAGTGAAGTCAGGCAAAGGGCAGCCATGAGTCTGCACAACTGAACAGGGAGATGGACCGGCAGCATGTTCAGACAGAGGAGGACATGGCAATTAGAGCAGGATGTGTCAACAGCAGAGGCTGAGCAGAGCTGAAGTTCCTGGAACAGTCAAGAGTTCTCTTTGGGTCCTGGGGTCAGATGGTCAGCAGAGTCACCACCACAGTGATCTGTATTGTCCTCTTTGTGGGGTCCACTTGAGGGGGGCCCAGCCTTTCTTTGGTTTGGTGTATCTAATAAGTTCTTGGGCCTGTTTTTCCTGATGTGCTTTTAATATACTCATGTCCTATAGTCCCAATTCACTCTGACAAATTCATAGGGTGGCACCTTTCCTCCTCTCAGGAAAAGTCATTTATCAGTCTGTGCTGCATGGATGGCGTTGGACAGATGGTGCCTTTCACATGACCACCCGGGGGCAGAGTCAACCTTCGTCTTCAAAATGGAGTCAGATGACACTTGTAAAATGGAGTCTTTCATGGCAAGGCATAATCTGAAAAACCACTGCTTTACACAATGTGGAGTAGCTTAGATAAGGGCAGGGTCTGATCTCAACAAGTCATCATTATTTTAACAAATGGTTAATGATATACAAATCATCCTTAGCACTCCAGAAGTACAAAAATAAGGCATGAACTAGGATGGGTCCCCAGGCTATAGTTTGTTGATCTTCCTATAGGATTGCAAAACTAAGATAACTTTATGTTTATATAGCAATTGGCTTTTCCTGATAGGAAATATAGCTCATTGATGAGTTTTCCATTGAGAATGTGGTATGTCCTTATGTACTTAGTGGGGGTTCTGAAGTCCTAAGGGTAAAAAGCAGTGTTTTCTCAACTTCAATCCTTTTGAAGCATGTAATAATCAAATCTGTGAAGAACATTGTCTTATTAGTAGATGAGTATGTGTGCATGTACATAATTCAAATCAATTCTAAGGTCAATAAGATACTGACATAATGGTCAATAAAAAAATGATAAGGTAGTTGCCATTAATATGGTTAGCAGGTTGGCATTGGTCCATACCAGTCTTTTGGTATTCTAGAAGAACACTTTCCTTCTTCTGGGTGTACAACCTAGACATAGGGTAAAGGGCCTTTTAGCAATGATTGGAGGGATTTTAGTGTCACCCAGCCCCTCACATGGGCATTCTTGTTCAGGGCTATGTTCCTGTCTTGAGTGAATATGGGTGGATTAAGAACTAACTTGTGTATGAGTTTTCCCCTCTTGTCTTTATAACATTATTATCCCAACTCTAGTTTGAAGTAGAGATTACCTTACTCTAGTAGTCATGGCAACTAGTTAAGCAAAATAATTAGAATGTATCTAGGTAAATGGTAGTGGTAATGTGGTTATTCTCTAATAGGAACAGGGAAGGGAAGGTCATCTAATCCTCATCTAGCCATAACTGCATACTGCCCTTCTCTAGCTGCAAATGGTCTTGGGAGATGCTAAAAAATAGAAAATAGAAGGCTAACTGAAAGGGGGACTCCATGATGTGGCTTCTGTGAGGTCATTAGTTATGATGGGGTGGGGGAGGCTTTGTGGTAATGTAGCTGTTGGTAGGGGGTCACCCATGATCCTGAAAGTAACCTATAACTCATGCTCTGTGAATAAGCCAAATGAACTCATTGGTTGACAAGTTAAACTCTGTGGAATGGCCAATTCGGTTTGTAGTTTGTGTCCTATCTGGGGTGAATGGACAGTTGTTCCTGTCTCCCAAGAAAAGTTAATGCAACAACATGGGATGAAAGTCTTTGAAAGTTGGTAGCAACTAAAACTGCAGCTCTAGAATTGCTCCATAAATTCTGGTTTTGGAGACTATTGTTTTAAAACGATATTTAAGTTGTTGGCCATTTCACCCCAATCACAATAATTGGTGCTGGCTTTTAAAAAGCTTTGGCTTCCTTAAGTAAAACAAAACCTAAGGGGGAGGTAGTTGCAGCAGTAAAAGTGGGCTAGACAAGATTACAGGAAGACAAGAAGACTCCAGAGGCCTGAACTAGCAATCCTTCCTCTTTCCTGTGGGTGTGGTTACTGGCAATGTGGCAGGATTGAAAGCACAGTGCCCCCTACTGCCCCACCGTGGGTCTGTTCTCTTAGGGATCAGCATGGTGGGCTAGAGTGTGTAAATGGAGAACTTTGTGCATGCCATTTGATTCTAAATGAGTTGTTGCTATGGTTTGGGAAGCAGGGAGCATGACAACTGAAAAGCTAGAGGGTGGGCAAGTGTGTGGGAAGGAGAGAAAGAAGAATACTGGCCTGCTGGCCCTTTCTTCACTTTTTGATAGAAGCAGACAGAAATAGTAATCCTCTTGTTGCCAAAATTCACTTTCTAGGAGAGACATAAACAGTGTCTACACCTCCTTTTAAGGTCCTAATGACAAACAGAGGCACAATTCTACCAGGGTTCATTCTGGGGAACCAGTGAGTTTATTGGGCTTACTTACAGAGCATAGGTGAGGGGTTACCTGCAGGTGTGAATGCTTCCCCCCAAAGCTGCACTAGGGGTCATGGCTTCCCCATAGCTGCATAGATGGAGTGTCTCACCACCCAAAGTCCCTCCTTGACTATATACTCTGGCCTCTCTCCTAGAGCACATGCAATTAAGGCAGAGTTGGTACAGTAGGTAGCAGGAGTGGTTGAATACTCAGGTGAGGGCTTTGTGACCCTTCCCACCAAGCCGTGAGGAGCAAGCCAGTAAGCAGCACCCCTCCATGTCCTTTGCTTCAGTTCCTGACTCCAGTAAGCAGTCAAGAATCCCAGTTTAGACAATCCTTTTGCGGTAGGGTGGGGTGAAGTTGAACTCCCCAAGATGGAGTTTGGTTGCTTGGATTGGAGGACAGTCACTCACAACATTTGTGATTACTATTTTGTGGTTCTTGAGAGGTCAAAGATGGAGGGAAAATTAAGGGTTAGTAGTGATGCTCTTCATTCTTCTAGGGCGGATGCCTAATGGGACAAGCAGAGCAAACAGGCAGGAATGTAAGCTACTTGGTGGGTGTGAACCTGGGGCTTAACTGGACAGGCAGAGTGTGTATGTGACACACAGAGGATGCTTATAAACCCAAGTGAATGAGTTCGTTGCTACTTGGACCCATACAACCTTGTTATAGCATCTTCTTTGCTTTGGTGGCAGCATGTCATCATGTATTTCAGGTGGTCTGAAACGTATCATGGAGTCCAGGTTGGGCCCCAACTCAGCAGAATGTCATGTTTTACCTCTATGTATGTGGTATGGATGAAACAAGAATGAACATATGCAGATATTTTTCTGTTGAATCTGGGGTTTAGTCTAACTTACAGAGTCTCTGGGAAGAACATAACAGGTATGTATGTTTTAAGTATTGTAAGGAAGGGCCAAGAAATGCTTAGTGGAAAGTAACATATATTCAGAGAAAAGAATGAACAAGCAGAATCCAAATACTGCAATTGGAGAGGTTAACCACATTCCCAAGCTGACTAAACCCTGCTCTTTTACACACCGTTATCAGGAACATAAAACTATGCTACCCCATGAGCTGAAGACTCTTGATATACAGTCAGGATTTCTGCTTGCCTACAGCCTGATTGCAATGATTATTAGTTTATCTCTTTTCATTTGGGTACACCATATCAGGAATAACTGATCAGCTGGTGCGGTTTCTTGGTCTCTAGCAATGGACAGGTTTGTAGCAGTTTTTCTTTGAAACCTGAAAACGTCTGGTGTGCTGGATAGTTTTATGTCAACTTGACAGATACAAGCTAAAGCCATTTGAGGAAACCTCAATTAAGAAAATGCCTCCATAAGGCCAGGGCTGTTGGCAAGTCTGTAGGACATCTCTTAATTAGAGATTGATGTGGGAGGGCCCAGCTCATTGTGAGTGGGGCCATCCCTGTGATGGTGGTCCTGGATTCTATAAGAAAGCAGGCTGAACAAGCCATGGGGAGCAAGCCAGTAAGCAGCACCCCTCCATGGCCTCTGCTTCAGCTCCTGCCTCCAGATCACTGCCCTATTTGAATTCTTGTCCTGACTTCCTTCAATGATGAACAGCAATATGGAAGTGTAAGCCAAGTAAACTGTTTCTTCCCCAACTTGTTTTTTGGTCATGGTGTTTTATCATAACAATAGTAACCCTAAGACACATGACCAATGGGTTTCCAGGGCTGTCCTGTACCTCTCAATTGGGCTGATCTTTTGTGTGGTTGTAGACTTAAGAGATCTAAAAACAGTTTTCAGAGTGTTCCTTTCCAGTAACAGATGTTAAATCCAGCCCTAGAGCAAGTGAGGAAAAAACACAAGAACTTTCTGCCAGTAATAGGTTTGGGGTCGATCAGCTTGGAAATAATTATTGTATGATTTGTGGCAAGGAAAAATACTAAAATGGTGAGTTATTGCCTCTTAACAGACATGCATTTAGCATAATGACACGTTTGTTCCTTTCCAATGTTTATACATATTTGAACAAGGGACACAAATCATCACTGCAGTCAGGAATCACATTGCAGCTGTGCCTCAGCCAGCAGGTAGGCGGAGCCTAGAGCACCTGGACCCAGGAGCAGAGAGGCCAAGGACTCAGGCTGCTCTTTTAACCTTGACACTTTGCTTGCTGGCCAATCTTGGTTGATTAAAACATCATTGGAGCCTCATTTTTTTTTTTTACCTGTAAAACCTGGTCATACTAGTGTCCCTATATATAGTGATATTACCTGTGTGAATTACATACACCAGAGCTGGGATAAAGTAGGTGTGTAATGAATATCTGTTTCCTTATCACTGTTAAATTTAGTATCCTTTTAGACACCATGTATCTCAGAATTTAAAATGGAGACAATGCTTCTCAGGAATTTTAATATTTAATAGAGATGAATTATTCTTGGAAGATGGGGTTAAAATGTTAGCAGAGAAATTGGGGTTCCCCTCTGGGTTCCTAGTTTCATTAATAAAGTAATTTAGAAATGGACAAAGAAAAGTTTAGAGGGGAAGAACATAGGCAAGCTGTAATCTTGAAAGCTTCCAAGACAAGGGAGATGTAGAATAAGCCATACCTTTTGAATTAGGGTCTAAGAAAGCCAACATGCCCAGTAATGGAGGTTGGCAAGAACCGACATGGCGCAGAAGGGGAGCCAAAGGTGAGACAGCCCTAGTGTCAAAGAATGCTTAGATTTCTGTCAGTATCTGAAAGAGGAAACGACAGAAGGAGGAAACCAGGAGATTGATAGGCCCAGATGGATTAAATCTTATTGGAGGAGACAAAAATATAGAATCTTCAAAGCAGGTGGGAAGGTCAGAGGTATTCCTTTCCTTTGACTAGGATAACTAAAGAAAGGAAGTCACAGTATTTTCTTTTTTGATGCTACCAGAGAAAAAGGAAAAAAAAATGGGTTCCAAATCCAACCAGGGGAGAGGTCTACCCTTCATGGCCTTCAGGGCTACTAGTTCCTGTGTAGTTATCTAGCAAAAGTACATTATTCTGATGAAGAATAAACATACCTCAGTCAGGACTGACGGGATTTAAATTGGCAAAGACCTCTGTTTCTGTTGCTTAGCATATACTTAGTTGTGTCCTTTTTTCTGCCCCACACTCCTAGGACATATATATTTAGGTCCTCTCAAGTTGACTTGCTTTACCCTTTTGTTCATAACCCCACCATAACTTCAAATTCATTTTAAAAAAAAGAAAAGAAAACAACAACAACAAAAACCTGACATAAATTTTTTTATTAATGGATATCTTTGAGATTCGATTGTTGGTCCTAGGCTGGATTTTGACAGTGTCAAAATCTCCCTCAGGTAGATGTGTGTCAGATCTAACATACTTGATGTGTAGGAAAACCTGAGTGAATATTTATTGCTGACACGAACATGGCCATGTCAAGGATCCTAGCCTCAGATCCAGAGGGAAATGGCAAGCCCTTCCTTTCTGGTTCGTGTGTAGATACTAACAGTGTCTTGTTTAGCTATAGGCAATCACCCCATCTCCTTGTTCAACTCTATATAATGAGCACAGCATGTTTCTTGGATGCTGTGGTTTCTCTAGAAAAGTGCCCAGGCCCCCTGACTCCCAGATATTTTTTCTGTGTTTGTGTTCTTTTTTTTCTTCATTCTCTCACTGCCCTGGTGAGGTCATGTCCCTGGACCTGTGCAAGGACGTGCATTGATACAGTCAGACTGAAGTGAGGATTGTTCCAGACAGTCCCTGCTATGCGATCACATTCTATTCCATCCACTCCCAGAGCATGATATGCAACTGTCCATGAACAGAGGGTCATTTTCCCCCACATGATGGCTAGCCCTTCTACTCGAAAGCTGATCTTGATGCTCTTGGTTTAGAATGCTTGAGAAATCTGGCTGTGAGCCTTCTTATAGTAGGCACCTTCTTATACTAGTTTCTCCAGGGAACACTCAGATATTAAAATGCCAGAAAGAGAAAGAGGAAGCAGCAAAGAAAACGAAGACATTCTCCTTAAAATAAGGACACAAAAATCCAGTGAACGTGAAGAGTTCTAGAAGAAAGTATTTTAAGAATGAGGGAGGGGGTGATGATGTGGAATGTTGCTAATAGAGGGTATGAGATTAAGACTATAGTTATTTGATACATTTAGCAATATGGACTTGGCTAGTTTAAAGCACTAATCTCATTCTCACTTTTTTTCTTATAAAATCTATGTAAGGATATATTCTTTAATTTTTTCCTTTTTTTTCAAATGAAGAACTTGAGATTCAGGATGTATAAACTGCCAATGGAAAGTGGAAGAATTTAGATCTGAACCCTAGTTTTCTAACCCCATCTCTCATTATCTCTGGTAACAGATACTTACAATTTACTTTTAAATCATAGATTTTTCTTTTTACAAGAGTTCACACTTAAAGACTCATTTTACAATTTGAGTAAAAGATTTTGGCCATTTTTTTAACTGTGTGTGTCAGGGATGTGGCGAGACCAGTTATAGGAACTTTTTCTCCTACCTGAGAATGAAATTAGGCTTGAACACAACCATGGAAAACACTCAGACTTCCGTGAATATTTTGTGGAAAGCAGAATGATATGAAAGATCAAGTAATCTCTGTCCCTCAGCACAGATGAACTCCCTGAATGGACTTCTGAAAAGGTCCACATGAGTTCACCATGGACACTCAAGATTCCAAGCAACGCCATGGGTAGCTGGTTGTTTTGGGTGTACAAACTTAACAGTTCTTAAAAAAACAAAACCTGGGTATAAGATCAGACTGGAACATCACTGTTTCTCTTTTTTACATACTCTGTCAAGATCGCTTCCAGTCTATTTACTACCTCTTTAATTTATTTTTAAAAATATCCCTAATATGTTTGAACATCAGTATACACACAGAGCTTTTAGGAAGAACCTCTGCACAGTATTTAAGGTACTCCACTGAGTGGTTCTTTTGTAATTCAATGCATAATATCTTAAAGATGAACACCAATGAGAACAGGCCATGACCTAATGGCTTCACTGTTCAGTATCACCAAATATTTAAGAACAGCAATTCTTCCAAAACTCTTCGAAAAGTCTGAAGAGCAGAAGGTATTTCCAAACTCATTATTTGAGACCAGCATTACCTTGATACCAAAACCCAACAAGAAAACAATAAAAGAAAGCTATAAGTTGATATCGCCACTGAACATGGATACAAAAGTCCTTAAAAAAAAGCAAATCAAATTGGACAGCACATTAAAAACATTATCTCTCACTATCAAGTGGGATTTATCCCTGGGATATGAGAAAGATTCAACATGTGCAAATTAATGAACATAAGATGCTGCATCAGCAGAATGAAGGACCAAAACATTCAGTTATATCAAAAACTACAGGCGAAGCACTGGACAAAATTCAACATTCTTTCATCTTATGATTAAAACACCTCAGCAAATTAGCAATGATAAAGGCTACATAGTACAAGCCCAGGGCTACAGCCAAGTCAACGGTGGAAAATTTGAAATGTTTCCTTTTAAAACTAGGAACAAAACAAACGTGTCCACTCCTGCTATTTCTGTTCACCATAGAATTAGAAGTTGTAGTCAGAGAAGTTAGTCAAGAGGGAAAGAAAGGGCATCCAGGGGCTGGGACTGTAGCTCAAGGAGTGGAACAGTTGCCTAGTATGTGAAAGACCCTGGTTTTGATCCATAGCACCATGAAAAAGTGCAGACTTTATTAGTTTACTGAAACAAGTGATTGAATATGGTAAGGAAAACCTCATACAACCACAGCTGTCCGATATCAGAATGGTCTCTATATATTAGCTTTTTCAGGCTTCCTCAATGTTGACAACTTGCGTTATTTGCCATGGTGTTGTAATGACTTCTTAGAACAGCAGTCCTCAACCTGTGCGTCATGACCTTCAAGAGGGTCACATATCAGATATCTTGAATACCAGGTATTTACATTAAAATTCATAACAGTAGCAAAATTACAGTTAGGAAGTAGCAACAAAATAATTTTATGGTTGGGCATCATCACAACATGAGGAACTGTATTAAAGGGTCTTAGCATTTGAAATGTTGAGAACCACTTTCTTAGAAGAAACATATTGAACTTCTAGTAATTCTTTCTAGGTTAAAAGGTTCCTTTGAATTTGGAATGAAAGAAGTTTCCATTCTCCTTATATGCAGATGATGTAGTCTTGCGTATAGGAAACCTTAAAGTCTCTACCAAAAATCTGTTGGAACTTGTGAATGAATTCAGTCAAGTTCCAAATTACAGAATCACTTCACAAAAACATCAGTCTCATATACACTAGTAAAGAACAAAATTTAAAAAGAAATCTAGAAAACAAACCCACTTATAATAATTACAAAATAAATGAAATCCTTATGGGTAAAGTTAGGCAAAGAAGTGAAAGACTAGCATATCAAAAATTATAAAACATTAATGAAAGAAACTGAAGAGAACATACATAAGTGGAAATATATTCTATCTTCATGGATTTGAAGAATTCATGTTTTAAAAACATCCATATTACTCAAAATTATATATAGGCTCAATATATTCCTTATCAGAACTCTAATGACATTCTTCATAAACATAGAAATAAAAAACTCCTAAAATTTCTGTGGAACCACAGATGACTCTGAATAGCCAAAGCAATATGGAACAAAAAGAACAAAGATGAAGACATCATATTACCTGATGTAATATAATTTGTAGTAATCAAAACAATAGTAGCAACACATATTCACAGCATACAGAAAGGCAGGCCATCCCACAGCATTATATAATTGTTTATGATATATCTTTTGATGAAAGCTGCCAAGAACACACAGTGGAAGAAAGGACCATTTCTATAATGGTGCGAAGTGAACTAGATACTCATGTACAGAGTGGAACTGGACCTTAGTCTCATGACAACAAATATGGAAATGAGATTATATCAAGTGGGATTAAAGAGCTGCGCAGTGAAGGACACCATCAACAGAGTGAAGAAACAAACAGAGACTGGGAGGAAATACTTGCAAACCAGACAATGGAAAGTGTCTGATTTTCAAAACATATTGGGATCCCAGTTCCTAGCAAAAAGCAAGCAATGATGTAAAAATAGAGATACTTCTTAAAAGGAGATCAAGGGCCAAAAGATATATGAAAAATTGTTCAGCATCATTAATCATCAGGGAAATGCAAATTAGAACCACAACAAGATAGCACCTTAAGACTGTTAGAATGGATCTCACCAAAAAGATGAATGATGGAGTGTCTTGACAACAATGTCAAGACAGAAGAACTGTTGTGCTCTGCTGATGAGATTATAAAATCAGAGAAAGCTCAAAAATGTGAAAATTAGATTATTGTGCTATCTATGAATTCTTCTAAGCAGTGTATGTTCTGTACTAGTTTCATTTTGTTTCTGTGACTAAACACTCTGACCAAATCAACTTGGTGAGGAAAGGGTTTACTTGGCTTACATTTCCAGGTCACAATGTAGAAATGAAGAAAGTCGGGGCAGGAAATCAAGGCAAGAACCTGGAGGCAGGAACTGAAGCAGAGGCCATGGAGGAACTCAACTTTCTAGTTTTCTCTCTGGCTTCTTCTCAGGCTCATGCTTCTCTAGGTTTCTTATACAGCTCAGGACCATCTGCCTAGAGATGGTGCTTCCTGTAGTGGGCCGGGTCCTCTTGCATCAGTTAGTAAGTAAGATGATCCACCACAGACATTTGCACGGGTCAATATGGTTTAGGCAACTCCTTGATTAAGGCTTTCTTTTCAGATGAATCTAGGATGTTTCAAACTGATAATTCATGCTAACTAGGACATCAACCAAGGAAATCAAACCAGCATATGAGACATTTGCATTCCTGTGTTCACTGTAGCCCTATATACAGTAGCCATGTGTCCACCAGTGGGTGAATAGACAAAGAAAACATGGTATATATGCATAATATTATAGAACACTATTATCTTTAAAAGAAGAAGAGACTTGTAACACAAATTGCTAAATGGTTTTATTAATTAAAAAAAAACCCAGAGCCAGTTATTAGGGTGAAAGCTGAAAGATCAGAGAAGCAGAGCAAGCCACAGCCAACCTCACCTTGCCAACTTCTCAGCCAATCCTGTTTCCTCAGACGTAAAGCCTCTGAGTCCTCAACTGATAGGGTCTTAGTTGAAGCTTTAGTTCCTGTCTCTTCACACCTTATATACTGTTCTCCACCCAGCCATATCACTTTCTGGGATTAAAGGCATGTGTGCTTTCCAAGCAAAGGCATGAGATCTCAAGTGCTGGGATTAAAAGCATGTGTTACCATTGTCTGACTCTGTTACCAGTGTGGCCTTGAACTCACAGAGATCCAGATGGATCTCTGCCTCCCAAGTGATAGGATTAAGGGTGTGTGCCACCACTGTCTGGCCTCTATGTCTAATCTAGTGGCTAATTCTATCCTCTGATCCCTAGATAAGCTTTATTGTGGTGCACAATATATTTGGGTGCACAATATAACACCACAGAGACTTATTTACAATAGGAATAATCCAGTGGGGCATTATGTTAAGTGAAACAAGCCTGGCAAAAATAAATACTGCATGATCTCACTTTTACATGGAAACTAAAAATTTAAACTAATAGAAGCAGGGACTAGAATGGTGATTGTTAAGGCTGAAGTTTGGTGAGAACTATAAAGAGATGATTAAAGTTATACAGCTTCAATTGAGAGGCTAAAGAGCAAGAAATCTGTTGAATAATCTATGGTTGAAAATCACTAAAATAGACTTTAAGTGCTCTTATAACAAAAAAAAATTAATAACCATATGAAGTAATGTTAAGCAGTTTTAGGCAGCCATTTTACAATATGCATATATTTTAAAACATTGTCCACCATAAATATTCACAATTTAGAAAGTTTAACTGAAATAAATAAATAATTTAAGATGCTTTTGAGACTATAAATAGGGTTTTTGTCATCTATGACAAAAATGAACGTTTTTATTCTGGATCCTGTTGGTTAAATGGACTGAGAAATACCATAGATATTAATTATTTGGCTAATGTAGAATTTATTTAAAACATAACATTAATTAAAACAATCCAGCTCATGAACTATTTCTGAGTTGAAATGTCTATTTTAATAGTTTAAAAACAGATACTTGGGCTAAGTCAACATGCCTGGTCCATTCAGAGACAGATGAAAGTCCAAGGCAACCACAAAAATGCTGAAAAGAGGCCACAACTCTGAATTGAGAGTCTCCGTGACTGTTCCTACTGTTTGTGAATGTGGTTGGAAAACAGAACTCAGATCTCAAGGGACTAGAACCTTATAAAGTCCTGCACCAGCTCCTAGAATGGCAGTGGCCCAAGTGACCGTGTAGAATTGCAAAGCCCAAGCTATGATGTTGGGTTGCTTATTTGTTATTGGTTGGTGTATTTGTCTAAGATGGATGGGGCAGGTTAGAACCTGCTCGGCTCAGGTTAGAACCTGCTCGGCTCAAGTTGAGCCAGGAATTCATCCATGATTCTGCCCTTAAGTAGCTGTACACACCATCTTGGCTCAGTGAATCTACTTCCTTATTGGTAGAATGTGTAGAGAGTGATTGCTGATGCCCGTCCCAGGACTAATGAGATGATACTCACAAAGAGTATTATTGTAGTGCATTGGGAGGAATGCCCAGTGGCAAGATGTTATAGATCAGTAACATTGTTTGTTCAAAACATGTGACTGGGGCTTGAGAGATGGCTCAGTGGTTAAGAGCACTGGCTGCTCTTCCAGAGGAGTCAGGTTCACTTCCCAGCACCCACATGATGACTCACAACCTGTAACCCCAGCCCCAGGAAACAAGACGCCCTCTTCTGGCATCCACACACACTGCATGCATGTGATTCACAAAAGTAAAAGGCAGACAAAACACATATTTACATAAAATTAAATAAATAAATAAAATAACAGCAATATATGCCCACTGTTATTAAATGGAAGACAAGGCTGAACAGTTCTCTATCTCAAATATAATCCCATACATGTAAAACTGTTTAATGGTTCCAAACGATGCACTGAATAAATAAGACGGTTGATTATTACACAGACTGTACTTCATGCTTTAAAAAATGTTTTAAGCTTGCGATTTCATCCTCAATACACGGAAGACATACTTGAACAGTTTCATTTTAGACAGCCTTTAGCCATTTAGGGCAGTAATTAGAGATGGAGGAAAAAACTAGATCCCCGAGTCTGTTTCCCTGGAGACAATGTGGAGGGTGATCTGGTGCTCCTGCGGCGGTGCCACAAACCTGCATCTGTAATGGCAGCTGTGACATGCCAGCCTGAGCCTGGAGGTTGGCCATCCTCACACTCTGACTTCGTAGTTGCTGGAAATCTTTTGTTCTCAGGATTTGTGAGGAAATAGCAAGTCTTTGCATTCCGAGAAGCACCCCTAAAAGGCCCACCTTGCTGTGACATGTTATTTAGACACCTCATCTCTATTTACTGCCTTCTAGAGAACCACTCTTCCCATATTTGAGGCGCTGGGAATCACTTTATGAGCCATTTTCTGAAATGAGACGACTTTATTTCTTAACTAAAGCCTTCCCCTGGATTCCACAGCACTTAGTCCTAAAAATCCTATTTTGCTCCCCATTTTATTTTAACTACAGGCGGTTTCTGACTTCCTCTGGCCAGGACTGCTTTCATTTCAGCATAACCTATGTGTTCTTGCACCCTTAGCCTCTGCCCCTAATCCCCCTCTCTTCCTTGCTAAAGACCTCTGCCTCAGATATCCTTATTCTGGAAGCCTCCTTCCTCAGCTCAAATGTCCCTTCTCACAGGCCTTTTCTGACCACGTGATCTAAGGCCTTAGCTTTTCTCCATCCTATTGTCTCAGTTTACTGTTCTGTAAAGAGCTTGTAGAAATGTCAGCTAGCAACAAGCAAATGTTAATTTGCTGTCCTTGCCCTCTTGAGGAGAGCATTCATTGATTTTCATCACATGTGGAGACCTTATGCCAGAAGAACATCTGAAACACAGTAGATGCTTATTAAATATGACCCGATGGATGTATTAATGGGCAACACCTACAGTTAGACTTACAATTTTTTTTCTGAAATTTCAATAGCTGTGGCTGTGACTGTGAAGCATGGTGCATTTCTTATGCTTTGATTTTGAAATGCCCCTTACTGGCTCATGGTTTGAATGTTTATTTCCAGTAGCTGTTGATATTTTAGGGTCTATGGAACCTTTAGGAGGTAAGACTTAGCTGGTGGATATAGTCTTTGAAGATGTAGCCTGGCCCCTAGTCCCAGCTACTCCCTGCTTCCTGATCTGCAACCATGTGAGAAGTCTACCTCAAGAACAGCACCATGCACTCTGCCTTCCCTGCCACGACAGACCAAAGTCTCTGTGAAACCATAAACTGAAAGGAATCTGTCCTTCCTTAGGTTTGGTATGTTGTCATGTTGATGAACACAGTGTGGGATGCAGGGCTGTTTGCTCTGATTATGTCTTTCATTGATGTGTATCTAAGATAGTAAGTGAGCATCCTACTCACCATGGCTTAGCTTAAAGGGAGACCACTTATACATTGTGGGATATAGATATAGAGATATAGACGTTTGGAGGCCAAGTAACCATGGAAACACTTCTTATCAATGACCTTTATTTTATTCAATATACAGAGAGTGGTGTAAGAAGCCATTTAACAAATGTTCATTACTCTCATCTTTTCTAGGAAAAGGCTTTAACTAAGTTCAACCTTCCTGACTTGTTTTCCTGTAATTGTCTGTCTGCCTCATCTATGTTTTAGGATTAGGGGATACAGAGTGGTTGAGAGGCCCTTAATACTGAGATGTAAAATACCACTGTTTTCACAGAAAGCATCTACAGTAATGCATCTGTTGCTCCTTTTCTAGGTGACCACTTTCCATTCTTCTCTCTATCTGTAGTGCCCAGTGGAGTAGGAGCTCAATGCATTAGTGAATCAGTGGACAGATAGACACCATGATCATTTCTTTCTTCCTCTGCTGACTCCTCATCTGCTGACTGTAGTCATGGCTCACTTTGGATTTATTTGTCTTTTTAGTAAATTGCTGTGTATTAAATGAAACTCTTTTGTAGAGGTGCTTTTTATTTAACTTTAGTTTGACTGCCTGTTGTAATACATTTTTTTTTTTTTTTTTGCTGAGGCATCAGGTCTGGATGTGGGTTTTAGTATCACAGTACTGTGAGGGCTGAGAGACAGTGGCTGAATAAAGAGTGAAAGATGAACAGTGCATTGGCTATAAATGTTCTCTGGTGTTGACTCTAGATTACTTGAGACTTTTTTATTTAAAATAATTTTTAATTCATTTTACATGCCAACCACAGATCTCCCTCTCATCCCTCCTCCCTCTCCCCACCCCCTGCCTAACACCTCCCCCTCCCCCAGTCACCCCTCATTTCCTCCTCCAAAAGGGTAAGTTCTTCTATGGGGGGACAGCAAAGCCTGGTACATTCAGTTGAGTCAGGACCTGCCTCAAGCGTGAGCAAGGTGTCTGACCATAGGTAATGGGATCCAGAAAGCCGGCTCATGCACCAGGGATAGATCCTGATCACACTGTCAGCCCCTCTAACAGACCCAGTTACACAACTGTCTCCCATATGCAGAGGACCTAGTCTGGTCCTATGCAGGTTCTACAGCTGTTGGTCTAAAGTTTGTGAGTTCCTATAAGCCTGGTTCAGTTGTATATGTAGATTTCCCCATCATGATCTTGCCCACCCCGCCCCCCTTGCTCATAGAATCCCTCTTCTCTCTCTTTGACTGAACTTCCGGAGCTCGGCCTGGTGCATGATTGTGGATCTCTGCCTCTGCTTCCATCAGTTACTGGATGAACTTTCTATGATGACAGTTAGGGTAGTCACCAATCTGATTACCATGGTAGGCCAGTTCAGGCACCCTTACCACTACTGCAGCGACTCTGGAAATCAGTATGGTGACTTCTCAGAAAACTGGGAATTAATCTACCTCAAGACCCAGTGATACCACTCTTGGGCATATACCTAAGGGATGCTCAATCATACCACAAGGACACTTGCTTAACCATGTTCATAGCAGCTTTATTTGTAATAGACAGAACTTGGAAACAACCTAGATGCACCTCAACTGAAGAATGGATAAAGAAAATGTGGTACATATACACAATGGAGTATTACTCAGCTGTAAAAAACAATGACATCATGAAATTTGCAGGCAAATGGATTGAACTAGAAAATATCATCCTGAGTGAGGTAACCCAGACTCAGAAGGACAAACATGGTATGTACTCACTCATAAGTGGATACTAGATGTAAAGCAAAGGATAATCAGACCATACAACTCACAGCTCCAGAGAAGCTAGGAAACAAGGAGGATCCTAAGAGGGGTGTATGGGTTACCTTGGGAAGGGGAAACTGAGATCTCCATGAGTAAACTGGGGATGAGGATGAGAACATGAGGGAATGAGATGGTCGAGCTGGGGGAGGGACGGAATGGGAAAGCAATGAAAGAGATATCTTGATAGAGGGAGACATTATGGGGTAAGGGAGACTCCTGGTGCTAGGGAAATTCCCAGGAATCCACAAGGATGATCCCAGATCAGAATACTTGAGACTTTTTACTGAATCATAAACCTTGCCCTCTCTATTGCCATGACCATTGATGAAACTCTCAAGTCAAGACCTTGTTGAGTCATGTCTTAGTATGTTGGGCAATGCCTTTACTTTGGGATTTGGGTTATTTGTGGATTGCCCTTTTATGGTATAAATGAGCTGGACTGTTTATTTCCATTTTGCAATAAAAAAGGTACTGCCTATTTAGCCAGAAGGCAAATATTTTCACTCTGAATTGCTTTCTGGACATTTTTCAAATGACATTTGATTTTAGGCTGTGAAACACATTATCCCTATTCACTTCTCTCATCCATCTCTCTCCCCTCAGCCATTTCCTTCTAGGTGGATCAAAACCAATGCTTCAAAAAAAATGAAGCCAGTATTATTTGATTGCTTCTTTACTGTGTAAAAGCACCAGAGGGGCTGAAATAAATGCCTATTGGGTTCCAAGCTGCTGCCGTCAAAGAATGTCTGCCAACCAACCAGGTGTTCCAGAATATCCTGCCTTAGGGCTGGTCTGCCCAGGGATTGGCATTGCCATATGTCTGGGCTTCAGTGTTTTCTGTGTGCTTAAAATGCTATCTTTGGGCACATTTATTAGGACACATAAGGAAAAATTGGGTATTGGACAGCAGCCTGCATGGTAATAAAGTTATGCATGCCTTAGGCATGTTCTACAGTTATAGACTAATCCTTTTATAGGCCTTTGGATGTTTTAGGTTGTTTAATTTTTTTTTATTTTTCCACTTGAATGTAGTCTCTGCTCTCCATTTATTTCACTATATTTCACCGTAGCTTCTTTGTTTCTTTAGCCATTCAAGACCTTTCATCCAAACCCATGCCTTGCTCATGCTAGCAGACCCAGCTGCTCTCTCATGTGTGACTTCACCCCTGCCAAATGAAAGTTTACAACTTTCAACTTAAGAATGTTTCTTCCCAGCTGAAAGTTCCTGTCCGTGGTCTGGTTGCCCTTTGTTTCAGTCGTTTCTACCTCCTCCAGGTCGGGACATTGCACAGCCAACTGACTCATAGTCTAGGTATGTAGGAGAAGATTTCCCTCTTTCCTTTTCACTCTGGTGACAATGCTTAGAAATGCTTTGGTCTTGGTGATACAGCTGATAATAAACACTTCTTCTTCTGACTTTTTAAATAACGCAAGTAGTAGCAATTCAATAAAAGTTAAATAAAATAACAACTTCCAAATCATACCCACAGTAATAAAATAGCAATGAGTTCCCAACTGACAGCAAAAACCTGGATATTAACACATCAGATTCCTCAAAAGAGAATGAAAGTTTTCTTCTCATCTTTTGTAAGTGTGCTGTAGATTGAAGAGAAAGCATGATTTGTGAAAGTCGCTATATATGTTGCTTCTGAGGGCTGGCTCAAGCCTGTCAAATATTTGAGTGGGAGGGAAAAAGAATACATATTGGGCAATTCCATTTTATTAATTTGAAAAAAAAAGCCCTTTCCCTAACCTTGTGGAAGACCCAACCAGAGCAAGCATAACCCTTTTAGAAGTGTGATAGACATTGGTAAAGTAAAGGCTTTGATAGATTTTATACAAAGTAACTCTATCTGATTTGGTATTTCTCACATTTATTGCGAGAGCCTTTTATCATAGGATATAAAATAAAAACTCAAAGGGAATGTCCACAGAAGATATTTAAAGCATGGCTCTGAATTTCCTAAAAGCATAGACATCCTTCACGTAATATATTTGAAACCTAGTGGTGAAAACATGATATGTTTTAAGAGGTAAATCTCTGCCAGGAAAAGGACAAGACTAAGGAGAAGCAAAGGCTGAAATCCCACCTCACTGGGAGCAGAAGAATAATCAGACAGATTCCCCATGGAATCCAGACTTTTCCAACTTAGCTTCATATTTGAATCATATCATTTAGTTTTGTCTGTCTTTGAAGAAGGCTGATGGAATTTCTATTTCCCAAACTATATGACAAAATCATCTTCTGACTCATTAATATGGTAATTGCTCAATGTAGCCCTGGTGAGTATTCATAATCATATTGGTTTCATGGGTTTAAGACATTTGCCATTGTTTTCTACTTAAGCTTCATCAATTAGATTTCCTATAGATTGATTACACACACACACACACACACACACACACACACACACACACACACACACCATACTGCCAAGGGTATCTGTTTCTCATTCTATGGTGCTGTGTAATGAAAGGTTACTGTGAACCTAGGCAACAGCTGCCCTGCAGATGTTCCAGAATTAAATGAGCTACACATGAAAGACTTACAGGAGCCAGAATTTCTCACCCCCCACCCAAGCATTTTCACTCTTTATTCCTCTTTTATTTTCAAGCCAAAAAATTAAGGGACAAGATATTAAAAAGGCTAATGGATATTCCCCCCTTCTCTCTCTCTCTCTCTCTCTCTCTCTCTCTCTCTCTCTCTCTCTCTCTCTCTCTCTCTCTTTTTGTCCTCACCCACTTCTCATTCTTACAAAAAACCTAATGGTGGAAAGCCAGTATAGAAATACTGGGACGAACCAGTGATTTACTTTGAAGCTTACCAGGGACACCAGGGAAATTTGTCAGTACATGGATCATGTTTGGAAGACTTACATCAAAGAAATAGGGAGTGTCAGAGACCCTGGCATCTTCCAGACTTGGTTGTTCAAAGGCCAGTGTCTAAAGCAATTTCCATTCCTTCTGGTTGCATTTGGTGTCACTCTTTTCTTCAAAAAAAAAAAAAAATCCTTGAAACTGAAAAGCATGTGCCCCATGTGAACCAAGATGCAGGCTGTCATCACATTTCCAACATGGAGTTGTCAAGTGGCCTGGGGTTTACGTTTTATTTGGGGATTTTAATTGAGCTCTGCAAAGTTTAAAATCTTTGGTTGCAAAGCATTTCATGAGCTTCACCCTTTGTGAGGACATTTTCCTATATCAAGTCACTTTAAATTATCCTTCTCTAACATCAAGAAACAATTGTCTATACATTGCACATATTGGTAGCAGTGGGGGAAAAGTCACAAAAGACTCTGGAGTAAGACTGTGTATAAAACGCAGAGGGCTCTAGTGGTGCCTAGATGTCTCACGTTGTTTTCTAGAGGATTAGTCCTGGACAACTGGACAACAGAGCTAGAATAACTTTCAGGAAGGGAGCATAGCATAAAGTTCTGCCTCATACAAATCAGCCATGACAAGCCCACCTCTGGCTGTGATTTGTGCTGGAAACCCATTTCCTTGTATTTCATGGTACCACTGCTCACTCTGTTATGAGTTTAGACTTCACTTTCCATAAATGTGCATGTTTGAATTTCAGTATTATTTTTTTTCTCCTCTGAAGAAAATAGAAAACCATTTTTTGATCTTGTTATTCTCAAGTCATCAACAAGCTGTTCTCTGGCTTTGGGATAATTCAACACATAGTGTGTTCACACATTGGAGGGAGTGGTCCTTTTCTGCAGAGAATACAGGGATTACCAAAGTGGGCCATATGGGGAGGGGCTTCTTTTGCCACCTGCATTTTATATAATCATGAAACACTAGACGCTTGAACTCAGCCACCCATTAGCCCTAAATAGACCTAATTTTTTTTTATTAAAAATGAATCTAAACAAAGAAATTACTTATGTTTTCTCTTATCTTTACATCTCTGGATCTATGGCACTGGCACTTAAATCTTCTTTTCATTTTTTCCATCAAAGACTTCCCAAAATATTTCACTTTCAATTTTCAAAATACAAATAGTTTTCTTATATGTTTGTTTTTGTTCATTTAAGAATTAAAAGCAAAACATCTTCTACTTAGCCCAAACTATTTATATTATTAAGCTTGTGACTTATTATTACTTTTTTTTAGTACTAGGTTGTTTAATTTTTTTCTTTCACAGTTTCAGATAAAATTAATCGTGTACTTAAGTCTGTGCAAGCTGATTGTTTTGACTAAATATATGAAATCACTTGTAAATGGACAGGAAGTTACTTGGAGATGTATGTTTAACATAGTTGACTCAGTGAAACCCTTGCTTTTCTCTTGGGTGTGGAGAACCATAGATAAACACACAGATGAAAGACCATGCAGGAATTCAACTGAGAACAGCTACAGATTTTATTTCCATGACTAAGAAGCAGAAGGAAGACACTGTGGCAAGATGTTCTGCTGTGTTCAGTTTTTGTTATGGTGTCTTCTCTTCAGAGCACCCAACACATCACTCTAATGGACATTCTATTCCTTAATATTGGTATCTGATTCCTTGGAAGTTCAGGCTCATTTTGTGACAACTGCTGACTTCCATTGGTGGTGGCAAGCATTGTGAGGTGAAAGGGTCCTGCATATTGTCTTTGGTTCGTGCTTTTGTATATTTCAGTGTGTCAATGTAGAGAAACAAGAGCCAATGGGGAAGACTAGGAAAATGGTTTTGCCTCTCATCGTCTCAGGAGTGTCTCACAGAGTGGCCCCCAAAGCCAAGAATTCTTTTTAATTAATAAGTACTTTTACTATTACATACATACATACATACATACATCCATACATACATACAATACATTCTGGTTACGCTCATCTTCCCACTCTCTCTTACCCTTCCCTCTCCCTATCAAGTCCATATCCTTCTCAAGTCATAGCCAGGAGTTAAGGTGATACCTCATTTGTCAGCATGGATGGCTGAAGTATGAGCATCCTCTCAGAGTAGCAGTATCTTGTGTTATTCCCTCATCTGAAGAGAAGAAGCCAGTCTTTAGGTCAGCACTTCAGGAACCAACTTACAGTCTGTCCCCTATGATGTCAAAGGGCTCAGAAAAATATGTTCTTTAGTGATATTCAGGATTTTGTGAATATGATCAAAATATACCGTATGCATGTATTAAAATGTCATGATGAAGCCCATTCATTATTACATGTAATTGCTATATGTCACTAAAGACACAAGAAGGAAGAAAAGAAGAGAAGAAGAAAGTATGTCCTTAGTAATATACAGTATTCTATGAGTCCTGAGTCACTGGGCATCCATTCTGGTTTTAGGGTATAAATACCGGGGGTGGGGTTGGGAGTGGGGGGAGGCAGAATGTACATGTTATAATCTCTCAACTCTTTAGAGTTTTTAATAATGAAATAATGAAACTATTGATAACATCAGCAGCTAACAATCATTGACTATTACTAAGAGCATGCTGAGTACTTTATATATTTACTTTAATCCTGATCATTATTCAATGGATATTATTATTTCCACTTTGTACAAAAGAGAATTGAGATGTAAAGTTATAAACTTGCTCAAGGATACACAGTTGGTAGAGTGGGCTAAACAGTGGTCCTAAGAGATCTGTTCTAGTTCTTATCTATGACACTTTTGAATATGACCTTATTTAGAAAGAGCCTTTTGGTAGGTGTGATTAAGCTTCGGATCTTGAGGTCTTTCTGTATTTAGGGTCTTAAATGCAATAGATCGTCTCATAACACAAGACAGATTTACTACGTACTTTAAAAATAACATGAAGACAGAGACAAGAATCAGAGATAAGAAATGCCAGAGGTGGGCTAAGGAGGTGGTTTCTCAGGTAGAGGTTCTTGTCACCAAGCCTGATGACCTGCATTTGATCACTGGGACTCACACAATTGAAGGAAAGAAACAACTTCCAAAAGTTGTCCTTTGATCTCCACATGTGCCCTGTAACTAACACACACACACACACACACACACACACACACACACACACACACACTGTAAAATAAAAGAAACAAGGAAAAAGGAAATGCCAAAGACTACAGTCCACTAACATACACTGTAAGGGAGATAGATGGGAACACTGGAAATCTAACAGTACCAATGCCTTGATTCCAGACATCTGGCCTCCAGAATGGTGAGAAAATGGCTTAAGCTGTTTTGTACCACCTGGTGTGTGACAATTTGTTGCAGCAGTCCCAGGAAAAAACACAGCTGGTGAGTGATGGTACCCACACACAAGCACTGGAAACACACCACAGAAGCCCATGCTTTCTTTACATGCTCTGGCCTTTCAATGCCCCAGCCTCTGGCTAGGTCAGTGCTGTGTTCATAGCATAGTAAATATTGCCAAATGCAAATTTAGTTGCAAGAATACAGATGGATGAATTTAGATTCTTTTCAGCTCTTTGGAAGAAGTTTGGAGAAAAAAATGCACACTGAATAAGAATGACTAGGTTTATTTTGTTCTTTGACATCTCATACTTGTATACAATGAATTTTGATTGTAGCTACCCGCACTTTCCCCCTCCAGCTCCCAACTTCATATCACCATCATTTCCTCCTCTTCCTCTTTTCCCCTCAACCCTTTTCTTTCTTTGTTCTTTTGCAATAATCCATCAAGTCCATTTAATGCTGTTCACATATGCATAAGTGTGGGGACAGCCACTGGAGCCCAGACAACCCACCAGCGGCCATGCTCCCCAAAGAAGAATGATTCTTCTCCTCCGAGTAGCCGCTATCTGCCAACAGCTCCTCAGTTAGGGGCAGAGCTTTATTTGTTCCTCCCACACCCACCTCTGCTAGAATTCTGGAGGCTTCCTCTTGTGCAGATCTTGAGAGGAGGTAGCTATAGTTTTTGATGATAGTCATTTAGAATAAGTGTGGGTATGCTTTTTCCCTGTCTCCTCAATTTTCCTTCAGTTCACAGGAGAATAAGAAATTACAATTCAAAAGATTTTGTGCTTTTGATTCATTGATCAAGGTTTTGTTAAGCTCCCTAAAGTGATCAGGATGTGGGTTGGTGGGGGGGGGTGCATCTTGATGCTTCCTAGCCATGGTTAGAAGCTAGCATCCTTCTAACCCAGAACTCTCAAAAATCTCTCTCCAGGGATGTTTCTCTTCACCAAAAGCTCGTCTTCTCTGGGGTGGCGGTAGGCGATGGACTTAGTTTCAAAGCTCTTTCTCTCTTTCATTTCAGCAGGACCTGCGGTTTATTCTGCAGAGTCTGAAGGGAGAAGAAAGAATCCTGAGGACAGAGGACAGAGCAGGGAAGGCACTGAAGAGTCACCTACCACTGGAGGGTGAGAGTCCCCAGGACAATTCTGGAAGAAGGATGGAATTTTCCCCTGGTACATATTTGAATAAAGCAGTTGGCTTGCACGTTATCTGCCATCAGTGATTACTCTGGGAGAGAGGATGATTGTTCTTATGGCAGCTATTATTCTTGGAAGAACTATTCCTGGCATGCCTCAGAGAGAAGAGAAATTTAAACACCCCCTCTCTAATTTACTCTGGATCTTGGCTTTCATGAGGAGCATTCATGTCCTTTGCCCTTCGTCAGCAGCTGTACATATTAGACAGAACAGTCACCTCATGATTCATGAAACCGATGGAAGATACTAACCAGGCCATCGGGCTGCCTGAAATCCTCTGGTATCACACTTTCTCACAGCAGTGTTACTGAAGTCATAGCCACTAGAATTCTCTGTCTTTTCCACTGCCATTGATGTCCTTTCTGTAAAATTTATTCTCCTTTTAAAGCCATGCGAGTGTTGTTGTTGTTTTTAATTCCTAGTTTTCAGATAACTAATTGAGACTTTGAGAAGGAAAGTGGTGCACCTCAGATTTTATGGCTTTCTAAGAACTCAGTTCTCAGGGATGCTCCTTGCTTCTTCTCAAGTGGACGGGTAGGTGGACATTATGGGCCTCTGCTTCACTCCCCACAGCCCTTTCTAACTCGTCTCTGGTGTCATCATGGCTGACAGCTAGCTGAAAGTGTTTTAAAGTTTAGATGCTGTCATGGATTGGGAAGGAATATGAATTAAGTATTTCATTCAGGACAGTAACATGTGTCTAGTTATAGAAAATGCCCTGGGGCTGCCAAAGTTTAGTTTTTATGTGTCATCTCCTTGGGGGAAAATAAACTTGAGATTTTAAAAAATATTGTTGACATTGTTAAATTCTAAACCTCCCTCTGCGCATCTCAGCAACTTTCCAATAGCTAAATATGAATAATTTAGGCAGAGGTTCATAAGACAAAGCAAATAGCCACTAAAACATACTTGTCCATTTCCCCAGCTGGTCCAGTGCAGATTTCCAGGAACTAAATTACAATTGAAGGTTGCCAGCAACTCTTTCCAACATGAAGATGCAGGCAAAGAAATGCAAAAAGATTGCTAAAGAATTTTATGAGACATATATTTTTAGAGATGTAGATACAACACCATGCTCCCATTTAGTAACTTTATATTGTTCTTTCCTATTTTAATTCTATTTTTTTTTCAGAGGAATTGAGTCACTTTAAACCTACATAAAAGGTTTAGCTTTTATAAACATATAAAAACTTAAGGGGGCTGGAGAGATGGCTCAGCAGTTAAGAGCACTGGCTGTTCTTCCAAAGGACCGAGGTTCAAGTTCCAACATTCACATGAGAGCTTACAACTGTCTGTAATTCTAATTCCAGGGTACTTGACACCCTCATACAGATATACATGGAGGCAAAACACCATCACACATAAATAAAAATTTAAAAAAAGAAAAAAATCTTGAGAGTAAAAGTAATTGGAATCCTTGTTTGAAGACAAGTATTGATAGCATTTTAGAGTTTACCTGTCCTATTAGTTCTGAATGTGTGTGTGTGTGTGTGTTATGATTTTACAAAATCAAAAACACATTGTTTTAAAATATGGTTTTTGTTTACTCAGCCATAGAATATGAAGTTTACTACATAACTATTATTCTATTTTAATGGCTTTATGCTACCTAGTTGTTTCTTTTACCATTTTGCAACATAAATATTTTGATTATTACTAATGTGTGATAAACTTTAGAAAACTATCACATACTAACTTTCTTGGAGGGGTTTTTGATTAAAAGTGTGCAGCTTTTAAAGGCATTGGGTACATACTCTGCCCTCTTAGAAATTAAGAATGATTTTACTTTTTACCAGGAGTGGGGTTATAAGTTGTTATCTTCCTGAAGCAAGGCAGTATTTTTTATTTCAGACATTGCCAACTTTGTTAGCAAAAGAAAATACTTCATTGTTTACATTTATGTCTTTCATTAGAAAGAATAAGGATTCATTTGCTATCTGTTTATTTATTCTATTGTAATTGTCTGTTTATACTGAACACATTTTAGGGTCTTTGGTAGCTTTTTTATGATTTTGATGTTCTTGAAATATTTAAAGACCTTAATTCTTTTAGTGCCACTTGTTTCTTGTGTGTGTATGTGTATATACATAGATTTTCCCCCTTAGTTAAAAATGTTTGTGGCATTTTTTTTTTTTTTTTTTGGTTTTTCGAGACAGGGTTTCTCTGTGTAGCTTTGCGCCTTTTCCTGGAACTCACTTGGTAGCCCAGGCTGGCCTCGAACTCACAGAGATCCGCCTGGCTCTGCCTCCCGAGTGCTGGGATTAAAGGCGTGCGCCACCACCGCCCGGCCTGTTTGTGGCATTTTTGTCACTGAAAAGTTTGACTTTTAGGAGGTCAAATCTATCAGCATTGGGTTATATTGACTTTACTCCTAACTATAATGGTCCTATCCTAAGATCAAAAAGTAATTTAAGATATTTATATTATTTTATACGAATGGTGCTCTTGTTCATGTCTACTTCTTAAATACATCTGAAATTTAAATGGCTATATAAAGACTGACATTAGCATTCTTGCTTTTATTTTGTTTATACCAAAACAATTCATTATTCATCTAAGAATTTGACACTGTATTTTATAAGCTCTTATGCTTGCATTTCCTTCTTAACTTTCTGGGGTGGGGTCCAGCTCATTGGTAAAGCTCTTACCAAACATGCAGGAAGCTCTGGGTTCAGTCCCCCTACAATGAAGTGTGTGGGTGTAATTAATTCTGTCTTTAAACCCCTAAGAATTGACAAGTGAGACCATATGAACTATCAATAGAACTATCAATAGAATAAAGAGAAACTATCAATAGAATAAAGAGAAAGTCTACAGACTGTGAAACAGTCTTGCCAGCTATACCCCCAAACAAGGGGTTCACAGCCAAAATATGCAAGGGTTTGTAAAAAATTAAAAACCAAAGAAAAGAATCTGACAATCAGTAAATGGACCGAAGATATGAACAGACAGTTTTTGAAAGAAGAAACACAAATGTCTATTACATATTTTCAAAGTGTTCAATAACTCTAGCCATCAGACAAATATCAAAACTACTTCAAAACTCCATCTCACATCAGTGAGAATGGAGAATGGCAACCATCAAGAAAATAAATGACGACAAATAGTTGCATGGGTGTAGGAAATGGAGACCCAAGGGATGCCACAGCCTACTACAGAGACACTCACACTTTCATGTTTATTGCTGTTCTTTATATAAGAGCAAACAAATGGAATCGGTCTGTATGCTCATCATCAGATGACTGGATTATGAAAATCAGAAAGACAAACACTGTATTTACTTTCATATGGGGATCCTTGCCTCTAACTGTGAAGTATGCATATCTGGGTGTGAGAAAATGTGGGTGAAGGCTAGAAAGGGGCTCCTGTGACTAGAAAAGGAGGCTCTAAATGAAGGATGTGGGGAAGACAATAGAAAAAAGTGTAAGTGGGAAGTGCTGAAAGTCAAATGGGAGAGAAGGGAAGAGGGGACCTCAAGAGGGGAGACATATCAGTCACAAAATGAAATATGCATGAAAATCCCATACGAAAGTCTATTAATTTATAGCCAATTAAAAATTTAAAAAAAGAAAAAGGAGAAATGTAGTTCATTATTTTGACTCTTTTACTCTTCGCTCTTTTGGGAACCTGCCATCCAGCTACCAAATAAACCACAATGTGACTTATTGTTACTTATCAATGCCAGCCTTAGCCTGGCTTGTTGTTAGCCAGCTTTACTTAAATTATCCTGTCTACCTTTTGCCTTTCTCTGTTCTGTATACCTTTCTTTACTTCTTTCTCCATGGCTTGTTGTGTAGCCGGGTGCCTGGCCCCTTGTATCCTCCTCCTTTTCTTGTTCCTTTATCTCATTTCTCTCCTTTTCTCCTATTTTTTCTCTCTGCCTGCCAGCCCTGCCTATCCTCTTCTTCAGTGGGTCTTTGCTCATGGCTGCCTAGTAAAACTATTTTAGTAATTCTAAACAGTGCATCATAGCCACATTTTTTTCTTTTAATGATTAGTTTCATTCTTTGACTTTATCTCTTTTGCTTTCCTAGAAAAGTGGTGTAAGTATACATGATTGAGAAATGCAGTCTTAAAATAGCTTTTCTGCTACTAACTTATTTATCTTGACCCTTTATTCAAAGAACAAAATGATGGAAGTTTGAGAGTAGAACTATAGCTAAGTCATAAGTCACAACACTAACATGATTGGTTACGAGAGAAAACCAGCATATCCCATCTTTAGAAAAGTTCAGTTGTTCATGTAGCTTTGGTTTTATGCTCTGATATATTCAAGGATCATATTTAGAAAATGATCACAGGGTCAGCCACACAGAGGTTTAACAGGTGTGATGACTCAATTGAGTGGAAGCTTTGTTTTAGGGAAACCATTTAGTAAGAGAAAAGTTCTAGAAAGAAAAGGTCATTGGTCCATGCACTTTGGGGCAAGTGGAAGCAGGCTTATCTCTGCTTCTTTTCCTATTCTCTCTCTCTCTCTCTCTCTCTCTCTCTCTCTCTCTCTCTCTCTCTCTCTCTCTCTCTCTCTCTGTGTGTGTGTGTCTTTTGAACTCATGTTATGACAAGCTGCTCAAATATTTTTCACAGTACACTTTTCCTTTGTGCTAATTCTGCTAGTTGTGTTTGAGTCTGCTTCATTCTTGAAGTGTTGACTTTGTGGAAAGAGTTTGCACATGTAGGGCGAGTTCACTGTGGGAGATACAGGAAAACAGATTTTACTCTGTCGTAGCTTGGAACAGGCTATATATACTATATAGGCTATACAAACTGCTATGAATTGCTGTCCTTTGGGGCTAGAGTTTTGTGTTGGCTTCCAGAGATGTATAGAGAAATCTTCTGAGCTATGCACAACCCTCAAAACCACAAATTTCCACTTTGGATCTCTGCAATGTGTTGCATTACAGAATGAATACAAAATAAAGTCAAGAGACATTAATATAATGCTTGCCCATGAAATTCTGCTAGATCTCCTGAGCATAGAAGTATTTATATAACAGAACCAAAATAACATGCTTCGGTTCTTTCATGTGATCTATGTGTTTGGAGGTCCAGAAGTCTTTTTGAATGTAGAAGGAGAAAAAGAAACAAAGATATGAGATCAACAGTCGTAGAGGAAGGATAGACAGATGCAGGAAAGGCCATTGATGTGCTGCAGAGAATGCAAAGGCAGGAGCTGTTCATTCAACTGTCAGCAGCAAGGGAGAGTTCTGAAGAAGCAACTAGAAGCTGATCTATCTTGAAAGGTTGAGAACGGGAGGGAGGGGTGCGTTTCACATAGGCAGGGGAAAGGTTTCCCATTCTACAGTGCTCATTTTCTACGGACACAGACATTAAGTCAAACTGGAATTTCTCCAGTGATGCCCTCATTGGATCTGACCCCAGTGCTTCATAAGCGAGAAATCAGATGCAGGTGGCTGTCTCCAGATGACACCCTGGAGTCTTCAGACACAAGACAAGGGCACTGACCAAAAATGAACAGGGCTCTGGGAGGGAAAGACCAACCACTCATTATCCTGTCATATAAATGGATTTTTCAGATTACTTTGGAATCCCAGAACTGCCCCCCACCCCGAGTATAATTCATACATCTTGAAAATGAAAAGATGCAATTACTTTGGAATCTATTCCATATGGGGAGACACACCCTTTTGTAATAACTTATTACTAGTCTGAATTTTCAGAGGATTGGGGGAGCCAGACCTTTCCTTATTCTTACCATTTCACTTAAAATGCAGGTGAGACATAGACTGAAGTTAGCTGGAGCTGTTCTGAGGTGTGGATGGGATAAAACAGCACGTCTGGCTGGGTGATTTTAGAATGGGAAGTCTAGGAGACATTTTACCAGCCAAGGAGAATCTACTGTGTGTGTCCAGGAACTATTTAGATGTTTAGTTTTAGACAAATCCATGTGAGGAGACTTCTCTATTTGTCTTTAAATCATATTCATCATTAGTGTGGACTGTGATCTCTTCAAAAGTCTTCCAAAAGGGGGTTAAGAGCACATGAAGAGAACACAGGATCAGTTTCCAGCACCCACACGGTGGCTCACAACCATCTGTAACTTCCGTTCCAGGGGATCCAACATTCTTCTGATCTCTGCAGGCACCAGATGTGCATGTACATGCAGGAGAAATACTCATGAACATAAAGAAATCTTAAAAAGGCCCCAGGTGGATCTCTGGGAGTCCAATTAGCGAGAATGAGGAGGGTTTATATGAGAGAGAATTGTTGAGACCAAGGTCGGATAAAGCACAGAGACAAATAGCCAAACAAACGGAAACACATGAAATATGAACCAATATGGCTGAGGGGTCACCAACTGGATCAGGCCCTCTGAGTGGGTGAGACAGTTGATTGGCCTGATCTGTTTGGGAGGCATCCAGGCACTGGCACTGGGTCCTGTGCTCATTGCATGAGTCGGCTGTTTGAAACCTGGGGCCTATGCAGGGTCGCTTGGCTCGGCCTGGGAGGAGGGGACTGGACCTACCTGGACTGAGTCCACCAGGTTGATCTCAGTCTGTGGGGAAGGCTTTGCCCTGGAGGAGATTGGAATGGGAGGCGGGCTGGGGGGAAGGTGAGGGGGGCGGGAGGGGGGAGAACAAGGGAATCTGTGCCTGTATGTAGAACTTAATTGTATTGCAAAATAAAAATTAAAAAAAAAAAAAAAAGAAAAAAAAAAAAGAAATCTTAAAAAGGCTTCCAAAAGTTCCAAATCAAAGGAAATTAGGGAAGGGGGAGGGGAGAGAAAGTTTTCTGAATTATCCACTCAACACATAAGTACTCATTCTGAGAGAAATATTGAATATATAAATCAAAGGAACAGGACATGATATGAAAAAGGTTACATATTCACTAGGGAATGAAGACATAGCTATTTATCTGATAAAAGTGATGGTCAAAGTCTGCAGAGGGAAGGTCAATCTGAAAGATGAATGAAAAGGAGCATCTGCCTATGTCTTTGGATTTACCTTTTCCAAGAGGTCTGTGGCTACAATGAAAAATCCTGGCTATCTTGTACAGCAAGGAGTAGAATCTTTAGTTAACTGGAATACCAGTATCTACTGATAACCACACTGGAAAGAGGTGAAATCAATTAACTATGTCACAACAACACATACTGCCCCTCTCTAATCTTTGGTGATTCGAAGGGAGTTCAGATGTGTGACAGAGTTGTATATTGCCACAGAGTCACCATAAGGAAAATTAATATGCTGCATCAAAAATGGTTATATATTTTGGTGGAGATTTCCAAATGAAGATAAGTTTTATGATCATAAAATATAGGACAACTTGAATTTACTATGTGTCTGATTTTTATAATATATAACGCTTTTGTCTCTCCTCGGAACTGAGAGGAGAAAGTATTAGGTCACCAACTCAAAGATGAAAAAATTAAACATCCCTTCAACAGGTATGCACCAAGTCTAAGTGAGAACAGAAGCATCTGGGTGATTTGTGTATTGGTTCAGAGCGCTCACGACAGAAACCCATCACCTTTTACAAAATCTGGCATTAAGTTTGTGTTGCATCTCATAGAGTATAAACCACTATCATTCATATATATTTGTCTATTTTATTTTATTTGTAATTATATGTATATGTGTATGTCCAAGTGTGGATATGTACACATGAGTTACCGGCAGTTGTGAGCTGCCAGACATGAGTGAAGAGGTAAACCTGGGTCCTCTGCAAAAGCAGTATGCTGGCTTAACTGCTGGACCAACTTTTCAGCCCCCTATTGACTGATTTTTATGTCATTTTCTGTGTCTCGTTTACCAGGTAAGTCTCCAGGAGATGAATAATGGCGCCAAAATAAAACAGCTCTTAGGGGGCAAAACTGTGATTTGAAATACTTTCTCACTCCAAGCACTGTGGATTTTTTGTATAAGACCTGCTGCTTCAATATCAAGTCTTCACTTATTCAAAGCTTGTTAGGAAAGATTAAAAAATTACGGTGATTTTTCCTTTGGAGAAGAACTTGGAAAAAGTTCAAGGACTCCTGAAGTGCCATTGCAGTCATCATCTATTTCCTATCTTGGTTGTGGTTTTGGTTGTTAATATCCTTTTAATTCTTCTTTTGCACTTCACTCCCCATAGTGTCTCCACCACCGCCGCCACTGCCGCCACCAACGCCGCCAACACCACCTCCACCACCACCATCATCACGGTTATCACTATCATCACCATATCATATTACCATCATTTCACATTATTTAATTCAGTTTACACCTGGAGCAGAAGTTTTGGCAACAAGCAAGTAATCAGCCCATGTCACTCCTTTTCATTTGAGTTAAAATTTACCTAGCTATTACTGACCAAAGAAGAAAAATACTGAAAAGTATCATGTTTGGGGCACAAGGGGGACACTAGAGTAGATTTTTTTGGGGGTAAGAGATTTACCAGAAGAGTTATTAATGCCATAGAAAGACAGCATGTCAGTTTGGAGGAAAGTTCAGACCCCGCAGGGCAATGTGGCACTCTCATCTTGTGGGTTTCTAAAAAGGGGAGGGAGGCCCTGTGTCATGTAGTTGATGAATAGCTCACAGTAGGTGCTCATGTCTGGCTTGACTCTGCTTCCCAGGCTGTAGTGGAAGGGAGAAAGCTTTGGCCTTTGGCTGGTGTCCACCCTGTGGTATGTGGTCGCTGTAGCCCAATGGCTTATTGTAAACTTCCTTGGGGAGGTGAGAGCTGCCAGCGCACAGACCCTCTTGGAAGACTGCTTGTCATTTTCCCGCAGCAGTGGGAACTATGTAGAGTTAGCGATGAGGGTGAGAGAGAGAGGCTACTGCAGGCGAGCATGCCTGAGGAGCTCCTAGCCCAAACCTGATAATACAACCCTCGATTCTCTTTCTCGCTCGTAAACAATCCCCCCCCCCCGTTTTATCCAGTATGTTTTCCTCACCTTATCAGCAGTGTACCCCCACATATACGACCACAGTAATTCCAAAGCAGCTGTTCTTTGTACCCTTCCAATTTGGGCACCGCCCTTGCATACCAACGTTGGACAGGCTGTTCTGACCTTCCTCTCCTCAAGAAACCAGGAAACCACTGTCAGGGCATTCATTCCATAAGCCACACATCAGCCTCCGGCTTCAGTAATACGTAGAGATGGATTTGTTACATTTCAGCGCAAGTGCAGAAAGCAGTGTATTTTTGCCCACAGTGGCAATAAATTCCACACCCTCCACCGAAAATCACTCTCAGCTGTATCAACAAACAGTGCTTTATTTTAAAATCCTAAGTCTGATATCATGGGTTCTCAGCTTCAGGAAGCCCTCTCTCATATGAAGAGATACTGATCCAGACAGAAGAACGCCAGAGTTCTGCCCAGATATGGAAACTCCCTCTCCCTCAAATATGGAACTGGGGTTCAGACATGTTCTAAACAGCACCAGTAGCTCATGGAAAATGCAGATCTGAATAGAGACTAGAAAGTCAGATCTTCTAGAGATGACAACAGACTAAAAACCTTAACAGAATCAGAAGCAAAGGATGATTTGGGACATGCTGGTTTTATGTAAGTAGGCAGCTGTTTATGTAAATAGGCAGTGCTTATGTAAATAGGAAGGTGGGGTAATGCAGTTATCTATAGGAGGTTCAGGATTTCTGCGACTAAAGTGGGGTCAGTGGTGAGCCACCCGGAAGTCCTCACTTCCGGACTGTTGGATTGAGGCACCTGGATATCCCCAGTTGATTCTAGGAATTGCCTCCCGGAGAACGTGCCCCCTTCCCAGGGGCAGCCATACTCAGTGCGGACCCGCAGGCTTCAGGACAGAACTGCCCTGCAGAACCGTCCCAGCCCCAGAGCTCCCATCAGGAAAGCTGGTGTTCCTGCAGCGCATACGTCATGAGGTCATCTCTCTCTTTCCCAGCCCTCAAAACTGTTCCTCATACAGCTCCTTCAGCCACCTCAGAGCCTCTGACTGTTCTCTGGGTCACCTGATCAACAAGTGGACTATTGCAAAACCAACTGGAATGTGTAAGGACTTTGAAAGAGTTTCTGCCATCTGCCACAGCTCTGCTCCACAGTTCATGAGGGAAAACAAAGCAGTCTTCACAGGAGTTTTTGGGCCTGCCCTTTTGCTGACTTTATTCCAAACTACCCTTGGAGGTGAGTTTCCTCAGAGGGTCCACAGGCAGAGTGAGTCATCTTCCTGCCTTTGCCAGTCCTTCAAATGGAGTATTTGGGGATCAATAGGGTTTTGTTTTGTGCATCAGAAATATTCCATGAATATTCCGTGGAATGATAATTATAAAAGTTACAAAGAATATTTGATAGGTAATCTTGCTTGTCAACTTGTCACACTTGGGAGGAGAGTCTTTCCGCCCTCAGAATGGCTTGCGGGGCATTTTCTTAATTGCTAATTGATATTGGAGGGCTCTATCCACTGCGGGTGATGCTAGGCAGGTGGGCCAGGGTTGATAAAAAAAGGTAGCTGAAGCAAGCCAGTAAGCAGCGTTTCTCCTTACTCTCTGCTTCCTTTCCTGCCTTTAGGTTCCTTTCCACCCTGAAGTTGATTTTGGTTTGGGTGTTTTATCATAGCTACAGAGAAAAGAATCTAGAACTCGGATACATCTATAATATGGCTAAAGAATGATTCTCTTATCTACTGTGTGTGATGTAAAAAGCACAGTCACTTATAAGTTGTCTTTAGATCAATCCTGCACAGTAATTCAATTGTGTCTCTTAACTACTTCAATGATGTTTGTCTCTGAGGATTGAAATGGGATGCCATGAGAGCAATAATTTACTGTAGTTGTAGTAATATACACACACACACACACACACACACACACACATATATATATATATATATATATATATATATATATATATATATATATATATATCGCTAAGTTCAATGTTGACAACAGCCTTGTGGGATTCCCTAGTTCTCTCATTTTGAAGATCAAGAAGTTAATACAGAGAAACTGGGCCACTATCTACAAATGAAGCTCAATAATACAGCTTTAGGGTCGAGCTAGACTTTTAGCCCATGCTCTTAAAAAAATGTATATATGTGTATACCTCTGAGGGTATGTGGAGGCGAGGGAAGCTGACTGGAGAGGCTGAGAGAGGGCATTAGATCCCCTGGATGGAGTTACAGCAGTTGTGTGCTGACTGGTGTGGGTGCTGGGAGCACAACTCAGGTTCTCTGCAAGAGCAGTGTATGCTATTAAATGCTGAGCCGTCTCTCCAGCACCTTAGCCTATGTTCTTAACTTGTACTTAATTTCTCCTACTCATTCTCAATGTGGTGGTGCACATCTTTAATCCCAACACTCAGGAGGGAGAATCAGCTGGATCTCTGTGAGTTCAAGGCCAGCATAGTCTACAGAGTGAGTTCCAGGACAGCCAGGTCTCGGTCTGGAAAAAACAACAAAAAACCAAACCAAAACCAAAAGCAAACAAAACAAAACAACAAAGCAAGCAAACAAACCAAAACCCATTACTGAGCCAATGCCTTGCACTCAGGTTTCTTGTACTCATCTTTTATCAGTTTCTCACCCAGTGCTTTGAGTAGTCTCTGAAAGCTGCAGGAATGTGGCCACTTCATCATAAACAGGACCACATCCTTGCCGCTCCACACTGACCCCTGAGTCTTTTACCATGTCAGCAAAGGTTGCTTCAATTCCTTCAAAAAGCTTTTAATTTTAGATGAATGGTTTTTAGTCATTATGATACTTGTCATTCCACACACAGTATTGCTAGTTTCTGAAGCCTCCATGAACCTCTGCAATGAATCTGATGAGAGAGAATTGGTGGATGGGGTATAGGAATCATTTTTAGGGAAGTTGGGGAAGCCACTGCTGAGTAAAGCCCTCTCTTTAACTCAGTATGTCACCCTAAATGTTATCCTTACTCCTCAAATAAACAGTTTGCTGATTTGTGATTTGAGAGGTTCATGTTTATGCTATCCAAGTGACATATAATATATTAAATGATGTATCAAACCAGCAAGTAGATTGGCTGAATAGTGGGTATCTTGTCTTCCTTGGGCTCCGCCGGATACCTGTCAACATGGCAGCTGGTGGTGGATTGACCACAAAGCCAGGTGTTCACTTTTACTTGGGAAATCCTCTTGTTTCATTGGTTTGGGGATGACCATAACCTAGAACTAAAAGTCTTGTTCAGGGCTGGGATCTGACAGAATTTATGGCACCCAAAGTGTACCATCCTATCTTTAGTAGCTTTGGAGGACAGTCACCGTCAATGAGACAGAAAAGAAGACATAGGGATGTGTGTGTGTGTGTGTGTGTGTGTGTGTGTGTATGTGTGTGTTTTATTGAAGTATATAAAATTGCATTGCCTAAATGAAATTGCAGTAAAATCTCACATTGCAAAACTATATACGTTTCGATTAAGATATAGATATGTACACAGATACTTCTGTACCCTAGACAGCTCTCTCGTCACCAGCATCACCACCAAACGCCAGCCTCGTCCTTCACTTTCTTCTCCCCGCACTGGCTTTGCTCATTTTCCTGTGGTTTAAGTTCACACAACGGTGTCTTACTGTCCTGCCCATCTGACATGTTTCTGTAGGGATTCACGCGTGCTCTGGCTTGTTTCAGCCTTTCACCCTCTCTCTTTTGTCGAGTCATATTGCGTTGCAGAAAGATGCCACGGTTTGTTTGTCCCCGTCCCTGAGAGACATCACGCTGCTTTGAGTTGGGGCTGTTATGAATAAACAGTAATGAGCATTCCTGTGCAAGATGCTCGGTGGACATATGTTTTCACTTCTCTGTGGTGAACACTGAGGAGAGGAATGGCAAGATCATGAGTAACATTGGTTGTTTTCATTTGGACCACACTAGGGGGTGTTTTGCAATGTCAGCTCGAGGTCTTCCTTTGTACACTCCTGATGACTAACAACGCCAAACATCTTTACGTCTTCTTTGGTGAAATAGCTAAGATTTTTGCCCATTTTCACCGGGTCATTTGGACTTTAAAACAGTCTTAATTTTTTAATGCTTTGGTTGACACAAAATTATATGAACTTATGAGGTAGAAATGACATTTTGATTCACGTATGAAATAACAACAATTAAGACAGGAGAACACTAGCAGAAAATTTATAAGACTATTAACCTACTTTATCGTAGTTCTTTGCTTTCATATTTCAAAATTATGTGTTTTTTTAAAAAATTGTGTCTTTAAAAAATGTATGTGTTTTTAAAAATGTGTTTAAACATTATATGTTTGCCTACATGTATGTATGTGTACCATGTGAATGCCTGGTACCTGCTGAAATCAGAAGAAGGCATTCAGTCTCTTTGAACTGGAGCTATAGCTGCTTGTGGGCTGCCTCGTGGGTGCAGGAACTGCAAATCTCTCCAGGCCCATAAAAGCTCTTTATATAGCTTGAATGCATATCCTTAGCCAAACATAGGCATTCTAGTGTCTTGTTTTAAATCCTTTGCGTTCTATCTTTACTTTCACTTTGCCCTTCAGTAGTTGCTGTAGAGACCAGTACCCACTTACTTGAATGCAGCAGGACTCCATATGGAATGCATGAGGCTCACCACAGCCCAGCGCCATTCACCTTCCTTGTCCGTTCGACTTTTACATTCATATCATTTGCTACTGCCCAGGCTACAGACTGTAACACGAATTGCTAAACTGTCTTATTAAAAAAACAAACTATTCCAAACCAAACCAAAACAAAACAAAAAAACAACCCACGCCAGATATTGGGGTGAAAGCTGAAAGATCAGAAGAATAGAACAAGCCAGTCACAAGTCGTCCCACTAGAAAATCCTCAGCCCAAGAGAGTTACTTCCTGTATACTCACGCCTTATGTACCTTTTTGTGCCTTGCCATCTTACTTCCTCTTTCCGCCCAGCTACATCACTTCCTCTTTCTGCCCAGCTCTGTCACTTCCTGTCTGTCTGTACAGACCTCCAGACCCCTATGGTTAACTAGTGCTGGGATTAAAGGCATATGTCACCACGCCTGGCTCTGTTCCCAGTGTGGTCTTGAACTCACAGAGATCCAGATGACTTTCTGCCTCCCGAATGCTAGGATTAAAGGCGTGTGCTACCACAGCCTGACCTCTATGTTTCACATAGTGGCTTTGTCCTTTGATTCCCCAGGCAAGCTTTATTTGTTAGAGCACAAATAAAATATCACCACAACAGACCTCCAAATAAAAGGTTTTTGCTTTTACCTTTAATTTTACTTTAAATGCTTCCTGTCCTGGTTTGGTTTGACACATGCTAGAATCATCTGAGAGAAGAGAGTCAGCTGAAGAACTGCCTAGATCAGACTGGCCTGTGGGTAAGTCCGTGGGGAACTGTATTGTCGGTTAACTGATGTCAGAGGGCCCAACCTACGTAACACCTAGAACTTTACTGGACGTGTACAATTCTAGCTTAGAGGGTTTTGTTTCTCAGAGAGCAACCCATTGCCCTCTGTGGAGCCTGCCATCTTGGTATTGCTGCGTCTCTTCACTTCCTTTATCTGTTTCTGGGTGTTCACTTTTTCAGGATTTCCAGAACTTCTCAGCACACATGGTGTTTGCTTTTTAACCTCTCCCCTCAAATTTTTCTTTCCCTGTCTTTCTCTGAGGCTCTTGCTGCATACATAATGACTGAGTGTTGTTTTCCCATAGGCCTCTTTCAATCATTGCCCTTTCTGCTCTGTTTTTGGGTAATTTCTTCATGTTAAGCTCAACATCAGGGTTCACAGTTGGTCTTTTCTCTTTTTCTTCCTATTGTTTCTCTTCTTGTTGTTTTGGTTAATTGCTCAGAGTCCATCTGCGCGACCTTTGCCCCTGTGATGCAGAGAATCACATTTTTTGTTTCCATTCTTATTTTCCTCTCTACAGCCGGTCTTCTATGGGTTGCCCTGGGTCTGCAGAGCTTGGCAGTCAGCCAGGGAGTGATCAGAGGTGGTGCACATGCATCTCTAGAGCAGCTTCCACGTCTGGCTGTGCACCAGGAGCAAGTTCAAAGTTCAAGTAGGTTTCGAATGCATCCTGGGTTTTCCATTCCACTGGGCTCTCATGGGTCTCCCCTGTGAGAGTATGCTGTGTCAGCCATCATGGGACCTCATTTGAGCCTTATAGCTCTCTCATTTCTAGAATTTCCCTGTCCATTATCTGAGTAACCAGTCTGTCTGCTGTACACTCTGATCATGGCTACATCCACTTTTTTCTCGCCAGTCTGAATATTTTTATTTGCAGTCCAGCTAGGCATGGTGAGCGCTTCTAGCAGTGAAGTGGGTGGTTTATGGTCTGCCCTGGTAGACTCACCAGTGCGTTTGAGCTAGAGGACAGTGGGAGCAGCCCAGGCCCGGGAGTCATGGAGCCCCACTTACCAAGTTATCAGTTGTTCATGGATAAACACCCTCTTTCTCTGTTTTATTTCCAGACTCTGAAATGATTACCCTTTTGCCACTTTTCTCTTATATTAAAACATTTTAGGAGATCTGCAGATGTTTTTAGTGATGTTGAGAAATCCTGTCCTGGCACATGTATTTTGACAGAGAATAGGGAAGGCAAAGACATTGGTCATAGCTGGAGAGTTGGCGTCACACAGAGAAGGGATCCTTTCATGTCCGCTGAAGCTCTGTACCCTGTTCTCTAGAAGCTCACACCCCCTTCACTACAAAACCTATTTTTGTTTGTTTGTTCATTTGTTTGCTTTTTGAGACAAGCCTTCTCTGTTTCTCTGTGTAGCCTTGGCTGTCTAGAAACTAGCTCTCTAAACCAGGCTGGCCTTGAGCTCATAGAGATCTGCTTGACTCTGCCTCCTGAGTGCTGGGATTAAAGGCGTGTGACACCACTGCCTGGCCCGTCCTTTTTTTTTTTTTTTTTCCTTTCCCAATAAGAAGTATAATAGATAGTTAACCTTGGGGGAGATCTCTTTTGAATCTTTTCCCCCATGACTGGGGTGCATCTGCCTGACTTGCATGGAAGGAGTTTAAAGAAGCCCTGGAGGGCCTGGCCTTGAATGGATGGAATGGAAAAGGGTGCTTCATCCCAAAGCTGACCTGCTTACCGGGGACTCCTTTGGCACCTTGCTTACAGTTCTTCACAGTCCTTCCTGCCCTCCATTCTCTGGTAGCAGGATGCCTTGCCAAAGGGCTCCAGGCCACTGTGGAAATCCCGCAGCTGAAGGAATCCCAGTAAAGGGCAGAAGGGCTCGAAGACAGCACCCAGCTGCTCATGGTTGTGTGTAGGGTGTGTTTCCCCACGTGCATGGAGAAGACAGAACTGTAGACTTTCACTGGACAGTTAAGCTTCATTCGGCTCTTTATCTTGTAGGCTAGAACATCCCCCCCTCCCCCGGGTGGAAGAATATAGCCCTCACCCTTTGTTATTTGTATTGGTGGGTATCATTCAATTCCAACTTAGAAACTGTAAAAGCAGAATTGCACGTGGATCTTAGGGATTGTAATTTGGGAGGATGGGTTCACCTGGTCCGAATGACTTTTCCAACCAGACAGAGAAAGTGGGAGCTTTAAAGATTGGGAGAAAACCGGGACTACATAACTGATAAAGAAGGGACAGGGTATGCCACTAATAAAAGAATGTATAAACAGATGGAAATGTCTAGAAAACCGCAGTTGTAGCCTCTTGAAATATGCTAGGAGCCTCTGGGTACAGGTGATTATCTAGTTATTTGGGTCCTTCTGGATGTCATAGGTCAAAGGGTTGAAATGATCAGAGTTCACTTTCTAAGCAACAGAAATTCGAGTTCCTCAGTGGGCCCTGAAGCCCATTCTGAAAACCCATTTCAATGCTCCTTTCATGTAGTATTCCTCTCATTTTCACATTTATGTATTTTTTTTCCCATTTTTACTAGACTTCGGCTTGGGGTGCAGTGATATTTCTTCTTCAGCCATTTCTAGTCCCTGTCCAAATTTCTCCCCAAGTCCAGCATGTAACGTCACACATTGGGTTTGTCTTAGCTGTGTGCCACACAGAATAGAAGCATCCCCGCCATTTCCCAGTGCAGTGACTCTCAACTGTAACCACTCTGTTGAATCCCTGACCTCGCAGCTCAGGATGCACCTCAGGACTGGGAGCTCAGAACTGCAGGGGATGAAGTCTAGGCAGTCGGTGCTAAGAAACAATGGCCTCTTGGAAAATCACACCTCATGTCAGACACCAATGTTTGTCTTTGCCCTTTTATCTTAAACCAATCCTTAGCACATCCCTGAGGGACACACTGGAATAGTAATTGGCAGAGAGTTCAGCGATACAGAAACTTGAGTTATATCATGGTCTCCATCACAGTATGTAAATACTTCTGAGGTCATGCTGGCTGAATGCCTTTCAGTGCCCTTGTGTTTATGAGCCGCTTTGGTGGCTGGCTGTCAAAGAGAGCAAATAAGAAAAAAAACCAAGCAACCTGTAGATAGGAAAGCTGTCAGAGTTCAAAGACTGCAGGCCATTATGGAGAATACAATGACACATTATTTCAAATATTTACCTTCACCTTGAACCTCCACGGCCTTTGTTCTCATTCAAACAAGGAATAGCCTTTGACTTTTTTGAAAGGGAAAAAGGAAAATGGTAAATCTTTCACTGCCTTTTTAATAACTCTTTTTTTTTTGAGACAAATTTCCTATTCCTGCTCTTTGGGATGACAGGACTGCCTTCATGTCAAGTTCTCTGGCTCATTCATTTCTCCGAGCTGGCAAACACACAGCACAAACATTTGCTGAATCCAAAACCTGCAGAAATCGACTTGAATTTTCTCGCTTTAGTGGGAAAAGACAAAGGGAGACAAATTTTGAGGACCTTGTACTCAGTGAGCTGCTGCTGAGAAAGAAGAGAGTGGCGGATGCCCGTGAGACCCTTGGCATTGCCTGACTGGAGATGCTAGTCCCCTCTGGGTTTCATATTCCTTAAGATTTATTTTTATTTTTAAGTGTGTGTGTGTGTGTGTGTGTGTGTGTGTGTGTGTGTGCGCGCGCGCGCGCGCGTGTGCGAGCGTGCCTGAACATGGGTTCAGGTGCCCATGGAGGCCAGGAACTTGGTTACCTCTGAAGTTGGAGTTATAGTGGCTTTTGAGCCATCTGGTATGGCGCTGGGAGCTAAACTCAGGTCTTCAGCAAGAACACTAAGTGCTCATAACCAGTAGCAAACTCTCTAGCTCATCCTCTTAGTTTTGTTTTAATTTTATTAATTTTGAATTTTTTTTTAGAATTTCATACAGTACACCGTATTTATATAGTTTCCACCCCACTCTGTTCCAACACCTCTCTCACCCACTTCTTCTCAGGTTCATGATCTCTTCTTCTGATTAATTACTGCTACATATGCATAACACACACACACACACACACACACACACAAGTATAAAGCCTACTGAATCCATTTAGTTTTGGCCATATGCACTGGTGTTTAGGGCTGATCACTAGGGATTGGATAGCCCAAGAGAATTGGCCCTGTGTAGTGATATATTGTGTACTCTAATAAAGCTTTCCTTGAGGATCAGAGGACAGAGCCAGCCACTTTAATCCTTTCACTCTGGAGGCCGAGATCTGTCTGGATTTCTGTGAGTTCAAGGCCACAATGGAAACAGAGCCAGGCAGTGGTGGCACATACCTTTAATCCCAGTACTGGGAAGCACACATGCCTTTAATCCCAGGAAGTAATGTGGCAGAGCAGAGAAAGGTATATAAGTATATAACTCTTTAGGCTGAGGATTTTGTAGAGGTCAGAACTAGTGGCTGGCTGTTCTGCTTCTCTGATCTTTCAGCTTTCACTCTGATATCGGGCTCTAGGTTTTTTTTAATTATTATTATTAAAAGACCATCTAAGATTCAAATAAAATCCCTGGAAAAAATTGATTATTCCAACCTCACCTGCCATTGATTGCTTGTAGTTCTTTATTTGGGGTAGAGCTGAGTGAAATCTTCTCCAATCCCATTGGCACGTCAACAGGTACGTCCCTATGCAGGTCCTGTTTACACAACCAAATTATAGAGAGTTGTGGGTGCAGCTTTCCTGTCTCGTCTAGAAAACACAAGCTCACAACGTACATCCTGGTCCTCAGGATCTTACAATCTTTCTGTCCCCTTTTTTGTGATGGTTTATGAGTCTTAGGTATATGGCTTCACATTATAGATGAACTAATTGGGGCTAGGCACCTGTTTTAGTCAATGTTTGGTTGCTGTGCAGATATACCATGGCTATGACAATTCTTATACCGGAAAGCATTTAATTGGGGCTTGCTCACAGTTTTAGAGGTTTAGTACATTATCAACATGGTGGGAAGCATGGCAGCATGCAGCCAGACATAGTGCTGGAGAAGGAGCTGAGAGTTCTACATCTGGATTGGCAAGCAATAGGAAGAGAGAAAACCACTAGGCCTGGCTTGGGCTTTTGAAACCTCAATGCCCACCCCCAGTGTCACACTTTCTCCAACAAGGCTTAACCTTTCAAATAGTGCCACTCCCTAAGCATTTAAATATATGACTCTATGGGGACCATTCTTATTTAGACCACCACAGCATCCCATGATCACCTATTTTCTGCATTTTGACCAGTTGTGGATCTCTGTAGGAACCACTATGTGCAAAGAGAAGCTTCTTTGATGAAAGATATTGGGGGATATAAGGATAAGCATTTAGAATACAGTTAGAAGCAGTTGTTAGTTACGCCTAAGATGTAAGTGTCACTATTTTACAATTGAGGATATCTTGCTAGTCTAGTCATTGTGGTTCATAGGCTTTACAGTTGATGATAGGACTGTTGGTTACTTTTCTCTCGGTAGCTTGCATCTCACTCTCTGATTCTACGAGAGCTAGTTCTCAGAGAGGAGGCTTCCAGGACAATTCCAACTTGATTCTTGTGTCCAAATGTGTGGCATCTTTGGAAGGAATCAAGGGCAATAGTAATAGCTTATATTGTTTTGGAGACTTTTGGGCCCCATTGACCAATGATTTGAAGGGAGATTTCCTTAAAGTTTTTTTTCTCTTTCTTTCTTTCTTTCTTTCTTTCTTTCTTTCTTTCTTTCTTTCTTTCTTTCTTTCTTTCTTTCTTTTAAGATATTCTTTGGCTCCTGAGAGGAGCATTATCACCCTATTTGGCAAAATGTATTTTTAAGTACCCTCAAAAGATTATGTTTCCCTATGACTTTTTTCACAGAGGGTGGCATCTGGGAGTTATTTACCAGGAAGTGATTTCTAGGAGAATGTGTCATTCAGTGGAATTTTAGCAATTCATTTTTAGGATTTTTTTTTTCCATTTGGGGAGGTGCTGTTTGCTTCTTAAGGAAAATTTTCATGGTTATTTCAGGATGTGGAAAATCATATTCTGCGATTTAATGACACCTGAGGATTCCTATCGAGTGTGCATTTCTTTGAGATAGTAAATTTAGACTCCTTTAGAAGAATGGAATTTAACTTTGCTTGTTTCAAGCTTGCTCATACTATACCAGAGTGTAAGGAATGTTTCCATATTCTTAGAAGGAATTACTGATTGTTTGAAATGGAAGGCTTTGGCCAGCTGTGTGCATCTGGCAGGCTTTGCACTGAAGTGCCACGAATCACTGTTGCTGAGGGTGAAATGTGAGCATCATTCCTTGGAAGTGTGAACTTGAGTGATCCCAAGGTGGAGACTGGACTGCCCCTTGTGGTAGTGATGAATCACAGTTGGTACTGACCATCTCTCTGTTCTAGTAGGCCCTTTTAGTACTTCCATAAACACCATGACCAAAAGAAACTTAGGGAACAAAGAGTTTATTTGACTTACAGGTTACAGTCCATCATCAAGGGGAATCAAGACAGGAACTCAAAATAAGAACCCATAGTCAGGTATTGAGCTGAGTAACACAGCGTACTGGCTTGCTTCCTCTGTCTCTACTCAGTCAGCTTTTTATACAACCCAGGACCACTTGCCCAAAGGTAACACTGCTCGTGTGGACTGGGCCTTCCTACATCAATCATCAATTAAGATAATACCTCACAGACATGTCCACAGGCCAATCTGATGGATCCAATTCCTGGACTGGGGTTCTCTCTTCTCAGGTGTCTATAGTTTGTGTCAAGTTGACAAAAACTAACCAGGACAATTGACCACTTGTCAACTTGACACACAAACACATGACTATTAAACCATAATTTTTTTCAATTAGCAGTAATTGCACTTTGGATAAACCTCATTGGCTACGATACTGCCACTGGGCAAAGCTTTAAACTGTGAATTTTTATTTATCCCAGAGATCTCACGTTAATATCACAATGTAAAACAGTCCAATTTTAAAAGCCCCACATTCTTTAAAAATTTTAACACTTTAAAAATCAAAATTCTATTTTAAAACCTAGTCTGTTTGACTGTGGATTCCTGCAAAACCCAAAATAAGTCTCATACATTTTTCTTCTAAAAGAGAAGAACCAGGGCACAGTTATAATCAGATTAAAGCAAAACCAAAATCCAACAATATGAAAACAGTGTCCAATGTCTTGAACTTACTCATGATATTCTGGGCTCTAAAGGGCTTGGGAAATCCCACTTCTTTGGCTTTGTCTTCTGTGACACTTTTTCATAGTCTTAGGTGACTATGTTTTCATTGTTAACAATGACTTCATTTTTTAATCTGATCCACTTAGGAGGAAAAGTAGGAGGAAGAATATTTGCTGAAATGGTTAGAAAGATGTTCTGATAATATGCTTCATTTCTTTTTACACTAATAATATTACTAGAAGCGAAGTTCAGCCCAGACCTTTGGTCATTTTCTCAAACCATCCTCTTCAAGTTAGGAGAAGACAGCAAGGGTGACTTATGAAATATAGGTATTTTAGCAGTAGAGGTTGGAACTGTAGTTTGCTTATAGAATCATTTTTGACTAAAATTATTATTTGTCATGTAGTTTTCTTCCAAATCTTGCTATCATTCTCATTGTGGCTTACCAGCACAGGATTCTCAAGAAAATTCTTAGATTCTCAAAGGAAAACAGATGCAATCACTTCATTTGATCACCTGGTGTAAATCTTTCTTGCTATTGCCATATTGAGGATCCTTTTTTAGCCCAGTCCACACAACAATAAGATCTGGGTTTCTCTTAGAGCTTACTAAGTGTCATTCAAGCTAAGTCCAGCCAGCTGGACTAATTAGGTATGGAAGATGCTGAACTTTTAGGATGGAAGAGGAGGGTCTTGGGCTATTGGGTTTATTTAGGAACTTCCTGAAAGGATGGGCCATGCCAGTTGAAGTGTTTGAAGATACTCCTGAATGACGCACACATCTGTAATAGTCAGGGGAATAGACTAGGTGCAGATCAAAGTGTAAGATATAAGATACTTTTCTTTTTTCAATTCAGAGATATACAGCATTGTTGAGAAAGAGTCTCCATGAAATAGTAACAGGTCTAGTTTGCTGTGACAAAGAAGATGCTATGGTGAAAGTAAGATGGATTTAGGCTTGTCCAGAGTGTGTCTGTCCAGAGGGGAGGGCAGGGCAGGTTCTATATGATAGCGGACTGCAGTATCTTGAATCAAATCTGAGCCTCATGAGAGGAAAGTGGAGCTGTTCCAGTAAGTTCTATCCATTTGTTGAAGGACTGAGATACTCTTTGAGCCTTGAAGGCTGGTGGGGTTTCAGGCTTTTACTAGAATATTTTCCTTGTAACTTGCAGGCTAGTCCAGCATGTTGGACTAGGGCTATACCCACTGGGAATGATGTTTTCACTCACGGCGGTTCTTGTTAACACTATTCTGCTTGCCCTGTGCCTGGATTAATTTCTCTTAATCTGTAACTATGTGGGGTTTGAAGATAAGGTTTGCTATCATTCATGTGTGGAACTTCCCCTTCTCTAGAGGAACAACGCATCATCTAGAGCTCAGGACAGCTCTCCAGTAACTAAGTGTTTCCCTGATGAGGGACCTGACAAGGTCATTGTTAGAGCAGGCTGGTTCTTAGACTCCACTATGCATGTGACTAACTCATTAAAACTGACATGTGGCCAATATTCCATTCTTCTGATTCTGATGGTCCAAGGATCACAGTTATTAGTGAGACTTGGTCACAGTAACAGGACAGATGCCATGGTAACATTGTGGTCCAAGAAGATTATGTGTAGGAACAATTGGAATGTATTGGAAATACTTTCTACATGGAATTACGGCCATGGAGTCTCCCCCACAGGCTTGACAATGAGTCATGGTTGCTATCCACCCAGACCCTTGCTTCCCATAAGACGAGTCCCGCTTTGGGACATGCCCCATTGAAATCTCAGGAATACCAGGCCTTTCTCACCAGGATCCCAGAAAATATACTTAGGATTTTCCAGCAAGGAATAGGACAGGGTGAGTGAAAGGCTCAGTTGGTTCCATCTTTCTTTCTCATTAACAGAATGGCAGGTTAAAGGTGAATGTGGGTGTTTGCTGCACTCTGTTCCACTTAGCAGTGTTTACGGCATGCCTGCTCTGAGCCCAGCCCTGCTAAGCATTCGGATCTCTGGCAAAGGGTGAAAAGTTTCTGCTGTTCAGAAACTTAAAATGTTATTGGATAAAAAAAATTCCAGCGCTTATAAGCAATTGAAAAAAAAAGCGCTAGAAAACAGGAATATAATGATGCGCTAAATTGAATATAATCAAGTGCCCAAATTATGACACAGGCAGTAAGCAAAGTCGGGGAGGGTTTGGGTGTTGGCTTTGTTCCCTGACACCAGTTTCAGTTTCTAAGCTGAGGGCTCTATTGTTTGGATTTAGAGATCTTGTGGATACAGACCTGGGAGCTATTGGATGCGAAAAGGAAAGCACAAATCCAGCACAGAGACAAGTCAATGTTTCAGGTACTAAGAGGCACAGTGAATGCAAATTGCAGCCTCCCACCCCACTGGCACATTCATCAGTGAATAAAGCAGTTCTTTAAATAAAAACATCCCTAGACAATGAGATCAGTGCTACCCTACCCTGGACTGGGTTTGACTGGACACTCACTCCCTCAGCTTGGAGTCCCAGACCTAAAGTGAGCTCTCTCCATAGAAGATAAATAAGAATGAAGCTTAATGGGAAAGGCCATCTGGGGATCTCAGGGCAGATACCTTAGAGTTCCCGGATGGAGCAGACAAAAGGAGAAGGGGCTGGGAAAGGCCCTGGAAGGCAGAGAGGTGACTCTGATCCTTTGTCTCACTGGGGAAAGCTCTGTGGAAGAACAAGGCCATTCAGTCTTTGCATAGCACTTTAAACTTTCATAAGGCATCAGCTGGTAAGTCATATGCTGTCCCTGGAGAACAGATGCAGGCTGGCCTCTCCCTCCCTCCGACAGTGGTTATGAATACAGAGGCTATATGTGTCTGGCAGGAAACACTTGGCATCCCTTGCCCCACTCAACTGGGACCCCTTAACATGGTCCAACCCATTAAGTGGCTTTTTCTCATGTGTGAGCCAAGCCCCATTGTCAGGAATGTTCTCTGAATTTCCCTGCAGAAAGCCAATCTCTGTCTAGGACTGAAGACTAGCACCTCAATCCTCCCTGCCGTGGGGCTGAAAGGCTCTTGCCTAGTTCCCTTCAAACAAATCTTCCTCATATACACTCCCCTTTGTACTGCAGCCTACTTTTACTTCCTTTACAGGACAAGTAGCTCCTAGGCAAGCACTTCCCATGGAGATTCTCCATATGGCATCTGGTTTTTGCTTATGTTGGTGTCTGTGACCTGTTGCAGTTGGACCTTGGCTTGACTAAAGTGGGCAGAGTGTTCCTATATGCTTAGATCATGCCGTTGGCTCTTTCCTATCTCTGAAAAATGCTGATGGGACCCCTGCCTCCAGACAAAATCAAAGCCACCTTCATGCAAAATCTTCCTGGAACCTTTTCATGTCTTGGTCTTACTCTCCTATGAGGAGCAGTTTGGCTCATGTAGTTCCCAGTGGTGGTCCAGAAATGAAATCTGTTTCACAGATACATTTGCTTGGACTAGACTTGGGGATTGTAAAAAAATCTAAATTACTTTTCAGTACTCTTAAAATGAGTGTATTTTTATGTAAAAAATATGGACTTCTGGCTTTTCCTGAACAACTGTGAGGACCCAGCAGTCCTGATGCATGTTTCTACTTGGAAACATTAACTTGAAGTTGAGGACAGCTGCCCACTCACTCTTCACCTTGACTTACCTCCTATCTTAGTTTGTTCCTAACTTGAGGAAGAAAGGGGTTATTTGGCTTACAAGTCCTGATCACTGACCATCATTGAGGGAAATCAAGGCAGAATCTCAAACAGGAACATGGAGGAACTCTGCCTCCTGGCTTGCTCAGTTTCATTTCTCATACATCCCAGGACCATCTGCCCAGGGGTTAGTGTTGCCCCCAGTGGGCTGGGCCCTTTTAAAATCAATCAGTCAAGAAAATGTCTCATAGACATGTCTACAGATCAGTCTGATGGAGGCAATCCCCACTGAGGTTGAGGTTTCCACTTCCCAGATGACTCGAGTTTGTGTGAATTTGCCAGAAGGTAACTTTATACCACTTCAGTCTTTTTTTGTTTGTTTGTTTGTTTTTTGTTTTGTTTTGTTTTTTTTGTTTTTTGTTTTTTTTTTTTTGTTTTTTCGAGACAGGGTTTCTCTGTGTAGCTTTGCGCCTTTCCTGGAACTCACTTGGTAGACCAGGCTGGCCTTGAACTCACAGAGATCCACCTGGCTCTGCCTCCCGAGTGCTGGGATTAAAGGCGTGCGCCACCACCGCCCGGCCCACTTCAGTCTTATCCCTGTCGATATAGCACAGTACTTGTAAGAACTGGAGCTGTTGACCTCATGGAGTCACAAATGTAGCTCATATTAACTTCATTTTAAGTTCATGGGTGGTATACCCAGGTCAAGGCAAGTTGTTAAGGCAGGGTGTGTCAGGTCCCAGTGTTGGGGTCCAGCCCTGACCTATCAAAGGGTCTATTGAAGTGGGGAGTGAGGAATTGAGAAATAATAGGAAGAAATAGATGGAAACAGAGAGAAAGACAGAGATGCAGGATAGTTTTGGGAGGGCCCTGGGTCAATACCCAGTCACCTCGGGTTTATTTCTAATGGGATTTTTATACACTAGCAAGGGGAGAGGCAAAAGACCTCTTCCTTTCAAGATTAAAGCACAAGGCTGTAGACCCTTCAAAACACCTGATAACCATGCCCCACAGCAAAGCGGCTTGTGGTCAAGCCTTGAAGTACAAGGCACCTGGTAATCATGCTTTTGCACCCTATTATGCAGCCTTGGAGAGCAACATAAACTCTGACTCTCTGACCTTGAGTCAAAGTACAAGTTGGAATCTCTGTGGGCTCCCACAAGGGTGGACATGCATGGTTCAGGAATCGCACATGCTGATTTAGGGAAGATCTTGGAAACGGTACTCCAGTAGTACTCTAGACCATCTATCTATACAGGATGAAAGCAAAGCAGAGTGATATTTATTTTCTAATTCAATCTATCACAGACTAGTACCATTGAAAGTCATAATGCAAACATACATATACACATATATGTAAATTCTTAGAAAAACAAAAGAATATAAGATACACAAAATAAAAGTCAAATTTTTTAAACAACAAAAACAGTTATCAGGTTTTAGAAAGAACCTTGATAGGCTTGAGAGCAAAAGAAAAACCTTATAGTTGAAGACTGGGAATAAAAGCTGTGTACAAATCTTGGGCAGCAGGTAAAGTCAGAAAATGATGTGTTACCTGGAGGAAAGATTCTCCCAATCCAAGAATTCCATAGCCAGCAAATACCTAATTAAGTTCTTTTTATTAAAGTTTTGGAAAGGTAAACAACAGAGAGGGTGTGTAATGCACCCTTTAGTGAGAGGGCTCTGAAGATTTATCTAATTTGAAGTATTTTAATGAACTTGCATTTTTGTGACAGCACATGTTTATTGTGTGCCAGTTTCTAATCCAGGCTCTAGACTAGGGTAGATGTTTTCCAATGAAAACACATGGAAGAGGGCTGATGGGAGCACAGAGCCAAGGGAGACAACCTTTAGTCAGGGGCCATCTATGACACGTGCCAGGGACAGGGCTGTAAACAAGACAATGGCTGTCACCAAAGATAAACATGTAAGAGCAGAACTACAATGTGGCACAAGCCTTCAAGGGTGCCCTGGGAATGAGCCAAATCAGCATCTCTAAATCAAAATCACAGTCAGCCCGTTCTTGCAAGAGTTATGTTCTTCCAATGCTCTTCTTAGCCAAAAACGTATTTGAAGATAAACAGACTGAAATTACATTTGCTAACAGACACTGCCCGATTTTTCCCCTAAATGCAGATCCTCAAGCATGGGGAGAAGTTCACAGAGACTGTGGATGGAAGGTTTTCCACGGCATTCATTGGGTGGGCCCTTCTCTTTCTAAGCACCAGAGTGTTTCTATCAGCAGAAATCAATTCGCTTGGGTTAGATATTAGAACCAGGAGACTCTAAAATGATGAGTGTGGCTAAGTATGTAATCCTTGTATGTAGATGAACAGATACGACTGTCTATTTCATTTCAGACTGTCTCCTTAGTGCTCAAGCCCCTGCTGCTCTGGCTTGTCTGGATTCTTTTAAAGATTTCATTTTTTTCTCATATTGGCAAATTTCTCTACATTGTTATTTTTAAAATTTAATTAAAAATAATTACAATCATTTTCCTTTACCTTTCCTCCTTTCTACCTGTCTCAGCCCCCTCTAACTACCTTTCAAGTTCATGAACTCCTTCTTTTTAACTGTTGTTAGTATATATGTTTATAAATGAATCAACATATGATGCAACCTACTGAGTCTGCTTAGTGTTGTCTGAATGTGTATATTTCTGTTTCTAGGGCTTATCACTTGATATTGGATAACTAACAGCTCATCCTTGGAATGGAAAAGACTAATTCTTCTCTCTGCAGTCATTTATTTCTTATAGCTGTTTATGTAGGGGTGTGGCCCCATGAGATTGCCCCACCTACAATGGAGCATCTACTGGTATTCTCATAGTGCAGGTATTGTTTAGACAGCCATGTTGTTGAGATTTCATGGGTGTAGCTTCCCTCTCATAGCTAGAGGACATCATCTCACAGCACAGCAGACTTCTGCTCTTACAATCTCTCCACCTCTTCTCCTGCGATATTCCCTGAGCTTAGGTGCAAGAGTGGCACTGTACATGTATCAGCTGGGCACGGGCACCCCCAGTCATTGTTCTTAGCATTGCTATTTTTGAAATCTGTCTCTGAAGGAAACTTATTGAGGAACCTTACATTTGGGGAATTATCTAGTTTTTCTCCTTCACAAAATCTTTTTTAAAAATAATTTCAAAGCAAATCCACTGACTTTCCTTTTGGTACTCTCAGGGCAACTGAATTTACTCCTCTCTCAGAGTTCCTACCTACTCAGGTACTGCTGTTGAGTATTGGCCCATGTACTGGTTCTCACTATCCAGTTCTTTGGAAAAAGTCAACTTCCCCCAATTACACTTGGTGTATTGGGTTCTTTGTAAATGTATATCCATGTTTGTGTGAGGTTATATCGAGTCCTGCCTTTGTTAGCTTTACATGACTTTTACTATCCTATGTTACTTTTCAAAATTAGTTCTGGACATGTAGAACATCAAGAATTATTTTATTAAACATATTTGTTTATTTTTGTGTGTTTGAGGGGTTGCACGTGTGCCACAGTGTGCAGATGGAGGTAGATGACAGCTTGTGGAAGTTGGTTTTCTTCTTCCACTATCTGGGTCCTTGGGATTGAACTCAGGTTGTTAGGCTTGGTGGCTCAGCTTTTATCTGCTGAGCCATCCCAATGGTGTCCTGTGGAGCATTTGAAACTCAGTGTTTGTATAAGATTATATTCTTATATGTGATGACTAAAAGACAAAGATCTTTGAATTGTGGATTAACCACAGATAAATAACATATTGAAAATGTAAATCATGTCTATATGGTGATTTGAATGAGAATGGCCCATATAGGCTCATATATTTGAATGTTTTGTCTCCAATTGGTTTGGGAAGGACTAGGAGGTATGGTCTGGTGGTGGACTTGGAGGTTTAAAAAGCCCACCCCATTCCCAGTTAGCTTTCTCTGACTCCCTCTCTGCCTCATGCTTTTCAATCAGATGTAATCCCTCAGCTATTGCTGTAGCACTGTTTCTGCTTGGCTGCTGCCCTTTTCCTCACTGTAATGATTATGGACTCTAGCCCTCTGAAACTGTAAGCCCCAACAAACTCTTCCTTTTATAACTTGCCTTGGTCATGGTATCCTAGCACAGCAATAGAAAAGTGACAGTCTAAGGGAAGTATTGTGAGCATAGTTCATTGGATTTCTGAAGAAAAAAAGTCAGTTATTAAGAATTCTAGGGAATAATGCTGTGAGTACAGGGTAGGTTAAGGACTAGTTTAGCACTGTGAAGTAAGCAGTCTGTTTTAAGTTCCAATAGATGTAAATCAGCATCATGAGTCTTGCATTTTAAACCTTAACGTAATAATCACTGTTTGGGGGAATAAAACACATACTATTTTGTGTGTGTGTCTATGATTCAAGAACTATACACACAAAACAAATGAACAAATTCAACAATTATGAAAGATTTGAGAGACGTGTTATCTCCAGTGTTTTTCTATTTCTCCACTCCCTGTGAAGCACACTCAAGGACCCCAGAGGAAACTCACTGACATTGGTACCCCTTTCTGAGTTCATTTCTCGGGGCAGTTGTTTCAACTTACTTGGAGCAGAAAAGGTGTCTTAGTGAAAGCGTTCAGAGATATGTCTGTGCAAACTGTGCAAGGAAGCAACATGCCTGCTGTGGGAACATCTGTGGATATCCCCAGGGGAAGGAATAAGCAGCCTTAGCATGATGTGTTAGGGGCAGGTGGTGTTCCTTCCCAGCCACAGAGGTCAGACTCATGTCCAGTATTTGACTATGACACTTCTTGAGTTTGCTTAATCTTCACTTTCTGAACCTGTTGATATAACAGACTATGGCATCACCATGGGAAAGTAGGCTTTGTAGCACAGTGTTTAGAGGTATCCACTGGATTTAGCAAGCCAGTCCCTAGGAAAACCAATTTTACCCACTACATACTGCAATAACCTCTTTGAATCCCATAAGGCAAGGTCTGTATTATATAGTATATTAATCTGCTTGAGTTCTGTACCAACATTCCATAGACTGTGCATTAAACTACATCAATTTTCTCATGGTTCATGAGGCTACAAATCCAAGAACAAGGAGCCAGTATGGCTGGGCTCTGGTTCCAAGATGAGTACCTGTTCAGTGGGTTCTTACAGTCTTTTTGTAAAGCCACTCATCCTGCTTGATTAGGACTCCTATATTTACCTTATTTAATTATTAATAGCTCCTAAAAGACCTATCTTCAATTATAGCCACATTAAGCTTTATCATACACTTTGAGAGAGACATAATTCACTCCATAGAATATGGAAAGAGGTCAGTTCAATTTTGTATCCCAATTCAAAAAAATTGTTTAGCTTCATGTCTGTTATGGTTTGAATATGAACTGTTCTCAATTGGCTCATATGTTGGGTGCTTGATCCCAAGCTGGTGGCCCTATTTTGGGAGGTGATGGAAGCTTTGGGAGGTAAGGCTTAGCTGGAGGCAATGCTTCACTGTGACTCTGGAGATTGTTTCTTGGCCCCTCCTCTCTGAGATGAAGAACCTCTTCTTCTACACAGTCATGATGCTTGCCCACATGCACAGGGCCATACAAGCATAGGTGAACCCTTTGAGACTTGAGTCAAAACAATAAATCATTCTTCTCTGTAGTTAATTATGTGGAGAAATTTTGTTATGTGATACAAACTCTGACAAATACAACAAAAAGGTCATATTTTTATTTACTCGTAATTCTATGGCACTTCTGGATTAGTTATTATCACTTATTACATGGTTGTCCTTGACTTGAGAACTGGTGAAGGGAGCTAGAGGCTTGAGTAGAGTTGGGTAGGAAAAGGCACAAAGTCTTGACTGGAATGGGGCAGAGCATATCTGAAAGAGCACTTGATCCAACTTTTGCTGCCTCAATGTCTTGCTCGCACTGAATCTAAGTTTCACCAGTTAATTGAGAAATATGTTTTTGAAGTTTTCTTAGAAATAGTTGTATATATTTTGGGGACACAGTGTGATGTCTCAAACATGCATATGCTATGTATGGAGGCAGGGTAATCACTATATCTGTAACCTCAAATATTTATCATTTATTGGAGGGTGGGAACATTTAAATCCTATTTTTAGCTATTTTAAAATTTAGCATATTACTGTTATTGACTATTAGCAACATTTTGCAATAAAACATCAGAACTCATTCTTCCTAACTAGAAAATTCTACTCATTGAACAATGAATCAACTTCCATATCCATTTTTCTCCCCCCCCCCCCTCACTACCCACCTCTGAGTATTTACCCAAAGGAACTGGATAGAAACAAGTATGTGGAGGTTGTCTGCATGGCCACATTTATCCAGTGATCTTTAATGATAGCCAAGATCAAAGCATTAACATGGTATGTGGTGAATGCAATATACACATGTAATAGAGTAGCATTTAATATGAAAATTGGGACTTCTGTCATAGCCAATAATGCAGATAAATCTTGAGGACATTATGTCAAGTAAAATAAGCAAATAACATATGACCTAACTTAAATATTGAATGTGAAAAAAAATCAATGAAAATCAAGAGTGGAATGGTGATAATTAATATGTACTCAAAGTTTGGATGACCAAATATACGTGAAGTTCTTAACATAGGAATTTGGACATTTCTCTTGTACCGCCTTTCTCAAATCAGCCACTCATGAATCTAATTTGTGGATTTGGTTTGTGGCTTTCACTGATTTCAGGAAGCACCAAGGCATTGCATGAATAGCACCACTGAATATAAGGACATGGGAAACACAAGCTCAGCTATGCTTCAGTTCTCTCTTGGGGTGGTGCTGAGCTAAAGTACCTCAGATATGCAAGGAGTGAGTTAACCCCAACTGCAACAGGATGGGACTTAGAGATGACTTGTCTTGTTCAACATTCTATTCTACTCATGGATCTATACAAATGATGCTCATCTGGGGGTGGGGCAGGGAAGTAATGTTGGCCAGAGATTAAAGAGTGTGTACAATTCAGAAAAATATAAGTTCTTAAGTTTACCCTTCAGCAGCATATAGGTTTTTAAAAAATGTGTCACCCTTGTTCTAACATCCTTTACTGTCACAGCTAGCCACATCTTTGCAAAGTCTTGCATGGACTTTTCCTAAGTGCTCTGGTGATGACAGCATCCTCACTTGTAGTACAATTGTTCCTCAATGTCAAAGTCTCTTCTATCCCCAAGGCTCGCTGATTTTAAGATTCTGAGTGACGGCGTAGTACCTGGCACAGAGGGTGCTTTCAGTGAGTTCTAGACCATGGCTAGAATAAAAAACCAAAACGAGGGGTTGGAAAAATGGCTTGATGGGTAAGTGCTTCCTGTGCAAGTGTGAGGGCCTGAGTTTGCACACCCAGCACCTATGTAAAAGCCCAACATGACTCCATGTCTCTTGGTAAATCCAACACAGGACTGTAGAAATAGGAAATCCCCAGAGCTCACTAGCCAGTTAGTGATGGGTTTCAGGTCCAGTGAATATATTATTCTCAAAAAAGGAGTAACAGTAATATGGTGAACAACTGAGGGAAACACCTGATGGCCATACTCTAGTCACCACAAGAGTGCATACCCCCCGTATACATCTATGCATACATGGATATATAAATACACACATATATGTACATATATACCCATACACACTGTGTATATACACCGTATGCATACATACACACCACACACACATACACACTTATTTATATACATACCACACATATTCATATACATATACACCATACACATACATACACACCACACATATACATATGCACACACGTACCATACACACATACACATACTCACACCACACAAATATACACCATACACATACACTGTATGATTCACCAGATGCATACATGCATACTCCACATATGCACACCATACACACACACACACACACACACACACACACACACACACAAGCAAACACACACATTAACTAAAAAGCAGGCAATATTGAACTGATGGTTTTATTTTCTAAAGAGTACCAGTTGCCTGCCCTTACAATAGAAACAACAAGAAAAATATCCTGCTAGTAAACTGTGTTTTTTGCTTGATGCCTGATAGGTATTAAGCAAATCCCTTGTCTAGTGAGAGTCACAAAATTAAGCTCATCAGCTTTATTTCACCCTACCAGAGGCCTGCAGCTCTTTGTCTTCAGAGCCATCAAAGCAAAATATGTTAAATAATTTAAAAAAGAAAGCCTCTTTCCCATCTTTATGAATCTCCTGGGTTTCACTTTGTTCACCCAGGCCCCTGCAAAAGTCATCAACTGTTCAAATTCAAAGTCTGACTCAGTGACCCTGAACCTCTTGGTGGCCTGGAATGCATGTGGAATGCTCTTAGTTAACACTTGGCATCCCTCAGATATTAGTTTTCCTGCAAGGCACTGATGCCAGGAGGAGGGGGAAGTCAGAACAGGAATAAGAAACTTCTCTACCATCTCTCCAGACAGGAGTTAGGGCCTCAGACAGATAAGGGGCTGGATGCTGAATCCCTGCTTCGAAATCCTCTTAGGCTGGCTACTAAAATTTGTTATTGAAAGTTGTGAAGCTGACCAACATTTCAATGAGTACACAGTGCCCTGTATCTCACTTCGGGCAGCATGAGGCCTGCTGGGTGGGAGGGGATTTGCTCATATACTCTGTAAACTCCCAGAGTGGGTTTTCTGTGAGAGACCATGCCTATCCACTGGGGAAGCTTAGCTTGACTGCTTCCTTGTTAGACTTCTCCACAGTGTTGGTTCTGCTCCAACTTCTGTGAAGGGGACATCTGTTGGAAGGTTTGATGTGATGTCTATGTTTGCTGAAAGCTGACTCTGACTGGCTGATGTAAAGGGCCCTGAGAGGGAACTTGCTGTCATGCCCAGTGCTTCTTAAGCAGGGGAACAGATTTGAAAGGATTATCCCAGATGATGCCTTTAAGATTAAACTAGGGCTCAGAGTTAGCCACAGGCACTGCAGATTCCTTGCAGGCACAGTCCTCTGGGGTCTCCTGTCACTCTGCTTGCCAGTAACGGATTTCATTCCCATGCATCATCCTGTGGCTCTCGGTGTACTCAGAAGCCCTATATGTTACTTGAGGGGCAGTCGAGAAAACCAGGGAGGGTAGCCATGGAGTCAAATCCCCTTTCCAACCCACATGACTTATATAAGAGTTACGTTCCAGAGAGCGGATTCTAACTATTTCCTTCTAAGGAGCAATGGGTTAGTCTGAGGAAACAAAACCCACACAAGTAATTCCCAAACCTTGTTTGCATTGCATGCTCTGATTCCAAACATTTGACGTCTGTTCCCCTTTTTCTCTTTTTTCTCTTTTCCCTACCAACCCCCTAATACAGCACTAATGATAAACTGCCAAAAGTAGATACCAAGGGCGATAAGAAAAACTTATAAAAGATCCAAGTCTATTCTTTTCTAGTCTGGAAATCCTGGTTTGATGGTAGGGTCTCTGTTTCTCAGAAGGGTCACACCAATTCAGAGTGTATGGGGTGGGGGAAACTCTGTCACCCAGAGATACATGAGAAATGCACACAGTAGGTGGCCAAGCTACAAAATGTCTTTCATAAAATGACCTCATACTCTTAGCAGAATTCTTAGGGCCAGTTCCAGGCAGCCTTCTTGAGGCACCCTACGTGTAGTAGTGGTCTACTTCTTTATAGGACAATACAATAGCCCTCGTGAGTCCTATGCATACCCCAAACAGACCTCATTTTCAGCTAACCAGGTGGTATCCTGTGAATGACTGTACTGTGGTATGTAGACCGCTTTCCACAGAAGGAGTCCACTTTGGAATATGGATTACTAGCAAGAGTGCCATTTACTAAACACTTCTTAGGCACTTTGCAGACACCCTGTCATTTAACTATTGCCAAAAACCTTTCAAAGCTTATTCATAATTTTCAGAAGAAGAAATGAAACATTTGGAAGCTAAATAATTAGTCTAAGGCCACCTGCTGTGAAGGGTAGACTTGGTGAACTTGCTGCGTTCAGACTGTATGCCAGCTGCTTCTGCTGCTTTTTAAAAATTATATGCTTTTAAAATTTATTTTTAAATTAAGTATATTTACATTAATTACTTATATATTACCAACAATATGCATATAAACTGTCCATATTAATAAAGTAATATTTTTTTTCTATTTTAGAGCACATTAAACGATCAAATCAATGTGATTGATTTCCTAATGGATAAGAATAATGTTGCAACCAGGTGGTGGTGGCTCATGCCTTTAATCCCAGCACCTAGGAAGCAGAGGGAGGTGGATCTCTGTGAGTTTGAGGCCAACCTGGTCTACAGAGAAAGCTCCAGGACAGCGAAGGCTACATAGAGAAACCCTGTCTCAAAAACAAACAAACAACAACAAAACAAAAAAGAAAGAAAGAATAAAGAAAAAAAGAATAATGTTGCACCCTGTCTCAGTTTGTTGATTTTGCACACTGAACCAGAGTACCTTAATTTATTGTCTTCATCATTCCTTTTTCCCTTTTTATTTGTTCTTCTCTCATACAATGCACCTCACCACAACCTCCCTCTCTCTACTCCTCCCAATTCCACCTCCAAAATCCTGATCTCTCCTGTTCTCATTCCCACCTGCCCCCAGTCCACCTGCAAAATCTCTTCTATTTCCCCTTCCCTGGGAGATCCATGCATTCCCCCTAAAGCCCTCCTTTTTACTTAGCCTCTCTGGGTCTGTGGCTTGTAGCATGATGCTTTCCTTTACAATTAATATCCATTTATAGGAAAGTACATATAATGTTTGTCTTTCTGGGTCTGAGTTGCCTCACTCAGAATAATTTTTTCTAGTTTCATCCATTTGCCTGCAAATTTCATGGTGTGTTTTTTTTCCTAGAAAATGAGAAATACTCCATTGTGTAAATGTTTTTTTCACCACATTTTCTTTATTCATTCTTTGCTTGAAAGACATCTAAGTTGTTTCCAGTTTCTGGGTATTATGAATAAAGCCACTATAAACATAGTTGAGCAAGTGTCCTTTTGGTAGGATGGAAAGTCTTTTGGGTATATGCCTAGGAGTGGCATACCTGGGTCTTGAGGAATATGGACTCCCAATTTTCTGAGAAACTTCCATATTGATTTCCAAAGTGGCTGTATAAGTTTACACTCCCAGCAGCAATGGAAGAGTGTTCCCCTTGCTCCACATCCTCTCCAGCATAAGCTGTTGCTAGTGTTTCTGATCTTAGCCATTCTGACCGATGTAAGATGAAATCTCAGAGTCATTTTGAACATTGCTTCAAGTGCTTCTTGGCCACTTGAGATTCCTCTATAGAGAATTCTCTGTTAAGATCTGTACCCCACTTTTTAATTGGATTATTTGGTTTGTTGATACCTAGTTTCTTGAGTTCTTTATATATTTTGGATATTAGCCCTCTGTCAGATGTGGAGTTGGTGAAAATCTTTTCCCATCTGAAGGCTGCTGTTTTGTCCAGTTGACAGTTTTGATCTTGGTGCCTGCAGGAAGTTGTCTTCTGTGCTGATGTATTCAAGATTATCCCCCACTTTCTCTTCTATCAGGCTCAATGGATCTGGTTTTGTGTTGAGGTCTTTGATCCACTTGGACCTGAGTTTTGTGCAGGGTGATAAATACGGATTTATTTGCATTCTTTTAAACAAAGACATCCAGTTAGATCAGCACCATTTGTTGAAGATGTTTTCTTTTTCCATTGTGTATTTACGGCTTCTTTATAAAAAATCAGGTGTTCATATGTGTGTGAATTTATGTCTGGGTTTTAAATTCAATTTCATTGATCAATGTGTCTGTTTTTATGTCAATACCATGTGGTTTTTGTTACTACAGCTCTGTAGTACAGTTTGAAATCAGGGATGCCACTACCTCAGGAAGTTCTTTTATTATTCAGGATTAGCTATCCTGGGTTTTTTGTTTTTCCATATAAAATTGAGTTTTATCATTTCAAGGTCTACAAAGCATTGTGCTAGAATTTTGCTGGGGATTAGGTTGAATCTGTACATTGCTTTTGGCAGGGTGGTTTGCCAGCTTTTTAAGGCTGGGGCCTCTTCATTTTGTTTACCTATGTAACCTCTGGCCTTAAGAGAGCCCCTGCCAAGGAATAGGTCTCAACCAATGCTGCTGAACAATGATGCAGGAGATCAGCATCTGGGCTCCCAACCATGGTCTCTGTTGTCCCTTGTTGGGTTCTTTACAGCTGTCTGTTACTTGCCTCTCTCTCATCTTTCCAAAGGACCCAGGGCTGCAATAGCCTGATGTAGAGTCTGATGAGTACTCTTCCTCTCCCTCCTGTCCTCATTCTTCTTTCCATAAAGCTTTTCGGAGTTCCTGCCATATATGCTGAGCATGACAGGGTCTCTGTTCTAAACAAATTGATTTGATTATGGATATGATAAGGATCTTGACAAAGCATGATGGGACACTGTAAGATCTTTTATGTAACTAGAGATTCCACCTATTCTTCAAGGAAGAGAAGATCTGTTTGCACATTTGGACTTTAAGACAAAACCTGTGTACTTAGGATCCCTGGAGGTCTGGGGCTGAGACTTTCAGGAAGTCCAGGAGTCGAAACTTTTTCAAAATATTATCAAGAGATTGTTTGTCTTCTCCATCGTCATGCCAGTGTGTGTAGACATGGGAGTTCACAGAGGCTGCAGGAGATAGAGAGAGAGCTGCAGAAGTGACATGAGTGACATTGCCTTCCAGTGAGCCTGACCGGAGATCAGGACAAATGGGGACAATGCCATTTGGCTCACTCACTAATGCAGGTTTAGCTTTGGAAAATGCGGCTACTTTTTATAAAATACACTGTTTATATTAAGTGTAACCAGGTGCCTTTACTTTTAAATTTTATATTTATTATTATTATTATTATTATTATTATTATTATTATTATTATTATTTGTATGTGTGTGTGCACAAGTGCACATGTGTACCTGTGCACATGCCCCAGTCTGCACGTGGAGGTAGTGGACAACTTTCAGGAGCTGGCTGTCTCTTTCCACCTACTGAGACGGAGTATTTATGGCTGTTTTGGCTGTGCTGCCTTCTCCAGGCACACTGACTTCTAGGCAAGCCTCGATTTCCACCTCCCATCTCATCACAGGAGTGATGGGATTACAGATGCATGCCGCTGCATCTGCCTTTCGTATGTGGTTCTAGGAACTGAACTCAGGTCATCAGCCTTATGCAGCAAGCACTTTTCCCAGCTGAGCCACATCACTGGCCCAACTCTGTCATTTTTATTTTTTTGTTGAAAATAGATTTTTTTCACACAATGTAGTCTGATTAGGGTTGCCCCTTCCCTAACTCCTTCCAGATTTTTCCTACTTACCCAAATTCATATCTTTTCTATTCTCTCTCTCTTATTAGAAAACAGGGATCTAGAAAAGAAAGGAAAAGAAATACAGAAAAAGGAAAAAATAGTAAAATAAGATAAAACCAAATGAACCTGAAAAGGACAAAAGAATCAGAAGAACAAAGAGAAACACATATAGACTCGGAGACACACACACATTAGCGTGCACAGAAATCCCCTAAAACACAATATAGAAAACTATAATATGTAAGTGAAATACCTGGAGGGCAAGAAAAAAGATGGGGAGGGCAGATAAAGCATTATGAGACAGAAAAATCTCCAAAAGTATCATTGAGTTCATTTTGTATTGGCCATCTACTAATGACCACGAGGCCTGGCCTTAGATGATGTTCTTATTTTTAAGTGAAAAAAATACTTTGAAATTTCCATTTCAACCTATAACATTTAAATATTGACAGATATAACCCATATACTTTTTAAGATTCTTAATAAGTTTTAAAAATGTAATGGAATCCTGAACCTAAAAAGCTTGAGAATTGCCGAAGGACAGAGTGTTTCAGCATGAAATGATGGTGAGAGGAAAAGCCCTGACAGGAACAGTATGTGCATGAGGGAAATAAGGAATCCACTGGTTGGGGTCCAGACAGTGAGGGGAGAGTGGAGATGGAGATAAAGTGTGAGCAGAGCTGCACTTGAGACACGGTCTTCATCTTGGGTCGGTGGGAAGTCACTGAAGGGCTTTGAGCAGGGTGATTAGATTTGTGCTTAAGGAAGAGAAAGGAGAAATAAGAGAAAGGAAGGTGGCAGAGAAAGGGAGAGGGGACTTGGTGAACCATGAACTGGAGAAAACAGAGTTGGTCCGAAGAAAATGGATTAGAGGATGTCCATGGAGAATCTCAGAGACTTTGGTGCTTGGATTGCAACAGACAGGGAATCTGGTGTAAGGGAGGGCATGACTCCCCTCATGGATTCGAGTCACACCACAAGTTTTTCAAGCCTACTGCTATACTACCAGTTCTGGGACTATGGGTTAGTTTTTTGACCCCTAAGCTCCAATTTTATTACCATTGGAAAGAAAATAGAGATAAGAATCACAGTCTTACATGGCTACAGACATGATTTTTCAGAATACCACATCTAATGCAGTAATTGAAATACCAAAGTTATTTAACATTTGTTCTCTCCATCATCTCTACATATTCACTTTCTGGTTAACCATGTTGGATAGAGTGAGGAAGCTGACTGTGTTCTTCAGGAATCATGATGTTCTGGGGGAAGGAAGGATTAGTAATCAGCTTTGCATTACTGTAACAGAATACCTGAAATAATTAACTTTCAAAGAGTACCATTTAGCTCAAGGTACTTTAGGTTCCAGTCCAAGACTGGATGTTCCTATTGCTCTGGATTCTAATAATGGCATTAGATCACCCTTTAGGGCATGGCTCCAAAGACTAAGAACCTTCCAGGAAGTCCGACCTCCCAGAGGCTTGTCACCTCCTGATAGTGCCATCTTGGGGATAGAGCCTTTAGCTTTGGGAGGTAAATCCTCACATTTAATCCATACACAATTTCAAAAGCTCTATTTGTGACTTTTGTGTGCTGCTGTGGGTGTGCTTTCTCCAAGTTTGTTAAGCATTTTCCTTCAACATGTGAGTATGCGCTTATGCATATGCATACATATGTACAAGCCAGATAGAAGCCAGGAACATAAACTCTTATTTTGACACAGGGTCCCAGAGCTCATCCATTAGGGCTAGGTTGGCTATAATTATAATTCCAGCATTGGAATTACAGACTTATAACAGCACACTAGGCTTCTCCCCCACTTGCTGGGGATTGAACTCTAGTCTCATGCTTGAATGACAAGCACTCTTATTAACTGAGCCGTCTCCCAGGAGTTGGGCCAGTTTTTATCTGCTCCCTTTGAATTTGGAGCATTGCAGTGTTCCTCTTGTTCTCCAGTCTGGCTCTACCAAGTTAAACAGCTTAGGCTCTAAGGCTCAGGGGCTTGCTTAGGCTAGCTCACACCTTAGTGTGCTCCTTCATTTCTCAGAGCTCTTTTCCTCAACAGTCACCATCTACAGACAAGATCACGGGGATTATAGACTTGAAAATGGTCCCAAATAAAATTTGGCTATCCTTAGAGAAAAAATCAAGTGTCTGGGCCCTGAACTATCTTCTGACCCTTTTGAAAGATGATTCAAAAGTGTATTGACCTGAGAATTTAAGGTATCTGAAGGCTACCAGAACTCGCTTGAGGGCTGGGAGGAAAAGGAGACAGGGCTACAAGGTCACAGGGCCATGAGAACACACTGCATTTTGTCAAATGGTTCCTCGAACAGTAGAGCCCAGAATGTGAGTGGAGAGCAGGGAGCTGGCAGTCTGCCCTTCCATGAGCTCTGTCTGCACGCAGCTTCCCAGCTCACAGGCAGTCTCCATTTGAACACTGTTTATCAATCTGGTGGAAAACAGAGGAAATAGGCAAGTGAGTCCGGGACCAGCTTGGTTCAAAGAAACTCTTTCTAAGGGTTTCAGACAAAACCAGAAAAGTTTAAGGGGAGTTAAAGGAGACAAGGACAGTGTAGGGGCTGCTGAATGTGAAGGATGTCCTTGTCTTTGCTATTTATGATTCTTGGGCTGTGGCTTCCAACCTTGAGTTCTAATACAACAGGGCAGATTCTGGGGCAGAACGTCTACTCTAGAGAAGGAAACTAAAATCTAACCTGAAATATTTGGGGGATCCCACCGTTTTCCCCTTTCAAAGACATTGGCTTGTTGAAGATGCCTTCTCATCAGTGGAGCTGAGGAAGAGAGAGGAGAGCCAATTTGTAAGCACTGCTACTGATCAGCAAATGACACAAACTCGTGAATGGTACACAGAGCCTGTTTTGTGACTTGACTTTCTGATTCTCAGGTGCTTTGACTGACTTTCCACTGGTGCCAGGCTCAGAGCAGGAGGATGGGGGGTAGGGGGTAGGGGGTAGGGTGGAGGGGTAGGACTGGCCCTTCCAATGTGTCACCTCAGCTAGGAAGAACTCACTGCAGCATATGAATGCCACAGGAAGAAAGGAAGTGGTTTGCTGTCCATGGCAAAGACTCAGCTATGTCCCGCTGAAAGCTCCAGCTTGCAATTTAAGCTCGGCACACTTGCCTTTTCTCTCTAAAGTGGTGTTTCTAATAGTCCAAGCTGTCGCTTTCTTGTAGGGAGGAGTGGAGGATGGGTTGGGAGGGGGAGGCTGAGGGGTCAGGAGGAGGGAAGAGGGGGAGCTTTGATTGGTGTGTAGGATGAATGGAAAAAATTTCTTAATTTAAAAAAAAAGAGGTATTTCTTTCAGATTTGATCACAAAGGACGAAAATTCAGAAATTACTGAGAAATCTTAAGGAAGAAAACTAAAACAATTTGCAATCTGATTCCCAAAGATAACCAACACAGCACGCACTGGATATCTTTTAATATATAAAATATTAAAATATGCAATTAATGGAATATCTGGGGCACATAGTTTAGTAACTTGGCTTTTAAATTTATAATTTGTAGCACAGTTTTTATGGCATATCATAAATTATATTCATCCCAACATAGTTTCAAAGGCTTTAAAACATTTTCCTTTCAATTTTCATTATTGAAATGCTAGTGAAGCCTTTAAAAATTAATTATTATTATTATTGTTTACATTTATTTAAATCTAATATGTATGCATTTGTGGTGTGTGTGTGTGTGTGTGTGTGTGTGTGTGTGTGTGTGTGTGGTGTCTGTGTGTCTGGGACTGTGTCTGTGTGTATGTATGCAGAGGCCAGAGGTCACCATTAGGTGGCTCCCTCTATTGCTTTCCTCTTTATTTTATGGAGATAGGCTCTCAGACTCACCTCCAGTTAACCATTTCAGCTAGACTGTCTGTCCAGTGAGCACCTAGAATCTCTGCCTGTCTCTCCACCCTCCTCCCACAAATTCCTAAGATTACAAGCATGTCCCACTTTGTCCAGGTTTTTACATAGATATTTGGGGATCCATACTTAGGTCCTCATGCTTGCAGAGTGTACACTTTACCCACCTAACCCCAATTATTATTTTAATTATATACATGTATAGAGTACAGTGTGATAATTTGATATATGTATATAATGTATAATGATCAAGTCAAGGTAAATGTTTCTATTTCCTTAGTTTAAAATGTGTAACACATAATCATTGTTAAGTGTTGATGAGTTCAATATGGTAGTTCACTACATGCAAGATGCATAGATGCATACAAGGTATAGTGGGTCAGAGAAGGATGGTGGATATTTGCATCTCCTTAAAATCAGGCTTTGTTGGTAGGGAAGAACTAAATGAAGGTGCAGGTGAGCTTCCTTCAAAGGACTTAATGGAAGAGACCAACATTTCCAGAATGGTGGTAGTGGGAGGAAGCGTCCTTTTCTTCCTTGGTGCTCTTGACCCTCCTTCTTCTCAAGTTTTGTGTACAAACACTTGGGGCTAAATTCTCCCATCTCCTTTTTTCCTTTTTTTAACAATATCATGCAAGAGCCCAATCAAATTACCTGGGGTTGATTTGCCATTTGTTACGTGAAACATGTTCTAAAGCACTCAGTTATCATTACAGCTATTATGGTTGCTGCATGTCAGTAACAATAAACAGGCAATGCATAGAAGTAGCTGGAACTGAATGTCATGGCGGTGAAGAAAGCATCTTAATCATGTTCAGCTGACAAACTCCAGGCTTTTCAGAAATGACAGACATTGTGTGTTAACTGCAGGATGGCTGAATTTCCAACTCGAGTGGTGGCTATGACCTTCCTTTAGCGGGCACTGAAGTATTCTAATGCAGTCCCTGGCATCTCATTCTGTCTCTGAAATGAGGGCCACCTCTGTCATTACTTGCTCGGTAGGGAAGGCTGGTTAGCTCGTTTGGTTAGCATACCCTTCCTCTGAAGTCAAGACCACAGAGCGACTCTACTTGAATCTGTAATTCTCTAATTGCTCCAGGACCAGAGGAAGCATTTAAAATTATTCTAAGTATCTTTTGCAGAAAATCATAGATGGGTTGTAGTCAAAAGGGTGACATAATTTAGACATATTTGGTTGATAGTATCACAGCTATGACTGTGGTTGACAGAATTTAAAGGTGACTTTCAAGATACATTGCCCTACTGTTACATCCAAGAGTGTGCCATGACAGGGAGATCCAGGTACATGGAACCAATCATGTGAGCTCTTTAAAACCACAGCATTTTCTCTGAATGGGAGCAGTACACAAACTGAGATCTTCAGTGCAAGAATGATTCATGCTCAAGTGAGAATGTAGTTATAAAACCGTCCTTTTATACAATGAATATATGCTAATAAATTAGAAAATATAGATGTAATGAAACAGAGAAATTCAGAATACACAATTAACCAGTTTAGAAAAAAGAAGAATTCAATCCACCATTGTTAGCTTGAAGATGGAGCCGCATGAAAAATATGTGAAGAAAGTGAGTCTTTTAATAGCAATGAGCTTAGAAAACCCATCAACTAAAGGCACAATGTTTTAAAATATTTAAATTAGTAAAAAATTTATGAAATTTAACTGGCTTTGCAAATAATAGAACACAGTATTATCAAAGTGATGAAGCCTCTCTCTCTCTCTTTCTCTCTCTCTCTCTTCTCTCTCTCTCTCTCTCTCTCTCTCTCTCTCTCTCTGTGTGTGTGTGTGTGTGTGTATGTGACAAGAAGTCACACAAGATATAGAAACATATGCAGGCTATTGTAGAGGAGGATCATTTAGACTTAGATGAGGAGGGTAAGATTAACTTCTCGTTAGAGAGCTGGATAAAATGAATTTTCCTGGTGTTGTGCATGAAGAGTGGGTATCTAAAGTCCACTATAATGGAGATGGAGGTGGCAGCTGGGATTCCATTTTCTCTTAGATTCCAAGTCTTACTGCATCTCACAGAAGGGCATTCTTGTCAATGTTCTTTTTCAAAAGGTTCCCCTGGGAGTAAAGAGAACCTCAGTGACTGGGGGTTCAGGAAGGGTCATCATTGTTACTCATCTAGAGTCTGAAAAGTGTTAAATTTGAGGTAGTTTAATGGAGGGCAGCACAGTAGTTGTGTACAACACATAGGGACCTGAGGCAAACTTTGGTATGCCCTGAAAGCACATAATGATAGAGCCCAGAATCCACAACCCTGAAAAGGCCAAACCAATACTGCAATCATCATTACTGATATTTCTTCAATTCTTCATTACAAAATCAGGAGTAGTCGCCATTTCTGTTCATTTCATTAAACCAGTACCCTATGATAAATGAAAATTTCTTCTAAATCAACGTCTAATTGAAGCCAGGTCTCAAGGACTCCACACTTATGTTCTCCCAAACCTTGTTTATCTTCACTGTTCAGGTGGCCTGCTCTGGCTTGTGTAGTGTGAATATCCTGGGAACTGAAGGGAGGCAAACTAACCAGCAAACAAGAACAATCGCTGCTTTTCTTGGGGGTTGAAGAACTGAAAACATGTCTGTGACTATGCAGTTAGGCTCAGGTGCACAACCTGCCCACAAACCTTACCCACCATGAGAAAGTGCCCGCCCATCCTCCACCCACACAAGCCATTCCTAAAATAGCTTTTGGGAAAAATAGGTATGAACAATTGTTCTCTGTGTACTCAGTAACTAGATTTTTCTAATAAAACCATCTTCTTTGCCCCAACACCTTGTTAGTTGACTTAATTCCTGCTCTACAGTGAATAGACAGAACAGACTTGGGTCGGGAGACATTACTTTTTTTTTTTTTTAAATCACCACTATCTCCTTTTTTGAAGTACCTTTGGGTGTTTTGTTTTGTTTTGTTGTTGCTTTTTAAAAATTGACTTAAAAACATTAATTTGCACGTTTCTGTGTGAGTATACAGCACCTATGTGCAGGGTATCTGTGGAGGCCAGAAGAGAGCATCAGAATTCCTGGAGCTGGAGTTATAGGAGGTTGTGAGCTGCCTGAACTGGGTTCTGGGAACCTAACTCAGGTCCTCAGGAAAAACAGCAAGGGATTTTTACTGCTGAATCATCTCTCCAGCCATGGCTTCCCCATGTTTTAAAGGTTGTGTTAAGCAGTCCATGTTGCCTTCGGACTCTCTGTAGCTTAGGCAATCTTCCTGCCTCAACCTCTAAGTGCTGGAATTATAGGTATACACCAGGACCATGACACGCTCCAAAATTTGTTCTAATTTGATGTTACAAATCCACGAGGAATGAATATAAACCTAGCATTATAATTGAGGAGGCATATAATAAAGCTTTCTTATCTAGTTAGGGGCCAGGAAGAATAACAGATACATTATCACATGAATTGGCTCATGTGGTGGAAAAGGCATGGGTCCTCAGAACTTTGATACTTTTATTTCAATATGGCCACAGAAAGTTGGCTGAAGGAGCTTACACATTCCTCTGCTCTTAGATAGATCCAGTTAAATTGGGAAGATGAAAGGGTCACATTGAAGGCTAGAGAGATTTTTCTTTGTGAGCCACAAGCATTTTCAGACAGAAAAGGAGTCAATACTTACTAAGATCTTGTTGAAAGACAATTATATGAAAATAGAGAAGCTGAATTATTTCCTAGTAAGTGTCTCTGCATGCCCTGTAGATGCATGAGAGGCTCTACGTCTCTTTGTGTCCTTAGGAATCTTCTACATTTGCAGTGAGTGTATCTGTTAGAACAGGTGGAATGAAAGACTATGGGAAAAACCAACTCTATTTAGTGGATCCCACTCTTTGAGCCAATGATTGACTGTTAGGAATTATGGGGTACCAGATGATTTGGACAGGCCGAGCAATAGACCAACAGATTCTTGTGGGTATAAGGGGAACCATAACCAAGCTACACCAACCGCTATCACCATGCCCCCACTCTCCAACTGATTATGAAAGCAATTCTTTCTGCTGTCTGATAGCATGAGTAATCGTTCGACAGGTGCCAACCCAAATGTTTGCCTTGTGCCATCATTGACTGTGGTGCAGAAATCAGGATGTTTTCCTTCTCTCTGTGAAGCCTGGCTGAGCAGGCTTCAGTGACATTCAGGAAATACCACTGCCCCTACCCCCTCGGTTCCAGTTGCCCTGGCAGTCCTCTTGGTGCACACAGAGTGAGGTCATATATTTAGTAAGGCGATGTCTCACTGAGGACAAACAGAAATACCCCCACATGTGCCACTGGGAGAAGCTATAAGAAAGGAGCTCTAAGGTATAATGTAAGGTGCACATGCTTTGTGGCAGGTAGTCCCAGGTTTACTGACAGATTGGCCAGGTCCCTTTACCTCTCTGGCTTCTCTCATGACTTATATAATACAATCACCATCAAAATTATTTGACATAATTCATGACAGTGCTAATTCAATAAGTGTCAACTGTTTTCTCTTCAACTATCTGTGAACCAAGAGAAAGGTTTTTGCCAGACTCATCTTCTAACCTTGCTCTTAGGGCCACCTAGCTTCTGGAACTGTGGGGGGAAAAGCAGTATTGTGTAAACCATCCAGTCATGGAATTCTGTTATAATAGCCTCAATGAATTGAGATGCCACCTAACTACATAGAGAATGGGGAAATTAGAATTAATGGTCACATAAAGATACCCTTTCACAGGGAGAAAGGATGGCTCTGTGCAAGCTTTAATCAAGTCTTTGAGATGTCTTCCCTGAGTGGCTCCTCTCTACATTTCTTGTTCTGTTTTCTCCTTTATTTCATCCCCCGAATCAATGTGATTAGGAGCTCATTGGTTTCCATGGTCACAAGGAGCCCAGTGAAGACCAGGGACCTTGCTAATATTTTCTTAAGCAGCTTCTCATTCCCAGGGCAGACATCCTTCTGAGGAGACAAGGACGTTTCCTGAGTCTCAGCTCAATATTGGCTGGGTCCAGGTTGTGTCTCATGTTGAACTTATGTTATTCGGAGTGCTTATAGTTGCCAACTTGTTTTTTTTTTTTTTTAAACTGGAAAGAGGAATTTCTATACATTCAGTTGCTTCCCAAGTCAAAGGTGCAGGCAGCCTCGAGCTGTCTTCTGCATTCCCACCTGACTTTTTTCAGCAGAAATGCCTCTACTCAAAAAGAAGTGAAAGGGAATTTAACTCTTTAGTTCTTTCAGATACTTTACTTACTTTCACCTTATAGGCAGTAGAGTTTTATGAGGTTATTTAACTTTGTGAATGGTCATCTAATAGTCTCACTATCTAGAGAAGCTTCTAGACTCAAGTCTATTAATTTATGTTGTGTTAAAAAATGCCCAATGACACTTTACTATTTTAGGATGTCAATGATTTTCCTAAGAGTTTGCACACTAGGTTACATATGTATTGTTCCTTTAAAAAGTAATTCCTAAGCTAATAACAATAACAGCAACTTTAGCAAGAAATGCTACTTCCTGACAGGCCTTTGTGCATTTCTGGTTCTTTGCCGAGCATTGCCTAATTTGCACAAAGTCCTCAGGAAGGGGCTCCTTACTTGCAGGAAGTGGGGTGGTGCTGGCTAGGAGCTCAGCACAGAGGGGAGTACTGAGTTCAGGGCTTCAGTGAGAGAAGATGAAAAGTCCTGGGGCAGATGGTGATAAAAGTCAAACAATGTGAATGACCCAGAACTGTACATTTAAGAACATTTTAAGCTAGACAGTGGTGGCACACGCTTTTAATCCCAGCACTCAGGAGGCAGAGGCAGGAGGATCTCTATGAGTTCCAGGCCAGCCTGTTCTACAAAGTGAGTCCCAGGATAGCCAGAGCTTGCACAGAGAAACCCTTTTTCAAAAAACAAAAAACAACCAAACAAGAAAGAATGTTTTAAACATATTTGTTACAATAAAAGATTAATAACTGAAAAACATAAAGTTAAAAGAAATTACATAGTGTGTCTGAAAATATGGAGTTGGTGGCAGCAGCTCAGGTGCCATCTTTGGAACCTGGTGAGACTTCTGTCACCCATTATTTAGTCTCCGCCACCTCATCCATGTTCCACTCTCTCAAGGAGTCTCCTCATCTTGGGATCTGATTAACAGTTGTTAATGAACCGTGTTCTCTCACTGCTGGCCCATACAACAGGAATTTTAGCCTCAGAATGGCTACCTCTTGCTTATCCACCATACAATTAAACAGGTTGAAGAAAGGAACTGTGAACGTGAAATGTTTGGGATTTATCAATAGCCAAACACACCCCTACCCTGTTGTTGGGGGTCCCCCAGTCCCTGAAAACACATCAAAACTTGTGTGATAATCTGGAGCACTGGGGCCTCCATAAATGTTTTACTTCTACTTTGGTACATTTCCTCCAAAAACATGTTGTGTGCACATGTTCAATGTATTTTAAATTAATATTTACCTATTTTGACAAGAAGTTGGACTCTGGAAAAATTTAAAAAGGTAATATTATGTATTTTCTCAGAGTAAATATTACCCAGTTCTTCAGAAAGAATAAATCACTTGCCTGTGATCTTGCTGTATCCCTTCCTGAAGTCTCTGTGTGTGAACATGTAGAGACATTTGGGAAAATGGCACCACAGGTGTTTCTACTTCCTCAGAACACATTGTTCATGGCCTTATCAACCATGAAAAATGGATGACTAATGTAATAATAGAATGTGTGGTTTCCTAAGGAATGTAGAAAAATTAAGGAAGGATATTATTCATGTGTATATTACGAATAACCACATAGAACCTGTTGTAAAAACACCAACAAGGTTAAGTGCCTAGGCTAAATTGATGCTATTATGCTGAAAAAAATTAAAGGATAAACACGGTCCACTGTGGAAGACTGTGGCTTACCTCGCTTTGGCCACCAAAGCTGAATGTTCTGTACCCCAGATCTGAATGTTCTAGGTGTTCAGTTGTATGGGAAGAATCTTTTACAATCCCAGTAGCGTATCTAGGGGTAAAATTGATCTCTTGCAAATCTGTAAGGGGGCAGAGACAAAGGCTGTATAGAATTGGCTTTATCAGAAGTGATTTGAATTTCTCACAGGCTTTAGCACCATGAATAAGTAACTCTTCTAGAACTTCTGCTTTTATTTATATAGTAGGGGTTGGGCTAAGACCTCAAGGGTGTGCTGTTGTTTCAATGAAATGAAGTTTGTAAGCTAATTAGAATAATATGCACATATATAACATGTTCAATAATCCACTTCCTGTCTCCTGAGGCAAGAATTCCTCATGGGAAGAGGAACTATGCTACTGTAAAGCTCTGTGCAGAACACACCACAGCTCCTGATGTGCACTTTCTCTTGAGGAACAGAGTGTGTTAAGGTAGAGAAGGTCCAGGGATCGTTAAGGATGTTGACCACTCAAGGTAGAGGGATGAAATGGTGTCAGGCTGAAGTACCAAGGGATTACAGTCTCTCCTGTAGGTGGAATCCATGAAAAATCTGCTGGGAGAGGGAACGTGAGGATGAGTGGATCTTAACTCTGTGCTAGACTTTGTTTGTAACGTACTCAGTTTTTATTTTTCCTATCAAGAGCTTAGGCCTTTCTTTTCTCATCCTATCTCACACCATCATTGTCTTGGAATCCAAGGACTTCCTCATCTTTGGCCCTACAGAGTGCTGTTCTCCAGTAAAGAAACAGGAAGAGCTAGAACCTGCCTCTCACAGCATATTGAGGCTGGAAAAGATGGAGACCCAGCTATGAGGTGGCTCAGATGCCCTCTTTGCCTCAGTTATAGCTTGATTGGAAGTCAAACCAGGTGAGATCTAGTGTGAGGACTTGCCACTGTCTTACACTGACTGTTGCCCTGCACACCTTCCCACATGGGTTCAGTTAATCCTTGGCCATAACGACTCTTAGAAAGTGATGTCACCTTCAAACAACTCTGTATGGCATGATGACTTTTGTTCCAAAACTTATGAAATAGAACAGGATAAAATTGTTACTTCAGCATGATTGTTTCAGACAAAGACACATTCATCACAACAGCTTCTAATCAGAGTATCACAAGGAACAAATCGGAATTATATAGCACATAAGCAAATGTTCTGCTCCGCCTGTGTGCACCATGGAAAGATAGCATATTCTGAGCCATTGTGACCTCTTGTTTATATGCACTATTTCAACATGCTTTGAAGTAAATATTTTTCCTAATGTAATTATCTCAGTTTTGAGCGCATTTTGGGAGCAACATAACCACAGAACCCAGAAGAGTTGAAAAACTGGAAATGAAGGAAATGAAATTAATGCAGAATAAAAAATGCATCTTCCACAAAAATGGTTTTCTCCACAACAGGGCTCAGGCTCCTCCTCCCCTTTTGAGTGTGTGTGTGTGTGTATGTGTATGTGAGAAAGTGTGAGTGTGTGTACACATATGTTTGTGTGTGCATGTGAATGTGTATGAGTGTGTATGTATGTGTGAATGTGTGTATGTGAGTATAAGTGTGAGTGTATGTGTGTGTGTGTGTGTGTGTGTGTGTGTGTGTATATGTGTGTTTATATCCATAGATTTGTGTTGCTCCTAACCTTGGTGGAGAAGCTTTCTATGGCAGGTAGCAGTAAGTCTACCTTAACACAGAAAGTCTAATTAACACAGAAAGTCATAATTGTTCAAAGTTCTGTGAGTAAGTGACTGTGAATGCTCCACCATAGAAGAGATATCTGTATCAACCCCATGGCCTCCAAGGCTCAGGAAACATGGTGGACAGAAGAATAATAAGAATGTAAGAGTCAGAGGGTGTGGAGGAGTGCTATGAAATGCTCTCCTCTGGTCGTGGTATAACTGTTGTACAGATGAACTCACAGTAGCTCTGATTACCTGCACAAGATCAAGTGAGTCAAAAATTCCAGCCTGGGTCTGGGAGGGGCTCCTGGGGTCCTAATCCCAGCTGAGGAGCTATTGGCAGCCGGTCACTTCTAGGGGAGGGAAAGTCACTTTTCTATGTGAGTGTACCCACTGGTAGGCTCTGTGTGGGTGAGTGGATGACCCCATGGCCGTGCACATAAGGACAGCACTAATTGGACTCAACGAGTTAAAAAACTAATAATAAAAACTTAAAAGGAAAACATGAAGTTAAAAGGGAGATGTGACAGTGGGTTCAAGAGGGAATTTGAAGGGGAAATGGAGGGAGATATGTGTGTGTGTGTGTGTGTGTGTGTGTGTGTGTGTGTGTGTGTGTAATCAATATACCTTATATACATGTATACAATTTTCAAAGAAATTTTAAAAATTAAAATATTATAATAAAAAGGAATAATTAATGACCCTGCTTGTTATGTACCTCAGAGCCATTCAATTCTTCTATTGTCCAGGGAAGGAGACTTTTTTTGTAAAGACACTAAATTTGATTATTTAGGAAAGTTGAAATGAGTGTATTGTAAAAGGTGAAATTTTAAGGGATGGATTAATCCTCAACTTATTTTTCAAAGCCAAACTTTTTCTTCTTTTTTTTTTTTTTTTTTTTTTTTTTTTTTCAAGACAAGGTTTCTCTGTGTAGTTTTGGTGCCTGTCCTGGATCTCACTCTGTAGACCAGGCTGGCCTCGAACTCATAGAGATCTGCCTGGCTCTGCCTCGAGCGCTGGGATTAAAGGCGTGCGCCACCACCGCCCGGCCAGACCAAAGCCAAACTTAATTATGAATACTCTTTAAGTTCTAAGATGTCCTCCTTTCGACTGGATTGGTTGAACACAGACCTTAACAAGATTACATTGGTGGGTAGAGTAAACTTTATCCTTGTTCTTGAATCTGAAGGCTTTCTCTGAAGAGGAAGAGTCCTGACTATATTTTAAAGAATTGTCTCAAGCATCTGTTCTTACTGTACAAGATAATTTCTAAGATATCATATGGTGCTTATTTAATTATATGATGTAGCAGTCTTCACATGATTTGAAAGTCCTCTGGAATTCAATCTGACACTATCAGAATATAGTATTCCCCTTAGAAGGAAAACCCTGAACACCATGAGTGTCTCTTACCCTAGTCCTAGGCTCTGTCTAATGGGATGGATCCCACTAATCAGTATGGAATTTTCTCCAAAGGGAGCATGCATGTACTCATTTCATGGATCTTTGAGTTCTCTGCCATTGTACATGAGGGACACATGCTGTTGTTCATCAGCCTGACTTAAGAACAGTGGTATGCCTTGGACAGAAGAAATCTTAGACTTTTGTTTGATTTGGATACTATAATTGTTTCCCATTACATTGTTCCCTTTAGAGTATTTACACCAGCTAAATAGTCAAACTCTCATCCATTTTCTCATTATATCAATTAGGGCTGGGGTGTGCATCTCAGTCCACAGAACTAACCATGGCAGAAAATAACACATGTGTGTATTTGATGAAAACCAACTCAATTTCTAGTCTAATTCTTTTCATCTGCCTGAGTTGGTGAGGTAATCCTCTTCACCTTAGTCATTCCTAGAACACCTCTGTCAGAGGTAAGGTAAGCTAGATACTCAAGAAGCAAACATTTTACCAGTAATGGGAAAAATATTGTCATGGAGGAGACAGCATGGTGTGGACTAAGCTGAACTTTATGCAGAGGTAATGGGGACTTGGAAGAATGAAGTGAGGAGCAGAGGGAGCCAAAATACAAGGGGCGAGAATCAGGAGTGAGGATTGCCAATGTGTTTCATTCCCTTGACCTTGCTAACTAGCAGCATCTAAAGACGTCAAACTTTTGCCCCCCAAATGATATTAGAAAATAGGGGTCCCATCTTTAGATGTTTTCTGGAGAACACAGCAAATTCTCTTGACAGCTTCGAGCTTCTGTAGATAGGAATTTAATGAGGTAAACTGGACTATCATGCTGAGAACACAGCTTTGAATTATTAGAAATTGTAGAAGTATTTAAGGTGTGTGTGTGTGTGTGTGTGTGTGTGTGTGTGTGTGTGTGTGTGTGTTGGGGATGCTGACACTGAGAATCTATAGTTTTATGGTTTAATTTTGTTGTTTGATAAAAGCCTCAGTGACAGAAGTAGGGTATCTCCTTGCCAACTGAGATCCTAGAGGTACCCAAAACAATACAGACTCTTGCTATTCATCTTGGTTACCCACAAGAGTGAGATGCTAAGACTCTATTGGTGAAGACATCACTCACTCTGGTTGTATTAATAAATGAAGCTGGAACTGAGTTGGAAACTTTCTCCCTTCTGGCTATCTTTCAATGGTCTTCAATGGTGTTGTGAGGTCTCCTTAGGGAGAGACTTCACATAAAAAGAATCAATGGTTTTACCCAGCATTGACTCCTAAGATCTATAATACCAATTTGCCAGAGAGGAAAATGTGCTCGTTTGTGCAATAGTGGCTAGATTGTTATAGGTGTAACCAACTATTCTCTTATTGGATTTGAGACCCACTCTGTAGGGAAGATTTGTGTCTAACAGTGTTGTTGCACTATAAACCTAGTAAACACACACACACACACACACACACACACACAAACATACACACACACACACACACACACACACACACTACAGAGGAGAACATAGTCCTAAGGGAAGAACTGAATCCTAAAACTTAGCAACTTGACATAGCATCAAGCTGCCACCTAAACGTTTTTTATGTATAACCATAGAAAGTTATACTCAGCCTTACCAGAGAATCCTTTCTTTGCAGTGAACAGTGGTGCATATAGAGACTCATGGCTGCACAAGACACTGAGGATAAGTAACTGAGTACCCAGCTCTAAATATGACATTCATTTCATCCCCTCTAAGGTTCAGGGTCTGTAATTTTTACAGGGGTAGGTTTGGGGTGTGGTTGAGAAGAGTGTTCGAGAGCCTGACTAGAGTTTGATCAAGGTCAGAGGAGTGAGTCTTTGCCACCTATGACTGAGTTCATGTCAATATGCTGGAATATCTGCCTTAAGGCACCGAGCATAAAGAAACAGGGTGCACGTCTCCTGACCAGTGTCTTCTGTTCTTCCTATCATTGTGCTTCTTCAGGTCCAGGGGCTGGGTTTCTCCATGCCATTCTTTGTCACACTGGAATGTTTGTCAAGCCAGGAAGTCCCACTAGCCATTGACTCACACCCCCTAGGGAAAACAGGTGGCCATGTCTGGAACACAGATAGAAATCGGGCCTTGGCACCACAGATTGAATTTTACAGGGCATCCCTACACTTCTTTAGTGGTGGAACCTCTCCGTTCCTCTGCTTTTCTGTTATTTATTCGAACCGCCTCTTCCTTAGCGAGTTTTGAAAGAAGTAATTCAGGAAGTTTCATTTACTCCTTTTATTTCTGCTCATTCCCATCTCTCCCCAAGGCACTGAAACACAGAGGCTGCTCTCGGATTCACTGGGGCAAAGGGGGGAAATTGAGAGAAAAAAAAAAAGAGTATTTTCCAGTTCCATGCATACTGGGAGGCATGAGGAATCTGAGCCTAGATTTTAACGTTTAATCTGTGCATTCAATATAGCTATGTCCCTGGTAATTTCCTTGGTTAGTCCCATAGAGCCACATAGGCCTAGGTTAGAAAATACTGATTCTAGGCTTTCTATTGCTCAGCGTTTCCAGGCTTCCAGGCCTTACCCATGACAGCTCTAAACTGTGGCAGGAAGCAATCTCATGATGCTAAGTGGATAAGTAGTGCATAAATTATGAGGTGGGCTGTCCCCTAAGTCACAATCCTCACTCTGCCTATCATACAGCTGAAGTAAAGATCATTTGGTGCTCATGACTTCACTGCTTAGTCATTTTGACCAGGTCAGAAAAAAGTTTCAGATCAGTGACTAATGGCAAAGGTTCCTTTTTCTTAATTGAGTCTTTGGCTCTCCTTGGATAGTACAAATGTTTTATTCTCTGACAGAAATGGGGCATCACCTTGCCGCTGGCCAAAGTCCCTGGCATTTGCCCACATGGCTTCTCTGTCCTTTTTCCTGAAACTGTTGTTCAAGATGACAATTAGTTTCCTACTTTTAGAAGCATGATTTTTTTATTTTAGAAAATCAAGATAGAACCACAATGTCTGTTATTATAATTATCCACGTTTCCTTTTTACTAAGTGTCTTGCCTGGAAAAAAAATTATGCTTAAGAGAGTTTCTATTTTCAATATATGTGTAAATAAATACGTTGATGCCTATCTTGTGGATACAAAGACTGAGACACAAAGAGACACTTTGAATTTCTTCTAGGATGTGTGTCTGAGTCCTCCTCATGAGTGTTCCCAGGCATTTTCTTCCTCCCTCTCTTTGTGTTGTAGCACCAACATCTGTGAGGTGTTTTGTTGCACTTAGGGTCCATTCCTTTTACATTTCCTCCCCTTTTCTTACTCGGCACAAGTCTGAATTGCATGTCTGAGGCTGCTTACAGTGGAAAAGGTCAATGCTATCACGGTGCACCTGTTTCTTTTCTCCTGAGCTGCACAGGAGCACCGGCACCTTGCATAACCTGCTGGCAGCAAGCAGATGTCGCCGCCTTCGTTCTTTCCATGGTCCTCCCAGCTCCCACCATCTACGTGTCTTCCCCAAGGCCAGACACTTGGCTGAACTTCAGGACACATCCTGATTCTGTTTACAGGTGAGGAAAGACCATGTCTAGTGCCCTGGAGAGAAGGGGGGCAAGAGAGTTCATCACTGCTGGCATGTGCCTGACCAAGACAAACAGGTGACTCACTGGCTTCATCTGGAGTTGATGTCACAATCAGTTTGCTATTTCCTGATCTAGGCAAACACTGAAGTCAGGACCACCCTACATTATGTTGATTTCCATCTACAGGATTACAATTGCCTCCTTCAAAGAACAGTAGCTCCTGGACAGGCTCAGCATGTCACTGGCCGGGTGTCCTCTCCAGGCTCTGTGCACTTCTGATAGGGAAACAGAACCGTTTTGCTCCGACTCCCTCTGTCTCTTGAATTGCTTCTGTAGAGATTTCCTAAGGACTTCTGTTTATTTAGGTCCTGTTTCCCAGAGAGTTTGAGTCTGCACTTACATGGATTCAGGACAGGGGAGACCCAGGGGATAAACACACACACACATCCACACATACACACACACACACACACACACACACACACACACACACACACACCACGACACCAAGGCTGGAATTGAAGAGTTACATTTTTCTTTAAATTATGTGGATAAGTAAGTTTTTAATTTGAGAACTGGCTTTTCTTAAAATTAAAAAGCATAAAGAAGCTATAATACAGTAAGAAAAGAAATTCACAGTTGCCTGCCTCAAATATCAGTCCTCATTTTTCTCATCTGCTATCCAGTCGAGAGAGAGAGAGAGAGAGAGAGAGAGAGAGAGAGAGAGAGAGAGAGAGAGAGAGAGGCGGGGGGGAGTATTGCTGGATGGCTGCTCTCTGCCAATCCTTGAGCTGAGTGCTGGGGGAGAATTGACTGTCACACCATATCTATCACACAAAATTTGGTCCAATTTTCTGATTTCCAGGGATTTAAATTTTTTTTTTAAAGAAAATAACGTAATGATTCATGGAAAATCAAAACTAGAGAACTGTAAATAGTAAAAGAAAAATATAAAAGTGCCCCCTCCCATTTTCCCTCAGGATAGATAGTGTTACTGGCATTTGGAAGACTATCCCCAGGTCTTACTGTGTTTTCTATAAATTCACATCGTTCCAGAATGCATGGCACAAGTGGGATCATGTTATAGGAAACTTTCTGGGAAGTTTCTCACTGTTGGTGGGTTTTGGTGAAAGGTCTGTGCTTCCTGCTGGGGTTTTCCCTGCTCTTTGGCCTATGGTCTTCTGTCAGTTACTGAGGTTCATTCAACCCAGCCCCGACGATGACCCCCTGAGTTTGCTTTCCTTCTATTGCTGTCATTTATTCTCTTCTTTGGGTTTATAAACAAACAGACACCATAATCAACTTTGTATGCTTATTTTTATACACGTTCTTATTTTTGTAGGACTACTGGGTAATGTGCAGTTTTAAAGATTTTAATTTAGTTTTTGAGAATTTTGCATACGCATATTTATGCACAATTTAAAGTTGTGACAAAATATCACTGATGCTGAAATATGAAAATTCTTATTTGTTATGTATGATTTTCAATATAATATTATATATTTTATATTGAATATATTTATATATATTATTCCCAATCAATAACTTTACACTTGTCAACTAGTGTGTATTTTCTAATTATTTTTGCTATTGGAATCTATTTATGCTATCATAATAAAATTCTACAGGTTAGACAATTTATAAATGATAAAAATTTGTGAGTGGTAGTTCTACAGGCTGAGAAGTCTGTGAGGGAGACATTGGCATGTTTGGTGTCTTGAGAAGGCTTGCTCTTTACAGATGGCATTGGACAGGTGAACTTGAACGGTAGACAATGCCAAAGGCCAAATGGGGCATGCAGCTTTCTGAAGGCTTGTCTCTGTGAGCATGAATCTTATCTTTTGAGTGGGCAGCTTTTGTGATCAAGCATTCCAAAACCCTGCCCTGTAACATCACCACCTTAGAGATTAGGTTTAATGTAATTCTGGAGGGACAATTGCATTCAAGCCATGGCAGCCCCCTAATTCTAAAGACCACACTTTCCTTCCTTTAGTTAGGAATGTGGATAAGCACATGTCTGTGTGTTGGTAGCCATTTTTGGCCCACAGTACAATTCACTGGTCATTTTTCAATCCTCATTTCTATTGGATAGTTGTCCATTTTTATTGTTTTTAAATAATCTTCTTACATTTAGTATTAGATTGTGTCTTCTAGACTTGGCAGAGAAGCTGCACACATAAAATCTTAACATTATGGTTGCCTAAACAAGACCTTTGTTAATGTACAGCAGTCCAATTGACTTGCCATAGAGATGGGGGATAGTTTATAGGTTCTATCCCTAGATAAAGAGCTACAACCAGTCAATGGCTGCCAAGGGAGGAAGAATCAGTTTTCTCCAGGCTACGGCCCCTATTAAGTTAGCTAATCCCAAGTGAACAGACCTATTAAGTGTATCTAATGTTGTATCTATGTACATGTGTTTAGGGCTCATCCAATTTTAATAACTGGAAACTCTCTGGTAAAAAACAAAACAAAACCAATTTAACATAGGAAAGTGAATTGAACTCTGAGACTAGGGTAGAGTCTGACTAGGGCTCACCTGCTAGCTGCAAGTTTTAGGCTTTAGTCCTAGAAATGCCCACACAGGTTTTGGAAGCTCATCCAGAAAGTAGGGAGAAAGTAATTCTGATCTATCTGAAAGGCTCTTCTCCAGGGGCTAGCCAATCTCACAGGGCTGCCAGGACCACTGAGTCACCTGCCGGGGACACTGCTCCTACACACGTTTCTTTTTGTGCAGCTACACAGAGTAAAGCCATTTCTGTCTCTTAAGAAATTGTGCCACTTATCAACTGCATTCCTCACATCCAGCTCATGACGTAGACCTTTACAAGTCTCTTGGCTCTGCAAGGATCTAAACTTCTGGTCACTAGCAGCTACCTTCTATATGTTTTACTCTAGGGCATTTGCATGGACTCTCATTCAGTTTGGAATATTACCTGTGTGCAGCTAGAAGGCCAGAAGGTGTATTCTTATTGAAGAAGTGACATTCTTTCATTTTGGCCATACACTACCTCTTCTGTTGTTCATTCCTTTTTTAAAAAGTGACACGTGTGTGTGTGTGTGTGTGTGTGTGTGTGTGTGTGTGTGTGTGTGCATAAGGAAAGCCAGTTCTCTTCTTTTACCACATGGGTCTCAGGCACTGAACTCGGATTGTCAGGCTTGGGGGCAAGGCTTTTATCCACTGAGACATCTCACTCCTTTGTTGTTTACGCCTTCCTGGCGTCTCACAGGTCAGCTGTGCTTTTGAACCTATGATCTCATCATGGTGTGGAAGCTTCCTGGTGCTAGCCTTTAACTTATTGCAAAGATGTCAGAGCAGGGCTCATTTCATCCATGCCACATGTCATTCCCTCTTACTGATTAATGTGTATGTTAAACTGGGGAGTTAAGATTCAGAATCTACAACAAAGGTACTAGAGTAGGCAAAAGCTATTGATTCAACTGTGCTACCTTCCAATTAGGTTATTAATTATACAATTGATGGTTTTGTGCAAATATAGACAGTATTTACATTCGTATATTTCTTCTTAATGAAGATACTGATTTTAACAAGCACTTAATGTCTTTAAGGCTTAGAGATGCCTGCTTAGAGTAGATATGTACAAAGATCCATTTCAAATTAGTAAAGAAGAGCTGTGTGAAGACTTGGTGGGTGAAGGTGTTGGCCACCAAGCCTGATAGCCAGAGTTTAAGCTGTAAAGACCTCAAAAATGAACCAGAGAGTGAAGTTACTGATCAGGTATCTAAGTGAAGAGGCTTAGATACAATTAACCTATTAAAAGGGGAAAATGATAGCTGCCTTACTGTATATTTTGAGCTTCTCCTATAGTCCTATGGTCTCCCCAAGCTGTGTAATTCCTGTGTCCATCACAGTTAGCAACATCATCTTCCCCTTCTAATCACGAAGGGTTTTATGGGTACGTGAGATATTGTTTGACTCAAAACAGATGTTACTGCTGGGGGCGAGAGAACTCCAGGTTCTCACATATTACCTTGTCCTCTTCCTAGGAATTATTCTTATTACCTCATTAAACAATATCTATTTTTTGAATAAAGTTCTTTGTCCTCAGAAGGAATATATATTCTTTCTCCTAATGATTCCAGTCTAGGATAATGTATTTTTACTTTGCAATTGTGGTTTCAATTGAAATATAAGCAAAGCCGGGCTGATAACAGTTCTGCTAAATAGTCATATAAAGCAGGGCTTTCTTCATTTTTCTCTTCTCTCACATTGTATGCTGTTTTAGTGCCTTGCTAATGTGATTATGACACCATGCCAGATTAGTAAGGACACAGGTGCTTTTTAAATATGATATCAGATTGATGGTTAAATATTGCTAAATATTCCTAGGAAAACATTACCTCATATGAGGAAGAAAAGCTATAACCATTACCATATTTAACTCATGAATTCCTCAAGACTCCTAAGTGATTTCTTCTTCACAGTGCATCTGTAGTAAAACCTGTGTATTAATGTTGGTTATTTTGTTGGCTTACTGCCTCCTTGATATAGATGCATCCAGAACTAAAGAGTTAGTACCATCAGGGTTCAGATACCAAGGCCAATAAACCTAGTGGCCAATGCAGTCAATTTTCTTAAAGCAGGTATTACAGGACGTACACTTTTGTGTCTTGGACACTGGCATAGCAATTTACCCTTGCAATTAGTTTTAAGGAAAAGGAATAGGCAACAGGGTTTGCAAATGCATAGATTTGTTTGGTAGAAGATTTCTTTGTTGTGTGGAATCCCACCCAGAGTCTGTTCTCAGTGTAGATTACTTTCCATTGCCATTGTTGTTATTTTTCTAATGATAACATTAAAGACAACATAGAGAGGTGTTGTCAGTAACTAATAAAGGGCTAGCAAGTGGAGGAATTACTATTCAAAACCACCTATGTGATCGGCTTGCAATGAACTACTAGATTCTGTAGCAATGACCAGTTGGGTGGAACACTTGTAATGATCTTTTTAGCGATCACCTCTCATACTGTCTTTGTAAATGTACCCATTGTATTCAGAGAGAATTTAACAATTTTATTCTTAGCACACTGTGCAGCACGTGCTATGGTAGAGTATTAGATAATGCATAGGAGAAGAGATATATATTTATAAAATAAACATTTCTTCATGCCCAATTGGGGAAAGGAGTGGATATAATCAAAATATATTATATGACATTCTCAAAGAATTAATAAAAATACTAATTGAAAATACACATATTTGTTTTTTCTTGTCTCCTACTGATTTTTGCTATAGTAATATTTACACATTTATTTGCATGTTAGACTGTGAACTTCTTCATGATTGAACTGAGTTTTAATCACATCTTTTATGCTGCCACTTAGCAAAAATCCTATCCAACAGGTACTTAGTACATGTCCACATGAGTGAATGAGTGACATAGGGAAGAAATGAATAAATAGTGAGTGAAAGAAATGGAAAGGTACTAGAGAGCAGTGCTGGAGTATCCCAAAATCCTAAGGCATTTCTGTTGTTTCTTAACATACTTACACTCCCCAAACTCAATCTTGGTTTTTGTTTTTTGTTTTTTTTGCATAGAGTAGCTAAGTCACAGACATTTAGTACTTTTCAGAGATTTGTGCTTCCTTTCCCTTGCACAGGGTTATGTGCCTAACTTTAGCAAGAGCCAATATGGTATGTGTCACATTAGGTGTGGGTAGTTTTGAAACTGTGTGGAGAAAGTAGTCCTGCTCCCTTAGCCTGTGGTGTGAATGACGGATCTGAAGGCCTCTGAATTGCCTTCTCCATTGTTACTCACTCTTTTTTTGTATGTGAAATGGAGTGTTCCCAGACTTCCTTCATCCTGTGCTGTTTGCTTTAGTTCCATATGGCAAAGTTTCTACTGGTAAAAATCCCACATCTGTTCTGGCCTCTGCTGAGAAGGGTAATTATGGTGTATAGCTCATGTCTGGACCAATTGTCTTATCAAGTGGTGAGTCAGCTTGCCTGAGTCTTCTATTCTGTTCCAAACATCCTTTCACACTTCTTACAATATGGACAGGCTGACTCCTCAAATCTGTGATGTTCTAGTTCTGTTTGGTTAATTACTTCTTCACTTATAAGCAACCCAGAGGAATCAAGACCCTTCAATGCTTTCCTTTGGAAATCTATCCAGCTAAGTATCTAATTTAACCACTCTTAAATTACTTCCCAGAAAATATGAGAGGACAAATATAATACAGCCATGTTTTTTTACCACTTTATAACAAGATTCCCCTTTCTCTGTTTCCCAACAGCATGTTTCTCATTTCCATCAGAGGCTTTATTAGAAGTGTGCTAATGTCTATATCCCTACCTGTAGCCTCTACATTTTATTTATGTATTCTCTAAGAAAATGAAAGCTTTCTATACAGCTTTCCTCTTTTGTTCTGAGCCCTTGCTAGGATCCCATTCAACAATACTTGTGGTGGTTTGAAAAAAAAATGGCCCCCAAAGAGAGTGGAACTGTTATGATGTGTGGCTTTGTTGGAGGAAGTGTGTCACTGTGGGGGTGGGCTTTGAGGTTTCCTATATTCAAGCTATGCTCAGTGTGGAGAACAGTTCACTTCCTGTTCCCTGCAGATCAAAATGTAGAACTCTCAGTTCCTTCTCCAGCATGAAGTCTGCCTGCATGTGGCCATGTCCCACCATGGTGAAAATGGACAAAACCTCTGAAACCATCATCCACCTCAATTAAATGTTTTCTTTTATAAGAGTTGCCATGGTCATGGTGTCTCCTCGAAGCAATAGAAACCCTAACTAAAACAGACCCCTTCACCAGTATACATGTAAAAAAATTTATAGCATTTACTCAGTACCTATTTGACATTTTCTTGCACAATTTTCAGATATTCGTTATAGAAGTATGCCACTTCCTATGATTGCTTTCTGTACCAGTCAGAGTCCTCCAGAGAAACAAAACCAATGAGGTATGTGTGCACAATCCCTTATGGTAACTCTACGAGATGAAACTGGCTTGTGTGATTATGGAAGGCGAGAATTATCATGATCTGCTCTCTCTATGCTGGGTGCTCAGAAAGCCGAGTGTGTGCTTTCGTCCCAAGTCTGAAAGCCTAAGAACCAAGTGTCCAGTGGTGTCTGGTCAGGGAGTAGATGAAGACACTTATCCAACACTCAGAGATAGAGTAACTTCTCTCTCTCCCCACCTTTTTATCCCATTATTTCCCTCAGTGAATTAGATTATACCCATCCGCCAATTCAGATGCTAATCTGATCCAGAAATACACCTCACACACAAACAGAAAGAATAACATTTATCCATATACACCCAGTGTATAGAAATGTCATCACAGAGTAATACACTCCACAACCCAATGGAATGGCAGGTAATATCATTGCCTGAGACATAAAGCCTGTTCTCCCTGGGACATGGGTCATGGCTCCAACATTTGTGCCATATCCAATTGTTCAGGGCGATGTAACCTTTCAAAATCCGGCAGGTCAAGGCCAGAGCATTGGGCACCGGGTTTGGAAATAGGTTATTATGCTTTAGTACTCCAACTGAAGTAACTGCAGTGCATGAAAATCATACCATTTCCCGGCAAGATTCCGAGGAAGATATAAAAACAAACAAAACGAATCAAGGCAAAATTTTCCCCGGAGGCTAAATGCAGACCGCGTGTTAAAACTTGCGTCCTAATTGTTTATGGCTTGCAAAGAGTTGGAGAAAACAAACTTGCTTTTAGTCTATTCACCCTGAAAAAATAAGCATTTGGCACGCGCAGTCACATGCTGACCCATGCCAGTGCTTGTCAGCCAAGGCATTCGCTTCTCCATCAAGCACCTGATCAAGGCTACTGATGGCTACACAAATAAATCCGATTGGAAGTTTTGCTCATTTTTAGCTCTCCCTTTTACTTTTAGGTCAGTTTCACTCGAAGCTATACAATTTGTGTATCACAGGGTTTACAGGCAAGGGGAGACTCTTCTAGAAGATTCATCATAATTATGCTATATATCTTTATTGTCTCTATTCACAGTGTGGTTTTGAGCACTTAGAATTTCAATTTTCTTATCAGAGGCCTGGTTTATTTAGATAATTAGAGCTCAGTTTTTTTCTTCCTTAAGTAAAACCACAGAAGGTCTTCCATTGACTCCTGGCTGTGTAAAGTATCGTGGTTTGTGTACATTCCTCATTCTAAGAGAATGAATTCATTTCAACTTGCTGTATGCTCATCCTTCGGCCACACTGGACCCAAGTGCATCATCACTGATTTTGACAGAGGCTTCATGCTTCTTGGCTACAGTTACTTCTATTCTCAACTAATATGAAAAGGAGAGAGGCTTGTCAATCTCATCCATTTCTCCCCGAGTCTAGCATGCTGGGTCAGTGTTCCTGACTGAATCTTAGCGTATGATCCAAAAGGGCTCAGCTGCTTGGGATCTGAGGCTGTGGCAGCTGCTGACCTCTATCTCCCAGATTCCCAATAAGGAGCTTAGGGAGTACAGGAAAACAAGGAAGAGGTACATTTATTGTTTCTTGAGTAATATGATGCCTTGGGGTGAAGCGAGGGAAAGCCAGACAATCTTTCTGTAAGTTCTTCGGGATGGGAGCTGGCAGACTCTAACCTGGCAGCTTTCCATCATGGAATATCCATTAGGCCTGTTTATCTCCGGAAAAACACCGCTCTGTTTCCACAGCCTGCTGCTAGTCAAGGAGTGGTGCAAGAGACGGTCTCTGAGTTCAAGGAGGGGGTAAGCTTCCCACTCTCTGTGAGAATGGTCTGAGTGCCGATTCCTCCTCTGTTCTAAGATGGCAGGCAACGCAGGCCAGAATGGTCTGAACGCAGGTGACTGATTCAATGAGGTTGTCCTTAGAATCTGAGGATTACCACCCATATATATTCTATAGGCAGAGCCTAGCTTCCAGAATTTATGGATGGCATTCACATCTGGGAAGCTAATGCTGAACATCAGACTTGACATGGACTCTTACCATGACCTCCAACTTCTTGTGGGCACAGTGGCTCAGCATGGTGCTGGGCACAGTGGTCTAGTGTGGTACTGGATGCAGTGGCCTAGCATGCAGCTGCCAGACTGTGGGAGGACTCCAGATCTTTCTTTCTCTGTTGCTCATCTTTTATCCACAAGTGAACTTTCAACACACTCAAAGCCATAAACCACTTCCACCTGTCGTCACAGCAACGGGACAGGTGCTTTATACAAATGTTTATTAGTGGAAGAATCTACATTAGGATTGTAAAGGAGAGGTTGATTAAGGACATGAAATACATCACTCATAGCCAGGCACTGGATGTAAAGAACAGGCTATAATATGGGCTTTTAACTCAGGAAATGAGTAAAATTTAATAAGAAAGCAATTGGTTGTTTGATGATCGGTTTAACTTCAACTCAGGCAACTAGTACAGATGGGTCCATAAGAGTGCTGTTAAATTCCATGTAGAAGTCCTTAATATCAGAATGTATATGTAACTACTTTGTAACTTTGTTCTTCTAGAAAATACATTGAAAATTCAGGTTAAATTTATGAATACTTAAAAAGATATTTCAGAATAAAGACTTGAGGTACAGTATGAGAGTAATGTTCATTTAATGCCTCAGATACATTCTGATAAGTGAATACCCAGACAATTTAATCTCATCATGTGGACATCATAGAATACCTATGATATAGCTTACTTTTCATCTTTAGGCTCTATGGTACACACTGTTGAACACGTGGTCCATCATTGGCAAACATGTTATGCGCTATGCGGCATGTTACATTAATTTGTGTCCCAGTCTCTAATTCACCCAAGTACATCAGATTTAAATTGTAATTTTCATATTCATACGTAAACTCAAGCCCAATATTTAATATTTCAGATGTGTATTTCTCTAATGGCCAAAAATTGCTGGGTGTGGTATCACATACTTGTAATTCCAGCACTAAGAAGGCAAAGACAGGAACATCTTCACATGTTTGATGTTATCCTGGTCTATGTACCAAGTTCTAGGTCAGGCAGGGCTACATGATGAGATCTTGTCCCAAACAAATAAACAGAATAAAAATTATATGTGTAATATAAGTAAGTACTTACTTGTGTAAACTGTGTAATATAAAATAGTACAATACAAATAAAGTATAGTTGTGACTGCTGTGGTGTCAACTTGACACAAGGTAAAGTCATTTTGGAAGAGGGAACATCAACTGAGAAAGTGCTCCTATCAGATTGGCCTATAGTGCATTTTCTTGATTGATAATTGATGTAGGAGGGCCCAACTCACTGTGGGTGGTGCCACTCTTGGGCTAATGGTCCTGGGAGTTTTAAGAGCAGGCTGAATAAGCAATGAGAGCAAGCCAGTAAGAAGCACCCCTCCATGGCCTCCTCTCCTTTAGTTCCTGCCTCAAGGCTCTGTCTTGAATTCCTGCTCTGACTTCCCTTCTTAATAGACTGTGACAGGAACATGCTGAAATAAACTCTCGCCCAAGTTGCTTTTGGTCATGGTATTTTATCACAGCAGTAGAAACCCTAACTGAGACATTAAATGCAACATTTGAATATTTTTTGTAGTAGTGTATTTTAGCTTGTCTGATTACATTTGATGAACAAAGAATAGTTTAATATTCAAATTAAGTTTATGTTCCTTTGTTGTTGGCCATCCTATTAAGTACTCATGAAAGGGAAATTTAGGACGTGGAAGTCTGGTCTCAGTATGTCGCTTTTTTAGTGGTCCAAACATTAGGCTGATAGTTTACACATTATACCATTTAATTGCTATATCATCTCTGTGTTACAGAAATTACCAGTTTATCTTTAGACATATTCTGTACAGGGCTGGGAAGATCATATCCAAGTCTAGTTAACTAAAAATATGTCATGAAGCACAAACACTAAAACAGCATCTTTATGGTGACAAGGACTCTTCATGTGCTAATTGCCAGTGCTTCTATTTTTATGACTCTTTATTTTAAAATAATTAAAAAAAATTAATTATTATTGAGTGTTACCTTGTGTGTATTGGGGGGTGAGACTTATGCCATAGGAAGTCAGTGGACAACTTTTGGGAGCTGTTCTCACTTTTACCAGATGGGTTCCAGGGACTGAACTCAGGTCATTAGGTTCAAGTTGCATATGCCTTTACCCGATAAACGAATCTCGCTAGCCCTAAGAAGGACTCTTGACTATTTGAATTGAATAATTTGATCTCTACATTTGGTTCATAAAAAATAAGACAAGAATGTCAAACAGAAATATGAAGACCTTTCTTTGTGGATTAAACTGGTACCTATTATGATTCTACTTAAGTGTCCTATAGTCTCTGTTCTCCACAAAACAATAGTCCCCCCCCCAAAAAAAATTACAAATGCAATATAATGGTCATGATTGGTTTACAGAGTCTTTTGATCACTATCCATAGTAAGAGATACATTTTATACACATCTCAGTAAAATGCAAAGAGAGAGAGGGGGGAGGAGAAGGAGAAGGAGGAGGAGGAGGAGGAGAAGAAGGAGGAGGAGGGAGAAGAGGAGGAGGAAGAGGAGGAGGAGGAAAAAAGAATTTCATTAAATACTATTTCATCATACATGCAGTACATTCTGGCATTTCATACCTTTAAATTTAACTTTAAAATTAATAGCTTATTCATGGATTTCAATCTGAAGTTTAAAAAATGTATTGCAATATTACAATTGTGTTTTACTACCACTAAAACGCATTGGAGCTATCCATACATCCTCAAAGCCGGATTTTATTTTTATGTTTGAAAAACAAGTCATCTGTTTCAGGAAAAAAATAATTTTTGAGCTACTGAGTAATAAGATATGACCAAAGGTTAACATGAGTCACTGAGAAAATATGCTCTTCACAGCATGGGAACACCATAACAGGAGGTGGCTATGAAGAGCCATTGTGGAACAGATTCCAGATGTAGGATGTCTATCTATTGACAGCACTGATGCACATGCCCACTGTGTCTTCTGTAAGTAAAGAGCAATGAAGTAACTGTTCCTTTTCTGTTAACTGGGCAAGATTTTAAAGGAGAAGTCTTTCTATTTTCTAATAATAAGGAAATGGATGTTCTGAAATACAAAGCCAAATTCATCAAGAATGGGCTGTTGTTTCTCATGTAGCTTTTATACTCGGCAATATGTGTTTCCTTCATGAAATTTGAAGTTATCATTTGAATGGTGCAGTTTATTCATTGCACAGATTCTTCTTCTATGTGAGGTTCTTCTATGTGGCCCAAACTGAGATCTAAAGATAAACAAGTCATGGGATTTTTTTTTCTTTCACTTAAAGTACATTTCTAGTGAAGTACCACCACATTTTCAAACATACATATAGGCTGAGAAATACTGACAAGAACATGTACAACAGAATGCTCAATGGATAAGTAGATTCCGAAGGCCTCACTTAGGATGATGATGGGCCAGGGTGGTCTATACAAGAGCTCCAGGAAATACATTGTTCAATGCTGGGTTTCCTATGAAAGTAAAAGGTTGGAAGTTTTCTAGTTAATGTTTCTAATTGGCGGTGGCAGGGTTGGGTTTGGGGGGCACACCTACTACTTTTGTGCAAATCTGAGTGCATTGCCATGGATAAATGTGGTTTACCAGTGAGGAATGATGTGAGGTGAGACTGACAGATATGAAGGACTAGAATGAGAAGGTTTGACCAGTAGATTGTGTGAAGAAAAGCCAAAATGTTGGGTGTTTTTCATGGCAGATGGTAGGCAGCTTCTCTAAGTCCAGGGTTCTTAACCTGGGGTTCCATTTCCATGGAGACCCATCATGAGCTTGGATATGAAGACATGTATTCACTTTCTTTAGCCTTTAACTGACATTTTCTTTTTATATAAATGTGTGCAGCACACCATAGCTGTGTTGTTATCTTTGACTCCCCCCCCCCCCCCGCCACATTCTAGTACTGATACTGGAGATAAAATATTGTTTGTGCTTATTGGCATACATAAATTATGGCTTATTGAATTATCCAAGATCTAATTAATAGACTAATGAAGGTTAATATACTTTTCAAAGACTTGTTTTTCAACCTTTATGAAACTGTAATTTCAATCTGATTGTTTCACTTTGCAACCTTAAAGGATTCTGTTGCTTTGAAAAGCAACTTTCTGAAAGCTCCCCAGAAAATTTCCTGATTGCCAAAGAACTTGATAATAGGAAAATAAATAATTAAAGTCTTCTCCTTGAAGCTCAAGACTATATACTCAAACACCTGCATGCAAGACAGGCAGCATCGAAGAGTAACTGGATGAAGAGGTCAGTTGGACCATCGTGATAACAGCATAGAAAAATAACCATTCTGCTACATCTTTCCAATTATTGGGAGTGTTGCAAAAGCCACATGACTAACACCTTTGGTTTCTGTTCAAGTTTGGATTCAACCAAAAGACAAAGAATACATCTAACGGAATACAGACCATGACCTTTTAAACTAACAAGCATAATATTCTAAAGTGGGCTTATTTCCTGGCACCCACAACTTTGGGTGCCCATCAGATAGGCTGTAGGGAGAGGATGCTCCCAGAGCCCAGCAGCATGGAACCTTCTCCACGATGGCTTGCTGCAGCCTGCTTTCTATCTGAAGCCACAGACACTGATCTGTTGGACTTGGATCAACTCCCCCAGCAGGGCTGGTTTGGGCAGGCCTTTGTCTTCAGGAAGGAGACTTTTGCCCTGCGGCCTTGAAATGGGTCAAAACAATGTATTAATTATATGAACTCCAAGGCCAAAAATGGTTTTTCTGTCATGTCCTTTCTCAAGTTTTGTCCTGTTACAATTGTCCAACAGAGCCTCTCAGAGAATCTGCAGCAAAATTAAACTAAAGCATAGAGTGAAACTTTGTTAATAAAATGCCAGCTGTATGGAGAAGCCCCAAATTTTAATATTGCTCTTTCTCTTGTAAAATCATCACAGAAGAATTAGAATTTAAGCTCTAATCCATTTACAGTTTTAAAGCTAAAGAAGATAAGGCCTAAAGGATTTAAAATCTGAGATCAGAGTCTACTGCTTGAGTAAGCTGCAGGTTGCTGGCCTGTGGATCTTCCACAACTCACCTCTTTCAGCCCTTGTAGCCTGAGCTTGCTTTTCTTAGGATGAGTGTGGTTCATGAGAGCTACAGAAAACACATTGTTCAATGTCGAGTTTCTTATGAATGCAAGTAATTACAAATTTTAAAGATTGGTATTTCCAACTGCTGAGCCACACCTACCACATTAGAAAAGAAGCCAAACCACAAGCTCTAAGGCAATTATTTAAAAAAAATCCATTCCCATACCGTGGGGCTGAGTGTGTGTCTAAGACTGTGTGCATGTCCAAATGCAATGTCCACCTAAGGGAGAGGCTGGGCATGTGCTAACATAATAGACAGAATAATGTCTTTGGCTAACATGCTCAAGTCTTAATTGTACAAGGCAAAAAGGACCTTGCAGACACCATTACATGTTTTTAGATGGGGGCATCTTCTAAATCTCTCAGAGAGCCCACTATAATCATGAGGGGACTTCTGAGGGGAAAGCTAGAAGATCTGAGAGAGAGAGAGAGAGAGAGAGATTTGACAGTGTCATATTGTTATTTGGGGATGGACAGAGGGGCCAAAAGCCAAGGAAAGCAGGTGGCTGCTAGAAGCTGACAAGGCAAACAAGTAGATTTTTTTCCCTTTGAGGCAGCAGAAAGCATGTGCCCAAACCTTGATTTCAGAGCATTGGGTGTCATTTTGGAGTTTTGGTCTCAGTAACAGTAGGAGAATAAATTTACTGGGTTTCTGGTAATTTGTAACAGCAGCTGCTGAAGACTAGTACAGGCGGTTGAGAGTTTGGATTCCAGAGAAAGCCAGCCTTCTTAGCTTGACCATTGACTCGGTGTGCAGCCCTGAGGCCCACCAGCATATGGTGAACAACTTGCAGTGTGCTTTAAGGCATTAAGCTGCTGGAGGCCAAGTCTTCACAAGAAATCAACTGACTTCTATAGCCCGGGCTTATTCTGGGCCTCACATAGTTGGAGATTGTGAGGTTATTCTCACGTGTGCTTTGGCCGAGTCCTAGGCTTTCAGAGTCCCTCAGCTACCATATTGTTTGAGCCAAATGGTCCTCCAGTTTTCCTGAGACTCGTGTCTTTGCCGCGGGTCATAAAGTTTTGCTTTAGGCTGTCACAGTTCATAAAACAAGCAAACGGAAAGCCTCCACATATTTAAAAATAACACTATGTATAAATAGCCATAGGGGAAGCCATAACCATCCATCAGATTGGAACTATCAGAGAACCTGAAGGTTGCGGCCTTTCCCAAACTAGAGAATTAAAAAAAAAAACTATAAAATTATAAAAAGCAACCTTACAAACCAATAAAAAGCCTTTACAACCCACTGAGGTCAAAACATCTGTACCATGTGTACAAAAAAACTCCTCAAAGTCTTTAAAGTGTTGAGTTTACTAACCCACTCTAGACATTTGCCTTATTTCTCCATGTCCTCTCCAAATGTATCAAATGTTAGGTAATTCTACAGCAAGTCCCTTTCATTGTCCTTGTTCAAATTCAACTGAAAAATAAGACAAGAGAATAAGGCAAATACATAGCCAACAGAACTGACCTCAGCAGAGGCAGCTTATGGGCAAAGTAAAGGGGGTATGGAGAGAGGCCAGAAGCACCATGATAGTACCCATTCCTCCACATGGGAGGAAACAGCAGCAGGGGCTAAATCTACCCCCTTGATGAAGGTAAAGGCTGCCCCTTGAATGGCCATGTAAATTCTAAACTTGGGTATATGTTACATGCACTATTCTGGTTAATCAAGTACCATGGCAGGAATATGCTTGTGACTTCCAACAACACAATGTCCAATCCCCATTGGCTCCTTGACCTACTGAATCCATTTGCTAGATACTGTTGCTTGAGTTATCTCCAGTCCTACCTGGGCCCACAGCCACTCAGATTCAAATAAACACACAGACGCTTATATTATGTAAACTGTTTGGCCTAATGGCTCAGGCTTCTTGCTATCTAGTTCTTATATCTTAAATTGACCCATTTCTATTAATCTATAAGTTGCCACGTGGCTTGTGGCTTACCGGTATCTTACATCATGTTTCTCATGACGGTGGCTGCAGCATCTCTCTACTCAGCTTTCCACCTCCCAGAATTCTCCTCTCTCCTTATCCCACCTACACTATACTACCTTCCTGGCTACTGGCCAATCGGCATTTTGTTTATCAATCAATCAGAGCAGCACATTCACAGCATCCCCAGCAAGATGCAACTGAAATGTTCCCAGTAGATTGTAGGGGCAGTTCTATGATTCCATTCACAGGTTGGTTATTTTAATCTTTGGCCTGAATAAACCATTAATGCAAGAAGTAGTAATTTAGGCATTACTTTATTATTAACATGACTAGTAAGTATGTAACTCACAATTACCTGGAAGATCCCTTGGAGTTGACATTGCATTCAAGAGAGATTTGTAGATATATGAGCTATAAGTTAAAAAGTGGAATAAAACCCACTCTTAAAACTCATTTCTAAGATGTGCTAGGAATATTGTTATATAAACTTTTATATATATCCTAGCCAACATTCATTTAGTTACACAGTGAAGAAACTAACTAAAATGTGAAAGCCAATTTATATAGAACTATATCACTTGAAGTTTGGAGCGAGTGATGCAAAGATTGGGCCTATCAAATACAAAGATTCTGGCGCTGGTTAAGATGGAGCTGTCACGAGCTTGCAGCCCACAGGATTCCTCTGGGTCTTCTTCACAAGGAAAAGCATGGCACTCTGCTTTACTGGGTGTGCATTTCAAGACTGGTGGTGTTTTCATTGTCAGCTGCAGTTATAAAGTCTGTTCATGATTTTCCGTCAGTGCCATGGCCCATATATATCCTCTAGTGATATCTGAGAGTAATTTATGGCACTCAGATGTATCTGTAACTCCTTGGCTCACATGGATTCTGTATGGACTGAACTCAGGAGCAACTAAAACCCCAGAAAGCTGCTTTATTGCCAACATAAACCTAAGATGTTGATGTTCAAGGGTTTGGAAAGCTTAAGAGAATCCCATCATCACCGCTGAAAATGCTACATAACACATGTGGTCAATGGGAGCTGTCTCTCCATAGTTCTCAAGAGAACTACTATAAAACTTTAATTTATTTAAAAAAAATTTAATTTATTTAATTTATTTAAAAATTTATTTAAAAATTTAAAAATTTATTTAAAAAAATTTATTTAAATTATATAAAAAAATTTATTTATTTTTTATAAAAAAAATTATTGCAAGATTATTTTCAAACTGAAAATTCTATTTTATATATGAGGATACCATATTAGATCTGCAGAATGTTTAAAATAGTTTCAGTATTTTAAGTTGTATATGTGATCACTTACTTTTGCAGGAAGGATTGCTGGTGGCAGAGGTTTCTTGAGACCATTGTTTTGGCTACATCAAGGAAAGATCATTTTGGTGATCTGACCCTAGGCTTAGGATGTTCAGGTGTTCATTCCTTGGGAATCTTTCTTCAAGATTGTTCTCAGAATCTAACAGAAGTGGTATTTTTAAGCAGTGTTACAATTGTAAGTACACTGTTTGAAGCCAAAGACATTGAAATTCTATCATTACCACTGACAGTGTTGTTTTACAGTAAAGTGGACATGGTCTTGTGAGATGCTATTCCCAGCCCTGGCATGGCTTACAACTCCCCACACTCATTCTAGAATGTGTAGCTGTGTGTCGACTGAATCATATCAACTGGCTTTTCCATCATTGTCTGGTCCTCTCTCTCTAACAAAATCAAGAGGCTAAAGCTCTCTTGGAAATTACTCTCTAGAGAAGGGAGCATGATGTCTCTGCTCTGCCTCAAGTCATCTGGAAAGTATGACACAGATTTTGGTGGTAGAGTGGGAAGAAATAATGCTCAGGCTAGGCAATTTGACAAGATATAGGAAGGGTCCATAAACGGTCAGTCATTCAACTGTCCATAAAACAATATTTAATAAGACTTATAAACCAATCTGTCCACATTTTCCCCAATCCTGTTCCTTCAGCATGCTCTGGTATGAAAAGATTGACTATTGAGGTTCTCATAGCTAGAACAGCAACAATGAGATTGCAATTGTGACTGTGTGAGTAGGTTCCCACCTGAAGATACAGGTCCAGCACAAGTCAGGGGTCAGAACAGCATCAAATGGATAATGTTCCTGGAAAAGTTCCCAACCAATTAGAGAAGAACCACAGCCTGGAAGCAGGCACAGGAGCCTAAAACCAAACCAAGACAGCACAGTAGAGGACTGAAGAAAAGCTTGACTTGGTGTGCACGTGGGTTCCCATGTCTCACTCCTGGGATTAGGTCTACACCAGGATCTCTGACCTACAGCCCTGTTGGTACTTGGGGTTGCATAGTTACTTGTGAAGGAATGCTTGTACATTGTGTGGGCTTTAGTAGTACTCCTCTCCTCCACATGATAGATGATAGTACTACTCCCCCAACTGTGACAACTGTGAATGTCTCTAGACATTAACAGAATATCCATCCCTTAGTGGAAACAATTGCTCTGATTTACAAAGAATATTTGTCAGTCAAAGACTGATGTCTATCTCTATGGGTTAGTGGGGGCACTTTCTTGATTAGGGTTGGTTCAGGGATGGGTGTAGTGAAGCTATGGTCCATACAATTAAGGTCTCCTACAGTTTTCCTCAATAGAACTTGAACTTGGAAATTTCATCAGTTTTAAACCAAGACTCTTGCTGTTTTCTTCCCATAACCACTTTGGTTATCCATCCAGCACTCCTTTCCTTTCAGATAAGGGGTTAGATGTCACATGGTCTAAGAAGAGAAGCCAAGTGGAGGGCAGAGGGTACCCACCTGGGTACTAGCCAGGAAAGAGTCTTCACAAGCTATTTTCTAAATGGATACTCAGCTTCCCAGAGTTCCTGGAAAGGCTTTTTCCAAGTGTGCTGGAGGCTCTGGTGAAGTCCAAGATAGAGTCCTACTTTGGGGGAGCAAAGCTGCACCCACCCCCCGTCTCAGACAGTAATGGTTAATAAGGCTCAATAAGGTTAACAAGGTACAATATATGGCAAAGAGCTAAAATTTCATATGTAATTTTGTTTAGTAAGAGAACAGGAAAGTGTTTCCTGTAAGACTTCAAGGTATTAGAGGCTTTATGTCAGTGTATATGAATTACAGGGGCTGAGCACGGGGTGGATTTATTTCTGTTCTGAGAAAATCCAAAACAACAAAAGCCTGCTTTTTTTTTGGTGGAGAGATCCAGGAGCTATCAATTAACAAATAGCATGGCAGCATTTTGACCTTTCTCCTTCTATGTATCGTTTCTGTTGGCAGTTGGATTCCTGGGGTTGAGTGTTCTTTAGTTAGGAAACAACATTCTTTTGACTTGGGCAAGGATTGGAAATCTTAACTAGGTTATCTGATATTTTAGTCACCTTTCCCCTACTGATTGGCACTGGCACGCAGATTGTAAAATTACACATGGAGGGATGATAAGCATAGATCTTTGCTTAATTTCTGAGCATTCCTTATTTGAGTATCATCAGTATATTCCTGCACTCTATGTATGTTTAGAATTGATTTTTATCATTAAATGCCTGTTTTTATTTCGTATTAATTTTTGTTACTGGTACAGAGAGAGAGAGGGAGAGGAGAGAGGAGAGAGGAGGAGAGAGGAGAGAGGAGGAGAGAGAAGAAAGAAGGAGAGAGGAGGAGAGAGGAGGAGAGAGGAGGAGAGAGGAGGAGAGAGGAGAGAGAGGAGAGAGAGGAGAGAGAGGAGAGAGAGGAGAGAGAACGTAATTCATGGAAGTTTGCTTTCAGTGTCTTAAAAAGATTAACTTGGTTATTCAGGAATGATCTCAATTTTGTTTTGCACATATTTTTCTCAGAATTTTATCCAGCAGTTTAAGGCAAGATTAACTCTCTGTGGCTCAAAGCTCATTTTTATTCTAGTGTCCTCAGCATAAGCATATTTTAAGAAAAGTGGACTAATATATTCAGCACTCAACATTTAGACCCAAAATTCCACTTCTAAAACACTGCAGCACATTTCCAACAGATTAGCATTCTGCTTGGTTCTGCCTTTAAAACATGTGAACAAGGCATGCAATCAGGACCAGTAGGAGGACTCACCTGTGTATTATACTGGCCTTCTATGAAGCCTTCCTGACTTCACACCCCAAACACTGGAATGTGCCCCAAACACTCAAAAGTGATGCACCAAGTCTCATTGATTTCTTTACTTCTTTCTACTAACTGTTTAGCTGTGTAGCAGAGTATGCTGTACCAATAAAGTCCAGTGGACTAGGTAAGATTTTAATCCTGTTCCTTACCAGAGCAGGGCATCTTGGAAAATGGAGAGACTGACAATTCATCCTTTGGTTAACAAAAGTTTGAAGACTCACTAATGGTGATTGCTGGTACAATCTCCACATTCTCAGCAGCAAATTATAAGAATTGGGTAGAATTTTTGATGTATTAAAGATGAGGTTGGAGTAAAGGGGAAAATGCATTCCAAAGCCTCAGACAAAATCTCTACTAATAGACACAGCCGTTTTAGTCATTTGTGAAGCACAAATTCAACAAAGAAATTAAAGATGGTGATAATGGAAGAGACCAGCCTTTCTTCCTGTGGCCTTATTGTCCCTTCTTCTGCCTTTATGTGGATAGAGTCCTAGGCATTTCCATCGAAAGGACCCAGCTGTTAGGACTGGTCTCTGGAAGACCTACCGTGATGCATGCCCCAGTCCCCAAAACTGTTTTCTACTCACTTCCTCCCCTGATTATCCTGAATCTCCTTTTCACCTCTTAAAAAGTTAACTAGACTCTCTCTATTCATAGATGAAAAAAGTCAGCATTCTGTATTTACATTCTTTATAAAAATGATATAGATGTTCTAGCATATGGAGTTCTATTTAAAATTTGTAAAAAAGATACTAATCATTTGCTATTAAAGCTAAAATGTCTTAAAATATTGTTATCTCTTGAAGCCTAAGTATAGATAATAAAAGTGTGGTAATAGAGGAGATTATTAAGTTTATATTATTATATTAAAGATAGGAAAGCTATTTGGCCATCAACTATGACTGTGAATACCTCTTGGAAATGAAGAAAGGAGGGAATAGCAGGAGTTCTGTGTTATTATCAACGTGACATGAGCTAGAGACACAACAGAAGAAGGAACCTCAATTGAGGGATTGTCTCAACCACACTAAACTGTGGGAATGTCTGTATTGGGGGGTATTTTCCTGATTAGTGATTGATTTGAGAGGGCCCAGCCCACTGTGGGTAGTGCCACCCAAGCAGCTTGAGTGAGCCAAGAGGTGTATGCCATGGTCTCTGCTTCAGTTCCTGTCTTTGAGTTCTTGCCCTTGAGTTCCTGCTTTAGTTGCCCTTGATCATGGACTGTAGTAGGCCAAATAAGCCCTTTCCTCCACAAGCTGGTCAGTGTTTCATTACAGCAACAGAAAGTATTGAGGACAATAGGTGTACTCACTTGATTGTTTCAGTTGGTATAAGTGAGCTATATCCTACTGAAAATGACTGTATGAGCGGAGCAGAACTTGAGTCTGAAGGTAGAAGTGTTACAGTCATTACTAAGCCTCTAATGTTTGTCTTCTGCAAGATAGTAGGCCTGTTTGGTGTTGCTTAGTTAAAAAAATCGTTGAAAACTATAGGCTGATTCCTCAATCCAATATGCCTATAGCCTTAGTTTGTGGTCATACAATGACAGTTTATCAATTACTAGTAAAGAAAGATTCATCCTACTTAGCTCTAGTTATAGGGAAGATGCACACTTTGTTCATATTAATGGGTTGGTCATCTGAGATTTCCTCTCAATGTTCCCCCGTATAGGAAGGATCTTTATATATATTTTATAGAACTACTTGAGCTGTTTTACAAAAATAGATTGTGATGCAACTTGACCAAAATATAGAAGATTGAAAGTATATTGGGCCTTAACTTGCTAAACAAATCATTGATCTGTGCAATGGTGGGTATGCCAGCTAGTCCATCCTACCGCAGTGCAACCCATGGAAAATATCATTGAGGGATAACATTCAAAAACTGGAAGTGACACACATATAAGACAGGAAACTTATCAAAGTGGTGGGACAGTTTTACTTGCAGTGAATGGTTAAGTAATCTGTAAATAGTGCAATTAAATATTCCCTTTACCATGTAAAGGATGGTAGTTTGCTTGTGGAAGTTGTAGTCGATAAATTTCTATGAAGCAGTGGAATGAGATGATTTGTAGTTATATCCGAGGTTCTGAGAATGAATGTGTACCGGTGTCACCTATCACCCACTGAGGACTGTGACAGCTGGCAGAGTTTCAGGTATAGGCATGTGAGAGTTTTGTGTGTTCTTACACACAAATGGAGCCAGGCACCATTTCCTGTGCTCAGCTGTGATTTCTCATCGACAAGATGGCACACAGAAAACTTGAAATTTGCATTGTATTCCTAATGTTCCGTAGGATTATGAATTGTGTTGAGATTAAAGTCAAGCTTCCAAAGCAAGCATTTATAACAGAACTTAGGAAGGGTAAGTAAATGATCATAGAGAGTTTCTACCTGGTCTCATTTAGGGTGAATCTATATTTGATAGCACCATGCCTTGCTATATTTTTGGACTTAATAATTGCAGAATTGAAGCTTGTATGCCAGGATAGAAATTTCCCATTTACATTCCAGCATTCCTTGTCTCTTGTGCAAAGCCACAGCACTGAGGTCATCCAATCCCTGCTTTTACATTTTCCTTCACAGCCCAATGCTGTCTCTTCTCTCTGGTCTTTTGACTACAGTACAAAGTGAGTTATTTCTTTTAGCTCCGTCACTCCCTTTATTTGTTTTATTTGTTTTTACTGGTGAGGGATCAACGTGGTAGGAAGTGGTAATCAGAAACAGAAGCAAACTATCTCTAGGCTTTGAAATGATAAGGGGTTTAATCTCACTTGTTTTCACTATGTTTTTAAATATGTTTTTTTTTGCAGCTGTCATACAATTCTCAAATCAGTTTAAAAATGAAAAATGTTTAAATTGCCCTTTGATTTTATAAATTATCATTCATCTATTTTTCCTTCCTTCCTTCCTTCCTTCCTTCCTTCCTTCCTTCCTTCCTTCCCTTTCTCTCTCTCTCTCTCTTTCTGTTTTTTTTGTTTATTTGTTTGTTTATTTTGAGACAAAGTCTCTCTGTATAGCTCTGGCTGTTCTAGTACTCATTATATAGACCAAGCTGTCCTGGAACCACAGAGATTTGCCTGCCTCTGCCTCCTGAGTGCTGGGGTTAAAGATGTGTACCACCATGGTCTAAGATTCATTTCTTTTAATAAATAAACTTTCTCACTTGCAGCCAGAGTAGGTAACAGTTACCCCATCTTAGTGGCTCTCAACTCCAGGTGTGTATTAAAATCCAGACTTGGGGAAAGTTTTAAAATTACTTAAAAACAGTATCAACAACTCTTTCCCTGATCTCTCCTACCCCAACCAAAAGTACAAGAAGCTAAATGAGTTGACTAGGGTAATGATTTTCATCTATATTCTTCTCTGAGGACAGCACTGGATAGCATAGTCCTTCATTCATATGTACTGACAACCAACCATGTGCCAAGCATGAGAGAAGAACAACGTGGTTACTGAAACAGACAGGAGTCAGAAGTTGCAGTGGTCTGAAGGATGTGTGGCGATATACCAGGTGAGGACTGGAGTAGCAGTAACCCCATGGGATGAAGTAAATGACTTCAGTGGAAGTTTTCAGAGCTACTGTGTGACTGGAGATGAGTGGTGGATAATGTTCTCATGTGACCTTTCTGTATAATGGCTCTGTGCTCACTCAACAGCTGGATGGGAGTTGACTAAATAGGATGCTTCTTCTACCCTTTCCCCAGGGCCTCTCAGAATACTCTGCCATTGGCTGCTCTCATCACTAACTTAGCCCCTCAATCTTTCTCTCCTCTGTTCCAGGGCTCCTCTGTGGTCATTGCATATACAGCAGCATCTTCTTCCTCAACTCTGCAGAAAACCTTGGTCACTTTGAGGAAGAGAAGATATGAAGGAGTTCAAGGAGGTTTCTAATAGCTTCAGTTCTGGTTTACATACTCATACTAAACAACTCTAATAATCCAGTATGGCCTTTCTTTTTCATGACTTTAGTGTTCTCGTCTGTAAGGTATGATATTAGACTGAGGGATTTCTGCCCTCTCCCCAGGCTGAAAGAACACGTATTACAGAAGCTTTTAAGGCCAAAGGTTTTAACTTTGAAATGTCAGATTGGTTATTTATTTAAATTATATTCCTTAATAGCCACTGACAGGACACCATGCCATTTGAGAAACAATACTCTCAAATGGTATGGTGTCCTGTCAGTGGCTATTAATATATTTTATACATACATATACATATACATATACATATACATACACACATAGAGACAGACAGACAGACAGACACACATATATATATGGGACAGTATCACTATGTAACTCAGGCTGGTTTGAAACTCACAATCCTCCAACCTCTGCCTTCCAAGTGCTGGGGTTACAGGAATGTATACCTTGGTTCAGACATATACATTCTATTTGCACATAGATTTAGGCAAAATTGGAGTTCTCTCTTTCTATATAGTAGGATAAATATAGATATATCCAAATGAACTTCAATTAATTTTCATAGCTCTAGAAGCCTTGTATACTATAGTCAAAGAGTAAAATGTCAACACTCATCACCTATTATGGAACTCCAATGCTATTGCATGTGATAGTGGTGAACTCTGGGGTGAGAAAGAATGCTCTTCCAAACTTATGGTAAGTTTATTAAGGAATATTTTACCCAACTAAGCTAAAATAAATAGTAACAGTGAAATATATCAAACACAGATATTCACTAGATACTCTTGCTAGGCAAGCAAATTGTAGTCACCATTTTGGTAGACCATTGGGCAGTATCTTTCTGTCTGAATGTGCAGATGCCTGCAGAGTCAGCAATTTGGTTTCCAGTATATACTCAGCAGAAGTGAGTAATTGCGAATAGATCAAATTGGAAAGTATCCCAAGGTCTTTCAACAGTTGAATGGTAGAGAAAATATTATCTGTTCATCCAGTGTAATTAATTAATTACAGAGTAACTATTAGGACAATTAGAATGAAGATCCCCCCAAGTATACAACAACATGGAGGAATTCATAAACATTATTCATAAACATTATAAAATAAAAAACATATACAAAAGAGCATAAAATACTTGACACTTTCATATGTGGAACCTCTTTATATTGTTGAAACCCAGAATGGTGTTTATCCATAGGGGATATGATAGGAGATCCTGAGGTAGTGTCTAATTTCTTCAACTGTATGCTATTCAGTTTTATACATTCATTTGTAGACGTATGTCTAGCATCACATTCGTGATTAGCTATTTTCTCTGTGTATATTTCAACAACAATTTTTAGCAGTTTTTTTCCCCATGTGCTAGTTTACTCAACTTACACAATAACTCTAGGAGATAAGAAGGGCAGGATAACTTTCTCCCAGTTCTTTGTAAAGTCCAAGGCCTATGGGCTAATTAGTCATAGAGTTAGGCCAGGTAAGGAAGACAGTCCTTATGGGCAGAGCACTCGAATGCCTAAGAGGTATTCAACAAATGCGACCTGATGCTCAGTTGTAGAGTTTCCAGTCACAAAAAGGCTGTCATATTGCTGTGACATTTTCTGGGACAGCAGAGTGTGTACTGTGTCTCATGTCCTTGCTGAAACACATGTATTCTCTCCTCAGAAAGAAACAGAGATGAGCCCTGATTCAAATGCTCTCGAAGCTGCCAAAATACCTGTGGAAAATTGTGTAACAGTGTCCCTCCAGGGCTTAGAAGTGGATGAGTCAGTCTCTCAGTTCTCAGACACAGTGCCCAGGAAAACAGGAAAGTTCACTTTCGGCAGAAATCCATGTATGTGACCTTGGATATAAATCATTGGGCTTCTTTGGGGGCTGTAATCTGAAAGACCAATAGTGTAAGACTCCTCAGTTGGAACCATGTGTGTGCCCCCCACCAGTGTCCCCCTTGTGAGACCCCTAAGTTTTGTTCCCTTTCTTTCATATAATCAGATCTCATTATCTTCAGAGGTGTGGGGCTGTATTCAAACTTGACAGTTCCCTTTGGGTCACTTAGGATCTCCTTGTTTGCATTTGAAATTCAGTGTGATCATTTTTCTGCCTATGTGTATAGTCAAGAGAGAGACGAGTAAACCAAGCTATATAAGGAATCAGAAGTCTTATGCAATGTCTTAATCATGCTTCCTCAAAAAATGTATTATAGATGAGCTGGCATATAGCTCTGTGGTACAGTGCTTGCCTAGCATGGCACAAGGCTGTGAGTTCAATCCCCAGAACTGCAAAGAATATTTTTTTTTTAAAAAAAATGTATAGTAGAACTTTTCTTGTCAACATAAAATTCCAGTTATTTATAATGTGGAAAAAAAGATAAAAAAGTCCCAGAAATGGAATCTGTTATTGCTTGGATAATAAGAACTCTGGATCTTCTCTGGAAAAAAAATATGTAGACTGTAAAATGTTTTGATTTAGGGCTCGGCTGTGATGTCAAGGTCATCCAATGAGCTCAGCAGGAATCTGAGAAAAATAAAGAGATAAAAAGAAGCAGATGTTTGGGAAAACTTGACTATTGCTGGGGAAATTGTGTGATTAGAAGTCAAAATGCCAGTGTTGCATCTGTCACCCTAGGAAGGCTATGGTATCAAATATGTAAGTGACTGCATAGCAACTTTGTACAATAGAGTCGTGGTTCCATATTCCCTATATGACTAAATTCTTTCATGATGTGTGTTTTGAGATGATGTCCTTGTTAGGATAGCCACAAGGAAGTTTCCTGTCATGATTTCTGTGAATCAATATCTGTATTTTAAATTAATATAAGAGAATTTTGATGGGAATGAAATAATGTTAAAAGCATATTTGTTTGCAGTTAGTCAGCATTTACATTCTCAGAAACAAATTTCTCTTACCTTTAGTTGATACAGAAAGTAGAAAAGTCCCATTTTATAGTTAGTTGCCAAAGACTGATGTGTTATTTGCATGCTTCAGTGGAGAACATTGATCCCTAATAACGGAGTCACAAATGACCAAAAGTACAACTTGGATGTATGGTCTTTGAGGTCCTCAGAGGGAAGACTGGTCAAGTATTATGTGAAAGTGGCAGAGGAGATTTGATTTCAATATAGGATTCAGGAGTCTTGAGAGGGAAATTGGGCAAGATTAGAGAGAAAGGTTCAAAAACTGTGGTAGTAATACTTCTCTAACAGTTTGTTCTGCAAAATTCATGTTTGTTTTGTTGAGTTGACTTTGAAGGTTCTGCTCTTCCCAATGGAAAAGGCAGAAAAACCATGTTTGTCTCCAGCTCTTTACCAAGAGATGATCCAGCTTTGGAATTCTTGCCCTCTGCTTATGGAGGCCTTGGATAAATTAGCCCCTCCCTCAAATCTTCCTTCCTTCCTCTGTGAAGTGAAGCATGCCCACTTCATGGAATTGCTTTGAAACTTTCCAGAAATTGTTATTATGAACTATTTATTTCAAAGCCTAAAATATATTAAAGGGACATTAAGCAGTTTTTTTTCATTGTTGCTGTTGGCCATGGAGATGACTTTGAGTGCATATGCATTGCGGGATTCATTTCCTAAGGTTTTTGAGACAGAGTTTCACTATGTTCATGTTGCCCTACAGCTAACTCTAGGATTTCTGAGTACCTGTATTACAGGTATATGCTACCACACCTACCTATGTATCCCCATTATTGACTGAGCATAACCAGATGGGCCTATTAGTAGTTCTTGATCACAGAGATGGAATCTATAAGGTGAAGGAAAGCTACAAGCCAGCTTACACTGATCTTGACAGATCTTCCTTCTAGGAAAAATGCTTAGAAGAGAAGTCAGCTATGAGAACATTAGTTATACACTTGTTTTGATATTTTAAAAATTAGAAGTGACCCCCAAACAAACAAGCAAGCAAAACTCCACCAAAACAGAAAAAACAAACAAACAAACAAACAAACAAACAAAAAAGCATTCAATAGTATAGAAACTGAGATAGCCCTCTATTCTGTGTTACTTTCTGTAGTTGTGGTGAAATACTGATCAAAATCAATGTAGGAGAGGAAAGGGTTGATTCCACCTTACAATTCCAGGTCCACCAATGAGGGAAGTCAGTACAGAAATTAAAATAGGAACTTGAAGTAGAAATCATAGAGGAATGCTATTTTCTGGCTTGCTCTCTGGCTCACTTTCAGGGTCATGCTTAGCCAGCATTTTTAATGTAGCCTAGTACTACCTGCCTGAGGAATGGTGCTGCCCACAGTGGGCTGGGTCCCCCTACATCAATTAATAATTAAGATACCCCCCCACAGACATACCCACAAGCTAATCTGATTACAGCAGTTCCTTAATAGGAGGCTTTCCCTTCAGATGACTCGAGGCTGTTGGATCAAGTCGACAATTAAAGCTAGCTGCAGTATTCTCTTCAGCAGATTTCTACTTTTTATAAATAGAGTGTGGGATGTTTGGGTAATATCCAGTACTAGGTACACAGTTGTCAATAGCCCTAACAAACAACTTTTACATATTGGGTTATACTTTATAAACACTTCTATAGACAGAACTATAAACCTCAGACAATGCTGTGAGACACTCAGTCTTGAGAGGTTAGGATTGTGAAACTAGTGAAGATCAAGAACGTTCTCCAGATGGCCAACTGGTAAGAATTACCAGATTCATTACAAAATGGGAGTTGGAGATGGTATGAATTGAACACAGAGACTTAAATCAAATTCCTCTAAATATGTGTGTCAGTCAAATATATCATCTTGCTTTACCCATTTTTTTTTTTCTGAATGCCTTTCCATTCATGGTAAGCATCCACTAAGCATTTATTGCTAAATGAATTAAACGGCTGCATGAACAAACCATGTACTAGAGAACTGTTCCATGCTTGCTTAGCTTCTGAGAATGTGTTCTTAAGACAACACACGAGGCTGCCCGTGCAAATTGCAGAGAATGTGGAAGCAGTACTCAGGGCATTGCAGAAGCAAGAGCTCTTGGTAGCCCCGGCACCCAGTGGCAGTTAAAGCATGCCAATTGCAGAAGCCAGGCAGGAGTACATGCTTAAGCAAAGCCCATGTGTCAAGCAGTCTGGAAGCCAGACCACCCAGGATGACAGGCTCTGACAGACCCAGGCAGGCACCATTCACCTGACATAGAACCCGCATGCTCATCCTCTCTAAGTCTTTCAGGTCAGGTTACAGATCCTGGCAACCTGTTCTGGTTAGTTGTTTTGTTTTGTTCTATCAACTTGACATAAGCTACTCATTTGAGAAGAGGGAACCTCCCCTGAGGAATTGCCTCTATCAGATTGACCTATAAAGTCTGTGAGGCATTTTCTTGTTGGTGATTGATGTGGTAGGGTCCAGTCTACTTCTGGTGATATCACCCCTATCCCTGAGCAGGTGGTCCTGGGTTGTATAAGAAAGCAAGCTGCACAAGCCACGGAGAACAAGATAGCAAGCAGCATTTCTCCATTGCCTCTGTTTCTGTTCCTGCATTGAGTTCCTGCCCTAACTTCCACTCATGACAGACTGTAAGCTGTAAGAAACAAAGCCTTCTCTCCCTGAGGTTGCTTTTGGGATCACAGCAACAGAAAGCAGATTAAGACACAGCTCTGGGGATACAATCACACCTAGGAAGGTGTTGCCTGCAAACGCAAGGAGAACCAGGGCCAATGTCCATATTTTGTGGATTCTTTCCACAAGAGTCCTCTTGGATTTCTGTCAGTATGTGCCTTTCTCACCTTCAAACAAGTAAGAGCTGGACAATTAGCTTGTTTATAACCTTACTTAGAATTTTTATAGAATAGTTGGAGTCAGCTGATAGGCTCACAGCATGTAGGGAAAGGGAGAACTTTCGCTGCCCCCAGGAACAGCTGACAAGATCACTCAGGCAGTCAGCTAGTCCCTTGCGAATCTCCCTTCTCCTTTTAATCTGGAGCATGCTTTCATGACAGTGATCTTTGGAGAGAAGCTGACTAGCTCTGTCGTCTTGATTGCTCTAACACATTGCCTTTTACAGCATCCCTGTGGTTCCACCCATTCCTTCGTGTCTTCTGTGTTTTTGATATTTATTAATTTTATTGCTTTAGCATTTTGCTTGCATGTATGTGTATGTATGGATACCATGTGTATGCCTGGTGTTCCCAGAGGCCAGAAAAGGGTGTTGGATCCCTTAGAATTGGAGTTATGGATGGTTGTGAACAATCTTACAGGTTCTGAGAACCAAACTTCAGTCCTCTACAAGAGCAACAAGTGCTCATAAGACCTGAGTATCTCTCTGGCCTCACTTCATGACTTTTGATGGGGTTTCTGCAGCCCCAGAAGATGTTGTCTTCTTTATTGAGCTTAACAAAACTCACATAAGGAGCTAAAACTTCACAGAACCCCTTAAAACTCATTTGTATGTGTCTTCCTAATTATAGTATCATGTCAATGGCCATTACACGACACAGCTTCTTTCTGGATGACGAGGTACCTATGTTGCAATTGGGAAACAACACACTAGTCTCGGGCAGGTTTAGGAAGGAGGCACTGCCATGAGACCTGAGTGTATGATCTCAGGAGCTTCTCTGAAGCCACTACTACATGGATATATCCTTTATTCTGTGACCTGTAGGTACTTAGTAAAGTGAATATGAAGTTGGCGGATCTGGGTTGAAACCCTACACTACCACACAAAATGAAATAACAAAACAACAAGCATTATACTATTAAGGGGTGGGGATATGCTCAGTCCCCAGTACACACCTAGAAAAGCCAGTGATGACTGCACACTGCAGCTTGGGAGGGCTGCAGCCTCATCACTGGAGTGAGGGACAGTGGAGACAAGTAGAGCCCAATTGCTCTCTGGCTCGCCAACCTAACAGAAATAGCTTCTGGTTCAGAGAGTGGCCCTGTCTCAAGGCAATAAGCAGAGAGAGCAACAGAGAAAGCCAGCTGATGTTCTGCTCTGGCCTCCTCATAGGTATACATGAACATGGGCATCTACACAATCATACTCACATGTGTGTACAACACAAATATATCACATACATGCACATGAGTATGCTTACACATGGGGTTATGGCATTAGAAGATAGAATATGTGAGATGATGAATGGCCTCATAAAATTCTATCAAGCCATTGAAATAAATGAAGTACATCCATATACAGAGGCAGAAGGATATCTGAGAGATAATTGTTTAGTGAAAAGGCAATGTGTATGATGCAATTGCATTTTAATAATAACATATGCAGTGTGTATGCTATATATGCTGTATGCGATCAGCTAGACTGCACATTGTACTGTGGGCTGGGTTTATCCCTGAGGGTGTGAAATGGAGACTGAGCAAAGGGATTTAAACATTTTTACACATTGATCTCATTTTTACTTTTATAATGAAATGTTCCAAAATTGAAATGACAAAGTCATAGCAAGCAACAATATTTGGAGAAATATTTATTAAATATAAACTTGGTGAATGGGCTTCATAATAATTTCCTTAAAAATGTTATTATAATTATGCTTTACATTTAATTCTGATTTATATATAAGGTTTAATACATGTTGTGACATTTGTGTTTTATTCTACATTCTTAGTTGGGAACAAAAGCTCATATTATAAACTAGGAATTGGAGGCTCTGAAAGATGAAGTTATTTTACTCAAGGTCAAACATAAATTGCAGTAGGGCAAACTTCTCATTGACTGCTCTATTCCTTTCATCAGAAGTTTTTAAAGGCCTTTCCATGTGCCAATCTCCTTTCCACTACACCATGTATGCTGTGATTTTCAAATAAAGATATGATAATAGAGAAACTCTGTCTAAACCAGTGCCTAAAATGATGCCAATTCTTCTCTGAGATGTAAATTTTGTTTATTTTTATGTGTATCTTTCTTTTTAAAAATGTTATTTTTATTTATTTATTTGTGTGTGTGTGTGTGTGTGTGTGTGTGTGTGTGTGTGTGTGTGTGTATACCATGTATGCCGGTATTTACAGAGGCCAGAAGATGGTTATGGCTTTCTTGCAGCTGGAGTTGCAGAAGATTGTGAGCTACCTACCATGGTTGATAGGAACTAGACTGCAGTTCTCTGCAAAAGCAGCATGTGCTTTTAACTTCTAAGCTATCTCTCCAATCCATCACTGTCTATCTTTCTTTACCATGTCAAGGCTCCAGTTTGCTTTCCTGAACTGTGGGTTTTATTTTAACTTTAGCTTTTCTTCCCTATGCCATCTACTTAGAAAGGAGCCCATTAAGTGGCTTTCAGCTCACCTCCAACTTTCAAAAAGTAATCTAAATGTCTTCAGAATCCTTTTTTTCTCTCCCATAGCAGACTTCTTTTTCCTTCATTTTGTACAAAAGGAAAAGAAAGGATTGGGGTAACAAGACTGACCAATTATCCTATGATGCCCAAGAAACATAAAAAAAAATCTCATCCCTAAAGGAAAATTCTTTTGCCATAATGTCTCAATTAGCATAATGTTTGTGGTCTGACTTGGCAAACAGAGACTTAAATCCATATATGCTCAAAATTAAGCACAGGAGCAAACTGTAACTGCTTCTGGGGGTGAGTACAAGCAAAGGGCAGTTGAGCAAAGGACTGTGTGCCAAGTTCTCAACTAATGAGGGCGGTGCAGGCAAATGGGATTTGGGAGTTCCTGCTAGAGATGGCTGATTGGGCAGAGGATGAAGATTTCTAAGGCAATGGGGTTGAAGAGAGATAAGTCCTGAGAATCGTATTTGTCTCTACATTTACTCTTTCATTCTATATAGATTTGAAGATGGATAGGTAGATGGATGGTTAGATGACAGGTAAGTAGATAGATAAAAGCTAGCCAGCTTGCTAGGTTATAGATGGATGGATAGATAGTCATTGTCAGTAAATACTGTCTGATACATGTATTGTGATGACTATTCATGATTAATAAATACATAGATGAACAGATAAAAGATATTTAATAGATGGAGAGGTGACATATATAGTATATATCATCAGTAAATGCTATCTGATACATATATAAGATGATTGTTCAGGTAAAGTTAGGTGGAAAGATGGATTGATAGACAGACTACACACACACACACACACACACACACACACACACACATATATGGATTGATAGATGATAGGTAATATATATATATATATATATTCATTCAGTACTATTTGATACATGTATAAAGATGACTACACATATATAAAGTCCTTGTCTTTTTTTAAGTTTTATTTTATTTTTTTAATTTAAGAAATGTTTTTATTCATTTTACATAACAACCACAGATCCCCTACTCATCTCTCCTCTTGCTCCCCTCCAGCCTTCTTCCCCCCAAACCCCCCATCTCCTCCTCCAAAAGGGTAAGAGCTCCAATGGGAAGTCAGTAAAGCCTGGTACATTTAATTGAGGCTGGACCAAGCCCCTCCCCTCTGCATCCAGGCTGAGCAAGGCATTCCCCATAGGTAATAGGCTCCAAAAAGCCAACTCATGCACCAGGGATAAATCTTGATCCCACTGCTAGGGGCCCCTCAAACAAACTAAGCTACACAACTGTCTCCCATATGCAGAGGGCCTAGTCTAGTCCCATGTATGTTCCACAGCTGTCGGTCTAAAGTTCGTGAGTTCCAATGAGCTTGGTTCAGTTGTCTCTGTAGATTTCCTATCATGATCTTGACCCCCATTGCTCATATAATCCCCCTTCTCTCTCTTTGACTGGACTCCCAAAGCTCAGCTTGGTACTTGGCTGTGGATCTCTGCATCTGCTTCCATCAGTTACTGGATGGAGGCTCTGTGGTAACAGTTAAGATATTCACCAATCTGATTACCAGGGTAGCCTGGTTCAGGCACCCTCTCCACTATTGCTAGTAGTCTAGGCTGGAGTCATCCTTGTGGATTTCTGGGAATTTCCCTAGCATCATGTTTCTCCATAACTCCATAATAGATAGACAAATAGACTGTGTGTGTGTGTGTGTGTGTGTGTGTATGTGTGTGTGTGTGTGTGTGTGTGTGTGTGTGTGTGTGTGTGTGTGTTGATGGATGATAGAAGATTATATATAAAATCACTCAGTACTATCTGATACACGTATAAAGATGACTACATATCTATAGTTCTCATCTTTTTGGACTATTTCAGTATAAAGACTGAGCAGCCAAACAATTAATTAAACTAATTCTAGTACTTGAGAGGTAGCTTTGTCAGTAGAAGTGCTTGCCAGCCAGTTTAGCCTACTTGCTGAAGTACAGACCAATGAGAGGTCCCTTCTTAACAAAACAAAACAAACCCCCAAACAAGATGATGACAGTATGGGATGACACCTGAGGTTGACCTTTGGCTTCTGCAGACTCGTGCAGGCACGTACACATGCACCCCCCCCCCAAACTACTTACAGATTGTAGTGATTATTAATTAGGAAATAAACACAAAGATTAATAGCATAAGGCCTGGAATAACATTACGGGATAAATGACAAGCTCTGCCACACATTACAACCCTTGAGACCAAGTAGACAGCAGCTCTGCCCTCGGCCAAACTTCGCTACTGATCTCATGAAAGGCTGGAGTTGGGTACAAAGTAGAACCATTTCTCCAATGCAGAGCAATCCCAGTCTTGCCTGAGTGATTTGACTTCATGCTATGGCTTCCTGTTACTGAGGAAAAGCAATTATTTCACTTATTTATTGTGAGTCCTCAGTTCTGACCTGCTTGCGAAGAGGCAGGATGAGTTCCCTTGGCAGTGAGCACTGTGTCGTTGTAGGGATTTGAGGAGCAGCAGGTACCTGTCGGGGCTGCCAAGACTGTGCTCAGAGGAAAAAAAAAAAAGTCGGGGCAAGGCTGGGGCGGGGTTTACCAGGAAGGACAGAGGTTCTGAACAAAGAAGGCCTTCATTGCTGGAAAACCCACAAGGACCAGAGATGAATGGCAGCATAGAGCTTCTTACTTAAGCTTTTCTGACACTGAACTTTCTGGAATTGTTTTGGTACAGTTCTACTTGGTGGCAGAGGGTTCAGTACACTCTGGTGTCCTTTCAAAACCTAGGAAGTACCACACTGAGTCCTGCCCTACACACACACACACACACACACACACACAGAGAGAGAGAGAGAGAGAGAGAGAGAGAGAGAGAGAGAGAGAGAGAGAGAGAGAGAGAGAGAGAGAGGCATATATTTAAAATTCCTTAAGGCAGACTTTCCTTGGCCATAGTACTTAACTACATGAGCTTTTCCAGATGTGAGGCACTCACTTCATGGGAAATAACAAAGAATTTGTGAATTAAGGAAATTACCCAGCTTTTATACTATTTTCCCCCTGCATGGTTATACATTATAAACAGAATGTTAAGGTCAATCAGCAAAATTTGTTAGAAAATGCACTCTCAGAATTACTTTACTTAATGAAAATCAGGTTTATTGAGGAAAACTAAGGCAGCTGGTTTATATTTATAACAAGATAGATCCAGTTTACACATTGCAGGGCTCTGCACCAAGTCACTATAAAGGGGGTAAGCAGTCATCTTAAGTCTGAATAGCATATCCCAAAAGCTTCAGTAAGTAGAGAACTACAAAAAATAAATCACATATAATACACTTACAAAATATTTTCACTGTCATTTGATTTTCTTCGAGCACCGCCTGGCTTTATCTGTTTCAGATGCATTTCACTTGCTTGATCCTTTTGGCCTGATATAATTCTGGCATTGTCAGGTTTTGACTTGAATAATCTACTGGCCTAGGTAATGACAAGCCTATGGTCCATTTTGATGTATACAATATTTGGAGGTCCTTTGGCATTTTTATACAATCACTCTCAACTGCCAGATCCTGGGCCACTGAGATGTTCCTTCTCTCTTGCCCAAAGGCATATGATTCCCTTGGAACAATTTCATCCAAGGGTTACATAACCACAGGGTCCACGAACATCTTTAGTAATTTCCCCAAGTGAGCACTAAAGTCCTAGGAACAGTCTAAGATCTCTAACCCTTGGGTGATAGGTGGATTTATTTTTATTCTAGATCATCCTCAAGACATTTTGAAGTGTATACCTTATATCCTCTCTGTTCCTTCAGACTTAGTTCTAAAAACTCAAAGAATTCTAGAGAAAGCATTTACCCTGTGGTGTTCTACCAGAGACCTGCTGTGTCATGGCTGCTCCTTTGGTTCTGAAAATTTGCATCCATCTATTCTAGGATGTCAAATCCTGGCATTACTGGAGTTGTTAGGGTTGGAGCTTGCTCTTCCAGCCCTAGCAAGCTAGGATAAACATCTTTGTTTCTTTTTCCATTGCTGTAATAAAATACTAAGAAAAGCAGCTTCAAGGAGAAAGGGTTTACTGGCTCACAGTTACAGGTTACAGTCTATCTTGGCAGGTAAGTCACAGCAGCGAGAGTGTCAGTGAACTGGTCGCATTGCATCTATAGTCAAGTGGTAAGCAGTAGGATTAATGGGTATGTCCTCAGCTAACTTTCTCCTTTCCTTTCAGTTAGGACCCCAAACCCAGGGAATAGTACCATCCACAGTGAGTAGGATCCTCCTACATCAATTAACAGAAAATAGTCTCTCTCTCTCTAAATAGTCCCAGAAGCCAACCTGATCTAGATACTTGTTCATGGAGACTCACTTTCCAGGCAATTCTAGATAGTGTCAAGTCAACAATTAAAACTAACCATCACAGTCAGCCATCTAGAGGCAATAGAGAAAAACAGAGGAAGGTGATCTATTCAATATGGTCACATTGTGAAGAGGAACACAAAGGTCCAATGACACCCATTTCCATCCATTTTCAGGGTCTGACATAAGGTTTAGGTTTAAATATAAAACAAGAGAAACGTGTAACTAAGCAGTGCTGGTCAAAGGTATGGTTGCACTCAACTTCAACATTGACCTGTCATTGCCCAGGGTCTAGGATCTCCAGTGAGGTGCTGTGGCAAGTGTCGGAACCATGTGAAATCTTTCTCTGGCTGGCAACAAATGTCATCCTTTCTCTTTACTCAGCACAAGACTTCTAGAAAAATTCCAGAACTATGGGTACCATTGTTTCAATAATGTCATAGCACAAATGTCTCAGTCTGCCAGGATGTTTTATACTGGTTGAAAACAGAAAGCAGACCTGATGTACATCAGCAAGAGAGTCAGGCAAAGTGTTGAACACCTGCCAGGTCTAACATATTTTCTCTAGGGAATTTTATTGAAGAGTGCTAAATAGATGCTGTATTCATGTTCAAAGATATAAGAAGTAGGTCAGGGGAGGCAGAAGTAGCATATAGTAAAAAACAATTTAAATAAATGTTAGTTTTGTGTGCAGATAAGCTTCCTGTGACCTGGAGAGTTTGAGACTTAGGTAGAATAGTTATTTTAGAGCTACCACATAAAAAATGCCATGCACCTGCATTTATATATTAATAATATTTCCCCATTATCTTCTCAGGAAAAGATCAATATATTGGTACATGGAACTGCTTGGGCAAAATACAAGTGTTTATCAGCCACGTTCTTACATTTAAAATAAAAATAAACTTATGTAGTCCTGTGAAAATGAGTTTACTTATATTACTAACAAAAACCATAAGACCTGAGTGAGAATAGAGGCAGCAGAGCATTGCTTATTTTTTGCTACAATATTTGTGTTTGAGTTGTGGGGATAAGTTTTGCGGAAATAGATTAGTTTCTTTAATTATTATTTTATTATTCGTTTCCCTTACAACTAGAAAAGACATGGTAGATACCTTGTGTAGAAAACTCCTTCCTCCACTGTCCTATTTTGCTATATTTACTCCTTGCCCTTCTAGCTAGAAAGAGAATGTATTCCAAGTACTCACATAGTCTTTCATAGTTGTTTGTTTCTTAGGAAAAAAAATCTCAAGAGTCTCTTCCATCTGTAACAGTCAGCTTTCATGGTTTAAAATGGAAATCAAAGTCATAATTCCTTTCCTTAGGACAAGCTGTCTCAATGGACCTGGATTTAGTGTTTCTTTGAAGCCAAACAAGGCCCACCCAACAAGCTTGGCCAGGGAGAGATCAACTAAGGGGAAGCCAGACAAAAGAGATAGCCAGGCTTGCCTGAAGTGAGAACCTGGGCTCTGATGACTGAGCAACCTCAGCTTGGCAAGACTCAACTACAACTTGAAAGGCAAGCCAGCCCCATTGATTTCTCTAGCCGTCATGACCTTTCCAGACAACAGGACTCACAACCTTTTTTTGATTATGCTATTGAAATAAGAAAAATGAGACATCCAATATATACAAAGACTTGGATCAATATATTTATCAATGAAGTAATTGCAATTATTTGTTATGTCATGTGATGGCAAATAGAGACTAGTGAAATGTGTGAAGTGGGAGGAGATGAAAGAGACCTTTTCATTTTTGGAAGTGAAGAGAGCCAGCTCTGATGGAGAAAACAAAAAGAGATGGTTGTTAACATCTTGAGACGCTGATAATGCCCATTAAGTCCATTTCCTGGTTCCTGTGCAGATGTGAGACTACAGCAGGCACCTGGCAGCCATCTCCATGTATCTGAAGCCTGTGGCACATACAGGGAAGTGAGAAGCATGCAGCAGAGACACAGACAAGGCCTGACCATGAAGTCTGGGCCAGAACAATGGAAGGGATGTTTCTGTAGGCTTGAGAATCTACAATATGTCCTACAATCAGACAGCAGTGCTTTGACTGAACAATTTGCCTCTCTGGAACATGTCTATTATAATAAGTAGCTCAGAAGGTTACAGCTACACTGCAAAATGGATAAAGTATGCAGGGTTCTAACATGAATCCACACCTGCACATTTCCAACCTTAAACATGCAAAACTTTGGTGAAGTTAACTAAGGACTAGCAATTGCCTGTCTTGTGTCAGGACCATGTAACTGGTTGTTAGGATACAGGACCAAAGGATGGCATTATGACTTTGTGCCAGTGACACAGAAAACTGTTTTCTTCCATGCTTTCTCCATAATGATGGGTGAATCAGATAACCCTTTTTGTACTCATACAATGGTCATAACTCTGAGAAACCCATCCATGTGGGAAACTGGGAGTCAAGACCGTGTTCCAACATGAATTGGAGGAACAAGAGCCTGCATGGTGTATACTTGCCCTGTGGGCAGAGCCATCCTCAAATGGCCTTTGGCATGCTTTACTCTTGCCTCTGCTTGTTGGCAAGTTCAAAAATACCTGGGATGAATCAGTAGACTCTTCACCATAGCTTTCAGCATGGGCTGGGCAATTCCTTTGAAAAGCCTAGATCTGACATTTTTGTCTGTCAGTTTGATAAAGGTGAAGCCATACAGACATCTCTATTCTACTAGAAGCAACAGATACTGTGAAATACATACAGAGATTTTAAAAAAAGCATCCTGCTTGGAGAGCAACTTTTTAATGAGTGGAGACCTATCTCACCTCCATAAGCATCTGCTCAGGGTTAGTCTTCTGAAAACCTGCTTTCAAGATTGTCTCTCCATTATCATTAACTATCTTTTGTTGCTAAGAGAGTCACTAAATATGCCATTTGGGTGACAATGACCAAATATGTGCTATAAATGACTTCTGTCTTTTCAGATGCAACAGAGCAAACTGAGTAATCAGCATGCTTTGAAAAACATGACTTGTGATCATTTCATCAAGTGGCAGCACACTGCTCTTAAATGAATAGAAACAAGCAAAGATGGATCACTTTGTAAACAATGAAGTTATGAGTTAGATTAGGCTGTGTGGATTGAATCCTGGTATTCCATTTCAGGTAAGTCAGCGGTCCTGCAATGCTCAGACCCTAGGGGGGCCCAGGATCCTTCTGAGTTGTTTATGTGTCCCAAACTCTTTTCACAACAGCACATATTATTTTTCCTTTTTGTCTCTATTGGCATCTTTACTAACTATTACATAGCCAAGGTGGATGCTGAGTAGAAATCAAGGTAGTGGTACCAAATTATGGCATTAAATACTATTTATCCTCACAATCACAGACTCATAGTAAAATTCATGCTGTAACCACTCAAGGATACCCTGATAAAATGGGAAGAACCAATGATTTTTATTAAATTCTGATATTTGAATAAGTTTTTTTTTCTTACTGTTCTGTATGGCAAGATGATAAATGTAAAACATTTCTTCTATATATTGAAGGATGATGGTTGTTTAAAAAACGTATGGTTTCACTTGAGTTGCAAACCACATTAGACATTTTAAAAATGAATCACCACTCATTTTTACTGAAAAATGACTAATTATAGTTATTTATATTTGAATATTTGACATAGATTTTTCTGATTATGAACAAGGTCTGTCACTTTCAGAAAAATAACTCAATGGTAGAATCTAAATTTTCAAGCAAAGTTTAAAATGTTAATATCTGTCACCTAGAGCTTAACAACTTCTTAGTATTTTAAGCTGTTTGCTGACCATGTTATTGTAATTTTAATGAACTTGACTTTTTGATATGGTTATCACAATTTGGAAGCTGTGTTCTGGAGAGATGGCCCCAGAAGTTAGAGCACATACTGCTCTTGTAGAGAACTAGCATTCCCAGCTTCCAATGGTGGCTGTTCCCAACTTCCTGTTAACTCCAGCTCCAGCATATCTGATGCCCTCTTCTGGCCTCTGCAGGCACCTCATCCATGTACATACACTTCCTTTCCATATATTCATATGTTTAAAAGAATTAGAAGACTTGCCTACCTCAGTGAAAGGGTATTTTCCAGATGAGGAATGTATGATGTTCCTGCTTTCCTTAGGGTAAAAGCTAAGGCAAAAGGTAGGAGATAACAATGAATTTTATCAATACAGTGTGGAAAGTTTGCTGATACAGTTTTATTTTCCATATTGCAACTAATATCCAAGAGCTCCTGCTTGCCAACGTGCAAAATTGTGGTATGACTATCTGAAAAGGTATTAAAAACACTTCTCTCTTTTCTAACTATAAATCTGCAAGAGGCAGTGTTTTCTTTATGTGTTTCAACCAAACAACATCCCACAGTAGGTTAGATACAGGAACTGGAATGAGAACCCACATGTTTTCTAATTAGATATTTTGTGTTTAGAAACTACAGCTATTTTCACAAAATACATTGCTTAGGTTAGTGTATAATGTGCCTTTTCTTATTTTAAAATAATGGATAGATATGTTTTAAATTTAACTTTTTGTTATTGTTATGGTAAGTATCTATAGACATAACCCACACAAACAAAAGCTATTTGAATTCCTCAATAATCTTTTAGTGTATGAAGGAACCCTGAGACCAAAACATTTGAGCACTATTTTACTTTAAGAATTGGGCAAACTCAATTCTGCAACAGCTATTATCACCAAACTAAAGGAAAAATATGTGCACTGAGATGAAAATAAAGGTACTCCATTGCAAATTAGATTATATGCAAACTTTTTTTTTTCTAGCTGGTAACGTGATATTTGCTTGCTAGACTGTGAATAGCAGTCTCTGGGGAATAATTGGAGACAGGGTATTTAAAAATTCTGATAGTTAAAACTGTGCTTAAAAAACAAATCTAAACATTTTTGGACATATTGAAATCTTAATTTCCTTTAATTCCTTAGCAAATGAAAAGCCTTTCCTATGGAAGCAGAAATGGTTGCTAAGTTACTGAATGTTTCAGACTGGAGCCTTCCTTCCCCCTCACTCCACAGTTCAGATTATGACTGATCTCTGCTCAGACAGAGGCTTCCTCGTGATCCACAGAGCTAAGGAGCTCGCCATTCCTTAGCATGAGCTGCATTTTTAAATTTTTTCTTTCTTTTTTCTTTTCTTTTCTTTTTTTTTTGTGTGTGCTGCACATTGAAGTTTTATTTTCATACAGTATTTTGGTCTTGTGATGATAATACATTTGTAAACATTGCTTTTTAGATTGAATCAGCTAAATCATAAAACTTAAAAGCTTCCTGAGCTTATTGCTAGCACATTTGAGAGGAATTGTTATATGGAACTGTAAGGGAAATAAACCCTGTCCTCCCCAAGTTGTTTTTGGTCATGGTATTTCATTATAGCAATAGTAACCCTGACTAGGACATGGGGTATGTGAGTTGCAGTTTCTTTTCAACAAGCTCTCAAGCTCCCCACCTTCTGATGGTCAGTCACCCTTTACTGACCGGTCCCATGCATCTCCTACCACTTCCTATATACACCACTCATATATTTTCCTCAAACACACCCTTTTCTAGCATGTGTTGGGTCTTGAGTCCCCTATTTCTGTTCCTAAAGTGGTTTTATTCCCCTCCTTTTTTTCTACCCAACACATTCTCCCATCCATTCACAAAGAACAAACAAACAAACAAAAAGTTTGTTTTATCCATTTACTCACTCAACAAATAGGGGATACTCCATGTTCCAGTTAGCTTTAAGTCATCTGAGTAAGTCCTGAAGTCTTCTCTATTAAGGAATCTCTCAATCAGAGCATCTCTGGCCATATCTGTGATGATTGTCTTGATTATTAATTGATTTAGGAGGGCCAAGCCCACTGTGGGTGGCACAATTCCTAGGCAGGCAGTCCTGGGGTGTGTAAGAAAGCTAGCTAAGCATAAACCCGTAAGCAAGCCAGCAAGCAGTGCTCCTCTGCGGTGGTTTCTGACTTCAAGGTTCTGCTTGAATTCCTACTCTAACTACCTTAAATGATGGACTTCTGACCTCAAAGTATACACCAAATATATCCTCTCCTTCCCAAGGCTCTTTTGGTAAGGGTGTTTGATCAGAGTAGCAGAGAAGGAACTAGAACATTCTGCAAAGGTCAGCATGGGTCTCCGTTTTCATGTTAGAGAGCATCCTGGGAGTGACAGTGGTAGTCTCAGTGACTGGTCATGTAGGAAACCTGAACCTGTGAGTGTGGGGAGTACAGGGAGAGGTTCACATGGGGAAGAAACATCAAATAACGATGGGGATAATCAGAAGCGGGCAGCGTTCAATATAGGGAGGGCTTTGTGGCAGGAAGGAACAGCTGGAGGATGGGGCTGGAGTGTAGTGAGTCAGTGGGGGCACAGTGCCCTTGAATTTGGAGTGTGCAGAACCCAAAACAGACAGAAAAAAGCATGTGACCATATTAGTTTTTAACCTAGAGATTTATGGAACTTTAAAAACTGGAAAAATGATGGATTCTCAGAGCTCCTGGTGGTTCCTGTAAAGTGGATTAGAGATAGTTTAGAGTCAATACGGGGAGGCCAGTGATGCAATTGGTTTAATAGTCATCCAGTGTAATGTTGGTTGCTTGGATTAGGAAGGTGAAGGATGTGGGTTTAAGACTGAGTACACAGTGGACTTGAAAAGTCGATGGCTGGTGGACTGGCTCCAGCAGTGAGAGAGAAGTAGGGACCAAGGATGAAACCTGAGATCCTAGATGGAGCAACTCAGGATGGAAAGGGTCTGCATACTGAGCCAGGCAGCTCCAGGGTGAAGGCAAGGCTTCAGAGAGAGCTCGTGACTCCCTTTGGCGCAAGTAGTGACTGCTTTAGCCTTAGACTCATACTTCTTACAGTGATTTGCACATGGAGTGTCCCCTCAAACGCTTAAATATTTGTTCCCAGCTGGTGGCTCTGTTCTGTGAAGTTGTGGAAAATTGAGGAAGCTTAGCCTTTCTCGGGGAAGTGGACCCTAGTGGGTGGGCCTTGAGGCCTACAGCCCAGCTCTGCTTCCTGTCATCTCTCTCTTCATCCTGGTCCATGGAGATGTGGGCAAAGAGCCTTACTCTATGTCATCGTGTGTTCCCCACCATGATGAGCTGAACTCTCAGTCCATAAACCACCAAGAAGTCTTCTTCTTTTGTTTTTTGTTTTTTTTTTTTTCATGTCAGGTTTGGGTCACAACAATGAGAAAAGTAACTAATCTCTCTCTCTTTTATACTACTGCCATTTTATACACCATTTGTTAGGTTTAAAGCTTTTGGGTTTGTGTTGCCCTGTGATGGTACGATCCACTTTTGTATGAACATTGACAGGTAACAGAGTACAGCTTCCCTGCATGGAAAAGTGAGGGGACAAGATACAACATAGGCCCAACCCCCTACAGAGTTCTCAGATCAATGCTGCTTTGGCAATTGCTTGAATCCGTATTAGAAAGAAGTGGCCTTGCTGCCCTGAGATACCAATACTGACTGCGCTAGTAATGGCAGCAGTGGTGGACCAGAAAGCTGGTCAGACTGTTCCTGCAGCATATATACATTGCTGTACATACTGCTCAGCCTCTTCGATACCTGTCAGTTTACGAACCCAATCCCATGTCCTTCTGGTTGAGGGGAAATTCCTCATGATGCTGACAAATGATATCTAAGATGGTGATGACAGTTGGTGACATCTACTGAATATCTCACGTGAGGCAGGCGTGGCTCTAGTTAGTTCAGGTACATCTCATCCTTTAATCTTTATGAGCGGTGGCTTCTGTCTTAACCCTGTGCCACAAATGAGAGGCAGAGGAAAAAAAAAGCGGCATGGAATCAGTACCACTTTGGTACTGATTCTTTGTCTAGTTAGTGATAAAGACAGAGGGAAGACTTCAGAGCCTGGCTCCAGAGCCAGTCTTTTTATTAAGGTTAGATTCTGTGGCCGGTTACCAAGAACCTGGCCATACATTTCTCTTTGTGGTCTGTTTTCCCTGTGAGTCAGTGAGTACGTTAAGGTTAAATGCTGGGTATAAATTGCTTTCCTGCTTCAAACAGTGAGATTGCAGTTGAGTCTCAGAGCACCCAGGGAGGCAGCAAAGAGAGTCCTTCAGTTAACAGCCCCCTTTACCCAGGCTATCTGCCTCTCCTCACCTGCTAACTGGGGTGGGGTTCTCAGCTTCAGCCCCGCTTCGTAAGCACTGTCCTGCTCCGCGACACCGTTAAGCCGGGGTTGCAGGTGCCAACACAGTCATGAAAGCTCCCATTGTACAACATCTGTGCAAAGGATTCGTGTTGAGGTTTTTGTGGGGACGAGGGAATGCTGAGAGCCAACTGACAACACAACGCGGCAGTGAAACTGTGTAGTTTCGATTCCCCGAGATTTGTAGAGCCGGTCTGTTCAGTGCGGCCACGGCAGCAGCCAGGAGAGCAATGCCGTGTCCGCATTCCACATGAAGAAAGCTCTGTGCACAGAGCCAACCAAGCAGCAGTCCCTGAAGGTGAAGCTGTCCTTCCTGGGGGATTTCCAGATGGTGACGTGCAGAGCTGTGGAGGTTTAATGAAGCCGAGTTGGGGAGGACAGAAACTCCCTGGAGGACTGAGAAGATGGGCATCAGAGTCTGGGGATGGTCTGTTACTTCTAGGTCACGGACCCAGGGCCGTGGATAGCACAGTCCCTCTGAACTGAGGTCTAAGGCCACACAGTCTGGGTTGGAGAGGCCAACTGCTCATGCTCTCCATCTCTGATGATTCTAAGTCCCTTGACTTTAGCACAGAGACAAAAAGCAGTTTTAAACTTTCCCTCCATCGCCCTGGGATGAAGACAGGATGTGAGAGAGACCAGTGCACCACCCCATTCCCAGAACCATCACCCATTCCTGCTCCTGAAGGTGGCAGTGGGTCATATCATTCTCATGCATGTGGTGCTCTCTGCTGGCAGCTGCAATCTGTGTTCCTCCTGCCTCCCTGCTCGGTGATCTTACTGCTCCTAGGAAGCAGCATGGAGGAGATTGATTGACAGCCAGTGGCAAGAACCTCCCATTTCCTGCCGCACTTCCTTGACCCATTTTAGGATCAATTGCCCTCCCTATAAAGACACAATCATAATTAAGATGGACTCTTCCCTTATAGTCTTGGCTGGCAGCTCAGTCTTACATGCCTAGCTTTTGTTTTGTTTTTCAAATGATGGTACCAAGGGCAACAGTGTCACTGGGCGGGATTAAGACTAGGAAATGACTTGATTGGCCTCTCCCTCCCAATTCCTAACAGCAAAGGGCCATTCTCAATATACATTAAAGGCAGGTGAGAACAGTGGGCTTGCCATTGCAAGTCCACCTTGCAGACAGACCTCTACCACCCAATCTGGATCAGAATGCTAACCAGTTTCAGAAGACAGGAGCCTGCATACTCAGTCAAGCGTCATTGCCTGCTCTCATGAATGCTTGGTGAGCACGTGCTGACCCCAGACTGGCTGTTACCCCACAATCTCTATCACAATAATGGGGAAAAAAGTGACAGAAAATCAACATTAATTTTTTTTCAAGAAAAGGATTTCATCAGAAAGGCCAAATAAAAATATGCTCAAACTTAATTTTGATCAAAGTTTTAAGATTGTGATACAGGAGGAGTGAGCACTGAGGATGGAGAGGTGACTGGGGTGCAGGGATCTTTGTGTCCACAACCACCACGCTAGCAGAGCGCTACTTATTTTTTAAAAATGGAAAATAAAAGGAATATGTGGACAAAAGCTCGTATCTTGAGTATGCATACAATATCCAGGAGGATACACAAAGCCAATAACAACAAATGTTTTTTGGCACTCCTTTTGGGAGAGACACACTTCTACACATTTTGCATGCCTTGATTTACTCCAGTCTTCCTAAGAACTGCTTGAAGGAGATTTTGACTCTTCCCATCTTCCAGACAAGAGGACCATGGTACAGAAAGATAAATTATTCTGCTCATAGTTGTGTGGGAGCATGAACCAATTTAGAGTTAGAGGTGAAGCAGTCTACCTGCTGCTCCTAGAAAGCAGGACTAATCAGAGCCCAGGACTTGGGGAAAAGTCCTTCTGTTGCAAACAATTGCCTTTTGGACTTTGAACCATAAACTTACGGTCATATGTTCAGTGCATAAATGAATACATGTCAATATTCACCTAATAACAAGATACACAGAATTCTAAAGTTAAAAAGGAAAGGGAATATTTATCTACTGTCTGCTTGCTCCTAGAGAGTCCACAAGAGCAGAGTTTATTTTATTTTATTACGGAGAGATGGTCCAGCAGTTAAGAGCAGTTTTTTTTTTAACTCAGAGATGGGCTGCCTGAGCTCAAATCCCACTTGTGCCATTGAACTTGGAGAAGTTTGTATTCCCAGAGACTCTGAGAGTTATTTTGAATGGATATGTTAGTTCGCATTCTTATAAGAGTGTTTTGTTCTTAATATCTGCTAGGTGCATATTTGGTATTATATCATTATATCAAAAGAGCAAAAAAATCCACCTAAATTCATTCAACTATTAAGAAATATGAAATATTTGTTACATACTAGACATAATTCTACGTTCTAAGGATGTGACAATAGAAAGAATAAAATCTTTTCGTGGAGCCATTAACTACTCAGAAATGAAAAGATAATGTGACTTGGGATGAGAAAATAAGAGACAGGGGAGAGGGAGAATGAACAACTGGAAAAGCAGACAGCAATGGAGTCAGCAGCGTCTCCAGTACCATTTCATCATCACAATAAAGAGGATAGACAATTATACAGTGACAAATCATTATTGATTATTTTGAGTATATATAAATCCCTACAAAAAAACCTTAATATCTAGAAAAAAGTAGCAACGTATTTTTATACACCTTCTTTGTTTGCAAAGAGCATTTAACATGAAACACACTAAGAACTTTCTCTTGTAAGAAGGATGACAATTCCTGAACATGAACTTTGAAGCTAGAGCAGATTCTAGAACAATTCTGATCATGGGCTGAGGAGATGGCTCCAAAGATAAAAAGTTCTTGCTGTGTAAGCATGAACACCTGAGTCTGCATCCTGAGAATCTATGTAAAAGCCAGATGCTTAGCGCAAATGTCTGAAATCACAGTGTCCTTGTGGGGAGAGTGGAGTTACTGGAGGTAGACACTGGAGAGTCTCTGAAAACTCATGGGCCAGCTGGCCTGACACACACAACAGAAATCAGTGAAGTGATCCTGTCTCATTCAAGGTAAAAGGTGAGATACAGAATCCAATTTTGTTCTCTGACTTTCATATGTGTTCTGCAGCACATGCGATAATGTGCATACATGCTTTGGTGTGAACAATGAATTTTTCAGACTCATTCAATTTTGATAAGACCCAATGGTCAAGAAAGCACTGTGAGACATGGAGTGCCAAGTGCTTTTCAGTGGCATGGCTGATCTAGTAGAGACATAAATTGTGCACTTTCACAGGCAATATTGCAGAATATGGCTTCTCCTGCTTGGAAAGTAGAAGTGGATACAAACCTAAAGACACTGGAGCAGTCAGCAAGGGAAGGGCCTGGGAGAGATGATGATTGGGTATCCCAGGTGCGGGACTACCTCTTGCTGGCTCTTCTAGGATAACTTTCATCCCATCTCAATACCCCCCAAACAAAGCCTTCCCCCCTGTCTTGTTCTTTCAGATTATTTGCACCACTGAACATCACTGAGTTACAGGAAGCACTGTAACACATTGGTACTTTCTTTCTCTACCAGCACTCGTATAGCATCTTCCCTGAGAAATACTGGAGGGTTTTTTCCCCATGGATTACACAAAGCATCACCAACTGAAACTGGTCTACACAGAAATCAAAGTAGAGTACTTTGGAGGCATATATCAGGTGCACACTAACTCTGATGCTGCTTTGACAAAACTTCAAAGCCATTTTTGTTTCAGTTTTTGCTCTCAGGGTTTAGGGTGAGTTCTAAAAGAGTATCTAATATTTCTTTCAAGAAAGCTCCACAAGAGTGCAGTTACTCTTTTTTTTTAGTGCTCTGTCTTCAACTTGTAGAATAATGCTCAGTACAGAGTAAGTGCTGAATAAATACTTGAATGAATGAAACGATAGAATTCACTAAATAAATGGTACGAAAGCCCTTACATATTGAGGAAACTGAGACCCAATGAACTTATTTAGGCAGATTCTGGGCCATAGAATAATATTTTGTCCCTGGGTCTATATATCATGGCACCCTATCTTTTTATCTTAATGCCAGTCAAGGTCATCATAATACCCCTTGTCTTTACCTTGGATCTAGAAACAGAAAGCCTATGTAGGTCAGGGTGGTTCACTCGGGTTTGTTTGTGCTGTTTTCCCTTGAGACTGAGTTTCCTATGTTCAGGAGCACAGATGATGAGCTATCCTCTTCTATCATGTATGCCATTCACCTCTATGCAGAGAAGAAAATACAGGTTCTGTGGAGGCTCAACATAATTTGCAGCCAGGTAAACAGAATCAGTGTTTGTAGCAGTGTTATAGAATATTATTTTAAGATGTGTTGCATTTGTTTATGTTGTGGAACATTTGTTTAATAATGCAAAGATGCATTGCATTCTTTTATGTTGCATTTGTTTAACTCTGTGAAGTTACTTTGCCTGTCTAAAACACCTGATTGGTCTAATAAAGAGCTGAATGGCCAATAGCAAGGCATGAGAAATGATAGGTGGGGCTGCCAGGAAGAGAGAATAAATAGGAGAAGGTCAAGGAGTGAGAAAAGAAGGGGCTAGTCACCCAGCTACATGGCAAGCCATGCAATAAGAAAAAAAAGAAAAAGTATACAGAAATAGAGAAAAATAAAAGCCCAGAGGCAGAAAGTAAATGGATTTGTACCTAGAGTTTTCTCTCCAGTTCCCGCCAATCCCCAGCAGTCCTGTAGCCCACTTATAAAATAAACATATAGATGCTTATATTATTTAAACTGCTCAGCCATTAGCTCAGGCCTACCATTGTCTAGCTCTTACTCTTATACTCAGCCCATTTCTGTTAATCTATATGTCACCATGTGTTCCATGGCTTTACCTGCTGCCTTTACGTGATGCTCCCTGGTCGGCAGGCTGGCGTCTACTCCTCTCCACCTTCCTGTTCTTTCAATTCTCCTCTCTGCTCATCCCACCTATACTTCCTGCCTGGCTACTGGTCAATAAGTGTTTTATTTATCAATCAATCATCCACAGCTTGGATTAATTTAAGGTAAGAAAGCCAGTTAGAAACAAGCCACGCTAAGGCTGGGCATTTATAAGAAAGAATAAGCTTCTGTGTGTTTATTTGGGAGCTAGGTGTCAGGGTTCCGAAAGAGCAAAGAGTCAAAAGAGTAGAAAACAATCAGCAACATAGGAGTCCTTGAAGTGCATCAGTACTACAAGATAACCACACAGCACAATGCAATGCATAGCCTTCTTAAAGCCAAAAGTGTCTGTTTTTACCAGTGATGAATCCCCAGCACCTAGGATATCCCTTAGTATTTGATAACCACCTGTGAATGAATTAGTGCAGTGAATGAAAAGATAAACAGGGAGGAAGTGGTGGGAGTGTGAAAAGGAAGGGAGAAACAGTTATGTGCAAGAAGTAAGATGTCAGCTTTGAGGTGAGCAACTCCTGTTTTTCTCCTGTTTCCTAAAAGAGATACATTCCTGGCATAAAAAAAAAAAAAAACCACACACACACACAAAAAAAAACAAAAAACAAAAACAAAAACAAAAACAAAAAACAAAAACAAAAACAAAAACAAAACTGACCTGAAAGACTAAAGGACATTTTTTTTAATTTGAATTATGCAACTTGGTTGTTAAGCATGGTCATAACTGAAGTAGCCATTTGAATATTCACTTACCTCATTTCCTACAACAAAACTTTCTGCCATGCATTGATGAACATCAGAGACAGGGTCATGAAAACATTCCTGGGAGGGATAAGAAATCTATTTACACTGTTTTTATGTGGCATTCTGAAGCACCCTCACAAATTTTGACATATTAGGCATCAGTTAAATGACTAGTGGAGATTTTGCTCAACTTCTTAAAAATGTGCCCTGAAGCTCTCTTTGTTGCTTTCTCTGTACCCAATGCTGGTTTCAATCTGCTTCATGACTTTTATCCTTCGAGCCAATCCCTGAGCCAAAATGTCTAATTCTGGAACTCAATCCCTTAGAGAGTAACAGACCTACCAGCCCTGAAGACCATGGGGGACCTAGAATGTAAAATGTTTATACACTTGAATTCATTGCAGATTCATGCAATCCATCAGGCCTTTTTTATCATGAATTGAAACCATTGTTGAGTTCACCCTTTGCCTCTGCTTGACTGATTCCCATCACATAGCTGGAGGCTGCATTTTCCATTGGTGGTAACCATAATAATTTTCTGATGCTTCCACTCTATCATAAAAAATAGACAGGTAATGTGAGAAGGAGATAGACCCTGGGCAGGAAACTAGTGGCTATGGGCTTTGCTCCGAGCTCCAACCTGGAGTCTCTGTGACTTCAACCAAAATTCTTACCATTTTTTTTTCTTCTGGAAATAAAAATGATTGTTTGAAAGGAGAAAGAACACACTGAGCTCCATGTATGGAACCAAAGATCTCTAAGTTCTTCTTTGACTCCTCAATGAGTTTGGGCATTTTAAGTGGCTGATGAGGAAGTAATTAGATCACAAAGTATGATCATGTTCTAATTGTTCCTAAGCAGCATTTCATTCTCATTAGAGTCCTTTGAATGAAGGCTTAAAAACATTTCAAAGACATTATTTAATTTTTCACACCCAAGAATTATAGTTCAATTGAAAATAGGCATCAAATTAATACCTTTTAATTTTGTGTCTACATTTTTTGTTTAGATGATTCCAGGTGATTTACTGAAGAGAATCACACATGCTGACAACCACTTTGCTTAAAAACATGCCCTGTGCTCCCATTTCAAATATTGCATCAGTGAAGAAGAAAGAAAACATTTCATTGAAAATTCCCTTGTGTTTTCGCTCCATCAGGACCATGATTAACTTTCTTCATGAAGAACTACGTGTCACCAACATTTCAAAGATATTTTCCAAGTGTTTTCCATAATAAAAGGCTATTTTTTCCTTGAGGCTTTTATCTCCCATAACCCAAACTAACTTCCAAATGCATTGTTATGAAGTTTGAGGAATGTCGGTCTCTGTTTTTCATTACTTGTTTCCAATTTTTGCCAAGGCAATTTTGAAATTATTAGCAGAAAATCAAGCTACTGCAAATAATTAATAACTGGCAACATTAGTAAAGAAGGCAGTATCTGCAGCAGTCTAGGTGACAGAATGTCCTACAATGTGTCACTCACATGTAAACAATGGCCATGCAACCAGAATAAACATCCAGGGACTAAATTAATGTCGTTAATCTACACGATGGTTTGCTGCAGTCTTCTGAGGATTCCCATTGAATTTTATATTTCTTTCTCTGTTATCTTCTCACCGTCTGAAGATGATCACTAATATCATTTACCACTTTCTTTCAAGATCTCTAAAAGATAAAATTACAATACTGTTCTTTTCTATTTGGGCATAGACACTTCCACAATTAATGTCACGATAGTAGTGAAAATAAAAATGGCCATGTAAATATGTCTGTTCTTATGTGAACTATCTGAAGTAAGACAGCCAGAGGGTTTAGAGTAATTTACGGTTTTAAATGCTTCCTTCTCCTTAATTTATACTGATCAGGAGGAAAATTGGATAGGAGGAAATAGTTATGCCTTCCCATGGCACAGTATGTTAATGCCAGCGGCCTTAAAATACTAGGATAGCAAAAAATCAGACAATTGTAACAGGGAAAGAAAACCCAGGTGTGATTACTCTATTTTTGATGAGAACAAGTCTCAGAACTACAAAACAAGAAGAAAGGGAGCCTAGAAGTTGTAAAAAGAGACAGAGATGGAAGGATGTGGAGAGATGTGTCAGGAGAAAAAAACTGGTAAAGTATAATTCTACAGCAGCGGCACACCCTGAGGAAACAGCCACACTGAACCCCCACAGTGGGAATGGGGTGAAAGGGGTCGAAGCAGGGGCCCTCCTCGATTTTCTTTGGTAGGAAATACACAAGTATATGATGATGTGACTAACAAAGATTTACACACAGTGTGTATTCACAGGAAGCACCATGTCAGTATAGCAGTGAGAGAAGAAAAATGTTGCTGAATTATGAATAATTCTGTGGAGTGACTCTCAGCTCCCTATGCACATTGGAGATTAAAAATACTTATTTTAAGACATAACATGATTTTTAAAAGAAGCTAATTTTGTAGGAACTAGAACTACTGCCATGTGTCTATGCAGAAACCCAGAACATATGGTCCACCAAGAATTAACTTCATTCATATGTAAGGGCCAAAGGGAACTCAACATAGAATATCATAAATATTTGAAAATGTATGAGATGGGGCTAAGAAGAATAAGAGAAACTGAGTTTCTGTGATATAGAACTCACTGGAAACAAAATTTACGTTAAATAGATGAAAAGTATAGCCATAAAAATTTAAAACTTAATTAATGATGTCTGTATATAGCAAACTGACCAGATACTTTGCCTGGCCCTGTCTTTGGAAATAAGTAAATATGACAAATATATTAATATGTATAATACATCTAACATATATTACACCCACGTATTTGTTTATTCATTTAAATTAGTCAGTGGGGTAGCAGCACTATGAAATTCTCAGACACCAAAAACTAAATGAATGGAAAGCCAGAGAGGTAAGTAGATCATTGTTTGTCATGAATAAATTTGCAGAACAACTTCATTTTTTATAGCCTGTCAACTGCCAGGAGAAAGAAAAATTTTGGCATTGCCCTGATTAAAAGACACCATTGAAGGCTTCCTCACATAGACATGGTACCTCATGTATCATCAATACAAAGGTAAACTACTAAAAATGTGCCAATAGCCCTCTGGGTAAAGTTGCCTTTCCATAGCACTGAGAAAGTAAATAAATTGAAGAAACAAATACTTCCTTATGATTCCATGACTAGAAAAAGTTTCTTGGGTGGGTTTAAAGCTGCAATTATAAGTATATAGTGATCTAAAACCCTTAAGTAAGTAGCTCTCAAAATACCATCTGTGAAAACAATTGCACGTCTGTAGATCATTCTGAGTGGCATGGGCATTTTAACAGCCCTGGTTTTCAAATCCATGAACATGAGATATCCTTCCATTTATTTGTATCTTCTTCAGTTACATTCACTAGTATTTTGTAATTTTCAGTGTACTATAGATATAAACTCCTTGGTTAAATTTACTTTTACATGTTTCATTTTATTTTTGATGTTACTACAAATAGAATTATTTCATTTTTTTTTGGATAGCTTACTATTAGCATGTAGAAATGATACTGGTTTTATGTGATGCTTTTGTATTCTGAATTTTTATTGAGCATGTTTATAGTTATACCAGGTTTTTGCTGAAGATTAGAAATTTCTACAAGTAATTACAGTCAGGTCATCTGCAAGTAATACATTTTCATTCTTTCCTTTCCTGTTTGGATGGCTTTCTTTCTTTTCCTTTCTTAATTGTTCAGCTTAGGACTTTCATTACTAAACTGAATAGAAATGTTAAGTAGCCATTTGACATGGTTTGGATATGAACTGTACCCCCACCCCAGCTCATGTGTGGAAGGCTTGGTCCTCATTTGGTGAATCCAATCATTGATAAGTAATTGAAGTAATTGGTTCTTTTTGTTTGTTTTTTTGTTTTGTTTTGTTTTTTTGAGACAGAGTTTCTTTGTGCAGTTTTGGTGCCTGTCCTGGAACTTGCTCTGTAGACCAGGCTGGCCTCGAACTCACAGAGATCTGCCTGGCTCTGCCTACCGAGTGCCGAGATTAAAGGTGTGAGCCATCACCACTTGGCTGTAAACTCCTCTTTCTGTAAGTTGCCTTGGTCACGGCAACAGAAAAGTGACAAATACGGTGTGTCTAAGACAAAAACCGTGCTGGAGGAAAGGCAGAAAGAAGACAGTGCATCAGTTCCCTGACAACCACATACCACACAGACTTACTGCCGCCCAGCTCTAGGGCCAATTTCTAATAGAAGAGTATTGGAAAGAGGAATTGATCACTGGTAAGCTCTTCTTTGGTATGACCAAACTGTTTCAGAGAAAAACTGTGCTTATTAATGCCTTCATGACGATGACATGAGACTCTCTACTTCATCATACCCCTGCATTCAATGTTTCACCCTTTTAATACTTTTTAAAATTGGTTCTTTGACAGTTTCATACATGTATTTTGATCATATTCACCCTAGGGAAGAGCTCACCAATTGGTTATTCAGTGCCAAATAGTCAGGCCTGAAAACACACACAAGTAGATTATATAGATTGAGCATGTTATATTTTGCAATATATAGGTATAAGCATATACATATATGTATGTAATAACAATGTAAAAAGAGACCACGAATTTGAAGGGGAGCAGGAAGGTGTATATGAACGGATTTACAGAGAGGAAAGGTAAGGGAGAATCATAATTATATTATAATCAAAAATAAAATTAAAAAAGTTGGAATCAGGGGCAGGAAGATAGCTCACTCGGAAAAGTGTTTTCTGCCCAAGCACAAGGACCTACATTCAGATCCCCAGAGCCCATGCCAACAACCGCTCTGAATGTACATTCTGAGACAGCAAAATGCCCTAGCTCATTGAGATCCAGGTGAGGGAGGATGTGGGGTGGAGCTGAGACATCTAGATGCCTGAGCTCACTGAGACCCCAGTAACTGGGGTGGTGGGGTGGGGAAGGTGAGGAGTGGGACAGTTGAGACAGCAAGATGCCTGAGCTCATTGAGACCCCAGTAATGGGGAGGCTGAGACAGCAAGAAGCCGAGTTCACTGCTTAGCCATTCCAGCCAAATCTGTTCACTCCACATTCAATGAGAGACTCAGTTTCAAAATTCAAGGTGGAGAGTGATAGAGGAAGACACCAGTGTTGAACTCTTGTCCCCACATGCACGGGAACATATACATGTGTACACACATAAGCACATATACACTCAAAGTTAAAATCAATATACCATCGAGATTCTCATTTTGTAACTGTGGACAGGAATAGCACTGGGTGTCTGCCTGCTTGTCTCCATAGAGATGTTATGATTCACATCTGGTTAGACAGGCACAGTTTCTCATCACCAGCATGACCATGGCTTCACCCATGTCTAATCTCAATAATATTTCATGGCTATGCTCCAGAAACTTAGACGTTTTGTTTACATGCTTTTCTTTTTATTTCCCATTTGTGAAATTAGGCTTTCACATATGTAAGAACAGATGTTATTATTCACATTCAAATCATTTTTATACTTTAATTTTGCATTTGTGGTATATATGTTTATGGAGAGGGTTTATTGTCTGTGGAAAATGAAGGCTATCTTAATAACTTCAAATACCTAGATTACCTTGGTCTTTATGTAAAAGAAGATTCTTTGTTATCATTATTTTGAGGGAACAGAAACATGTTGTCTGTTTTCCGCCAGCTTATAATACAACACAGGCAAATACTGGAATGCACTTCTTCTGTCACTTTGCCAAAGGGCTTTTACTGTTCTCTTTTGATTATTGAGAGCTATCATGTAATGATGTCCACTTACCCTCTCAGTAGGGAAAAACTTCTGCTAACAATTTTGGAAGTACTAGGGTTGGATACGTTGAGGAACTGGGGTGCACAAAGGAGACCGTTCGTTCAGTAGCTCTCTGTTGCTCTGTAAGCCTGGGGCAGCTTTGCATGGACCAAATAAGCATTTTTGCCTGTGGTAGCCTGCTTGAGGCTTCCAGACGTCTAAAGGGAAGTTCTGACAAATGCCAGCTTTGAACCAGCCTGAGATCTTAGGGTCCTCAGATCCATGAGAAGTTGAGTTTAAGAATAGTCTTCTCCTCCCGGCTGAGGAATCTAAAGGAACAGCCATTTGTTGTCAGTGGGGTCACTTACCAGAGAATGTCGTTTAGCTCCACGCTTATTTTTGGACTGGATTATTGTTGATAGAACTCAGTTTCTCATTGAACCTATACATTGATAAAATGGCTGGGTAAATGAGATTAATTTCTAAAAATTCCATGCCCCAAGATAGGATAATGTTTAACAACTGGCAGGAGGCAGAGGGTGGAGAGTTGGAACAACCTGATTTGTGAAGTATTTCAATTTCTTTGGAATAAACATCCAAAGTCCTGAAGTTTAATGGTGTGAAACTGTGCCCATATAATTACTCTGGTTCCCACTTTCAGTACAGAATTCAATAAAGTACATGATATAGTCAACATTTTATTGTAAAATAAACTTTGTGTGTGATGGTTTTACAAAGCTAAGGTAAATGTAAGTGTCCTGAACTCCTTTAGGGTAGGTTAGGCTAATCTACACTAGTTAACAGGTATATTAAGTGCATTTTTGATTCAGAGTATTTTAAACCTACCTAGAGATAACGATGAAATCTAATTTCTCTGTGCTCTCACTAAGGCCCATTTCAAGCTTTCAAAGTAAGATCAGCACACAGGTGCATACACACACACACACACACACACACACACACACACACACACACACACACACACTTCGGCTCCTGTCAGCTGATACCAGCCAGTATTTCATTGATTCTGTGCATTGAACTGAGTTTTTTCTCATTATGATATAATATGAGCAAGTGGGTTGTGCTGATCATTTTTTGTCAACTTAACGCACGCTAGATTTATTTGGGAAAATAGAGCTTCAGTTGAGACTATGCCCCCATGATATTGGCTTATGGGCAAGCTGTTGTTACATTTTCTTGACTGATAATTGATGCGATAGGGCCCAGCTCATTCTAGGAGGTGCCACCCCTGGACTAGTGGTCCTGAGTTGTGTAAGAAAGCATGATGAACAAGCCATGGGGAGCAAGCTAGTAAGCAGCATTCCTCTATGGCCTTTCTTCAATTCTTACTTCCAGTTTCCTGCCCTGTCTTCCCTGGATGATGGACCACAAGCTGTAAGATGAAATAAACCCTTCCTTCCCTAAGTTGCTTCTGGTCGTGGGGTTTATCATAGCAATAGAAACCCTAACTAAGACACAAGTCACACCTTTATCCACTACAATAGAGTGATTCAGGGAAATGTACTTTAATTTGATTTTGATCACTTACATTTGGTGTTCAGCTATGATTTTATTTGGTACTTTTAAAACATATTACTTTTAAAAACATTGAGAAAAGATTGTGATAATTTCACTCATGAGATATAAGTCTGTTCTGCTATGATAATTGTCTTTGTCTACCTTAGAATAGAATCATCAAATTTCAGCTACACTAAGATCTTAGTCCAAAGAGGAATATTTAACATCTTACAGTTTAATTGCCACAATGCCTCCAACTTGGTATTTTTCACTCAGCACTGCTTTAGTTATTTTGAGTATTTTGTGGTTTCATATGAATTTTATGGTCCTTTTATTTCTGTAGAGAATGACATTGACATTATGATATGCATTGCATTGAATCTGCAGATTGTCTTATTTAGTGTGGTATGGTCGTTTAAACCTGTTCCAGTCTACCAAAGTGGACAGCATGGAAGAGATTTTGGTAAGTTAAATAAGCCAAGCATAGAAAGAGAAATGCCACACTGTGCTGGCTATGTCAACTTGATGCAAGCTAAAGTCATCTGAGAGGAGGGAACCTCAACTAATGTCTTCATAAGACTGGGCTGTAGGCAAGCCTGTGGGGCATTTTATTAATTAGTGATTTATGTGAGAACACACAGCCCATTGTGAGAAGTGCCATCTCTGTCTGGTAGTACTGGATTCTATAAGAAAGCAGGCTGAGCAAGCCATGAGGAACAAGCCAGTAAGCAGCACCCCTCCATGGCCTCTGATTCTGTTCCTGCCTCCAGGTTTTTGCCCTGTCTGAGTTCCTGTCCTGACTTCTTTCAATGTTGAACAGTGATATATGAGTGTAAGCAAAATAAACCCTTTTCTCCCCAACATGCTTTTGGTCATGGAGTTTCAATCACACCAAGAGTAACCAACCCCAAGTAAGACACACATGATTTAACCAATGTGAGGAAACTAAAAAAAATCTGTCTTGTAAAAGAAGAGCAAGGAATAGTGGTCACTAGGGACTAGGATAGGAGTGGGGAGGAAGGATAGAGAGAGGTCAGATAAGGGAAACAAAACCAGATCAGAGGAATGAGCTGTAGGGTTACATAGCCTGCAATGTAACTGTAGTCCACAGCATTCTGTGTTCTGACTCAACAGATAAAGAAGAGTCCACAAGTCCCCAGCATATGTAAATTATTCATGTTTGAGGAGATCAAAATGCAAATTAGCCTTATTTGATCATTACACTTCATATAAATTGTTCTGTACTCCAGAAATGCCTACAAATATTCTTATAGTCATGTAAATTCTGCAGGGAGGCTACAGATAAAATTATGAGAAAATGACTACTAATCTAATGTTTAATCTTCCCCAATCATAAAATACTCAGAAGTCTGATAGCATGACTTACTTTGGTCAGTTGGATCCAGCAGTCATTGCTCCATTGGACATCAGTGAGCCTTAGGGAGTAGAGACCACCTAGGAAGACCACAGCTATGGCCTAATAACCCAGTGCTGATCTCAGGCACTAGCTGACCTTTGAGGAGAGTTTGGCATTCTCATTTAGTCTCAGCTCCAGGATCAGCTCAGATCGGTCAGTCTTTGCAGGGCTGTCTCTGAATTTGACTGGCTTTGTCCCAATTTTTTTTTTCTTATTTGGGGAATTTGCCTTTTCCCCTAAATGTCCTAATAGGGAAGCATCTCTTTATTCTTACTCAACTTTCGCTGACTTTCTTCACACAACTTAACCAACGTCTCTTATCTGTTCCCACTGAAAAAACCTCTCCCTGGATGGTTATTTGTACATACAGAGAACTGATAGATGGTTCAGTTTAATAGTTATCAGTTGTAAGTGCCCATCACTTCATTGAATGTTTTGAAGAATATCAGTGGGTTTAACCCATCATATTGGAATCCACTCAGTATAGATCAAAGCGTCCGAAGGGTTTGAAATCCATCAGGTAATGACTTAAATGTCACTGTGGTTGCTATAGCAAACAAGTCAGGCCATATGTGATTCCTGCGGAGAGAAAGACACTTAGAATCAGAATGCAGAAAAGACATTATGCAGGAGAGGGCAAAGTGGATGAGAAGAATGCCTTGGTGTGTGTGTGTGTGTGTGTGTGTGTGTGTGTGTGTGTGTGTGTGTGTGTATTTTTGACATTTTACAAGTTTCCAATATTTTCTTCTTCATTTTGGGTCTTGATTTTTTTGTGTGTGTGTAATAACTTCCAGGCCCAACCTGTGCCCTCTGAGCTGTTCAGAGATGAGATTACTCACTTGCATTTGACTTGATTCCTAGGAAATTAAAACCTTGTGCTTCAATCCTAAGGTCCCCAGAGTCCTGTGAGCTGACCCTAGAACTGCAAAAAGTAAACAGAAGACGAAATCATAAGGAAATAAGCCCTTAGGAGCCTCTTGCCCCACCCTGAGAAGAACTTACTTCACTTCTCATGTGATTACATGTGTGTGAGAGAGAAAAGGCAATAACAACAACTCATAAATTCTTCCTAGTGCTGACAAGGGTCCAATAGTTCAGCTCTGAAAAAACTCATTCCTTGAAAGAGTGGCCAGAGCATTCTCCATGTAGTTACTGTCTCCATGTAGAGTTTAGGGAAAAGTCACTGTAAAATGATGTTGAAAAGCTAAACCTGAAAGGACGCTATCAAAATGAGGGATTCATGTCCATCTTAATGGCAACAACTGTAGTTTTTAATAAATGCTTTGATTTATGTATCTCTGAGAAGCAACTAAATCTCATGCGATCTATGACTTCAAACACTGGTTTATCCTGTTTAGGGACACAGTTAAAGGCCACACAGCTAAGTTCATGACTTCCTGACCTGAACAGTCTGCCCATGGGACATTGTTTTACTGTGTGGGCAGGAACATTTCCACAGCCTCTCGCAGCTACACCAACAGGAAAGCAATATGAATTTGCACAGCTTGGGTGATCCAGGACCCCTGATAGCCATACAAGACACACTTCTGCAGCAGTTGCCAAACCCCAGTTCTCTCTGGAAGCTTCCTTTCCTTATCTCAGAGACTTGCATTGTGAAAATTCCTCATCAAATGCAAGCTGAGATACAGATCATTTTCCTAGGAGAAGGGTACTTTTATAAGGCTTTAAAAGAGTTATGAGTTCAAATACTAAACCTTTGCTATATCTTTACTAAGGATGAAGGATCATCTATTGAAACAAGAATTGCTGCTTCTTTTTCATAAACAATGGCAAAATGTATTCCTGGACTCCAAAGAGGCTTAGAAAGATAGCCTTTCAAATTATCTGGGGAATGAAGGACAGTATAGATAAACAAAGTATCCTCAGGAATCATAAGTCCAACCCAAGTAAAGGATGAAGTGTGTATGTAAACTTCTTCTGTATCCTCATTGTAGACAAGACTTCTGGGCTAGATTTATTTGTAGAAATGCATTCACTATGTCAATTCAGATGGTTACTTGGTGTGTGAACTTCACTGCACCTGATGCTGTGGAACAGTGTAAAACAAAACTTCCCGAAAAGGACCATAGGAAAGGGAAGGAAGCGATAACCAGGATGAAGGAAGGAATAGAGGACGAGCCTTCAAGACTGAATCAGGCAGGCTTGGTTTGCCTTTATTGTTGCTAGAACTGTAGATGAAGGCTACAGAGTCTGTGACACAGATGTTCTTCCTAACAGAGCAGCTGTGCTGAGAAAGATTTACCTTCTCTGAGTGGTTAACTGGCAGCTTTATATGGTCAGTTTGTGAGTCCTCTTTAAAGGCATTAAAAATAGAATCTTTACGATTGAGATTTTCTACTAAAAATAATAGGCTCTTGATTTCTCAATTTTGCAGGCACACAGACTGGGAAGCTTTAATAATAGCACATTCCAAGATGATAAAAGAATTATTAAATCTGTTCACATGTAAAGAGTCTATCCATTGTAACAGCTTGGCATGAATACAGTAATTAGAACACGCGTGTGCTTTTACCCATCCTTGTGCACAAAGGCATAAAGGCATGAGGCAGTGAGCATTTACCATGGTAGCCTTGTCTTGCTCCAAATGGAGCAGTGATCCTGTTCCATTCTCCCCATTCTGTAGTAATGGCATGATAGGCATGCTATTCTCCCTGTAATATAAATAACAAGATAGTAACTGAGAAGCATTTAAGTTGTATGTCTCAGTTGTGTAGACATAGACATTAGAAAACTTTAACATCTCATTCCAAGATGAGGGTGAGCTGTTGAACATATGTGCACTTTCAATGTGCTTCTTATAGCAGTTTGACCCTCTTTGTATATTTTAATACATAAGTTAGGAAAGCTGTCACTGATACTGTAAGTCATCCATATGTGATTAAATATTTCTTTTATGGGAGTCAAGTAAATGTTATAGTTACAAAAATAAGAAAAGATGTCACTTTGGATGCAACTACAGATAACAAATAAATATTTTAACTAATATTTACAAAGTGATTTATAATTTTAAAAGCATTTTATATCATTGTGTACATTATAATGTTAAATTTACAAATAGCATTCATTTTTATTTAATGCAATGTTTCTAAGGAAAGCTTGAGAAAATTATCTATTGTCACTGATTAGATCCAACCCTTCCATTTTAAACTGCTTCCCTCCATCTGCAACTGTCTCCAGAAAAATCTTTTAAATTCATCCACTGTCTGAAAGTGTCCATGTTAACTATAAAACAGCAAGGCTCCAAATGCCAGTGGCCATGGCAGCAAAGACTAGTTAATTATCATACCTATGATCACCAGGGTCAACTGTGGTCTCAATTGCCTCCGCTCAGATTGGCCTGCCAGAATGTCTGTGGGGGATTGTCTTGATGGCTAATTGATGTAGGAAGGCCCAGGTCAACTGAAGCCTCTTCTCCAATTATTGCACTTGGGGCACAGACTAGTGAAGGCCCCAGGATAGGGAACAGCTTCAGACAGTTCTAAGGTCTCAGAGTCTGCAAGTATGGCTGTTCAAGGCACGTGTCATCTATTCTGATGTTAATAAGTTTGACAAATTAAAAAGTTATGTATCAACCTCTGTCTCCAGAGATTTGGAAACAATAATCCTACCATGTGCCAGAAAGGAAAACAACTGAAAATAGTAATGAAAAAAAATCCCCAATATAGCAGAGTTCTAACTGGTAGTTGGTCTGGACCTTGGAAAAAATTAAAAAAAAGAACATTTCAGTCTTGGGTGTGCCTGGCTCTCAATGCCATTTCCCTATGTCCCACTCTTCCTCCTTAATCCTTTGGTTACCTGAGGATCTTTATTTCATCATTAAACTGGTTAATTTTGATAATTTTGCTAGGTGGTCTGAAGAGGATGTCAGCATTACAGCTTTTGATAGTTTTTAGAATTTTAATTTTATCTCTGGAGATGACATTAATAACTCTTCCCCTGGGAATTATAGGAGAGTGTCTTCTCCAGTGATGTAGTTAGGGACAAGAGATAGAAAGAAGTGGGGCAGAGAATCAGAAGTTCACATGTGTACCTGGATTAACTAGAGAGAGGGCACCAGCTGTGAGATGGCAAAAATCTCACACTATAGTCATGAAGGAAACAAAGAAACATAAAGTCACATCTATCAAAATGGCTCCTCAAAACAACAAAAACAGCAACAACAGCAAAAAATAAGGTCCCTTTTTTAGTGTGCAGTAGACTGTCCTGGTTAGCTGGAGTCACCTGAGAAAGGAGTCTCAGTTGAGAGTGTGTCTAGATCACTGGCCTTCCGGAATGTCTGTAGGAGATTGTCTTAATGGTTAATTGATGTAAAAAGGCCCAGTCCACCATGGGTGGCAACAGACCCTGGGCTGAAGAAGAATACCATGAGCCAGCTAGCAGCACTTCCTCACGGTTCCTGCCTCACTTTGGTGTGAAATGAGTTCCTCTGTCAGAGGCAATGCTGTGCCAAATAGCAAGCAGATCTACCTTCAGGTTCTTGTCCAGAGTTCCTGCTTTGATTTCTCTCACTAATGGGCCATTATCTATAATCATAAAAGCCACATAAACTCTTCCTTCCCCTAAGTTGCTTTTAGTCCCGGGATTTTATCACAACAGCAAAAATAAAACTAGAATGTGGAGTGATGACCTCCTAAACAGATCCACAGGCTAGAACCCAGTGACCACGAGTAATTCAGCTCACGTGGCGTAAGGGACGTGACGCAGAAAGAGAATGTGAGAAAATAAGGCTCTGGAGGTTAGAGTACCCAACAAGCCTCGAGTGTGTCTGTATGAGGGAGGCAGGGCTGTCAAAGACAGATGGGGCAACTAAAGCAGACGGTAGCCATGGTGACAAGTCAGAAGTCTAGAATGAGTCTTCCTAGCTAAAATCAAGGCCTTGGTAGGATGTGCTCTTCGTGGAGGCTCCAGAAGAGTCTGTATCTGCCAAAACTTGAAAAAAACTGATGTCAGTTTCTTCCAGAACCAAAGCAGCAGGCACCAAGATTCAGAGTAGGTCACTGGGAGAGGTTCTGTCCCCTTTTAAGGGGCTAAAAGCATCCAAAATCAGGGGCTGGAGAAAAGGCTCAGTGGTTAAAAGCACTGGTTGCTCTTCCAGTGGACCCAGGTTCAATTCCCAGTACCCATATGATGGCTAAAAACTTTAATTCCAATCCTAAAGAATTCAATGTCCTGTTCTGGCCCCCAGTGGGTACTGCATTCATGTAGTACATGTACATACATGTGGCAAAAATGCTCATGTTCATAAAGTAAAATTAATTAAAATAATGGCCTGGAATGGTGACATATGTCTTTAACTTCTTTCTAGAGATAGAGGCAGGTGGATCTCTGTGAAGTCAAGGCCATCTTGGTCTACAAAGTGAGTTCCAGGCCAGCCAGGGCTACACAGTGGGACCCTGTTTCAAAAAACAAAAAACAAAACAACAACAACAAAAAAAGCAAAAACAAAAAAAGTTTCCCAAATCATACCCCACCTCTCTTGTGTGTCTCCATAGTATCAGTATCCACTTCTATTAGATTTGAAGCAGATTTTCAGGAAAGCACAAGAATTTTTTCAACTCCTTTTATTTTGGGGGGTAAAGATAACAACAGTATAGCCAGAAGGTCCTTCTTCACTTTTCGGTATTTTCAAGTAAATGTTTGCAGCCCACCTCATACAGACTCCTGCAAGGTTTTCTCCTAGAAACCTATGTATTGAATCTGAATACTTCCCACATATTTACACATTTCCTACCTCTTTGTCAATTTAGACTCATTCCTAACATCCTTTCCAGGCTGGGTGACAGCTGACAGGAAGTAACAGATGGACTGTTCACTTCAGATTGTATTTCTTGTGACATTGCAATACCCAAAGTAGTCTTGCAAAAACTAAAATAGAGCATTCCTTCTTGGGGGGTCCCTCCCTCTCCTTTCTGACACCTCCATCCAGGTAGGGGAAGCATGTCTGGAGGCCAAGCTGGCTTGCACAGTGATTCTCCTACAATCTGCTTCCTAGGGCTGGTCTTCTCTTGTCTTCTTCCGCTTTTCGACCTCCTCCTTCACCTCTTCCTTCTCCCCATCCTTCTTATTCTTGCTCAACTTTACTGAAGTATATCTGACAAGAGTATGCTATATACATTTAAAATATGCTAAGTGATAATTCCATATATATGTGTATATATCTATATCTATATATCACAAAACAATTAGCCAAATCAAATTAATACTTTATTACTTTGCACAATTACTCTTTCTACTGTGAGAAAAGTTAAGATATCTTTCCTTAGCAAATGTAAAGGCTGAAGCATGAAATTATCAACTCAATTTACCATGATGAGCATCAGATTCTCAGAACTTACCCATCTCATGACTGAAAAGTTTCTAACTTTGGACCAACATCTTCCTCCACTTCCAACATGGAGCCCATGGCAAATGATGTTATCCATTCTTCTTTTAACCCAAATTTTTTTATATTTTTCAAACAAGTGACATTGTGTAGTACTTGTGTTCCTGCACACTAAACGTGTTTATCACACTAAATACAATGCCCCTCATGTTGTCACCAATGGCAGAATTTCATTTCTTTGTAAGGGCTGAATAATAATCTAATGTTTAGTAATAAACAAGTGCATATTAGACCATTGTTCTTGTATCAGTGGGCATTGCATTAGTTGAGGAAAGCTAATTATGAAAAGCATGAATCGTAGCACATGACATGGTATCTGAAATCACATAATTTACCAGAAGCATAATTATGAAGCATCACATGAAGAACTCCTGGCACTGTATATGATTCTAAATGATACGATACTTTATTAAATTTCCATTTCAATTCTGGGCCATCATGGCAGCAAGGACATGTGGTAGAGGGCTTGTTCACCTTATTGCAAACAGGAAGAAGGGAAAGTAACTGGAAGGGGCCAGAGACAAGATACATCCAGGATCTACCTACTTCTATCAGCTGTATTCCACCTCCTACAGCTTCTAGAACTTCCTCAAATAGTACTACCACCTGGGGACCAAGCATTCAAAACCTGACCCTGTAGAGCGACGTTTTATGCCAAGTCATTGCAGGCATGCCAATTGTTTGCATATTTTGGCTATTGTGCAATGAACATGAACATGCAAATAGCTCTCTGAGATCCTTATTTTGATTATTTTGGCCATATCCCAAAAGTTTGCTAGGTCCTACTGTTCAAGGAATCTTCATATGGTTTCCAAAGCATTTACAGATTTGCTTTTAACACAATACCTTTTAGAGAGACGAGGCTCTGTTCATTCTACCAGTCCTGGAGGTGAGTGTAAACTTGAGTATCCATAAGTATGTATCATCTGTGTGATTTTTTTAAGATGGCAAAAATAATAACTAGAATCCTATTAGGAATTGAATAAAGTTTCAGCTTGGAGTTCCTTGATTTTCCTTGACAAAGTGTTTCTCTTTATTTGTTATCTTTGTCAATTTTAATTATCTTTAAATTTATCCTCCACTGATTCCCCAAATATGTATGTTCTGTGAAATAAGACTGTTAGAACCTTCTCATCTGGAACTGCCTGTCTAGCATTTCTTCTATTAAAGAGTTTCAAGGGACAAGATATCCCTAAGGGTGCAATAGTGGTACATACATCTCTGTGTTAACCAACAGCTGTCTAGTTGTACTTAAGGCCTGCTCAACAGTAGGTAAATCATCTCTAGTACTGGAAACCTAGCCAACTACCAGGGGCTAGTGAGGTCATGGATATTAGAAGAGAACCTACTACCAATTTTCTAAGTCAGTGTAATTCCTAACTACATTCTAAATACATATCCTTACACCTACATATCAGCATAGCTCTCATCCTTCATTAAAGAGACTTCTGTCTGCAAAAGACAGAGATCATTACAGAAAACTACAACAACTACAACTGGTCAAAATGCAGAAAACAACCGATTGTGGGGTGCTCAGCCTCAAAGGATACATCTACAACACAACTCCTATACCTAAAGCTTGGGAACATTGTGTAAGAGGGGGCTAAAAGATTGTAAAAGGCAGAGGAACAGGAAATCTGCTGTGAGATCATACACACTAGAAATTTCAGAGAAGTTATACCCATGGAGTCTCATCAACATGGCTACCTAAATACAACCTGAACAACCACAGCACCAATGGACACACCAATGCTGGAAAACTGTCTTGAGGCCCCACCCTTAGACAAAGAACTGCAGACAACTAAGAAAAGCTGAGAGTGGGAGAAATAGACTTTCCCCGGATGACTCCCATAATTGGTTATTCAATACCAAGGGGTCAGACCTGAAATCACACACATATAAGTAACAGAAAATGGACTGAGAAGATTGTATTTGTGTATTCATGTGCTTGTGTGAATGTATGTGTATGTACAACAATAGAAATTAAAGAAAAAAGAGGCCATGCAGTTGAGAGGGTAGGTCTATGAGGGACTGGAAAGAAGAAAAGGAAGGGGAGATTATATAATTATATTTTAGTTAAAAAATAAAGAGTTCCAGGAGACTATACTAAAAATTGGTAAAGACAAAAAGGACACCAGAGTTAATAAAAAGCCATTTCTTAAGTCGTGCCTATGACATTACTGCATGTAGCCTCTTAAGAAAAGTTCACATTCCTAATGGAATTGAAGACACATCTGGGTATTCAAAAAAAAAAAAATTCAGTCTGAGGCTTGGCCAAGATACTTTACCTATTCATGCAAAGAAAAAATTTAAAAGACTTTCAAAGCAAATATATTTTAAAACAAAGTTTGGCTATAAGAAATAATGTTTTTCAGTTTTGCCCAGCAAATGTCATATGAATGGAAAATATAAACCAATCACTTCTCTCATCTTTTTTCATTGTCACTGGTGTCTCATCTACTTTTCTATTGCTGTGACAACGCACCATGACTAGGGTAACTTATAAAAAGAAAGCATTTAATTCAGGCTCAGAATTCCAGAGTTTAGAGTCCATGTCCATCACAGTGGCAAGTATGACAGCAAACAGAAAGTCATGGTGCCAGAGCGATAGATGAGAACTTACATTTGATGCACAAGCATGAGGCTAAGAGAGCTAACTGGAAATGGCATATGATTTTGAAACCTCAAAGCCCATTCCAATGACACACTTCCTCCAACAAGTCTACACCTCTTAATCCTTCCCAAACTGTTCTACCAACTGTGGACCACAGATTGAAATACATGAGCCTATGGGTATCACTGTCATTCAAGCCACCATAGTATGTATATGTCTATTATGTATACCAGGTACTGCATCTGGCCCATCATTGGGTCTGTCTGATTCTGCTTCACACCAAACACTCATTATCATCTCTATGTTTCAACTTAGAGTGAAGGAAACTGAGACACAGAGAAATTGTCTATTTGATGGCAGTTAGGTAGGTTTCTAGAATATCTGACACCAGATACTATCCAATTGCACTTTACTAACATTACAACTTTCTCATACAAAGTACAGTGAAAGCGTACCCCTAGTAGGCTGATGAGTGAAGAGTTCATTCTCCATGTGAATAAAAAGCAAAAGGCAGCCTGAGTTGTGATGATGAAGACAGTGAAGATGGGCTATTTCACTGACCTTTGCTTTTCTATTCTTGTGCCCCAGAGCATGAAGTTTTTTTTTTTTTGAAGAAACTTAAAGTCCTTAGAGAAACTTTTATTTCTTTTCAGTTCATAAATAGTGTGTGACTAATGATCAGTCTCTGCAGAGTAAGATATTTCAGTGGAAAAAAATTCCAAACCTTAGGCAACCACAACCTATAAGAAAGTCTCATTGGCTCCAGAAAGAGCAGAAGTCTATACCCGTGCCATGGAATCCTGGAGTCTCCCTCCTATGTGTCCATCAAGCACTTGAAATGTAACTATTTTTGATTAAAATGTATTATCAGGTTAAATGCACTTGGAATTACAAAGAGTTAAAAAGACAAAGGTAAAATATCTCCTTGATGACTTTTTATTAAATAGGGGAAGGAAGTTCTATTGTATAGCAGACTAACTATAGATAACAATAATTCGTTATGTTTCAAAAAATCAGAAGAATTTTTGGAAGTTTATATATTTTCATTAATTAAATTAATTCTTAGACTTTTGCACATGTAAGCAATGCATAAGTAGGGGATTTTGAAAGTTTTTATTGTAAAAAAATGATGAAGGCCTAGAGAGATGGATCAGTGGGTAAAATGCTTATAATGAGAGCATGAGGACTCACATTCAGGTTCCCAGCACCCAGCTCTGTAAAGGTAGAGACAGGCTGGAGGCTCACTGGGTAGTCAACCTTGTATGCTCATCAAGTTCCAGGCCAGTGAAAGACTCTGCCTCAAAAAACATGGTGGACGACTCCTGATGTAAGCACCTGGCTCTACTATGAGAAAACTTTCCATGGGTAGGAGCTCTTTTTTGATGGTAAATAGAGAACTTGGGTCTTGGCTCTTTTTAACTTGGATGTCTTCCTCCATAATTTGCAAGGTCACGGTGCTCATTTTTTGCCAATTCCATTAGTTAAAATTTAATCATACTTTTCTTCCTGTGGGACCTCAAGGAAAAGGTCTATTTTGACAGATACAAAGAATTCGATTACAAAATTGTTCACTCTTTCCACATATTAAGTACACTGGTTCCCCCAAGAAGACACACAGCTCTCTCCAGGTATTACACACATGTTAGAATCCAGGATGCCCAGTGATACATGGCTCTTTCATTTTTCATGATTTGAATTGTAGGATCAGAAATTCAGCCCCCAAAGGACTTAAAAGTGTGTGTGTGTGTGTGTGTGTGTGTGTGTGTGTGTGTGTGTGTGTAACAGAGGAGAGATGAGGCATTGAATGAGAAGATATATGAAAGGAAATATTATTGAAAATATTGAGAACATTTTTTAATAAGAAACCCAGGGGGAAGAAAAACATAAGCCAAGGATAATGAGAAATGAAGACACAGCAGTAACATAGAAAAAGAAAAGACATAAAATCCACTTAAATAACATTCTAGTTGACTCAATGCATCCAAAATATCATCATTTACATGGACCATATTACATGTGTGAGTGATACAGAAGGGGGAGACAAATAGAGGTTGGTACAATGTGTTGTTTAATCAATGTGGAAAAACTGAGTGAAAAAGTTAGGAATGAAACAAGCTAGAGAACAAAATAGATCTAAAGTGTATATGCACATGTATGTGTGAAATTGAATCATAAAAATAAGTTTCTCCTTTCCAAGTTTCCTATGTTAGAGGTCAATCCAGGAGAACTTGATGCTCTGTAAGTAGCTCTCCTTCCCAAGGGCATAAGTGTAGCCCAAGTTAAACAACCTATATATAGAAAAGAGCAGTGCCCTCAGGAGATGATGAAGGCTTCATTCACGAGTAACCAGACCTCTGACCATTCCAGGAAGCCCTTAACCACAGTTCTTTAAGGCTGGATGCCATAGCCATATATGGACCTCTACAGGAAAAGAAAGAGAATCTTTCTGGAGTCCTAGCAAATGCTGTGCATAGGATCCAGTCCCTCTTCAAGCCAGCTCAGAGAGTCTGAGGAAAGGGCCTCTGTGTGTGGTTGGAGAATAAGTAGACCAGAGAAAAGGGGTGTCTTGTTTGGTTTCCTTTTCTGTGGAAAAGAACCAGTGTTCTGAGGTGACCCATTTCTATGTCTCAGAGGGCACATTTTTCTGATGTGAACTCCACTATCACCCTGTCTGCACTTGGTGACTCACAGTGGAACTGGCATTCCCAAAGCATTTGCTTTATCACTGTTGAGAGACCAGAGCGGTGGGCATGTCAATCTGGCTCAGTCCTGGAGTTTATCTTGTACTGGCTGTTCTCAAGGCAGGCTGCTATCTCAACATTTCTGTGCTGATGGAGAAAACTTGACAGGAAAAGGAGTCACTTGAAGTTGAATAAAAGGAGTCTGAGGTGATATGTTGTATGCCCTAATAAAATACCCTGAAGATCAGAGAACAGAACAAACCACTAGATTAAACATAGATGCCAAGTAGTGGTGGCATACACCTTTAATCCTAGCACTCGGGAAGCAGAAATCCATTGGGATCTCTGTGAGTTCAAAGCTACCCTGGACTACATGAGATTGACTCTGTCTAGGAGAGAAACAGAACCAGGCAGTGGTGGCACACATCTGTAATCCCAGAACTTGAGATCTCATGCCATTGCTTGGGAAGCACACACACCTGTAATCCCAGTACTAAGAAGGAAGTGATATGGCTAGAGGAGAAAGATATGTAAAGCGTGAGAAGACAGGAACTAAAGGCTTTTTGACCGAAGCCCTTTGGGCTGAGGATTCAGAAGCATTCAAACAGAGGATTTGTGGAGCTGGTGAGGTGAAACATGGCAGTGGCTTGTTCCTTTGTCTCTCTGATCTTTCAGCATTTACCCCAATATCTGGCTCTGGGTTTTTTTTTTTTTTTTTTTTATAAGACCTTTAGAAATTCAAGCAACAGGAGTCACTTGAATTTGAATAGCAAAGGCTTTGACTGGGCTATGTCTCCACAAACCTCACAGTTTGGGAGACTATGGAAGTCCACTGGTAGAGTAACAACTGCTATGATCAGGGTATTGTGAGAGTATAATAATAATAATAGTTATTATTATTATTATTATTTATAATTATTGTTACCACCTGGGTTTGGGTTCAGAATGAGGAAAAGGGTAAGAGAATTTTGTTCTGGATATTAAATTGAATATGTTTGTGGAACATTCTGCGCTAGAGTTGAATCAGAAGAGCAGCAACTGTTTGAAGATCTTCAGGCTCCCATCTCCCTCCTCTATCGATCCACCTATGAATTCTATCCATATCAATATTTTTGTATCCCCACATATAAATGTTAGGTATGTACATGAATAGTACATATATGGGGGTTTACTTGAAATTAGCTTCCACAGCAGCTATGGAGGCTGGTTATGGAAGCACAAATCCACAAAACAGGCAGCTGGAAAGAAGATCACGTGGCAGAAGCCCCAGGGTTCCTGGTGAGGTGTGAAGCCCTCAGAGGCAGAGAAGTTTCATAGACAAGAGAAAGCTCACCTGTCTGCTTGACATCTCTGATTCTCTACAAATGGCTTCCTGTCAACAAAGGAAAACACACCAAGGTACTCTCTGTCCAAATAAAGTCAGCCAACTAATTTGGGCCTTCAAATATGTCTGAAAATTCCCTTTGCTGAATAATGTAGCCTATTGTTGATTGAGCAACTGGGAGAAGGCCTATGTGCATGTATGATTCTGCCCTTCCTCAGTTCCCCCAAGAGAGCGACAAGCCTGCACTCATCAGAAAGCTGCTTGAATAGGAAAGTCGGAGGAATGTGGTCCAGCCTAGCCAAGTCCCAAGTCCACACATCACAGTCATCGCACATTCCTAGGGGATTACTGGCATGTTCTGAGGAAACTGAGTGAAGGATGAAAGCAGGTGATAAGCATTTGAGTTATTCATAGGGAAGTGAGAGGGTGAGTATGAAAAAGGAATTTTTCATGAGGAAAGGAGAGAGAAAGAAGGAAAAGTGAACACTGGCGAAAGTTCACAATTAGGGTCTTGAGGAAGAACCCGAGAGGTAAAAGAGCATCATGGGTGAAGAGCACGATGGGATGTAAACATGAAAGACTAGATTCAGAGAAAGCAAGGACATGCCACACCCCACTTAAAATACTGAATCCTTTACCTGCAAAACACAAATCAGAACTGTACGCAGTGATCTTTCACCTAGTTTTCCCCTGCTTATTCAGCCCCTCTTCTGTACTCATGGCTGTCTGCTCTAACTGTTGCTGGCTTTTCTCCCCAGCATCGACTAATTAACTGTTCCTTATCTTCAGTTTTATACCATGTGTTCACCCCTTGTTTTCAAACTCAGAGGCTCAAGACATGGAATGCTTAGCTAGGTATAAGAGAACGGGTCACCATTCATTCATTCATTCATTCATTCATTTGTTTCAAAAATGTAAGTCATTTTTTCTTCTTCTGAGATACACATGGAGAGACATGTGTGGGAAAGTCTGGCTTCACATTGTCACTTGGTTGTGACTTAACAGTCAAGAAGAGACTACTGTTTAAGTTCTTAAAAATGGTCTCTGAATTTAAAATGTGGGCAAAATGGGGACCACATTAGGATGAAGGGGTTGAGGTGACCTGAAAGTGCAGAGACTGTGTCTAGAATTTGAAACAGACAACGTGGGATGTGCATATCCAGTTCTAGAAATTCTCATTCAACAGCACCGCTTAACCTTTGTGACCAAAATTCAGGGAGAAAGAAAAACTTTGATGCCAGTGGCCAGTTTCTCAAAGGCACCACTTAAATTCTATACTCAGGCACCATTTCTAGGCTGATGATAGTCCAATGTCACTTGTTCTTTCCTATGGTCCTTTCTTGTGTGTAGTCAATTTTCCTAACTATTGCTCATTATCTATAACGCTGTGTGACTTGCTAAGATCCTGGTACCATGCCCATCTGCTGTGCTTGTTCAAGCACTTTCAACATGGGCAGAGGAGAGGCCAGAGATGCTCAGTATAAGGTCCCTTCCCTTTCACTGTTCATTTGTCGTAGTACAGAGCTCATTCCTTTACTTACCTGCTGAGGAGTTGACTGACAGACATTTCTTACCATTTAAATCTCCTGCTGCGTTTATCCCCTGGGAGAAGTGTTCTTCCTCCAGGAAATCAGGACTCTAACACAGATCCAATCTCAGGGTTGATATCCAATTCTATTCTCAGTAAGTTTTAAGACTATAAAGATAATTTATTCAAGACTACTTTTAAATTGAAGGCTAATTAATAACAGGAAATATAATTTTCAACAAAAGAAACCTGAAACTCCTAGACAGAATCCACCATTCATCAAGATGAATCTAGGTTTTAGGGTGAGGATTCTAATTTTGTCACCCATTGTCAGTGTGAGAGGAGATGAATTATCAACCCTAGGCATCATTCACTTCTTCTACAGAGCCAGAACTGTCTACTTGGTGGTATCTGAGGTCTGAGGTAGAGCTGCCTGAAAGAACTTATACTGGATGACATTTGCTACAAGAATTCCACCATCTCAATGTGACCAGGAGTTCTCAGCAGGAAGAGGCTGTCCTTGTCCTGCCTCATCTCTGCTCCCCTTTCTTCCTCCCTCACACATAATCTTGAGTGCCCTCTGGGAAAGATAACCTAGGAAACCACAAAACAAATACAGAAGTGTTTACATTTTCTCAGCAACAAAAATAGCCAGAGTGACTGGTCTTTCTCAAGACTCCTTGATGCATGACTAAGAGACTTTTGAAATGTCTTTTAAGTTTTCCTACTAGGGATATTGGTATTTCCCCACCACCTCACTCCCATCATCTGAAGAGTTGTGCCATTTCTCAGAGGGTTGTTCAGGCCTTCCTATGCAGCTATTTTGGGAAATGAACTAACCTCTTTAGCATGATGAGATGTGATATGCATGAATTTTAACACTGGGTCTCATGTAGAGTGATGTGTAGATATGCCAAATATGTAAGCAGAGGCCATATGTTGGAGGTGAAATTGAGAGTGAGAATGAGAAAATGAGATGGGGGAGGGGAATATAGAGATGGAGAAGAGTTTCCTGTGTTGATAGAGTGGGTAGTATAAACAGGGATCAAGTGACACTGCTCATAACTTAGCCTTGAATCGATAGAGAACTTTTCTTTTCAGTATCTTATTGGTGAAATTATTAAGGCCACTCCACGTAGTTAAAAGGAGATTTTTTTAATGGTGTAACTTACAAATGAAGGGATAGGTAGGTTGAGGGTTCTGGGAAAGACGCAGCAGTAGTCCAGCGATGTTCACTGGAGAACTCTCTCCAGTCGTCCACCTCTAACGTCCAGGCTCCCAGCAGCAAGAGAGCGCAGCACGTCCCAATCTCAGGTCTTCAGGCCCTCCCTTGGCCCCGCCTTGTGGGTGTGATAGTTACCAAAGCCTCAATGGGGGTTGGAACTTGCAGACCAAAGCTGGAATGGCTACCCACTACAGTATCTCTATGAGCTCTACATTTACTTGACATCTTCTAGGCATTTATTCCCTCATTTAGGAAATAGGAATGACTTTGGTCCTGGCTTCATGGAGCTATTGAGATAAATGAGAGGGATGACAAATGTTAAGTGCATTGGACAATGAATGCTACTAATTTTTAATAGAACTCCATTTATTTCCCCTCCAAAACCATGCCTACATGGAGCTAGATTCTTGCAGATCAAAGAAATAGTTCATTTTAGGTTCTTCACTGTTTATACATTGGATGGATAGTGTTTATTACATTCAACATGCATTTTATCTATTATTTTACCTGCTTGCCTATGAAAGTTTAAAAATTATGATTGCTCAAGTAGGCCCAGGATGTGACATGCTTGTACCATTGAAATGAACATTGTCATGGTTAATCTTGGTTGTCAAGTTAGCTGGATCTAGGATAAATTAAGAGGCACACTTATGGGGGATTTTCTTGATTAGGTTAATTGGAGTGAAAGGCCCACTATAAATGTGCACTTTCTGAGTGGTGGCTGAGTGATAGGGAGGGCTGGTGGAAAATTCTTTTGCTCTTTGGCTGCTTGCCTTTGCATCTTGTTGGCAAGTTCATCTCCTCTATTCATGAGTTTGTCTACCTTGTTGAGGACTCAGACTAATACTGGCATTCTATCAGTGAAACTAAGACAGCCCAAGGGAGGTCTTCTCCAGCTATGCTGGGAGTTCAAATGTCAAGTAAAGAGGTCAAGAGCATCTTTAGAACTAGACTTTGCCTACCAAAGCCTAGCAACACAACTGTGGGGATTGTGAAAGCAGCAACAGAGGACATAAAGCCAACAGCTCTTTGCCGGTCTCAGCATTGTAGTCAGTTGAGGTTACCTCAGGGTAAAGTAGCCCCTGCTCCCCAGCTCTTCCAAGGAGTCTTTATGTATTTGTTTTCCTGCATCAATTTTCTTCTGGTTGATATGCAGAAATCAATACATTTCTGGTAATTTGTCTGAGGACCGAGTGGTACAACACCAGCCTGATGGCCTATGCCTCATTTCTTACCCTGTGATTTGCCCCATGGCTATGGTTGCTGAATACATTGGTTAAAATGGCTTGTGTTTGAACTACTGACTGCCATGTGTAGCTATATGATGAATATCACTATTAAAAATGAAACAAAGCAAGTGCCCCAAACAAACAAAATCAATAAACACCTACATGGAATCCCTTCCTTCACAAATTTCTTTTCTTTGCCTGACATTTGGAATGGTTGTCACCCTATGGAAGTCATCAAGACGTTCAAGACTGCCACAGGTCACTCAGAGGTGTGATTCAGTCCAAGTCTGAAGGCAGGTCATTATCAAAATGTTTTCAAATTGTCTTACTCTTCTGTTTGGAGAAACGAAATCCTTGGATATCTGTAGTCATAATGTACTCTTTTTTTATCCAGTGCTTCACACATTTATGCAGCCATTATTTGTTGAATGCCTATTAATGTAACTGTATCTTTTATGTATATGTGCCAGAGATCCAACCCAGGGCACTATACACACAAAGCATATACTCTATCTGAATTACCCCCATCGCCTATATACAGCCCTTGTTCTAATGATCAGTCAATAACAGATCCCTAAAGTGTGGTAACATTTATGGAGGAAAACTGAACAAGTAAGAACAGAAAACATCTTTGTAAAAGGGGGCACAGCAGACCCTCTGAAAAGTGACAGTAGCTCACATCTCGGAATGAAGAGAGATTGAAGACTGTGAACATATTGGGGGAAGAGATCTCTGTGCACAGGGGCAAGTCCAAGGGCCTAAGCTAGGGGAAAGACTAAGGAGGCAGGTAGGCAAAGAGACCATGGGGGTGGAGCCTATAAGCCTTGTAAGGACCTTGTATTTAAAGAGAGATGAGAATGATATTACCTGCCTTACATTTGAGGATAAGACTTGCCACTGGGTAGAATAAAGTGTTTATGGAGAAAGAATGAAGGAAGGAGGGCTATAAGAGTTTATTGCAATTATCTGTCTATCATACAGGAGAGGGGGTACTTAGCCACTGCCTCTGGGAGCAATACTCCTTGAGATTTTAAGGAATCTCAGAACTGGAGGCAAGGCAGGGTTCAGGCTTTGTGTCCCTTCAGCAAACAATCGGTGAACCATTATAGACCCCTGGAAGGGTGTAACCATGACAGAGGTAGTTCCCTTTGCTACAAGTCACTTCCTGAGCTGGGACTCAGGAGGAGCCATCAACAAACAGCCTTTCTAGTACCTGTGAGTGACTGACACAGAAGTTATCACCTGGCTATCATTAAGTTACCCCTCATGCTATCTGCTCCCATTTCCTCCCTTCTTCGGCTCATGTGGAACTGCTCTTCCAGGACACTTGGCAGAATCTTTTCTCTGGTGCAAAGGCTAGCTTCATGGTTACAACCAAAACTTGATCTATTTGACATTCATTTTGATTTCTTCACATTTGGCTAGCTCTCCTGCTTGTCACAGTAGCTTGTGTGTTGTTAGGGCAACTTGGGCATCCATTGACCCAATCACTGTGGCCTTTTACCGGGTTTGTCAGTTTCCTGTCAACACGGGGCAGATGACAGCCATCAAATCAACTTCCCTGATCCTCCATGGTCCAGCAGCCTCACCTCCCCCTAAAATTCATATTCATCTACTCTCCCTGGAGCTGGCCATCGTTCTTGGTTTCTAGTCTCCTGGCTAAGAGGCCTACTGTGAAAGGGAGGCAGTGATATCTTAAGATTTAATACAACTCTTATGTTCCTGGGTATTTATCCCTCCTCTGAAAAATTCACAAAAAGTAGAGCTGTGTTGCTAGAAAGCAAAAGTTCTCCAAGTGAGTCACTGGAAGTGAAGAAAAGCAGGCACTCTTCTACCATACATGCCTCAGGCTTATGGTTTTTTAATTATTTCATTAACTTTGGCAATTCCATATGATACAATGATGACTGATAGAACATTTATGCTTCATCTCCAAACTAGAATGAGACTGGCACCTTGATATGAAATTAGATCCAATAGTCAGGTGGAAATACTGAAGAAAAAAAAACTAAACTTAAATGAAGCAGGCAGTGAAAAACTCATGAAATCTGATAAAACCTCAGCATGAAGAAGGACTTGAAGACAAGATAGAGGAACTGAATCACCCAATCAAAGAAAATATTAAATTAAAACCCCTCAGGAACAGAATATACAAATGGGATCTCATGACTCTTTTTTTTTTTTCTGTACAGCAAAGGAAACTGTCAATTAAGTCAATAGGCAGCCCATGGAATGGTAGAAAACTATTTCAGCATATGACCAACAGAGGATTAGTGTCTAGAATATACAAAGAATTAAAAACTAAACACCAAGAAAACAACTTAATTACAAATGGGCAATGAAACTGTAAACAGTTTTTAAAAGAAGACATACAGAAGGCCAGAAAGCACTTCTAAGGGTTTGACATTTTTAGCCATCGGGAACGCAGATTAAAAATCTACTTTATGTTCCATGTCACCCCAGTCAGAGTGGCTATATCAGTAACACAATTGGGAACAATGCCGTCGTGGGAGTGGGGAAAGGAGAACTTATAGACACTATTGGGAGTGCAAACTAGTGCATCCTCTTGGAAAACGGTCCAGATGTTTCTAAAAAAGGGCGGCGGGGGGGGGGGGGGGCTAAAACTACCATGTGACCCTGTGACCCTGCTATATTCCTGGGCATATAAGTAAAGGTCCTAGATCCTGTAAGAGGTTTACTGGCACCTCCATGCTGATTGTTGTTCTATTCACAGTAGCCTAGCAGCCTGAGTGTTCTTCAACTGATGAATGGTTAGTGAAAATATGGTACACATGCATGACAGCATTACTCATCTGTAAAGAAAAAAATGAAATTTACAAGTAAATGGATAACACTGGGAAAAATTATACTAAGTGATGTAACCAAGGCCCAGAAAGGCAAATGCTGTATATTCTGTCTCATATGCAGATCCTAGAATCAAGCTTTTAGTTTTGTTTATTTAAATTACATTTGGAAACCAGGCATCTAGGAAGGAGACATTGGAAGAAGCTTCCCTTAAGGAAGAGGGATGGTAAAACAGATAAAATGAAAGTAGAGAGAAGAATACTGGGAGTGAAAGGGTTAATCAGGCAGGAGGGTGGGAGTGGAAGGGTTAAGCAGGCAGGAGGGTAGATGATTGGACAGGTGGGTGGGAATAGGAAAGGATTAAGAAAAATGAAGGGTGTGTGAGTTAAGCTATATATAAATCTATTATCTTGTAATGAAAACAAAATACCAAAGGGCATCCAAAGGAGTTACCCTGTGTGGCTGGCTATGCTGCCATAGGCTACTAAACGAATTTCCAGTCCTAGATGTAGGAGTCTTCCAGGGGAATTGGTCAGGGAGGCTCCAGAAGTTCCTCGGACAATCCAGATTTGCCAGTCCTCTTGGTTGCCCACCAGAACTAAGATAACATCCTAATGCTGAAGATAATGCACACCTTATCCAAGTTGTAAAAATGTTAATAACAGAGTATCTTGGTTCTAAGTTAAAGGTGGTGGAGTTTGGTTCATCATCAAGAACATCTCCCCCAAAGCACTGCATCCAAAGAGATGGGGCTTAAGGATCATGATCCGATAACAAGGCCTGTTAAGGATAGATGGATAGGTTAGAATTAGTGAAGGGCAAGCAAGATCAGATCGCCATGGTAAGGTCACAATCTGCAGAAGCAGAGCTAACCAGCTTTCAGATTCTGAGTTCACAGGCTGAGGTGTAGGGCTGATGGAACAGAAAACCTAAAGAAGAAGAGATGGGTCTTAAGGCTTCATCTAACAGCCAGGACTGGGTAAGCTGGGGGTGATTCTCCTTTATAGTGGTTCAGTAAGGGCAGCTAATCCCTTTTCTGGACACAGCCTGCTGTGGTGAGTGATTTTAGATCCACTGTTAATCTGTACTGTCACTACAGTTTAGAAAATTCTATTGCAGAGAACTCTTTGAGGACTTCCAGTAAAGTAAGACAGTTTATGTATTCTACTTTTGGGAAAGAAAATAAATCTTGATTGAAAATCTAAATTTGTCTCCTAGTTTGGTTAATTATATTTTCAAATAAATCCATTCTTTCATCTTTTTTTAATGGTGTTACTTTTGTAACTACTAAAACCTCAGCTCTAGAGTGAGACTTAGATGATTCAGGTTCTTCTCTGTGGGGTGACAAGATGGCTCAGCAGTTAGAGGTGTCTGCTGTTAAGCCTGACAAACTGAGTCTGGGACCCTCATGTGGAAGAGGAGAAGACCCTCCTTCAATCCATCCTCTACCTCTACACATGCACCATGGCACAGGCATGTCTATACACTGTAAAAAATAAAATAAAATAAAATAAAAGTATTTCCTGTGATCTTTAACAAATGATTTAATTTCTCTGCACTTCAGTTCCTTCATTTACTGATCTGAGGTAATCATTTCTGTGGCACGGGCATTAAATGAGTTTATACATGTTGTTTTAGTCAAGGTTCTCTACAGTCACAGAACTTACGGAATGAATCTCTCTATATACCTGCCTACCTACCTACCCACCTATATACATACATACATACATACATACATACGTACATACGTACTTATGTACATACATACATACGGGAATTTATTGGAATGACTTACAGGCTACAGTTCAACAATGGCTAGTTGTGAATGGAAAGTCCAAGAATCTAGTAGCTGCTCAGACCCACAAAGCTGGAATGGATGTGCTGACAAGGCAAGAGCAAGCACGTGAAGAATGAACCCTTCCTTCTTCCACTGTCCTTATACAGGCCTCCAGCAGAAGGTGTGGCCAGCATCAAGGTCTGGAGTAAAGGCGTGTGCCATCCAGCCTCAATATCTGGATCAAAGGCATGTTATCCTCTTGCTTCAAGATCTAGATCACAAGTGTGCCTTCCATTTCTGGATTATAGTTCATCCTAGATACAGTCAAGTTGACAACCAAGAAAAGCAATCACACATGTAAAGTTGTTTTTTGGAATACCATGAAACTTAAGTAGCTGATTTAATAACATCTGATATATATTTCTTAGTTCTTTGCAAATTAGATAAATACTTGATTAAAGTATTATATTTTAAGGCAATCTAATGCATAAGTTCAGAATTTCTTGAATATTACTTGCATACATTCCTAGAATAAATTAACCTCCATCCTTTATTTACTATTTGCCCAAGAGGACAAATATCTAGTTGCTAGTACCTTATATTTACAGGCTAGAAAGAATTTTGTCAGAGCCTAACAGAAATCGCTTCAGGGAAAAGCATCTTTTAGTGGGCAGGGATAATGAGATGCCCTTCTTTGCCAATAAAGAACAATAGCTAGAGTGGCTATAACCATACATACACAACCCACGCAAGCTCAATCCAGACCAAATGCCAGCAGACAAATGAGAGTGGGGTGTGAATCTATCTGCAATCGTTAGCTTCTAGGAAAGGGAGAGACAGTTTTCGCTCACAATTTAGTTCATGCTACTCCAGTGGAAGACCACACATCCAAGAATATTTGAGCAGCACAAATTGGTCTTGATAGTTAAATAAAGAATAGTTGGGTGGATATTGAAGATAGATAGATCTGGGAAAAGCTGTTGGGAGATGAATATGGTCAAAACACAGTGTATAAAATTCTCAAAGGACTAGTGTGTATGTTTGTGCATGTGTGTGCGTGTGTGCGTGTGTGTGTGTGCGTGTGTGTGTGTGTGTGTGTGTGTGTGTGTGTGTGTTCTTTTCAAGACCAATAACTAGGGCTATAGGTGTAGTTCCATTGTAGAATACTTATGTAGCAAGTATCAGGCCTTAGATTTATTCCTCAGTCCCACTAAAAACCCAAAACAGCAACTTCTAACTATCCCCGCCACCCCTTTTTTCAAGTAACTCTTGAACTTGCTCATCATTTTGGTTCAGCAAGACTGACTCTACTTTTAGGAAATTCAGAGACTGACTACACAGGAAGTTTTCACATCACAAAATTACAATGCCTATCCCTGTTGTGACTCCCTGGAATTCTATTCACAGACCTTTGAAAATCCTTTTTAGGTTACAATTACTACTCTTAATAACATTAGTAGTAGTGTGTCAGTTCTGAACACTATTCAGTGTGTTCTGAAAGTACTTATGCAAAGGGATAGAGAATACTTAGCATAGAACCCCATGAGTAAGGTCAAAGCTGGGAATGTATACAGGAAGGAGACACATGATGGCCTGTGTATCTTATGCATAAATCCTGTGGGACTCCCATCCTGACTACATATGCATTGATTACATATGTGCATTGATAGACATCGCAGATTCAGCCTTAGCATCTGGAATAGACAGGGGCTCACTTTCTGAGTCTGAATAACCATTGTCTGTCAAGGGGAACACACACTTGCTCCTCTTCAATGGCCTATCACAGCACCTGCTAAGCAGCAATGAGCTCATCCTGTACCACTCTGTCCAACATTTGATGTGAAAATGGCTACGAAAGCTTTATTCTAGTTACGTTGGATTCAGCTATAAATAGTATGGAAGATTCCAGTTTTCAAAGGCAAACTTATTTAAGTTAATACTGGACAAATGGCAGGCTAAGTTACGAGAAAACTGACTTGAGTCAATGAAGTGGTTGTTTTTACAATGGGAGCCCCAGTAGAATCATTCACAACACTAAGTCATCAATGGAACTCACTTTTGGCAAGCCTGAAGCATTCTGTGATCCACAGAAATACTTTCTAATTATTAAAAATATGATATTGAAAGAACAAATGTTGTTGGCACCAACCAAGTGCATAATTGATTCGAAAGTCCAGTCCCAGAGTAATTGTAAGGAAACCGTGTCTGGGAAAACTTCACTGGGAATATGTGAGTGGGTGGGTACTAAACTTCCTCCCCTTGTGTGGGATTTGGGAGTTAGATTACATGCCTTGTCTTTGGAAGTGGAGAGCTGTTGACATTCAGGGAGAATAAAGAAAAGGCACTCCCAGGAACAGAGATGTATGGAGGCTAACTATCAATATGGCAGGTTACCTTGGGGGCACCAGTGACTGTGGCCATCTGAACTAACATGGTAACATAACAGATGAGAACTTATTGGATTCAAAACCCTTTACCCCAGTTCCACTCTCCTGACTGGAGAACATGTTCTCTACTGAAAATGCAAGATAGAAAATGTAACAGCCTCTGTGAAGTGAGTGGGAGGAGACAAAAAGGAGAGGAAATGGCCAAAGCCAAGCATTTGTAATAGAAGAGGGTCATGTGGGGAAGCAGAACGGCCTTGGGTGTGGGGATGGATGGATAGATGGATGGATGCATAGATGGAGGCACTGTTCTTGGCTGCTTTGTGGTTGAATTAGAAGCAGGGGATTTGGAGAGGTAGCCAGACTGGCATGCTGAGGGTCATCCAGCTATTGGTATACCTCAGAGTTTGAGTTCTTAGGGTGTTGTCCAGTCATTCCTGTGGTTTGTCTCAACATGACAAGAGTTCTTGGGAAAGTTGTGGCCACAGTAGTTATCCATTTGAGTGATGAGTCTGAAATAAATATCCATCTATTAAGAAGGGTATGTATTTTTAGGGCCAAAACAAGTCACCAGATGATGGATGCCTGGTGCCCACGGAGTCATGGACCACAAATGTGCTCTTCAGGTTGCAATTGTGGGACAATGCTTCATTCTTTAGCTTCTGCTTGTCTCCTGATAGCGCCACAAACCTATTTAGTGCCTCTGGGTTTCTTCTTGGGCTTAACCTGAGGCTTAAGGTAAAGTTGTCTAGGGCTAAAGGTAGAGTTCTGCTTATTCTGGATTCTCCTTCTATTTTAGTTTATGTGATAATCTCAGTATTTCTCATCCCCACTTCTTTGCCATTCATTCAGCTCACTTCCTTAAGACAAGTCATCATTTGCTGACTAAGGTGCCTGACCCTAGGAATACAAGGAATGATTGGAAACCTAATAAACCTCCACTTTGCTACTTACCACATGGATATCTTTTTCAGAGTTCCTGAAGTCACACTGTACTTGCTATTCAAGAGCTGTGTGATGTTGAGCAGGTTACCTAAGCCTTTTGTGTCTTATATCCTGATGACTAAGATGAGAATTAAATTAGTTAATACATGTAAGAGTATAGAGTAGATCTTATTGATAGTAAGTATTCAATAACTATTACCCATTTCTATTGTTATCTGGTTCACTGCCTACTAAGAAGGGCCTATCTTTTATTAGATATCTTTCTTATTTCCAGTCTTACACTTTATTCCCCAAATGCATGTTCCCTTTCTTGTAAGTCCTGTGTGGTATCATAAAACCTCAGCTGTGACATTTTTACTCAGCTATGAAGAAGAATGAGATTATGTTACTTTCAGGAAAATGAATGAAACTTCGGATCATGTGTAAAATGAAATAATATTGTTTTGTTTTATTTAAAGTAATGAGAAAATATCATATGTTTCTATGATGTGGAATCTAGAGGAAAAAAAGGGCATGAAATCAAGCAGGGTAGAAAGTGAAAGAAATAAATGGAAGGCAGAAGGGGTTAAAATAGCAATAGAAGGGTGAATATGTTCAAGGTATATTATATACATATATGAAAATGCCTCTTATTGATTCTGTGATTCTGGGGAAATTATTTAAATGCTAAGGCCCATTTTCTACTTGCTTCTAATACTTTTACATTGCTAGGCAAGTGCTATGTGAAATTTATGCCTTTGTATTAGATATCATAAAGAGAGCTTTTAAAGTGTTTGGTTTATGACCCAACACTTGGGAGACAGAGACAGGAGGATCAGGAGTTTTTGGCCATCTTCAGCTACATAATGTGTTTTCTGCCAGCCTATATGAGAACCTGTCCTCCAAACAAGCAAACAACAAAACAAAATTTCAATATGATTTATTACAAGAAGAAATTGCTGAGCTGGTTCATTCAGTAAGAGGCAGGCTTGTGGCTCATCCAGGTCCAGGCAAGCTAAGTTAGATTTCTTGTTGATTCTTATATAATTGAAAGGCAGATTGTGGCAAACCATGGGTGATGAACTTTTAATTGCCATTCTTCCCACCCTGGCCTCTGTGGCTGGAAATCCCTTGTTTGGGACTGTGATAAGGTACTTCCTCCAAAAGAGTATCAGGGAGTACAATTTCTGAGGCAGGGATCAGGGGAGAGGTCTCTAAGATCTCTGAGGTTCTGGAGACAGGAGAATAATTCCCTAGGTAGTCCTTCTGTCCCAGGGGCACTTGGCAGGCATGAGTGATCAGTAGCTCTTGCCTGGTTATGTTTGCCTGGACATATGAGTCTTAGTGAAAGAGCAATTCTTCACAGTGAATGTTCATAGAGGGCAGAGCTGACATGGGAGAGACCACATTCAGTTTCACAGATGATGACATGGATTCAGAACTTACTGGCCATAGCTCGTAGGCTCCTGCCTCCTTTGTCTGTATAAACTCTTGGGTCTGGCAAGAGTGATCGCCACGCTGTTTCCAGAGATGCAAAACCAAATAGGTCCTCATGGTTGCCCTGCTCTACTACATGTTGAGCCGCCCCCACATGCGACAGTGCATGGCAGGGAGACATTGCTTCTGTGCATACTGATCAAATAGCTCCCAAGCAGGGGCTTTGTTTTCCTTGGTCACTTACTGCAGATTCCAGAGATGCTGTCATTGAAGCTCACTTCAACTTTGACAGAGTGAAACGGGGCAATTTATTTCCTTTCTCCTGACTCCTGGACATTCTGTTCTTAGATGGAATAATGAATTCTCTACTAGAATTCATTAAATTCAAGTAGTCAAGTGTATTCAGCAGCAAGCAATGGCCAGCTCACTTAAAAACACCGCAGCTTTGTTCTTTCTTCTGTGTTCCGCTCTCTTACTTCTTTTATGACCTATAAAAACAGATCAAAATGCTCATTTTGGCTTCAGATTCTGTGGCTAGGGTTTTGATCTAACATAAGCCCAGGGCCATTAGACAAGTTCACATACTGAAAGAAAATTAAGTCCTATTCATTTTAGCTCTGTCTGACTTCTACTCCTAGTGCACTACAGTGGTCTTCATGATGCACAACCATCTTAATTTTCTTTTTCTTTTTTTTTTTTTTTTTTTCGAGACAGGGTTTCTCTGTGTAGCTTTGCGCCTTTCCTGGAACTCACTTGGTAGCCCAGGCTGGCCTCGAACTCACAAAGATCCTCCTGGCTCTTACTCCCAAGTGCTGGGATTAAAGGCGTGCGCCACCACCGCCCGGCAATTTTCTTTGCTTTTTAAACAGCAAGATGAACTGTTGAGACTTGGACAGTGGCCCTCTAGATCCATTTGAAAGCCACCCCAGTTTTGGCTTCTAAGGAAGTAGCTCCCTAGCTCTCTCTTATCCCCTCAACCTTCATTCCAGGTTTCTTAGCTGTCTCCTCTCCATTGCTCAACAAAAAGACAGGTGTCCTGGGACTCAATTCTTTTACCCCTTTTCCTAGATGGCTCCATCTGTAAGTTTGGTCATAAATATTCTCTCCACAATGATGACTACTTTTTTTTCTTTTAAAGATTTACTTATTTATTATGTATACAATGTTCTGTTTGCATGTCTGCCTGCCCACCAGAAGAGGGCACCAGATCTTATTATAGATGGTTGTGAGCCACCATGTCGTTGGTGGGAACTGAACTCAGGACCTCTGGAAGAACAACCAGTGCTCTTAACCTATGAACCATCTCTCCAGTCCCAATGATGACTCCTTAATCTTCAGGCTTCTCAATGAGTCCCTCTCACAGCCTTGCCGTCTCTACTTTTGTGTCTTAAACTTAACACATCTGAGGTCGAGTACTTAACTCTTCTTCATATAGCTCAGGCTCTAGTCTTCCCCCATTTCAGTCATTTCTGTAAGAGACCTTTATTCATCAGTACCTCCTTGAGAAGCTCAGAAGAGACTGTAAGTTCAACCTTCAGACAGCCCATCAACAATTCTTATTTTATTCTAAAATATCAAATCTCTACTCTCTGCTGACACAACTTTATTTCAAGCCTGGGTCATGTCTCATGTAGGTATATACTATATTCATCTAGTTGGACTTCCTGTATGTATTTGCACTTTCTACAGTACTGTCTTCATGTATCCCTCAGACATACATATATACAAATATATACATACAGACATTTATACATATATAGGTATATACATATACATTTACAAAAATATATCATATGCACCATATCCTTCTCCAACAAAATCTCTAGCAGCTGACCAGTGAATTTAGGATAGAAATTTAAAACCTGTAACTGGACATGATTATGTATAATCTGGTCTTTCTCATTTTTCTACCATTCCTCTGTACCATTCCAATCCATTCTATAGTAATACTCACTTGTTGCTCAGTTCTGAATTCCTAAGCCATTTTGACCCAGTATCCTTAGATAAACTCTTAACTCTTTCTGTTCTTTATAATACGTTTCCAGTAGTCTTTTGCCAGATATACTACTAATTATCCTTTCACATCCAGCTAAAATGTCATTTCCTCAAAGAAGTATCCCTTAACTCCTTTCAAAAACCAATCAGTTGATCATAGCATTGTGCACATTTTGTAAAATACTTACTTTCTTTGGTTACTTTTCTTGTTGCTGAGGCAGAATGCCTGAGAAGAACAGCTTAAGGAGGGAATGGTTTATTTTGGCTCCAATGAAGAAGGAACACAGTCCATCACTGCGGAGAATATATAGCCACAGTGAGTTTGTGCTGGTGGTTATGTTGTGTCCAAATCAATGAGAAAGAAGAATGCTCGTGCTGAGCTTTTTTTCTATTTTTCAGTCTAAGACCCCTATTTCTTGGAAAGGCACCACTCATATTTAGGGTAGGTCATCCCTCCTGAGTTTAACTTTTCTAGAAACACCCAGGAAGCTATTTCCACAGTGATTCTCTGTCCAATTAGTAAGGAATGTATGTTAACCATCACACCAAACATCCTCTTTACTGGTATAGATACTCAGTATAGAGACTGAAGAACCATTTTAGTTAAAACTCTTGGTTGTGTATCTCTCTGTTAACACAGTGCTTGGCATATAGCAAGCTGTCAGTACATTGTAATGATTCATTTACTGTGATTTGGAAGCTGTAGGACTCCTAAAGAATACTGTCTGACTCAAGTTACAGACAGCAGTTGTGGGATCCTCTTTCAATTCATTTTCACTGCTGATATTCTTAGCTTCTGGCTCCTCATGACTCACAGACTCTCTGGATTATAATACTAAATTATCATGTGATATTCCTGAAGAAATATATTCAAAAACTGGCAAAGAAGAGGAGCCCTCATCATTTAGTCAAATCTTTATCTATCATGAACATTCCATCTTCAAAATGTTGAATGTGAAATTATACCCTCTGAAAACTGTTCCTGCAGGGTGGCATAAAAGGTTCCTTCTTCTTAAGTAGTTGAGAGTGTCTTTGTATTTCTCTAATTGTTATAATGCTATTTTAAAATTTTTATACCCAGCCAAACTATATCTTCAACTTATCTGTAGATTCTACCAGTTGGATTAATTGTATCCTACAGGATAAAAGCAAATGACTTAAACTTTTAAATTATTTTTTTATTTTCAGATAGCATATAAAATAGTGAATTTCATTATGACAATTTCATAATGGAAGTATTGTGCTTTGTTCATATTTTCTCCTCTATTGCCTTCCCCTTCCCATCATCATCTTTCCTGTTAGTTCCTTTATCCACCTCAAATACTCTCCCTTCCCCTTTCATTCAAATCACTCTGCAGTAATGTGAAAACAATTATCCTCATCCCATCCAAACATCTGGTCTTAAATATAATCATTCTCATATTTTGATTAATCACTAAAAAATTTAAGCACCCTCAGAGTACTATTCTTAGCTTTTGTATCCCCCAAATTTTCTAAGACATCAAAATTTGTGTGACTCAAAAGCTGACCAAAAACAATAGCACCAAATGAGAGATTTAGAAAGAAATCTATGCCAGAGATTTTTCTCTTTTCCTCTTTTCTCTTTCTGTGAGGTTAGCTTTCTTTAATTGGTGGTATAGATGGTGAGTACAGGGGGCTGGTGAGCAATGCACTGTTCTAGAGCTGTGCTTTTTATTCAGACAGTTAATTGTGCTTATAATCTGCAATTTAAGTTCTCAACACAAGGAAATTATATGTGAATTTGACTCTTAAAGGATAGTGAACACTCTAGTTCAATGTCAAGAACCTCTGGTCTTAACATTCAGAGGAGAAAGTTGAGATGAGGCTGGGGAAAATGAGATCAATTACATGCTGTGTAAATAACTTATTGTAGGTTAATCTTAATGGTAGGAAAAACATTCTTTCCTCTGTAATAAAACAAAAATAGTAATGTTCATTATGTGTGGAAAAAGAGGAAGATCTTGAGTAATTCTTCCCCATGTTGGGGAAGATGCTGGGGACAATAATACCCACCACCATGAACATGGAATCACTGTTTCACACTCAGTGATTGGATTTCAGCCAGCCAGCAAAATTCTTCTCTACTTGCCACATTTAGAAACCAATCTATGAGCTGAAGCCCGGAAGATGTGTATAAACATAGCACATGGAACAGAGTCTTTGCTCTCAGCATGAGCTACTTCCTTGACAAGCAGTCAGTAGGTCTGGCTTTTATTTAACTGCCCCCTGCTTTCATAGCATATTAGAAACAAAATTGCATTGGCAACCAGGGTAAAGACAATATACCACCTAATTAGTGAGACCTGTCAGCCTGGTGTTTTGCATTTGAATGAAGTCTTTAACAGTCATAACAAAGGTTGGCAATTGGCAAAAAAGAAAAAAAAGACATTCTCCCCACAAATATGTGGCAGAAAAAGATTTAAATTCTGCAAAAAAAAAAAAAAAAATCCAGTATATTTTCTTACTGTCTTCTGAGAATTGTCTCTTAAATTTGCCAGAATAAGTGGTAGGGCTTTTCTGCCATCCCTGTTGGTGTTCCTAGAACATTGAACATTGCCATGCTGTAGAAATGTGGCTTGGTTTGAAAAGTAATTGTCAGTCCCTTCAATATTCCTAGCCCTAGATGAATACTGCCCATTGGCCCTCTGGCCATCTATTCAGTTCTCATACTGCTCTATTAGAAAACTCTTCCTGTTGGAACAAAACTTCATGTGGAGCTCACAGTATGTGTCCAGAAAAGGCTATCAGGGATCAGACAAAGTCTGACTTTCATAAAGAATCAACCTGTCAACTACTTGAATTTATCTATCAAACTCCACAGTCCATTCATTGGGTATAGTTTTGACATTGGAGCCAGGTTACTTGTATTCAAGTTCTGGCTCGCCCATTTACTGGTAAAGGGACTGTGAGGGGTTATCTAAATTGTTTATCATGCTCCACTCACAGGGTCCTTAAAGGCTTAAATGTGGTGATGTTCATGAAAACAAATGGGACACTGCAAGCCCTTAATAAGAATGAACTGATAACAGTTGATGAAAAAGAGGCCATGGATTTGAAGGATAGTAGGGATGGATATGTAAGAGGATTTGGAGGGAGAAATATTGCAATTAAAATACAATCTCAGAAATAAACAATAATAAGAAAAGAATTAACTGTTACTCTTACTGAGGACTATTCTTCCCTTTCTCAACTATTCTTCACACTATTTCACAACTTATTTCACCACACATTCAAGGTTTTGTCCCCTTGCATGACCTGTGAAGTAAGATGGATAAGGTTAAGTAGTTGACAGGTTGATGCTTATGAAATCAGGTGATAGTATTAGAAATAAGGTGGGCATGGAGGTACTTGATCATTCCTAGAGTGTCTAACACTTTCTCCAAGGGTCATGAAAAAAATTCAGGAAATAGGTTCTGATTCTTCAAGCATTAAGGAAATCAGACCTGAAGGATCTGCAGTGAAAAATTCCCTCATGAACCTGAGGCTCTATCTAGGTCTGTGGAACCTTTAGTTGAACACAACAGGCATTTGGTCTCTCAAGCTTCATCTTGAGTGTTCAGAACTTGGCAGTCACACTTTCTCTGCAACACAGCTGGGTTCAGTTCTGTTATCCTTACAGATGTCATGAAGAAGAGGAGGAACCATCTTCTTCACCATCAGAACTACAGAGGAGAATTCATGTTCTGGCTTCCAGCTGCCAATGAGCGATTGTGCTCTCAATTCTTTTCTTTCGGGCACTTCACTTTGAAAGCCTATAGATAAGGGAGGAAATAGTTATCTTTATTGGTCCTACATAATCTTGAATACAAGCACATAAAATGTTTTTTAGTTTTGATAATAAAGTGCCACTGATATCCAGGAACCTTGTAATCCTCCCATGATAAAAGCAGAATGATGTGCAAAAAACTAGGGCAAGAATTAGAAAAGTGCTGATGCTTCTAATTGGTTATCTCCTATATTTCTTGGCCTCTTGTTACTCATATATAGATAAGTAAGAAGGCAAAGACTGAAACAAGGCCAGTGCTGTGAGCACACAGTAATTGTGGACTAATAAGGTAAATTAGAAGAAAACTTCCAAGATTAAAGTAGTTAAGTAATAATTCCACATTAAAGAGCATTTGCTAAATATCTAACAGTAAGTAGGTATTAGCTTTAACCAGGTTGGTTTCAATATTTGACATTTAAATTGAATAATCATACCACATTTAATAATAAAGTCACTATATGTTAAACAAATACTACTTTGGTTATTGAAACCACATGTTACTCTACCCACGTTGTGAAAGATTCACATGTTTTCAATAACCATCCCATCTTTATTTCATCGAGAGAACAATGCATGTACTGTAGCATGAGAAGAAGGGAAGCTATTTATGCCAGTCTCAAATGATTATTTTTAAATGAGTATACTGGATGTGACTTTCCTGCTGGTCCATCTACCTAATGATCTATCTCCTCATGTTGAGATGCTGTCAGTGAAGGCAGTAGCTTGCAGCTGCCTGTCTTCCTAAATTCTTATGATAGCGAGACTTCATTGCCCACGTGGTATTGTACCACAAACGCTAACCAACCTTTCACTTCATGCACATCATGCCAAACCAATTTTTAAAATTGGCTGGCAAGAATGCAAACATTTCTGGTTTTAGTGTTAAGACATTCCTCTATAAAGAGTATTCCATTTTCATCTTGCTTTGGCAACCATTAGCCTCTAAATGTCTCCTTGTTTAATTAAATGAACTATACTCTCCCCCATACCAGCAATTCATGTTATTAGTATGTGTGCATTCACAGTGTCTTTGCTGGCTACACTTATTCCAATGATGTACCATTGTATTGTGTCTGCTGCCTCTGGAACTGAGAGAAGGCAGAATTAGCTCAGAATATGAATATGCTTATCTTAATCTTAATAGCTTATTATTTTAGTATGTTCTCAGCTTACTTCTAGGGTAAAATCTGTTGGGGGAAGGCTTTAGGTTTATTAGGATCAATTATTTGTTAACACTTTATGAAAAGTTGTATTATGATGCCTGGAAATCAGTTAAATTCTGTAAAGTATGCAAAGTCCCACAGATGAATATACATTGTATGTTGGGTCTAATGCCCAAAAGGATAAGCACTGGAGAAATGGTCTATGAAAGTGATTTCAGAGATAGTTCACACTTGAAGTTTAAAAATGATCAATAATTCTGCTTATTTACAAGTTTTCTGCACATCAGGCAGTAAAATCCAAGATACACAATTCAGTCTTCCTACCACATTTTACACACACACACACACACACACACACACACACACACACACACACACACATATATATTCTTAGCAGCATATGGAAACCTAGTGCTGATCTTTTCAGCTTACCCCAGAAGTCCTGTGGGTACATTTTTCTATTTCATAATTTTATCTCATGTTTTATTATCTTTATATTTTATTTCATCTTTATTATCAGCTATCTGATCTATTGAGAACTGAGACAGGGGGACAGAGAGGTCACCATTGACCAATGATTCCTTTGCCTGCTGTCTTAATTTCTGCTCCTTCTTTTATGCCCCCTGCTTTCAGGAATTTCACCATAGCCCAGATCTGTTACGATTTTCATCTCACTCATTGATTCTTCCTGTATATAACTCATGGGTTATCCTAGGACCTAAGTTCCTTCCTAAAATGAAGGCTGAGTCTATGCAATCTGTGGAGTGTCTCTATATAAGAAGATATAATATGCAACCTAATAAGCTAGAGTTTTATATTCTTTTACTGCGAAATACAATATCTGATTTTTCCTTGGTTTATTGCAGGTACAACATCCCATATGGAAGAGAGGCAGCACTTTATATTAATAAGAGCACATGTACCTAATGAGTATTCTCCATGTATACGTTTCTCAGCATTTTCATTAAATACTAGATCAGTGGTTCTCAACCTTCCTAATACTGCGACTCTTTAATACAGTTCCTCATGCTGTGGTGACCCCCAACCATAACATTATTTTTGTTTCTACTTTATAACTTTAATTTTGCTACTGTTATGGATCATAATGTAAATATCTGTATTTTCTGATGATCTTAGGCAACCCCTGTGAAAGGGTCATTTGACTCCCCAAAGGGATCACGACCCACAGGTTGAGAATCACTGGGTTAGATGTTCATGAAAGTGTATGATGATACTTGGGCAGATACTTGCCAGTCTTGTCCACTGATGTCAGGATTTGGATAGATAGCTTTGGTAAAATTTAGTTTTCAGAAGCTTTTTCATCTAGGGGAAAATATACTGCATCTGCCTGCCACTGCCAATGCCAAGATCTGACAGGGATGGGTGGTGACTCACCATTGCTGGATAGAAACCTTGGGAAGAAATGAGAGAGGGGAAGATTGTATGTCTCTCTCTTGGACCATTCCTTTTGATAGAGGAGAATAACATGGTGTAACATTTTGTTATCATTAGCTGTCAAGCTATTCCATGGTTACTGCTTGGAACATGTCAACCAACTTCATTAAACATAGCAATATGTTCTTTCCATGTGTATTAAGAGATGAAAAGCAGAGACTCAGCAGAAGTATTTTTCGAATTACTTGTTTACCAGCTTCTATCTTGTGATGAAGATTGTCTAAAACCTTCCTGGCATGGCTTTTCCAGACTTTAAGGACACATATTTTAACAGGGATTTCTTAGACCCCATGAAACAGAAAAGTCTCCAGTGAACACAGTGGTGCTTTGGTCAAAGTCCCAGCAGCTTATTCAGGAATGTCTCGCAGACTCTTCACCAACCTATGGCATTTGCTGGGGAGGCTGCCTTGACTCTGTGGGTGTCACTCAGGAGACGGCATGGTGGGCTTTCTTGACTCTTACAGGGAAACTAAGAGTGGGTCCTCTTCATTATTAGATATTGGTAACTGCAAAGCTTGCCATTGTCTGTTACCCATACCAGCACTACACAGTTTCTTCTAAGACCACAGACGGCTTTGTGATTCTTGAGCAATGAGCCCTTTGTTCACAATCATCCTCAAAACACCATGACTTTAGCGTGGTGATTAGTTTGCTATAATCATATATATGTGTATGCCAGGTAAGTTCTGTTGACCTTTCTTTCTTTTTTTTGGGGGGGGAGGTTGTTGAGACAGGGTGTCTATGTGTAGCTTTGGTGCCTGTCCTGGAACTCATTCTGTAGACCAGGCTGGCCTCGAAATCACAGAGACCCACCTGGCTCTGCCTCCCGGGTGCTGGGTGGTGCTGCGCCACCACCGCCCGGCTATTGACCTTTCTTAACCTAGCAGTTAATACTACTTTGACTTCCACTGACACCCTCACATCACGCAGTTTATCAGGCACGGAAATATAATGTCACAGCCTATGATAAACCATCTGTAGATTATTATAATGCAGTTAAGTTGCTTTGTGATGCTGGTTTACTTCTTTTTAAAGTTATTGTTCATTTTTTATGTGTATAGATGTTTTGCCTGCACGTATATCTGTGTACTATATTTGAGTCTGTGGAGGCCAGGAGAGGGTTTTGTGTCTCCTGGGACTGGAGTTCCAGACAGTTGTGAGCTGCCGTGTGGGTGCTGGGAATGTGACCCTGGGTCCTCTGGAAGAGGAACCTGTGTTGTTCTTAACCTATCACTGAGCTGTCTCTCCAGCCCTTGGCTTGCTTCTTTACTTTTGTTTTCATCTTCATTTTTCTTTAGGAGAAAAGTCATATTCATTACCTTATACCATTGAGTTCCAATTCAACCAAAGCGAAATTCAAGAATTTGGCAATATCTGGGCATGTTTCCTTTTTTGTTTCTCATCTTGTGCAATCTTAAAAATTTGACAATTGGAGAATATTACTGTTCTTATTATATGATACAACTGCATTTTTAGATCATGTATAATGAACCTTTGGCTTTTGTTTTGTTTTGTTAGGTTTGGTTTTATTTTCCTTTGGCTGACACCATCCTAGCCAATTTTAGAAAACAAAAGGTCCGTCCCATTTTTTTATGTATATCTTCTCACTTCACAGAAATTCCAGTCCCACAGTCCTTGATCTGAATAATGTTAATAACCATCAGAATCCCCTGACTAATCACCATGTGCCAGGCAAAATTCCAAACACCTGCAATGTATTACCCTCTTCAATCCTTACCACACCCTATCCAATGTGTTTCATTGTTATTTTCAGCTCACAGATGAATGTCTTAGAGAAGTTAAGCCAAGAAATTTACATCAGCAGACTCAACTGTATTTGACATTGGACCTTTGTGTTAGCGGCGTGTTTTCTTACCTAATCATGATGCTAGGAAGGCACTGTCTCACTCGGGTGACCCAGGGGAACCCTTCTGCTGACTAGAAGGGCTGGATGAGGTGGGGCATGAGATGCTTGGCATGTAAAACAGAAGCATGCTGCAATATAGAAGGCCACACATCTCATAGTCAGTCTAGTCAAACTTAATGTTATGTTGTTAAGTGGAAGTGACCTCAGTTGTTGCACCCTTTCCCATTCCTCTTCTGAAGGAGCTGGAGTTTGGAATTTTAAGTCTCATACTTACTCAGTTCCCCATACTGCCTTCCAGGTCACAGGCACAAACCCCCTGCATCCCTCTGAAGTCTAACCCAACCACTGCAATTTTCATGGTTTTCAAGTTTATTGGCATCTCTTCATAGTCAATGTTTTCTCTAGTTTTTTTTTGACAATATTTTAATGAAAGACGATGTTTTTCCTTTCTTCTTGAGAATAAAGTTCTTCTAAAGCGTTTCTTGAATGAACTTTCACAGAGATATTTTCAGAATCTCCAGGGTCTGGAGATCTTAAAGGAAAAAGAGACCAGTGTGAATCTACCTTGTACCACCTTGGTGTGAACCAACTGGGCCCTGGATTCCATGCTTAGCAAATAATCATTTTTGTTTCTACTTTAATAGGATCCTGTGAAAGTGGTAAGAGTTCTGGTCTATCTCAAGCTTTGTGTATTTGTGAAGCAGTGTGGTTTCCTTTCTGTTCTGCTCCTCAACTACAGGGATATAGTGAGGGTGGTAATGAAACAAAAAAACCTTCTCTTGCCTTTAGTGGTCCAACTAGTTTAAATGGATAAGAGCCCAGAGAGATTTCTCACTTTCCACTTCCCAATATCAAAGTAGGCAGTGGATCATGGGTGTGCTTGGAATTAGTAGTTGTCTAACACCTTCAGGGCAACTGAGTGGGAAGAATAAAAGGAAATCTGTCATTGAGAGAGCCATGAGAGTCCTGTTTCATAAATTCAGGTTGGCCTGCCTCTAAGGTCCTGAACAAAAGCTGAACCAATGACCCATAATTTGATTCTTTGGGTTTGAATGTTCAGACTGTGAAAAGCTTTGTTCTGTGTTCTGTGATCTGTGCTCTCTGCTTCTCACAGCCTTCCCCATTCCCATTTATTCACACAACACTCCATCCTCCCTTCCTGGCTCCTCAGGGTACCCAGGTAAACACAGTTTCCTCTGAGGCTATTAGCAGAATGCACTTAAGTGTCTGATTAGCTTCCCCAAGCAATTGAAACCATTTCTTGTCACTTGAAACATTGCCAGGTTAATGCTTAGATGACAGTTCTTGCCTTTAACTTTTTAAAGTCATCATATTGAGGTGTATGAGCTAGGCCAAGGAGGACTTTCTAAAATAATTAACAGAAAGAAAAATGTTTTCTCTTTCGCAGGAGGATGTCTGGCTCTGAAGACACAAGTAAGGAAAAAGAGCATGGAGCCAACCCACCATGAGCAGGGAGAAAAGACTCACTTTCCCCTGAACCACTGCAGAAGGCAATGCCAAGCCTCCGAGTGAGCACTGAAGCTCATCTGATCCATCATTTCTCCTTTACATCCCAAAGCCTTTCCACATTGGTTCTAGCTCAGACATTTTTCCTTGTCTCTTACTTTCTTATCTAATCTGGTAGGGTGCCACATTCTCCTCCCTATTTTAAAGAATAAATTTATACTATATATGTAAATAATTAATTATATCCTTATATAGATATAAAGTAGATGAATAAATTAAAAATCATATTTTAATTACCAGTAGCAAGCTTTTTTCCTATTTCTGGGTTATCAGTTTTTTTCTACCTGCCAATAATTCAGAAACATAAGGAGATGTCAAATTTCCACAGTCTTAGACCTACCTATACACACAGAGAGAGAGAGAGAGAGAGAGAGAGAGAGAGAGAGAGAGAGAGAGAGAGAGAGAGAAGAGTAGAAATTATGCCCAGTAACTCCTTACAAGCAACAAGAGGAGAAAACTCAGTTCCTGCTCATTTATACATCCCCTGTCATTATTTGTCTATGAAATCACAAGTGGTTTAATGAATTCAAGATAACAGAGATGAAATCAACACATTTCTTCTTCTAAAATAACTAATTTACAATTCTGCTGAAGTCATCACAAACAGTGCATTAAAAGCAGCTGATCCTGTCAGAAAAATTCCTAGGTTCATAACCTTAAAGGATCATGATAGGTGGTACCCAACATTTAACTTGGGTTTTGGATCTCCTCAGTGCTACTACTTCTCTTACAATGTGAGCAGTGCATCTAAGTTAGCTGTTTATTTCTACTAAAAGAGGAACTATGACTTCCTACCAGTCAGCAGATGGTAATATAAAAAGACCCAGATGAGAGTCTTGTCTTCAACATCTTCAATCAACTACATCTATAATAAAATATTTTACTTATGTGCTGCTATTACTGAACACACTCTCATGAAAGTGTTCTCCTGCCAAAGATAATTACAACAAAATAAAACAAAAAACACTATTCAACACATATTTGTAGCCATATATTTTAACAGGCATGAATGTGAACCTTAGATGAGAATGTACCTCAACTAAATGTTGGCCCATTGTTAGAAATGAAAGTTGGAAAGCAAGGAATACAAAGATTAGTAAAACCATTTGAAATTGGCAATATTAGTTCTTCCCTGTGGATGTTTTTCTTTTCATAATCAGAGCAAATTCATAACCATCTTTATGGAGCATAAAGTAACACACAAGAAAAGAAAGCCTAGAGGAGATATTTCTGATAGGCTATGCTCTGTTCTTCTGTCATATTTTCATTATACGACCCATTTAAATGCCCTGAAAGCTCTCAGACATGCTGCTGTATATATGCATGGACACAGATGGTCATGTCCCTGATTTTAGGAACCACCCCATTCCAGGTTCAGCTGGGTGCTTTTCTTATTACTAAAGGGAAACGTATCTTAGTCCTGTTTAATCTCTATTTTCTCCATATGCAAAATGACATCACAAAACACCAACATTTAAATTTAGAGTGAATCTTATGTAATTAATATGTGTAAATCAGTTATCATCCTGCCTAGCACATCATAGATGCTCAACACATTTTATATACAAAATTTCATTGTAAAGTTGTTATTATTGTTGTCACTGCTTTTTAAGTATTTCTGGATCTGGACTGTCCTAGGTAGAGTGCTGGTGGGCAGAGAGCTTTTGTGCATCTAGGATTCCTTAGGGGGTTCCTGTCTGTATGTTCTTTTCATATCTGTGCTGTGTGGGCTATGGGAGTAGATCCACTGGAAGGGGCTCTTAAAGGGTCTTAAGGTTGTCCATGTGACATGTATTAAGCAAATAGACATGAATATGCTGCAGAAATCTTGGCATCCATCTTTCAAGATAGACAAGACTTTTCTTAGCTTTTAAAATCTTGAAAATGTTGATATTATACTCCTATCCAATGGGATACTGGAATTTTATAAAAAAAATTTGAAGTAGATACATCAGTTCTTCACTATTGATAATCTTGATTCATTGCCTCCACGGCATCTTGTAGAACAATTTTTTTTGTTGTTGTTGCGAAGAACAGCATCTGATTTTACATTTCTTCCACAAAGAGCCACACATGCTTCCTTTTATCACTGCTTTATTTTTTGAGACAACTAGAAGAGAAAAGCAGTTTTCTTCAGCAGCCTTCTAATCCTACAAAGTATCTCCATGACCTCCTTAAGAATTTACACGTTATTTTTTTTTTTTTATCCAAGTGCGGTCTCAACTCCTTGTCTTGGTGGCATGGTGTTGACTAAAGAATACTGAGTTATCAACAATTAAGTTTTGAGCTGCTGCAGCCAACAACAACTCTTACCAGTGTAGGTATCATTTCTCCATCACCCCCTATTGTCACTCACCATGATCAAATCCATCATCTTGTTGGTTTATAATACAGGATTTATCATCAACTATTTTTGCTCTAAGGGACAACCAATATCTTAAATAATAGTATTTTTAAAAACTCATTCTAAAAAAGATTTATTTAGTTTATATTTATGAGTGTTTGGCTTGCATGTATGCCTGTGCACCACAGGTATGCCTGATGCCATAGAAGCCAGAAGAGGGCATTTGATCCTCCAGAACTGGAGTTACAGATGATTGTGAGCCACTTCACGGGTACTGAGGACTGAAACTCCTTTCCAGGAGCAACACATGCTCTTAACTACCGAGCCATCTCTCTTGCCTACAAACCTCAGTATTTCAATATTGGACTTTACAAAAAAAGACAGAATTATATTTAGCCACCAGAAATAACATTAAATTGTGTTAAACTGTAATGTAGCAAGGAGTGCTATAGTCTATATTTAGAAGGATATTCTCTTTGAGTTTCCCTGTCTCAATTCTCTGTTGTCCCAGAAGAAATACTAGATGCTTTTTTTTTCCCTCAATACTTCATCTCTTTCACACATACACCAACCCAGAAAGGTACTTAAAGGATATATGGGAGAGGAGAAACACAATGATTGAAAAGAACACTTTTATAAATTGATTGACCAATGACAGGTAGATGACTCTGTTATAAATCAGTTGGTGAAAAAGGAAGTTCACAATTCATTTCGAAACGTTCCCTTGCCCAAATGCATAATGTATGGAGGCTACCATGCTGGGCTCACTGTTTGCCCCAATCTGCTTTTCCATGAATTGATATTTTGTCCATTCAGTTTTTATAGTTATACAGTCTTAACGTTCATTTTTTTTTCACTATCTGCAGATATGCGTTATGAAATCTGGTGCTATTGTTCTTCAACAAAGCTCACAAGTTATTAGATATTGTATACAAACATGTCTATGTGCAGGATGTGACAAATTTTTTAAGTGGCTTCTTTTGAAACTAGTTATAGCATAATTCTCTACAAGAATCTTTGCAATGCAAAGATAGCTACTCTTTTCAGAATGGCCATTAGGCCATTAGGCCATGATAAAGTCAAATAAGAGTTGCGTAAAATAACATAAATATTTATAAAAAAAATACATACCAATCACCACTTGGTTGAGTAAGTATCAAATGCTATCTGTTCAGATGGTCTTTGCCTATGTAAAAATATTGTCACTTATACATCTAAGCATTTATAATATACAGCTGAACAAGAATCTTCATAATGCCTTTAAGAACATGGCTTCCCAGAGAAAAACATCAAAATAAGAGCAAAAAACATAGAAAGATGAAACTTGTGAACCCGAAGTGTTAAAATATGGTTCTAATAATTATGCACTCCTTTTGTTAATAGCAGAGTGATGTTTGCAATGTGTGCCTCTATTCTGAGTATTTTACAAATAAGGAAACAGTAAAAAAGTATTTACAACTAACTTCTCCATGTATGCACATAAATGAAAAGAAGCTTAATTCTTGCTCTTCTAATGTACCTTAAAATATTAGCTAGGTCTACTAGCAAGTATATGTAGACACAGGTTTATTCCATATTGTGTGAATTCAGCTTCAGAACACCAGAGCTCATCTCTCCTGGTTACCTGTGCAAAGAGTTTCCCTATCTCACTATCAGCAGATATTCAAGTCATTCATCACTTCTTTTCTTTCTGTAGACTTTGTTAATAATCCTTAGTTTGGAGTCTCCTCCTGTCTTTGAGCATCCTATGTGAAAGTGCATGCAATGATTTCTTATTCTTGACCCATCCCCAGAAGTGTACCACACCTGTTAGCCACCTGCCTATCCTCCCCCAGAAGCCACAGAGCACAGGCTCAGCCATGGTCAAGCTTTAACTGCAGACCAACCATCTGGTTAATAGAACCTCCATCTGCCAGCAGCTTTTGGCAGTCTGGGGAATGATTTTTTCTAAAGTAAAATGAGAGTTGCTCATGAAATAGCAGCAGAGAGACAATTTTATTGAAGTTTTCCCACTTTGACACCCTTGGGTCTTCTAAGGCCAAGTCCATACTTAGAAAATGCCATCAGTGTTACTCGACTTCACAATTCAAAGAGAGTTCAATGTTCTCCAGAAACTTAGATCAATCTGGCATAGATCATTCAGACTTTTTTTTTTTCCACACTGGCTCAGGTTTTACTGACAGTAGGCTAAACAAATGACCTAAGGGATAAGACTCATTATGGGCAAGATTTCCCATGGAGTAGTCTGGTCATAATTCCATGGTTTTAAATCACCATCATATTGGACAAGGTCATCATATTGTAACACACCTAGTGCATAAGCTGTTTCAGTTAGAAATAAAATAAGATAAATAAAGATGGCCGCACCTTTGTATTTCTTCATGATATTTGGTGAGTTGGTTCTTACAATTCTTGGAATCTCTTAGGGTAGATGCTGTAGTATAGTCTGGCTACTCAGCCTCTAGATACAAGAAAATCTAATTGACCCTGATGAGCACCAAAGCTGGCAGCACAGGCATCAGAATCTGTTTAATACATAAGATACGCAGTCTTAACCAGTTCCTGCTCAAATTCAAGATTCTCTCTGATTCTTTATTATAAGTTTGTTTTTTTATTTCTCTCGTGTTTTTAAGAACTTGAAATATTGTATATCACACAAGCCACACGTGCATATAGTATGATGTGTATAGTTATGCTTATTCTCCATTTATTATCTCATATTAAAACAATAAAACATTAAGTAACCAATGGTATTTTTGAACTAAAGTAGATACCAAAGTAGGAGAAATACAAGGCATTTGCTGGGATAGTTAGGACTGGGATGGAGGGCAAGCCAGAGATGAACAGGGGAAGTCAAGAGTAAAGAGGGGAGGCAGCTGCCCAGGAAGACAGGAATGCAGAGGAACCATGGCTACATGGGGTCAAGAAGGAGCAAAGGCAATACTGTTACTTCTCTTGAGCCCTCACGGCTAGTCATGCCTTGAAGAAATGAGAGAGGGAGAACTTGGTATAATTTCTCTTTATGAATGGGTAACTAGAATATGTGACTTTTTATGCTCAAGCTTCCCTTGGTTTGACCAATACTGTACAAATTTGAATAGGAGAGGAGTTGACTCTGGCTTAGCCTACAGAGCAAACCTAAAGGGTTCTGCTATCTTTTGATGGAGGATTGGTTAGTTGGAATTAGGTTTAAGATGATTTGGGCTGCTGTGCCTACAAGGCAACTTGCATGCAGATGCCTGGGAGGGTAGCGATCTCATAACTGCACTCCAGGCTTCACCAAGTGCTGCCGCTGTTTTTTGAACACCTACAGAACCCAGGGCTCAGGGTACTGCAGGGCTTGGTTGGTGCTTGGCTCAGGTCTTAATCAGATGAGGTGGGAGATCATGGGTCAAACTCAGGAGGAGTCATACATGTGAGGGACCTGGTATAAAATGCATAGAATCCACACATGGGGTAGGTCAGAGATTCCTTGTGAAGACTGATAATGGCCTAGAGGCGAACAAATGAATACAGCCAGTCTGAACAATTTAACTGATGTCAAAATGAGTGCACCCATAATGTCCTGGAAGTGAGACAAACACTGAGTGAAGTTCTGGATCTCCACTGACAACCAGATGCTGAGCAGTGCCTGCCCCGTGCCTGGCGAGCCCGTGTTTAAAAATACCTATTGCTCTCACCTTGGTTTTACTAAAGTCAAGTTTGAATACAAGTCAGATCATTCATTTTCATCTGTCTGTTTTCCATTCTTGAAAACCCTAGCTAAATCCGACCGTTAAATATCTGTACTTCAGATGAGAAAAGACAGAGGAAACCTCAAAGGACTGGAGCTTTACATACCGGTAACATGACAACCTCCCCTTACCTCTCCTGAGGGATCAACATACAAGAAATTCCCTATTATGGGAGCCAAAAGGAAGGAGGAAGCTTGGGCCGAAGTCCATAGCTGTCTGTGGAATAAGTAAAATGTATTTGAGTAAGTTCCCAGAATGGAGGTGCTAAACGCCACAAAACTGAGTCATTCATTGTCCGTCATCAAAGATAAACTGTTACCAAATGAATCAAAATTCTTAAGCCACTGAGGTAAAAGAGCAGTTTCTGAGCTCATACTCTGTCTAGGCAAGCTTTTGAGTGTTTTCTTGGATGAACCCACTCACATCCGTTTGCCTTCGGTGGCAGACTACACAATTGACGCCAGAGAGTGGAGCATGGGGCAGAGGAGGACCTGGAATGGGTCTGTCTGCTCTGGTGAGGGTTCCTTCCTCCTGGCATCCCTAATGAGACTGGTGAACACCAGGCTACGGACAGACTCTTACCTCATCTCTTCCTCTGATGCCTGCTTCCCAGTATAGGGGCTAAGTCAGCTGATGTCACGGGTTAACCATAGGTTTGACAGCCCTACAGCAACAGTCCTTTTAAATCTGCTTCCAGATTTCTCAAAACACTCTTTTAAAACTGACAACAGCTTTTTTTGAAATACAGTTCATACATCATACATTTGACTCACTTGTTTTTAAGTACATTTGTGGAGCCTATCAACCATTACCACAAACAGTTTTTGAACATTTTCATCACCTTAGAAACCCGATCCCTTCTAACAGGCATGCCCCATTTTTTAGAACCCTTTCAGTCCCTGGAAACCATAATTTACTTTGTGCTCTTATGGAGTTACCTGTCTGGTTATTAATGCAATGGAATCACCCAGCAACTCGCCTTTTGTGACTTGCTCTTTTGACTATCATGTATGATACATTTAAGGTGTATTTATGATGAAGAATGGAGTAATTCTTCCTAAATTTGATGGCTGAAAATTCCATTGTATGAGCTTACTGTATTTTTCTAATATATTCGGGAATGATAGATGCATGGGCTGTTCCTGCCTTTTGGATATTGGAGACAATACATCTGTATAAGATTTCCCAGATGTGTGTTCTTACCTTACTTGGCTATACACCTAGGAGTGGAATTGCTAGATGATAAGGTCTTCTAGTGCTTCATCTTTTGGAGACCTTGACTGTATTTCAAAGCAGTAGCACCATTTTACACTTTGAACAGCATTGAATAACAGTTATAATTTTACATCACTACTTTCACTAGTTAGTAAGTGTCTTTTCTTCTGTAATCATACTCCCGGTAGAGTGTGCTAGTTAATGTTATCTTTATTAATGTGTTCTTTGACAATGTCATACCTGTGTATAACACAATTTGGTTACGCTCACTACTCCACCTCAATCGACATGCCTCTGCTCCCAAGAAGTTCCATGTCCCACTAACTGTAATGTCTTTTTGTTTTTGTTTTGTTTTGTGACATACTGAGTTTAACCATGTCTGCCTGCATGAATTAGCTATTGAAACCTGGCTGCCTGCCTGGGTTATCCATTGAAACATGGGCACCTCAGCAGTGGACAACACTGGGGACAATGACTTCTTCCCCATAGGTAATAGTTGCTAGGAGAAAATGAATAATCATGATTTTCATTTGCATTTCCCTAGCGGCAACTAATGTTAGTCATGTTTTCTTTTATTATTGTCAGTTATTTGTATATCTGGTGGAAACTGTCCACTCATATCTCTTGAAAGATGCTATTAAGTTCATGGACAGACTCATGATAGGGTTCGGTCTTCTGCCTGTCTATGGCGAGAGCTTCATGCACTAGGTGCCCGGAGAAATATTCATGAGTTGATCAGGACCTAAGGTAAGACCAAAATGGCAGGACTATAAGAATGTGCTAGATAGACACCATAGCCTTAGGAACAGTTTCTAGAACGACAGTTGTCAGTTCTATGTGCCAACATGACTAATCTACAATCCCCATACAAAAGTCCCTCTTTCTTCATACATGTTAAAATCTTTAATGTGATGATCTTAGGATGTGGGGCCTTTGACAGTGAGTGGTCAATGAGGCTCAGTTCATGAACAGGAGTTGTATCTTTATAAAGGAGATTCTAAGGAGACTCCCAGCCCTTCTACCATATGAGATTATGCTGAGAGATATCTTTCTGTATTCTGTGAATATGTATCGCTATGATTGGTTGATAAATAAAACTGTGTTGGCCTATGGCAGGGCAGGGTAAGGTTGGGTAGTACATTAGGATTGAAGACAGATGAAGAAGGTGTAGTCTGGGGAGATGCCAGTGTGCCATCCAAGGAGCAACAAGATGCCACAGACCAGTAATGCCATAGCCATGTGGCAACATATAGATTAATAGAAATGGATTAAGTTATAAGAGCTAGCTAGCAAGAAGCCTGACCCATAGGCCATATAGTTTGTAAGTATTATAAGCTTCTGTGTGTTTACTTGGGACCAAGTAGCTGCTGGTCGTGGATAGGGAATATTCATCCTGACTACAGGGCAGGCAGGACCAGGCAGGACCAGAGAAACTTCCAGCTACAAGATTATGTTGCAGATGCTAGAGGAAGTTAATCCTCACCAGACACCTAATCTATTGGCGCCTTCATCTTGAACTTCCCAGAATCAAGAATTTAGAGAACTATGTCTACAGTGTCTATAAGCCACACAGTCTATAGTGTTCTGCTACAGTAACCTCAACAGCTAAGATACTGCCCTATTAAACCAGCTGTGACTGTGTAGGTGTTTCTGGGTGTGATTAGCTTCCTGTTATCGTTCAGAGGAGTGTGAGAGCATCCTAGCAAGTGTGGTAGCCTGATCCAGCTGGGATCTTACAAGCAGAGCCCAGGTTCCTCCTAGGGAAAGTATGGGTCTGGGCTATCGCTTCGATTCTGGCCCCAGAGTCTCAGCCTGACTTTTCTATAACCGGCCTCATGGATTTCCAGACTTACTTTGCCAGCCAATTATAAGGATGGGGGAGACAATTCGCTGGCTTGTATCTATGTAGTATATCCTAGTCACTCTATTTCTCTATGAAACTTTAGCTGATAGAAATGCAAAGCAACTTCTCTGCCTCAAAGGATGTTTGTTATTACAGACACAGAGGATGTAAGAAGTAGGTTGTGTGAGGGATGAAAATATACTCTCTGGAAACCGGGTCTATTCTATGAGTGAGCTGCAGTAGATTATGGCACCTTTGCTACCTCACCTGACAGGTTGTCCTCTGCCTTTTCCCCCACACCTTACCCTCCAACCACGGACAGTAGCACTGCTTCTCTACTGGCCACTTGTGCTTTCCAAGAGACGGGTACTGAGTCCAAAGATGAAGTTAAATACAGTGCAGGACAGCCCCACAGTAACTGTCATGGTGCAGAAGCTGGGGGACCCTGCAGTGCAGGGGACAGACATATTCTAACTGTCATGGTGCTGAAGCTGAGAGACCTTACTGTACAAATGTGTCTTTGTCTCCAGCTTCTGCCTTTCCTAGGGTGGACTAAGGGAAATGTCCCTTTTCACTTGAAAAATACTTCAAAGACCTCAGGCTATAAGCACATTGAGACAGTAAAATGGAACTTCAGATCCTCCCAAGGAATGGACTTAACAGAATGGACTCCATAGTAGGCAGAAACTGATTACTGCTCCCATATGGCTGTTATTCAAAGACCCTAATAATAACTAAATGCCTTCCTGGAGAACGGGATTTTTGACGTTAGCTGCTAAAGTGTCTGCTTCGTCTTTGTTTGTGATGGATTCTCAGTTTGGGAAATGAACTGCCAAGGCTGTTGACTATACCTGCTGATTCAGGGTCCAAGCTATCCTGTGAAATGGTTGCTTAGCTTGAGTTTCTGAGCTGCAACATTTGCTACCTTCTGTATCTGCCTTCCATGGCTGCAAACAGCAAGCTTGATTGCTAGAATTTGCTTCTGACATTGGAATGACAGCTTCTTCACCCTTGTTAAACTCACATCTTCCCACTTGAAATCAAGGGTTTCAAAGGTATAATTATCTGTGTGTAGTATTCACTACCATGGAAACATTCATGGGCATGTGTTCTCCCACATTTTAAGAATTAAAACTTATCCTCATCATTCTCTTACTAAAAGCAGGGATTTTAGACTAACCTTTTCTAAACTTGAGCTATTGAAGAAGTGGAGTCCATAGTTTGGGATGCTGGAGCCCATTTGCAAAGTAGTGAGAGAAGGCACACAGGCTGAATGCTAAGTGAGGCACTCAGTAATCTTGTCCTAGAGTCAAAGTCTTGCTCCTGATAGCTTGACTTGGGCAAAGTGTGGTTTGCATTTAACTGTCGGTCTTCACAGCTTTGGAAGGAAACACTTTTTTTGTTGGGGGAGATGTTTCTGATCCTCATACACTTACCTCATCAAAGTGTGTTTTCACTCTGCCCATTTGATGTCTGGAAGGCCTCATTAGGACTCATTTTATTAGCACTATTTGAAGGGTTCCCCCTGTGAAGACAAGAAGTTACATTCTCTAGAATGAAAATCCCAAAGCCCCTAAGAATCTGTATAAATTTGTAATTTTGTCTCAGAGAAACCAGACAAAATCCTTGCTTTCTTTGCTCCCTAGACTCTTGGGGACTTGACTCTTAGCTGACTCTTAGCATGCCCACTCCATGGCCCCTGCTTTCCATGTGTGGTGTTTACAGTCTAGGCTTTGATAGCCTTTATTTCTCTGCCGCCTTTTAAAAGGCTCTTAAGTAAGATCGCATTCTAATAGGTCTTTGGCCCGACTCATTAAGTTCTTGGCTCCTTCTTCAGAAGGGAGAAATGTGGAGAAACTAAAGTTATTGATGGAGTCATGCCTTTCCACCTATAAAATGAGAAAGATGAGGACGGGCCAACCTCTCAGGACATTGGCCCAAACTAGTCATCAGTTCCTTCTGTGATTTTAGACCTATTCTATCCTTCTCTTGCTCACTTAGCAGGTGCTATATTTCATCTGCCTGTTGTGGGTGTTTATCCCGCAAGTATAGTTTTGGGAGTCTACTCTCCTAGCACATCATAGTCATTAGTGGGATCTTATAGGCCGTTTTCACATATGTATACATCTGGATGTCTTTGCAGGCATATCTGTTTCACAAAGGCGGCCCGAACGTGGGGTGGGGGGTGGGGCGGGGGACAGTGTATCTGTATCTGTCTGTATTAGTTAAACCTTGTTCTTACCATGTTGGAGGAAAAAAATAAACTCCCACAAAACACTATATCAACATTTTATAGGGAAAAGTCTGCACCCATTTATCTTCCTCCCAGTCCCAGGCAGAGTTCCACATATTTGCTTCGTTTCCTGGCAAAACGTAAAATTGTCCCTCACTGGAATCTGTTTTTGCAAGTGAGTCAAAATCCTCTCCATGAATAAAATTTACAAATCTCATTCTGTTCCTTGCATGTGTCATGTGTGGTATGATCATTTTATGAACAAAGCAACAAAGCAAGTAAGGGTTATTACCTTTTTAAATATTTGTTTTCATGATGTTTAAAGTGTGTGTGTGTGTGTGTGTGTGTGTGTGTGTGTGTGTTTCTAGGTATTTGCATGTGAGTGGAGGTATCTTGAAGAGGCCTGAGGCACTGGATTGCCCTGGAGGTCTATTACAGATAGGTGTAAGACATCTGACATGGGTCCTGGGAATCAAATGTGGGTCCTCTATAAAAGAAGTACGGGCTTTGAATAACTGAGCCATCTCTCCACCCTCCCCAAATTATCTTTAATCGACAAACATGGTTTCCCCTACAATATACTCTATTCCTGCTTTTCTGTCCTCCCCAGTTCCTCTTACCCAGGCTAATTTTGTTTCACACTAAAGGGTTCTCTAAAGTGAAAACATCACTTGGTGCTCTGCCCCAATCTCTCCAATTTCAAATTACGGAAACTTTGTGTTCATTAATGGCAAAAAAAAGAAAAATAATAATAACATCAATGCATGTGGGTTCTTTGTTCCGTCTTCACCAGTATTTGTGTTTGTCCAATGGGTACATGTTCTTCTATGATGTTCTAAAGTAATGAGGTACTGTCACTACAGGAGATGCTTATTGGTCTCTATGCAATGGCTTCTGTGAATCAGCTTGACAAATATTCGTTAAATGTCCCTTGTGTTTACAAGAAAATTTAAAAACCTCAGAAACCAAAAGCTTATATATATTGATAATTTCTTGGTTTTACAGGATGAATTTTCTAGCTTCTCCCTTCTGGGAAGTCTAAGAGATCCTGGGGTTTTGTTTGTTTGTGTTTCGCTTTAAACCATGTAATTCTTTCGGCCTTTCCATGCTGATAACAAGTGGCAAGTGTCTGTAGTACGATCAGTTATAGTTGATGCTCACACTCATATAACCTCCCCTGTCCACCCCCATAGGTTAAGCATATCAGAACTCAAGGTACTGGCAACAATCTGGACAAAGTGGTCTCACATGATTCAGTGAAGACAGAATTTCCTATATGAAAATGAAAGAGGCTAGCATGACACAAGTGACATCTCATTATAGTTCTGTTTCAATTTTTCTCGTACTTTTGATACTTACATAGGAGTAAAAGAATATGCCAGAACCTCCTCTACAGGACATGGTTAAAAAGTATGGTTACTGCCTGGCGGTGGTGGTGCACGCCTTTAATCCCAGCACTCGGGAGGCAGAGCTAGGCGGATCTCTGTGAGTTCAAGGCCAGCCTGGACTACCAAGTGAGTCCCAGGAAAGGCGCAAAGCTACACAGAGAAACCCTGTCTCGAAAAACCAAAAAAAAACAAAAAAAAAAAAAGTATGGTTACCAAAACTACTCATTTCATTTTCTGACTGAAGAGAATCCTCTTTGTAAGATGAGATGAATAGATGGAGGAACAGTTGGGCATCCTCGATTATATTAAGGTGTGTGGTGTCAATCAGGAGTATAGAAGGATGAGCAGAGTGCTGACATGATACCAGATGAAGCATTTCAAGGAGGAGGTCCCTGGAAGTCCCTGAGAGTAGTGAGACATGACACTGAGGTATTGGTGAGGGACATTTCCAACCCACAAGAACAATCACCCACTGAAGCAGAAGTATTGATCTTTACTTACATCAGAGGGCTCAACTAGTGGCAAAAATCATTACTCAGAAGCACTATCTATTTTGATGGCTGGAGTTAGTCCTCCTCCCTGCGACTTCCTTTGGGACATACCAAATATTTCTCCAAAAATCCCACTACCCTCAAAGTCTGTTGTGTGTTTCGGTTGAAGCCAACTGAGTTGTGCTAGTCAGCTCTTGTTGACAGAACACCTGAATCAACTTAAAAGAAGAAAATATTGGTTTTGGTGTGTGATTTGGGACATTCCAGTCCGTGGTTGATTGGCCCCATTGCTCTATGCCTGTGATGAGACAGAACATCATTGTGATAATGGTGGAGGAAACAGTTGCCTCATGAAAGCTAGGAAGAGGCCAAAGTTTCATCATACCCCACTTCCACCAGCTTGGTCCATCTCCTAAAAGTTTCCACCATATTCCTGTAACACTGTCAGATGGGATCAAGTCTGAAATACAGCAAGATTTGGAGGATATCTGAGACCCAAACCACAGTATGGTACTTACTAGAAAATAAAGCATCAAGTTGAATTACTAAGTTGGTTAATAACCTGGACTAATTTTCATAGATCCTAATACTAATGACAATAATGAGAAATACTGAATTAGTCCTTTATATAAATAATTTGAGAATTATCCTGAAAAAGAGAAGACTTAGCTGTTTTTCAGGAAGAAAAAAGATTGAAGGGGAATGAAAAGAAAAGATATAGTTTTATTTCATTCCTCAGGCACCTTGGAAATTATTTTTTATCTTGTAATCTTTGGTTCATTTATGATATTCTTTATAAAATATATGCCTTATGAAAATTAATTAATTTAATTTTATTTTTTCCTTTTTTATTATTAAATTTTTTCTGTTCATTTTACATACCAACCACAGATGCCCTCTCCTCCCTCCTCCCACCCCCAGCCTTCCCCCCTAACCCACCCCCCCATTCCTACCTCCTTCGAGGCAAGGCCTCCCAAGGGGAGTCAGTAGAGCCTGGTGCATTCAGCTGAGGCAGGTCCACGCCCCTCCCCCTGAACCAAGTCTGTGTAAGGTGTCCCACCATAGGCATGGAGCTCAAAAAAACCCACTCATGCAATCAGATTGGTAAATACCCTAACTGTCAACATAGAACCTTCATCCAGTAACTGATGGAAGCAGGTGCAGATATCCACAGCCAAGCACCAGGCAGAACTCCAGGAGTCCAGTCAATGAGAGAGAAGAGGGATTCTATGAGCAAGGGGCATCAAGATCACGATGGGGAAATATACAGAGATAACTGAACCAAACTAGTGGAAACTCATAAACTGCACCAATAGCTGCGGAGCCCCCCATGGGACTGGACTAGGTCCTCTGCATAGTTGAGACAGTTGTTTAGCTTAAACTGTTTAAGGGGCCCCCTGGCAGTGGGATTAGAATTCGTCCCTGGTGCTGGAGAGATGACTCAGCCGTTAAGGGCTAGGCTCACAACCAAAAATACAATAAAATTGATTTATTTTAATTCTATTAATATCTCTTAGTAATTCGGAATACATTCATTTGATTTTATCATGTATAAAATACAAATTCTGTTATTTATACTGTCTTTGGTCATGTCATAAATCTTAGAAACTTCCTGTAGCTTTGCTGAGACAGAAGAATTCTGTATTGGATAAGACTACGCAGGATTAACTCACAAATTCCTTAGAAGGAGCCCCCGATGATGATTTCCCACATGGACCCTTTAAAGTGCACGCCTAGGTCACCCGAGATAATTGCTCGACAAGGTTTCACCAACATGGGACATCTTTCTTTAAATAAGGGAAGCAATAGCAAACAGCTGTTCCATCAGTGCTGTTTAAGGGAATCAAAATTGCTCTCCATCTGTGGATTAATGTAGAAAATAAAGTATAAAATTCGATGTTTGAATCTGCAGTATTGCTAGTTAGGGACCCGAGTTAAACCACAAAAGGAAACTACCAAGTACCCTTCCCAGCTACATTAATTGGCTTTCATTTGCCATGGTTCACAGAGGAAGCAATTTAACATGTTAAGGTGTGCCTTGAGTGTCCTGTAAACCTGCCTGCTTCATTTGAAGTTATGAGCTAAAATTTTGGTCCTTTTGAACACTATCCAAGTCACTGGGATTGTTTTCCCTTTTTATCAGTTGTATTTTATGTCCAGAATCATTTCACAGACAATGCTTTCATGTATGCTGGCCAGTCGCTTCCTCCAAAGCCGTCAGAATCAAGACAAAGAACTGACCTGTCAGCTGCTGTCTAAACCCACCAGTTTAGGGAATTTTAATGCTAAATCTCTCATTCTTTTTATTTTAGTTAGATACCATATCCTAATCCTTTAAACTCCTCTGTTTCCTAAGGCCCGACTCAAGTCTTCCCCCTTCTCAATTTCCATCCTAATTAGGTGGGAAAATCTTAAAAAATACTGACAAAACCATTACTTGAAAATTAAATTGGTTAGTGTGGGCTGGCAAATGTTGGCTTTATGGCTTCTTGGATAACTTTAGGTTTTTGGCTTTTTTTAATTAAAATTTTTATTTATTTTACATACCAAAGATTCCCCTCTTCCCTCCTCCAGCCCCTCCAGCCTCCCCCCTCCCAACCCACTCCCCCCATTCCCTCCTACAAGAAAGTAAGACCTCCCATGGGGAGGTACATTTAGTAAAGGCAAGTCCAAGCCCCTCCTTGTAATTTGATCAAAAAAGATGGGTGAAAATAAATAGATGATGAAAGATAAGAACTAAAGAAAATGAGGGAAGATGAGAAAATACAGGACAGGGATTTAGAAAACATGGGTCTGTTTTGAGCATGTACTTTTTGATAATTTTTTATTTTAAATTCATTTATTTATCTTACATCTTGACTGCAGTTTTCTCTCCCTCCTCTCCTTCCAGTCCCTCGATAACACCAACCATTCTCCTCCCCTCCCCAATCCACTCCTCCTCTGTTTCTGTTCAGAAAAGAGCAGGTTTCCCATGGACATCAACAGACCATGGCATATCAAGTTGCGGAAAGACTAAGTACCTCCCATTGTATTAAGGCTGGGCAAGGTGACCTAGTATGAGGAATAGGATCCCAAAAGCCAGCAAGAGTTAGAGACAGCCCCTGCTCCCTCCCACTGTTAGGAGTTCCACAAGAAGACCAAGCTACACAACTGTCCCATATATGCAGAGGGCCTAGATATTAGAGAGGGAGACGGAGGGAGGGAGAGAGAGAAGGAGGGAGGGAGGGAGGGAGGGAGAGGGAGAGGGAGAGGGAGAGGGAGAGGGAGAGGGAGAGGGAGAGGGAGAGGGAGAGGGAGAGAGAGAGAGAGAGAGAGAGAGAGAGAGAGAGAGAGAGAGAGAGAGAGAGAGAGAGAGAGATTTCATACCATAAGGCCCTTCATGGTTTTGTGCTGCATAAGAAATATATTGTACATTAGTTTCAATATCCTCCCAAATATGGAGTAGGGCTAAGAATGTAAATAAAACTTAGAACAAGACAGAAAACTCAAAAGAGGTGTGTGACAGTGAGATCAGGCCCCATTGTTTATATTCTGAAATGATTTCTTCTGAAACTTGTATCCAAATTGACCATTAAAAGCTAATCACTTTGTGGCTTGCTCCCCAGTTCTTACAGCTCCCTGTCTCTCATTGATTAAGCTACAACTCAGAAGTTAGTTTTCAATAGTGAAAAATGAGTTGAATGTATACAGTGCTGGATGCCTCCAAAGATGAACTGTCAAGCCTCAAAAAGACATAGCTTATGTATGGGTAAATAGATAAGTCTAACAGGAATTTCAATACAAAGACTTTCAAATTGCTCATATTCTGTTACCCATTGGGCTTTGGGTTGGAACACAGTTTAAAAGAAAATAGAATGACAGACATAACAATTATAACAAAGGAAGAAAATAGACAGATTTTCTGTTATTTAGCCAAAATATCGAGACAGAATAAATTGTCCCTTATGAGATTATGTCTGCTTACTAAAAGACAAACAGGAAATCAAGTAAATAAGATTCACCCTAAACAATGACAGGAATGAAACCATGAACCCATTCTTTCTTTGCATCTTCTCTTCAACATGTGGGTTAAGAACACAGATGATCCTAGTGTGTAAGCAAACATGAACTTCATGTTATCTTTCAAGTCTGCAGGACCAAAAGGGTGGCATTGACTAGATGGTATTCTTACAAAGCATGTCTTAATGTTTTAATCCAATAGGACTTTATGTAGTAAAGAATCATCATCATCAATACTGTCCCTTATGCTCCTACCCTCTTCTCTCAAGGAAAAAAAAATGCATGGCTATAAACACAATTAGAAAACCATTGTTGAACAAACATGCAATTAAATAAACTATCAAATTCCAGAGGGACTCATATGTCAGTTTCCAAGGAGTATAATCACATGGCTTTGTGAAGATAGAGATTTTCCTGTATTAAGAGTCATGGCATACTTTACAACATAATGTAGAACTTGGCCTCATGGTTTGGCAAATGTATTCCCTTTTCTCACACCCAGATCCACCATCAAAAGTGCTCCTACTATGTGTAAAAAGGTTTAGGAATGCTCAATGTGGCAGCCTTGAGAGCTTGTCATACCTGCATGCCGGATAAAATGTCTCCCATATAGGGAATAGAGTTATTTTTAGACTATCATAAACCAAAAAGGCACTAGGAGAATACCATGATGTAAAACTCCCTGTCATCCTTGTCACCACAAAGGATTTCTGTACCAGAGTTGCAACTCTCAAGGAGTCATGGCACAACTAGATGTTGCTGTCTTTCATCATTGCAGCAAGATCTGTTGTATTATGTCAGTGATGGTTGAGGACAGACGGACCAACGTCTCCCTCTAGGCAATGACTACATCCAGGCAGTTCCAAAAGGAAAGTCCAAGTGCCAAGGTGAGTCCTGTCTGATCAGGGCCCGTTAGGGTTGATGTGCAGGAAAAGGCCTGAGACTGTGGGTCCCTTAAAAGTAAGATGTGCATGTTAGTGCTGAAATAAATGTCCAGTCACCCCCACGGTTGTGTTTTTTAGTCTATGACAGTTACATTCCTATGCAAATAGATGCTTCCCATTCCCTAGCTGATGAACTAGTGGCAGTTGGTAGCTCTTTGGCAACTGATGTCCGTTGGAGGAGGGAAAGTTAGTTTTCTTCAGGGATGTGGCCCCTGACAGGCTACCCATGCTCCAGTAGATGGCCTTACATCCAGGCACATACTGGAGCACAACGAACTAAGGGGTTTCAAAAAGAGAGCACATGAAGTTAAAGAGGAAAGTTATGCGAAGAATTGGTAAGGAAGGAATGGGGATTGATCTGACCAAAATACATTACATGCATGTATCAAATTATCAAGCAATAAAAAAAATAGGATGATCACCTCATGTGTGGGTTACATGCTGACATTACATTACATGCTGAACATCTGAGCTGTGCATTTCATTTCAATAAATAGTCTGAAAAGAACTAAGTACAGCTAAAATATTATTTACAGTACAAAGTGCCATTTGAGTCTCTATAAACATAGATATATAGAGATGGGGATTAGGGTAGGGATTACTGTGATTAACTCCAAATGGCTCCTGTTCTTGGAAGTGTGTGATTTAGTGACCCATGCTGTTTAGGGTGAGTATTCCTAAGCCCATGTTATGGAGTTTAGTATTGTTCATATCTAATACACAAAGAACTTACTTTTAAATGAATTCTAGGTTTAGATATGGTAGCTCCTAATTATAATTCAGAAGCCCCTAAATACTGAAAATGATGTTCTAGGAAATTTGCATTTAAATAATGTCAATGTTTTCAAGTTTAAATCAATAAACAAAATGATTATTTTAGCATTTTCTCCTTGCTATTAAAGCTTAGGAGCCCTGACTGTGCCTTGTGTAAGGGCAATGAACAATGGTGACCAGAACAGAGGGCCTACCACAGTTCACATTGCTTACCACATTTCTCAGCATGCTTTCCTGCTGTGATTTTGAACAGGATTCTTAGCCACAAAGCGTTAGCAAATACATGAGGTCATATGAAATTCTGGTGGTCTTGGTCAATGATTGAAGTTTTAAAAAAGATGTAAGAGTCCACACAAGTTGATATAGCTGCAGATTCCCTTTCTATCATAAAGACCCCACACAGGATGTCTGAAATCTCAAAAGTCAAATGCTTAGTAGAAAATACTATTGTGATAATAATTTGAAAAAGGTTTAAAGTCAGATAAAGTGGTACACGCCTATAAGCCAGCACTAGGAATGGAGGCAGAAGCAAGAGAATCAGGAGTTCAAACCTTCACAACATAACGAGTCAGAAATCAACCTGGGCTATGTAAGAGCCCATCTCAATAAACAATAAAAGATATTTTCCTGTATATGAACAGGATTTTATTTATAACACAAACTATCTACTCCCAAACTCACTAGTTACTAAGAATTACTTATCTGCTAATCCCTCCAGAAACATGTCATAATACTTGAAAGAAGATAAAGATGAGATAATGAGAGAGCTGGAGGAAGGAGGGAAGTGATGTATAGCTGCTTCATCTGACCCGAGCCACCTTCTTCTGAAGGGAAGTGGAAGCTAAGGGAAAAAAATGCTAAAGTGGAGACTCAAAAATTACAAGACTTGCAAGGTACCTTCCCAAGGTTATAAAAGCAGTAGGCAGTTGCTGGGAAAGGAGACTCTGCAGAGCTGATGGCAGGTAAAACAGGAAACCCCAAGGATGCCGCTCTTAGGAATTAGAATTATCACCCACACTTCCTAAGTAGGCTTTCTTACTGCCCACGCTTCTGTAAGCAATCTTGCACTGATGGCCCCATAAGCAACACCAGTAAACTCAATGGGATCACCAAGACAGCCTTGGGTGCAAGTGTTTTTCTGGTCTGTCATCAATGCTCAAACTGCAGTAAATGGATGTTTCTTCGTATCTTTACAGAAAAGGCACAAAAGCATGGTCTACTAGACTGAGGACATTAGTCTCCCTCATTTCTTTTCATCTGTACCTCTCTTACCATCTGAGAACCTCAATATTTGTGCCTTTGTATTTGTGTTGTTCAAATCAATAGTGCCAACAGGCAACTCACAACTATAGTTAGGTGTTGTGATATAGTTAACCCTAAGTTAACTCAAAATCTGAAGACTGTGTTTCTGTCACTGTGACGCAGGTTCCCTCATTATAAATTTCTGCTGATTTATTTGTTTGTCAATCTCTGACCCCGAACTATAGACTCCATGAAGGTAGGTAAGCATTTCAACCATCTTGCTCAATATTACACCACCAGAGCCTAAGAATGACTCATTAAAGTAGATGGTGTTGAAGGCATAACCATGTTCTAATCACTGTCTGAGACTGTTGACACATTCCACTACAAAGAAGCCCAGAGGTGCTCCCTGAGAAATTAGGTGTTGGGAAAAAAAATATTTCCTTGTCATTATAGGTCACTATTAGTTCATAAAATGTTTTAATTTTCTTTTCCATAATCTATAGTGGTGTTTCCAAACCATTTAATGTATTGTTTTTATTTTTTATCAGATTTAGATTAGCATCTGAAGCACAGGAAAAATAGTTTGAGAGATTGAACAAAGACACCCTGCGTGAGTAGGGAAGAAATCATAAGGCTATTGAGTGAAAATATTGGTGCCAGGGATGGGCTACTTCCCCATGAGTTGTTGCCCAGGAAGCCCCACTAGGCATAAAAGCTGGAGATACTGCTGTTGATGGTATGCCAGAAGTAGATGTCAGTTCCCCTTTGCTGAAGACACTGTACATTTTGGCTGTGGGACATAGAGGAACAGGACTGAGACTGAGCACTAAGCTTCTTCTCTGCTGGCTGGTGTCACAGTGCCAGGGGGCACTACGTGGGCTGCTAAAGGACAGTTAGCACTCAGATTGTTTTCATCTGTCCCTGTGTCATACATCCTCATGAGCAAGACTGTGAGAGGCTACTTTGTTCCTAGTTTAAAATTCTTTCCACGCTGAAGTACTTGCGATGCAGAGGGCTCCTTGATCATCATAATTTCCTATATTGGGCTATTAAGGCCCTTGTCTATGAGTTCAATCATGGATTTTTTTCCTTCCTCTGTATTAGAGACCCAGGGATATCTTCTATCACTTTTACCTCATTCTCTCAATCTTCGTTGTCCAAATTTTCCCCTGTGCTCTCATGTTTTGGATCCCAGCAAGGACTCTTTTGCACAGTTCGGACGTTCACCATCTTTCCCTTAAACTCTGCCAGCTCTAAGAAACAGAAAGCCAATACTTCCATCTCTTTCTCCCTTTTTCCATTTTCCTTGTAAAATGAAACATCAATGCATAGGATGATAGACACACGTCTTTCCCCCCCCCACACACACACTATAATTCATCGGAGTGCAGCCATTTTTTTGCTAAGACTTCATCTCAGCTTCAGTGGCATGTCTTATCCCTCATGGTAATGCCACAGTTTGATGCCACAGCCTGCTTACAATCTTGTCCTAAGTATGTTACTTTTAGAGGTTGTGATATGTTCACTAGCCATCAGCCATTTGGGGAATATGTGCATACCCAGGAAGTGGACAACACCCATCAAGTAAACATATCACCCTATTTCCTATCATGTGGTGGAAGATGCCTACTCTGGGATTCCCCACAAGGCTCCATTATTCTTAGAAATCTTGGCCTTGGTTGCATGTCTCATCACCCATCTCTGGGTGTGTATACCTACAGCCACATCAATAAGGCACACCATTCTATTTATATGGGGAAAGGCAGCTGCACGAAATTGGCCCTGGGTGTACTCTACCCTCAGACACACTAGTCTCAGTTGCATGTCTCATTGCCCATCAGGATCCATGCAACCACTCCTCCACACTCATCTTTGACTCTCTCTGAGAATGATCAACAAATATCTATTCACCATAGGTAGGGCATTGATGACAGACCAAAAAGCAGATTCCACCCAAACACATCTCAGTGAGCCAACAGGTTATTACAGGAGTATAGATGAGAGGTTACTTATGGGACCATGGGTTACTCAGTTGCATCTGTACCACCAAAAAGCACACACTAGCATGAGAGGCAGCTCCTCAAAGCTTCATCTCTGGTACTCTTTGCACAACTTTCAGGAAGCTCTGTAAGCCAGTCTCCTTACTTCCCTGGCAAAGGGGCATATGAAGCTTATCATTTTCTGGCCCTCCTGAGTCTTATAAGTTCCCTTGGTTTCTTGAGTCTTATGGGCCTATCTCATCCCTCTGTAGTTCTCAATAAGTAGTGGCCACTGTATTCAACAAGGTAGATACATAAATAGACAGACAGACAAACAGACACAGACACACACACACACACACACACACACACACACAGAGAGAGAGAGAGAGAGAGAGAGAGAGAGAGAGAGAGAGAGAGAGAGAGAGAGATACAAATTCAGATAATTACCTGTACTGTTGAGCACTCTGCTAGTAAGTTCAGGCCTACAATAAGCCCTGTAAAGAAGGAAGGGCTGAAGGACGCTGCTTGACACAGCTGAGGATGTCAGTGATGGGACTGAGATTGTGATTTTTACCAGCATGGGAACAGGAGAGACAATAGAGTGTCTCAAACTTTATTAATCAAGGCTGCAATGTTAGCAATAAAGTGACTGTGTTCAGTTGATTATTCCTTTTGTACCCAAAGCATTATATTCAGAATTGTTGCCAATTGTTCTAGTTTCCTTTCTGTTGCTGTGATAAAACACTCTGACCAAAAGAAACTTGATGGAGGAAAGCGTTTATTTGGATTATGCTTCCTAGCCACAGTCCATCATCAAGGGAGGTAGGGTAGGAAGAAAAGCAGGAACTTGAAGTAGAAACTATGGGGGAGCAGTGTTTGTTGGCTTGTTCTTTAGTCATACCTCACTAGTTTCCTTATATAACCTAGTGCCATCTGTCTAGGAATGGTACCATCTACAGTGTTCTAGGCCCTCCTACGTTAATTAATAGTCAAGCTAAGCCCCCAAAGACATGCCCACAGGCCAATCTGACACACGCAATTCCTCAGTTGGAGGCTTCTTCTCTAAGAAGACTCCAGACTATATCAAGTTGACAATTAAAATTAACTGGAACACTAATATCAGCACTGCAAACAGAAATCACTCCAACTAGGTGCTACTGAGTGGACAGGTGGGACCAGGAAATGCTGCTTTTCATTATATAACCTCTGGTAGTGACTTATTTTAGTCATTTGCATAGAGCACTTAGCTTTTATACATTGTTTAAAGTTGTAGTTTATATTGAGGTCATATTTGAAAGAGCAAGAGGGTGAGCAGGCAGACTACTGCACGGATTTTGCAATAGTTCATGGGAGTGAAAATAACAGGCCTCTACAGTTAGTAAACAAGGAAGTGGCCAAAGACTGGGGGAAAAGGAAAATGAACAGACAGTGGGAAAAGGGAAGAATGAGTGAGATGATGGCATTTATGGAGTGAAGAGACTTAGTAGCCAAAGGCTGATATGTACACAGAACTCAGGCTGTTATCTACCCTATTGTTTGTATACTTATCTAGAGTGATTTGAAAGCAAGATATCTCCTCTTCCATAGGGCCTGAAAATCAGCAAAGGGAAGAGGGAGATGTTCCAAGAAGGATTTTGTCTGCCAGAGCCCTTACCTAGGCAAGCACTTTGCTGGGGATATAAAACACCCCAAGCAAATTCTTAGAAAGGACACAAAACAAGTTCACCTGTTACATCTGTATGTGTAATGAATAAGTATGATATCCAGTTGGTAGAATTCCAGTTCTCTTGAAGGCAGGCAATCAAGGAGAAACAGCAAACATTATATTGTGTTAATGCTCTGACTAGCAAGCCCCAAAGACAGTCAGGTCTACCAGAGTGTGTGTACCTATGAGCAGAACTCAATGTCCTACAGAAAAAAATTCAAATACCCAAATTATCAGATCACCCTAGTTGCCAATGACTTACTGTTCTATTTATTCTATTTGTTTTTGCCCTTCTGCAGCTTTAGAGAAATTTCCCTATGACAATATCCAGACAGGTGTGGTAATGTGTGACCTTTAATGAAGAAAAATGAACAGTAAGGAATTTTAGATTATTATACTTTTAAAATGTTATGAATTTCTGACCAAATCTTTTGCAGTAAATTTGAATCATGATGATGCTTTTTTATGCATTCCAAACATACACACTAGAGTATAGAACAGTGAACAAAACATGATAGATGTTTCAGAAGCAAAAAAAGCAAAGCCATGAGCAAGGCTGGAATGACAGACATGTTAGGCTATGAGTTTGAAAGCAAGTCATGATAGTATGAACTTGGCTTGTACATAGTACACAGGACTGAAATAGTCCTATACAGGCCAGGGAAACATTGTAAGCAAAGTGCTGAAGCCATCCTGAACTCACAGAAAACTGCAGGAAAAATACTGGACCAGCCTGTGATACAGCATTTAGCCTGGTATGGAGCAGCATTGCTGGAAGCTACAGGCAGGTCACAATAGTGCAAACATTAAATCAAGGTTCTATGGTTTAGGGACTAGGTCGGTGATGTCTTCATAACCCACACAGTGGAGACCTCTCCAGAGTGGCCTCTATTCATTAGGACAGCAGGCCAAAGGAAGAGCAGCACTAACTGAAGATCCTCTGTGCAGGGATAGGGGGATCTTCAGTACTAACTTGCTCTCTTTTTCTACTCTGCAGTTTAGTCAGAAGGTAAAACAAAAAGACATACCCAGTATTCGTTCCTAAAATTATAGTAACAGCAATATTCTAACTCTCCTATCTACCAGCACTCTCACTGTGTGAGCACTCTATGAAGAGAATTACTATAAACTAAGACATATTTTAAAGGAGTGGGAATAGAATTTATGAGGGATTTTGAGAGCCACAAAAACATTTGAAGGATCAGAATGGGAAAACAATTGCCAAGTCAACCGTATGAACATGAGGAAAACAGAGTCAGGGCATACAGGTGTCTATGCAGCATGGCATTATAAGATCTCTAGGAAGGCTTTTTTTTTTTCACCAGAGAACTTTTGTCATAAATCTCAACAATGGGTTTAATAGTCAAAAATCTTAATACAGCCTTTATATCAAAAGTATGTCTTTGTCACAGTGTGTTGAAGTTGGTCTTTTCCTTTGTCAGAGAGTTGGGCCTACCTTTTAAATTTTATTTCCTAGTCATACTGAGTGCTAGATACAGAGAATAAGTTCATACTTAACACGTCCTTACCCCTGTTTAGAGAATCTGCAGTAAACCCAGAGACAACCTATGGAACACTTCATTATTGCTTTCAACTTTTCAACCATGCTGCATGGACCCGCTGCAACAGGACTTCACTGATCCTCACCCAAATGCAGGGTGTATTCCCCACTTGCTCATTGAAATGTTACCAGATGTCACATGATCAGGGACTTGAAATGCTCTTACAAGGTTGTTTTTTCCCCCCATATTTTTGCTTTGCTGACTATTCTGAATAATCAGTGTTCCAGCATTATGGCCAATACGTGAAGTCAACTTGACCCAAATACATAGTTTGGAACCAAACCCATCTGATAACAGCCAGGATTGGTTAAACTCTAGTTAAACCAGAGATGCATGGAATGTAAATAATTATTTTTTGTTATAATCCAGTGATTCAGTAATTTTAAACAGTATTATACCAATGCTTGACTAAAACACTTTATCTCTTGCTGAGCAGAAAAAATAAATTCCAAGCAGTTTAAAGATATAAATAAAAGTTGAAAAATCTTAAAGTGTAGAGTAAAGGGGAAAATATTTTTAAGTTGTAATGTTTAATTATCATATATTTAATAATTAAAACATAAACATAAAAATATCACTTAATTATCCTATACTTAATACTCTGTAAAACAAATACACTACGTAATGAGATAATTATGGAGCACAGACTGGGAGATGACACTTATGTGTATGCCAATCTAAACAGTGTCATCCATAACATTCAGGATCAATAAAACTATAAAAGGCAAGCAAACAATAGAAAAATGCCCCAATGATAGGACAGAAGAAATCCTCATGGTCAAGTGTCAGATGGAAAGATGTAAAATCTCCTTATTGTCAAGGAAATGTAAAACAACAGGATAATAAGATGCTGTTTTGTGATGAAAAGATATACTAAATTCAAACCATCAGGCAGTCCTAAATCTTGGTGAGGATGTGAAATGATGGGGTTTTGTATAATTCTAGTAAAAGTATAAATTGGCAAAAGCCTGTTAAAGAATGTCATCTACCAGAACCAAATCCAAGTCCATTCAGCACCTCTAGTTAAATTTCACTAGCCATCAGAGAAATGCAATTGGTATCATTATCTGATACCAATCCAATGTTCAGGCTCCTTCTGTGCCTCTTTGTGAAGCAATACTTAGCTGCTTGCTCCAGGAAACGTTTCCTCCAGAGATAAGAGTGCCAGGTTGCGAAGATAATTTGCTTATCGTGATTAACAGCTTGCTCATGCATGCTTCTTTCCAGAGTCTTGTCTGACTATGCCCACCAATCCAAATCCCTTATGTCATAAATATTGCCTGATTTACACCAGTTTTCTGTCATAGCAGATCTCCTTCAAAACAGGCTCTAAAGCCACGTGGATTCCCTTTTCTAAATTTTCTCTCTGAGGCACTGTTAAGAATCTGCCACAATGTTCATTCTCACTGCAGTTGGCATAATAAACTTAGATTTTCTTCAACAAGTGCTTTTTGTTTATCCTATTTGGAGGGTAGTAGTTTAGGTTATTCTCTGAGGATATTTTGAAGCAGATATTAGTAATAAAGTTGAAAACGTATATATAATAAGGCCCAGGAAAAGCAACACATACATAATCTGATGCATATGATTAAACTATGAGTTTAGTGAAATGGAAAGTCATTTAATAAGTTGCAACCCTCACTTCTTTAGAATGAAACAGAATGGATGTAAATGAATATGAATGAAATGGAATGGAGTGCAGTCAAATGAATAAAATACATTAAAATAGCAAAATTTCTATGAACTATTTTTATAAACTTTTTAATTCAATATATGTATGCATGGTCACATATACCAAACATTAAGTTATATAAAAAACAAAAATTGCAGTTTTTGTATAATGATTTTTATTGTATAATAAAAAACTAAAAGCAACCTCAATGTTTACAGATAATAGATATGCATTTATGCAGTGTATACCATACAGTAATTAAAATGAGTGAACTATAATATATGTGTATATATATATATATATATATGTCAGCAAAATCTTAAAAATATACAGCAAAAAGAAGAGAAAATTACAAAACAAGAAATCAAACAATGCAATCAATAAACAGCCTGTGTGTTGAACAGACAGTTCTCAAAAGATGAACTACAAGTAGACAATTAATACATGAAAGTGCGTTCAGCATTGCTCGTCATTAGAGAAACGCAAATGAAGACTACATTAAGATTCTGTCTCGCCCTAATCAAAGCAGCAGGAATTAATAAAACAAATAAGTTCAAGAAGCACATTTTAAAGAGGATTTGCTACAGCAGGACTCTAAGGACCTAACATACGATGCACATAATGTATGTGGAGGCATAGACACAGATCTCTAGGTACTGTTTCCTGGTTTACCAGCGTCTCCTCACAGTTCTGATTGTTTAGTTAGGGATCATACTTGCTACTCATTGATGTTCTAGAGTAGAGCATCCTTCAAGAGTGGAACACAGCAAGTTGAATCAAAGCTGCTCTTTCCCCAGCCCTGTGCCATCCATGACTACTTAATTGTCTATAGTTCTCCTGTTCTCTCCTGCAGCAATGGAAAGGCATCTCTAGATACGGTCTCAGAGAAGGGTTTAGTTCTCATGCCCTCTCTGAGGATCTAAAGAAAACAGAAACTGTCTCTCTGGGTGGGCTATGGGAAAGAGCTCTGCAGGGTGACATTTCACTTGAAAGCCCTAGTACGCCCTTTGCATCTGGAAAGTGTTCACCAATCTGAGATTCAGATCTCAAGTGGTTTAATTACAAGATGAAAACAGTCACCATCAGAATCATTCATAAACCACAGATGAGTTACAGCTCCACGACCAGCTCTCTGAGCGTGGTGCACAGACTGACTTGGGCTGTTGTTTGTGTTGGCATTGGAGACAGCTCGACTGCGCCAAGGATGATCCTCTAACTGGACCGTTGTTTCACAGAACTGACCAGTTGTTTGATGAAACTGGCTGAGGAGCCTCTTGTTTTGATGTGGTGTAAACAGAACCCCACTCTCTTCCCAGTTCTGTGCCTTCTCTCTTGGAAGGACTTGGCTGAAAGCCCCGTTTGTCATAAAAAAAAAAAACAAAAAACTGGAGACATGCACTCAACTCTTCAACATTCAGTGCGTCACCACATCCTTTGTCTTTCTCCTAAATGGTTGAGGAATTTCTTTAAAATGCCGTAAGAGAATCCATGGCTGATATGTAAAATTAAATTAAATTATAAAATAAAATTAAAAAAAAAAAGAAAAACACTCAAAAAATGCCGTAAGAGAAAGAAGGAATAGCTTTTGGCAATAATTTTGGGGACTACAATTAGTAGTATAAGGTAAGGCCCAATTCAATTGTAATATGAAATATTAAATACTAAGATTAATGAAGCTAATGGTAACATAAAAATGGCCTATTGATCAATTACCATGCCACATTATTCCAAGCATAAATTCAAACTCATCTTTATGACAATTTTGTGAAATAGGTAATGGTTACTACCTTTTTGTAGCAGTTGAAATTGAGGCGTAAAGATTTTAAGCAGTCTTCCCAGGATTATAAAGTCCAAGGAGGAGCCTGGTGAACTATATAGTTAACTCTCACCTTTTACACACAAGACAGTTGGAGTCCCTGCAAGGTGGAGTCACTGGAGTTCAGGGAGATGACATTAGTCTCTTCAGGAGTATAGGAGACATTTACCTAGCCCTCTAGCCCAGTGAAGTCATCCCTGGCTTTGTACTCTTTTCTGTCAGTGAGAGCATTTCATACAAGGCCAAGAAATTGACTTGCTCAAAATTAGTCATTTAGCACATGAGGTTCAAGTCTCTAGATTGCTGGCCTGCTTTTCCTGACTGTGAATCTGGACTTTTCCACCAGACAATTTTTAATTTGAATAATTTTAATTTGCCTTATTTTACATATTTTTATAGTCACTTAGAGCAAGTCATCCTAATAATTATATTGTAGAAGTTCTTTTTTCAAAAACTTCCATTTTGAACTAGGTTTCACTGATCATGTTACTATAAATAATTTACAAAAAAAAAAAGCCTCTAACATGATTAGGGATTGGGAATTTCTCATCCACTTCTGTGTGGAAGTTGGCGGTATTCACTAGATGCTCTTCCAGAGGTCATGTACTGAGTGCCACACACACTGGGAGATACAAATCCCTTGACTTTTTCTATGGGTATATGACATCACAATGGCTACCTTCGTTCATTCTTCCCTATAGAACAGAGCTTGGCTTGAAAAGGTAGTTGGAAGCAATCCAGCTGCTGTCCCTTCAGGAATTTATATAGTGCTAATTAGTATTAAACAGCAGGAAACAGATACTGTAACACCTCATGAGCTCTCTTCCTTGTCTCTTTTCTGGAATTCATTTGAAAATCGCCAAAGAAAACAACTAACAACTACTTTTTTTTCCCCAGCCAATATCTGAGCACAGCAGTGGCATCTTTGATAGAGGAGTTTCTTAGAAAGACATATGTTTTCAAACATTGATCAATCAAAGGACACAGAAAACAGAACTGGGACTTTTAAGTAAGAGGAAGATTTACTCAAGTCAACCAAATAGCAAAATAATACAGTCCTCCATTACCTGATTTTTCTTTACCCAGTGTGAACACAAACATAGAATCTGGAGCACCATTCCTACCACTATGACGTAAGTGTTTCTCTCAGAGAGTAAATTCTTACTGAAGGTCACTTTTGGGGACTTCTTTTTTTTCCTTTTCAAGAACTTATTTTTCATTTGGTGTTGTTTAAAGGCCACAGCTGTATTCATTGACATCACTTTCTACAGTAGATTTTTCTGACTATCAGTAAGCAACAAAAACTTGACAAGTTTATTATAATTGAATATTTATTGATAACATTATTGAGATAGCTTGAGAAATATGAACATTTGTTGAAATACCCATTTTAAGAGGTTGGATTGAATACCCTAGAAATAAAGTGATATCTGGAGGGAATTTCTATTGGAGACTGGAGTTTTTCATGATTTCTAAAGACTTTTATGCTTTATAGCACAAAGCAGCCATAAGTATCTCATTAAGAGATCACACAGATTTTCAAAGAGAATATTTTCTAACAGTGAGAACTGGAGGAAACAAGAATAAAAAAGCGACCAAAGGAAAGCACTCAATAATGACTAAGAACCTCTATCCCCAGTTCCTTCCATAGGAGGGTATTTGGCTCAAAGGAAAGACTCTCAACTGTGGGTTCATGAAATCACCAAGGAAAGTTTTCATAAAAACCATTATCCATGACCTTGCCGCAAATAAATTTTGCCTAAGTCTCTTGATTGGGACCTGGATATATCTCATGTTATCAGATGGCTCTGTACAGGTGTTTTGTCCACAGTGACTGTAGAAACACAATAACAAATGAGAAAGATCCACTGAAGCAATGCTAAAAACTCTAGCAGCCCTTGCTAAGCTTGGGTAATTTATCCCTGGTCATGAGTGTGTTATGTCAGACATGTGGCTGATTTGTGTCTTTCCCCAATGTCAGAATTCATTGAACAAGAATAAGTTTATAAGTTATATTGATTTTGTTGTTTGCAACTTTCTAAGTAGTCTTGATTTCCTTTGACAGCTGGCTGTTGGCAAACACAGGTTTAATTATTCCAGTCTTAATTTCAATATTAATTAACTGTCAGAGACTCCATTATACATTGCTGTGGGATAATCTTTTTGTACACTGTGAAGATTTGTCACTCAGATTGGTTTCATAAAAATCTAACTGGCCGGTAGCTAGACAGGAAGTATAAGTGGGACAGCCAGACACAGAGGATGCTGGGAAGAGGAAGGGTGGAGTTGAGAGTTGCCAGCAGAAGCTGAGGAAGCAGGAGATGAGCCTGCCATACTGAGAAAAGGTACCACCATGTGACAGAGGGTAGATAAGAAATATGGGTTAATTTGAAATGTAAGAATTAGATAGTAACAAGCCTGAGCTATTGGCCAATCATTTGTAATTAATATAAGCCTCTGTGTCAGATATTTGGGAACTGATGGATAGGAACAAAATGTCCACCTACAATACATTACACAGTAAATGTATTTGTCTCTTTATATGTGTGTGTATGTATTTTATCTAATGGCTACAAAAGGGCTAAAGAAGCAGAAGCAGAATTCAAGGACTTCAAGCTGGCCTTACTGGCAGCAGTGGGAAAAAGCTTCTAGAGATCCAAAGAGACTCTTGGTTGGGGAGGACATAGATAAGGAACCCTGTAGGTGGTGCTACCCTCAGCATCACAGATTTGAGCTCAGTTTTAAGGTCGAGCCAAGCTGAAGAGGTGAGGTATCCAGACATGCAGGGTCATAGAGACAAAATACAGGATCAGGTCCAGATGAACATATGGACAGACAAAGGGATAGCAGTTGGAATAGGTCACATCAGCAATGGGGGTTGAGTTGACTGAGACTCCTGAGACAGTCAGGGGTTCTCTGTCTTTTCATCCCTGACACACAAAAGATGACAGATCAGTGTGGTCCATCACCATATCAGGCACAGATATTTCTCTCTCTCTATGGGGTCCAGGTGAAAATGTTGTACCCTCTCTTTGTTTGGTGTGTCTGACAAGCTCTCTATCCTGCTTTTCCTTAAATAAGACCATGTGCTCATGTGTTCTCAACTTACTTTGATAAATTGAATCACCGTTTGTACTTTTAGAAATAAGTTATTTATCGATCTGGGCCTCATAAGTGGTGCTGGACAGGTATGTTTACATACATAGCAAAGTGCACTGTCATCCTGCCTCTGCTAAATAAAGTGAAATCCTGTTTGTAAAACGGAGTCAACCAGGACAAGGCACAGCCTGAGAAACCACTGCTTTAGTCCATATGGAGCTACTTAGAGCAGGGCATAACTTGGTCTCAATAACCCCAAAGCCAAGTCAGACTTCATGAGATTGAAGTCTTGTGATTAAGCCCATATATAAAGCAACTGAGGAGTTTCTGACCAGGACAGCCATAGCGATCAGAATACAATCTCACCCATGCTGCAGTCTGGGATCTTCTACACTGAGCACCATCCTGCTTTAAGAAAAGCAATGTGCAGAGGAATCATCTTCAACCAACTCCTCCCTGAGTGATTCCAGAAGGGGATGAAGTGGCATATTCTGGCTTATATTTTTATCTTTATTGTGTGAGGCCAAGTTCAGGAGCTCAGTGTAAATTTCTGCTCAGCATCATATCTTCTCTCCTAGGACTAGAAATTTATGGCCTTATTTCTTTAGTACCTCTTACAAACAGAATCCTTCTTTAAGGATCAAGGTATTAGAAACTGGAGGGGAAATATATTTATTAGGAAGCCCCAAGGAATTTGAATCATGCCCATGCCTAAGGACTTTGCACCAAAATTAAAGGCAATGGTCACTTCTAGCTGAAGAAATTTCTAAAAATTGTGGATGGGTATGTGGTTTCTCTTAATCACATACATTAGAGGAGAAAGGAGAGAAATGGTTTAAGGATTTAGTGTAAAGTCAAAGAGGAAGGAAAGCATAGATATCTGGAAAACCTCCCAGCCTGGCTCTGTAAAGATTTAAAATGTATGTTCAGAAGAGAAAACAGAGACCAGGGCCAAGCCACTGTTTGGTTAATATGTGTAGAAGAGGCCAGGTGCTCTTCATCAAGACAAAAGAAGTCTTTCAGGTTGCCCCTCCTATAATAGGCCAGAGTGTCCAGCATCTCCAAGAAATACAAACTTTAGAAGAGGAGACAAAAGAGCCTGTGGGATCTCGAGGCTCTTGTCCCAGTGCATCCTGAAGCTTTTGCTCCCTAAATCCTACTGTAATGACTTTCAGCTCCTTCAGCTGTGGTTTCAGGGGGCCAAGGGCAACTCAGGCTGCCATTCCTTAAGGCAGAGGGCAGTGAAACTTAGGTGTGTCCACATAACATTGATTCCTCAAACACCCAGGTTATGGAGGCATGGCTGACATCGCTGAGATTTCAAAGGATATACTTGAGACACCCTGTCCTTCCTAGAACTTAGTGGAGAGCCATGGTAGTGAGCTCCCACTGAAACCCCAGAAGTAGAAAGCCACCAGTGTTACAAGTCAACTTGAGAATGGTACTGGCATAAGACTCCAACACATGAGAGGTACTTCACGGATTGAGTCCAGCAAAGTTGTGGGATGAGATTGCCCGAGATCGTGGAGGCCCAATCCCTGTTCTTATGTGATGGGAAGGTGCAGCAGGGACTGTCCCAAATCAGAAGTTTAGATGTTGCTTGTTCTGAAGGGGTTTGATTTACTTGAAATGTGTTACTCCTTTTATCTTGTATTAGAGGGCATGACACAGAAATCATATTCAACAGACGTTTATTATCAGCAATTTGAGTTCTAAATCTCTTTAGTAATTTCCACCTACTGCAAAGAAACTTCTCTGGTCAAAGAAGACAGTAACCACTAATCTGTGGGATCAGCATAAATATCCAGAAGGCCTTTTGACAGGCATATCATATCCATTTAGCAAAGCAGTTTCAGTAGCTTCTCGACTAGGTCCTATCACCTTCCTAGGCATGGGCTTTTGACCCAGTTTACAGTGACAGGTATTCTCTCCTGTGGTGCAGAGCTCGAATCTAATCAGAAAATGGTTATTTATCCCTGGTCTCTGACACTCATGCTTCTATCACATCAATGAGCACTTCTTGCCTGAGAGGTCAGTAGTGTAGCACACAAGGTCCACATCCAAGTAAGACTGTTGATGTCTTGCTTCCCCAGCAGCTTGGAAGTTGATATCTTGTTCTTCATCCCCAGGCTTTTAGCTAGAGGGAAATTCTCATCAGAATAAATTGTTTTGGGAGTCTCACTCAGACGATATTTAGATGAGATTCTGGACTTGTGTTTTTAAAGTTTATACCAGCATCATCTGAGATTTGTGGTGGGGGTGTCAGAATAATGTATTTTGCACATGAGATGAAGTTGGGAGGCCAGATGTGGAACACTCTGGATTGAATGTATCACCCAGAATTCGAACAACTGAAAACTTAACCACCAGTGTAGTGGTGTTGGGAAGCAAGGGTCTCAGTGTATTTCATGAGAGTTATACCCTTATCATGAATCCATGCCATTATAAAAATGGATGGTAGGAGTGGATTCTGTCCCCCATTCTTGCTGTTCTGGGTTCAGATAAGTAATAATGCAGAAAGAAGTGCCCTCCCAATGCCAGTGTTCTGACTGTCATCTTCCCAGCCTCCAGAATTGTGAAACAAAAGCATTTTTATTCTTTTATAAATTACCGTCTATACGTGTTCTGAAATAGTAACATAAACAGACTAAGACCTCAGCTGCCTGGCTCAAGGGCCAGAGCTTCCATTTGTTAACTTTTAGGGTAGTTGGGCAAGCCCCTGCAACAGTTACATACATTCTCTTCTTGTTTGTTAGTAAATACCTAGGGAGCTGCACCTGGTGGCACAGGCTTGTAGTCTCAGTACTATAGAAGTTGAGACAGGAGGATTACTTTGAGATCAAGGCTGCATAGCAAATCCCAGGTCAGAAAGGGCCAATGTAGCAGGACCCTGTGCCAAAAATATAAAGATTAAAAGAAATCAGTTGAGTGAATATCTAACAAATATCCATGTTCATGGCTGACTTTGATTTGAGATTCACTTTCTTCCTGAAGGCAATTTTCACTAACCTCAGGGATATATATGTTGTGTGTGTGTGTGTGTGTGTGTGTGTGTGTGTGTGTGTGTGTGTGTATTCTTACTTCTTTAAAAGTCACTATGAGGAACATAAGAGTTGTGGGTGACCATACCAGCTAAGTCAATCTACAAGGCCATTGCTATGAAAAACCCATTAGTAGACATTTTGAAAATGTTTCTTGACCTTCCATAGATTGAGGTTTATGCTGTGGGATGTTCTGTATGGCAAATGTGTTGCTGATTAGTCAATAAATAAAACACTGATTGACCATTGGCTAGGCAGGAAGTGTAGGCGGGACAAGGAGGAGAATAAAGCTGGGAAGTGGAAGGCTGAGTCAGAGAGACACTGCCAGCGCCTGCCAGGACAAGCAGCATCATGTGAAGATGCCTGTAAGCCAGGAGACATGTGGCAAGGTATAGATTAATAAAAATGGATTAATTTAAACTGTAAGGACAGTTAGCAAGAAGCCTGCCACGGCCATACAGTTTGTAACCAATATAAGTCTCTGTGTTTACTTGGTCGGGTCTGAGAGGCTGTGGGACTGGCAGGTGAGAGAGATTTGTCCTGACTGTGGGCCAGGCAGGAAAACTCTAGCTACAAATGGCGTCCAATGTGGTGGCAAGAGTTTCCACCTAAAAACTGAGAAAAAAGATTCTAAAACGGAGCTAAAAACAGTTCCTAATTGTCTCTCTCAAATGAGCGGCAGCTGCCGGTTTGAGCTACTGGTGGGTTCCTGGCGTGCATGCTCGACCTGCAGTATGACGGGAATGAGGCCTCTGCAAGTGGCACATTAAGCTGCGTGGTGGATTTAGCCTTTGCTAGTACAAAACAAAAAAAGAGGTTTCTGGGCTACACGCTGCTTGGATAAAAGCATAGACCCAAGATAGCTCCCAGAGCTGGCGGTAAACGTAGCCATGTTGGGAAGCTGAGGTGGGCAGAGCCAGCAGCCACAGCTGCTGCAGGTTAAAGCAACAGATTCACAATAAGACAGATTCAGATGTAATAGTTTACAATGTGTAAAATATACATAGGCTTGAAAGAGACAAAAAAGGTGATATATACAGTCATAGAAACAAATACATAGTTTTAAAAAATAAAGTCTTTAAAGAGACAGTAAAATTAATATAAAAAATAAGCCATGTGAAGATGACTATTACACAGAAAATCTGGATTGTGTTGTCTTTGCGATTTTTAACTGCAGAAAAACATTTGATTGTAAAAGTTGTTGAGTTATGCCAAAATGTATATTTTAAAGGTACCTTGACTTCAAAATTTGGATATAAGAATATGTTGCTTTGGAAAGGAGACTCTGCTTTTGTTCCCACAGAAAGCCAGAGGCTATGGATTTGTTCCAGATTAAGATACATCAGGTTTGACCAGCCAAGACCCCCTGAAAGGTCTCCGATGACACCATGGCCCAGATGATCCAACATCCAGAATGGTTTGAAGGCAACTGGCTCAGACAATACAGCCTCATGGACTATTCCATGATCCTAAAATTTTCTTTGTGTCCCCATAAGATACAGCGCCCCCCTCCAGCAGGAAGTAGTAAGAGAAGCTACGCCCAAATTCCCAAATTATATGTAATTTTACTTTGTTAAGGTTAAAACCTTCCTTTTTGAAAAAAAAAGGGGGGGGAAGTGCTGTGGGATGTTCTGTATGGCAAATGTGTTGCTGATTAGTCAATAAATAAAACACTGATTGGCCATTGGCTTAGGTTTAGCCTTAAGGCTACCTCTAAGGAAAGAATCTCAATTTCAACTATTGTTGGTAGAGGGAGTCTGTTTTATAGGAGGAGGAAATTATTTAAGGAACTCAAGATCATTCCCCAATTTTCCCTTCTGTCTCTCCTCTGTTCATTTGTTTGAACTCAAATAACACTTGTGAAGAACCTGGGCTGGGATGTCTGTACTGAGAAATCCTAAGTAGTAGTAGTAGTAGTAGTAGTAGTAGTAGTAGTAGTAGTAACCAAATCCTGCAATCTAGCAAGTGATTTACTGAAAGTTTTTATTCCGGTTTGGATTGCTCCTACACATTGACTTAATTTTTTTTTTGCCCTCTACCCCAAGTTTACCTCATCTGGTGGATTATGAGGCTTGAATCATGGAAACCTTTGTAATGCAGGAGGCACCTACCCCCTCTCCAAGTGTTACTTGCAGTACCATCATCACAAGGACTAGTGATTTACTTTCCCATCCAGGAGTCCTGTTAGAAAACCATGCCCATGGTGTATTCAGATCCTCATCATCCAGGCATCACTGCAGACTCCAAAGGCAACCTCTGAAAGTCTGCCAATAGGGTAGCTACTGTGATGAAACAGAACGGAAAGAGGAAAAGGTTCCTTGTTCCCTCTGTTTCTCAAAATGAAAGGCAGAGAGAAGCAAGCATGCTTTGTGAGTGCTGGACTCTGCCTTGACACCAGCTCTGCCTGGGAGGAAGAGACCTTGCATCCTGTGCATGACTCCAGAGATGCAAGCAGATGGGGCAGGACATCTAAGGGGCAACTCCTCTTGGTTGTTTGGCGCCAGGGGCCCAGGGCATCTTTTCCTCACTGGGATATGAGGAGAGATCAGTTTTTCTCTATCTTCTCAATGCCATGGTCTCAGGAGAACCTAAACCCACTCACCCACTGGTGAGGGTTGGGCCAGGCTTGCTGGCTATGTGCTGACGGTCACATCTTCCCTGGTTTTCCCTGTGAATGGCTCTAGGAGCATTGGGGCCTTCCTACCTAAGTAGCACAAGTTACTAGAACCTGCCTTCAGAACTTTGCTCTGCTGTGTAAGGTTTTGATTACTGTGCAGAAGGCTCTGGGACAGGAAGAAAAGTGGAGGGGTTCGGGGAGTAGCTTCTGAATGCCCCTTTGTTCCAAGGTCTGTTCTAAGCCTGTCAGAATTTCTCTGCTACTTAGGAAGGCTGGCCCCACTTAGGTAGCTTCTTTTGTCCTTCTAGAATAGAAGCAATTGGATTTTAAGGATGCTTAATAAATGGTCAATTAAAGACTCTCTGTTATAGTTTACCAGAGGAAGGGGTACTGTGGCGGGTTGGAACCAAGGGGCACCACAAAGTCACAGCATGCAACAGAGCTCACCTGGGAGGTTTATTGGAAGGAGGTGCAGAGGCGACCTCTGAGTGAGAGCAGAAGGAAAAAAGAGGGGGGGGGGTGAGAAGGGCTTGCCTTTTATAAGGGGATATAGCACATGCGCATAGGGAGAGTGCTCTACTTAGAGGCTGCACACATCTTGGCTGCTGCTGATGGCTGTCCTGTCCTGCTAGGTCCCTGAGAGCAGGCCAGTGTAAATGCTTGAATGCTAACACTCTCAACTAACCCTCTGGCTAGAGTCCATCAAGGATATAGAAATACTGAAAGCTGCTGTCTGTCATTCACATGCTTGTCTATTGATTTGGGGAGGAACTGGCAACACTGAAGACTTGGAGTGTGTGAGCAGTGATAGCTATATAAAAAATACAAACAAACAAACTAACACTCCATAGCTATAAATGATTCTCAGCTCCCATACAATGTACTGAACCCAGACAGAACTTTCTAGCCTGGAGAGTTCTCTCCTTTACTCTTCCATCATTCCCTGCTGACTGATCCCACTGCGGATGATCTCAGGGAGCTAAAAATGAAACCATTTTCATTATAGGAAAACAGCAACACGTCAAGCCAGGACCTCGGTTTCCTAGCAGCTTCTCCACCCCCCACTAACCTCGGTGATATATAGGAGGTTAGTGCCTTAGACTTGGATTTGTAACAGAATAAACAGCTTACAAGCCTGCCACTGTGTAGTTGGAATTTGGCAAGTCAACCAAGCAAACATTTTAGGATTAGGAGACAAGAAAGATATCAGAGGTTTGGGAAGTGTTTCTTACATTTACAAATGCATCACTCTTCAGGTATGTTTGAAGTTTGGGATACCAGGGGTGGTCAGCATCTTATGTGGAGAGAACCTTGGACTTGGAAGAAGAAACCAGTTGGCTTGGGTTTCCCAGCCCTGAGTCTGTTAACTCTGTACAGTCAAGGAATAGAGGGAAAATGCAGCAGGCAAATCTGTATCTGTATGCTGTCACAAGTTAGAGTATCTGAGCTGTGGAGACAGCTCAGTCGGGAAAGTACTTACCCTTCAAACACGAGAATCTGAACTTGAATCCCTAGCACCCACATCAAAAGCTAGACATGTTAGTGCATACCTGTGATCCTAGAACAGGGGGGGGGGCAGAGACAGGGGGTGTCCTTGGGGCTTCCTGGTTAACTAGTCTAGCTGAATCTGTGATCTTCAGGTTCTTACAGTGAGAACTCTGATAGAGGATGATCGTACTATGATGAGAAAGATACTCAGTACCAACCTCTGGTTTCCACAAGTACATCCATACTCTCTCTCTCTCTCTCTCTCTCTCTCTCTGTTTCTCTCTCTCCCTCTCTGTCTCTCTCTCTCTCCTCTCTGTCTCTCCCCTCTCTCTCTCTCCTCTCTCTCTTTTCTCTCTCTCCCTCCCTCCCTCCTCTCTCTTCTCTCTCTCCTTCTCTCTCTCTCTCTCTCTCTCTCACACACACACACACACACACACACACACACACACACACATACACACACACACCACTTTCAAAGAGAAAGGCTTGGGAAACTTTATCAATTTATATTCCTCTTTTCTTAATATTTCAGGATAATTTAATTAAAGAAGATGATGGATGCCAATGCTTGTACTATAGAACACAGGTAGCACTCAGACCTGGTAATCTGAGTCTTGATTTCCATTGTGTAATATTGCTTATAATCATCCTAATATACAGCTGGGAATGCCACACATGATAAACATAAACTGAATTATCATTTTCAGTTTTGATATCTTGGGAAACCCACAATCCTCTGCGCTTTCCAGTATCTCAGCAGTTCTCTCAAGAGACACTGTAGCCATTCCTGTGAACTAAAATCAAAAGAAAATTGGACCAGAGTAACACTACTGGTTTTTACTTTAATACAGAAGAGCATCAGACAAAAGCATCATGCTTCCAGACTAGCCTATGGTGTCTGTTTTCATGACTAAAAGTAATGGTGACGGTATTTCTTAAAACCCCACCGAAGAGTCAGATCTTGCAACTCATCATGAACCACAGAAAGCATAAGCTTAATATAATAAGCAGTGATTATGGTTATCTGCTCTCCTCATTTAGCCTGGAACATTCTTTGTAGTTTAAGGAAATGAGCAGCTTCTGGCAGCATCTTTGACCTCTGTATAAGGAAGACAATAGGCTGATCAGCCAGTATTAAGCTAGGATAAAGGTTAGGGCTGTTGGATCTGTGTGCCCTGCAATGAAGGATACAGGGGCAGAAGACAGAAACAGCCCATAGCTGGTAGATAGACAATAGCAACTGTGCCTGTTCAATCGGCCTTTCTGAGCAAGAACTTTTAATACCTGAGTGCCAGTTATCAGACTCCCCATCATTTCTGGGTCCTTGGGAAAACTCAAGTCTGCAGAAAGCATTTGCTTCCTTAACTCCTAGCTTGTGCCTGTCTGAGAAGATGCTGCTGTACAGCACCCAATGACCTTCTAACTATGAAGAGAAAATGGAGGGCTGGAGGAGAGTCTAAACAAGCCATCTCCCTCCAGACAGGGAAGGAGACCAGATGTGGTCTTGCAAAGAAAATGACTGTCTTCTTGTGGTTTGTTTCTTGTTGTTTGGTTGGTTGTGTGAGACAGTATCACAGACAGCATGTCACCAGGGAAATTAAGAGTTCTCTTTTGGTGTTCATAGTCTTATTGATAAAAATTTTTTTTTTCAAAACAAACTGAGGAGGAAACTTAAGGATACTTTTATTAGTTATTGAGAAAAAAAAAAACGGGCAGGCAAGCTCTAAACCCTGTCATCTGCCAGAGGGAGAGAGAGAGTCGTGCCTTCAAGAGAACAGGCAGACTCCATTGTAGATGTAACTAACCATCTTGTTAAATAAGAAACACAGAGCCAATGTAGAGATGAAAGCCCAAGAGATCAGAGCTAAGAGCTAAAAACCTTACCCTTCACTGTTGTTGTTAACCACGTTGGGCGCCAGATGTAGCAGAATCTTAAAAGTTCTTATTAATAAAATCAAACCTGGAGCCAAGTATTGGGGTGATCACTGGAAGATCAGAGAGACAGAACAAGCCACAGCTAACCTCACCTGGCCAACTTCTCAGCTGATTTTGTGTCCTCAGACTGGAAGCCTCTGAGTCCTCATATCCGAATGGCTCTCAGCTGAACTGTGCTGCTCAAAACCTAAAAGCTTAACCAGCCAAAATGCTTAACCAGCCAAATGCTTCTAGTTTCTGGTCCTCACGCCTTATATACCTTTCTGTTTTCTACCATCACTCCCTGGGATTAAAGGCTGGCTTTCTGGGATTAAAGGCGTGAGTCACCATGCCTGGCTGTATCCTTGAACACATGGATTTCTGCCTCTGGAATGCTAGGATTAAAGGCGTGTGCTACCACTGTCTATCCTAAGTATCTAGTGGCTTTTCTGTTCTCTGACCCCAGGTAAGTTTATTAGGGTACACAATATTTTGGGGAACACAATACCACCACACTCAGTAATGGAAGTCAGCAGCTGTAAGGTGGGAGGGGAAAGGCCTTCAGAGAAAAAGGAAGAGATGCCAGACAGCCAGGGAAAGCACGCTTAGGCATTCAGCCAGTATCCCCAAGAAAGAAAAGGCAAGATTATGCTTCTCTGATTAGAACTCTGGAAGGCAGGTGTGCTCTGCAATGTTCCATGAGGGAAGCTCGCAAGTGGCTGCAAGGTTAGGGGGACTTCTGGGCAGGAGAGGACATCCTCTCATCCACAGGATCATTAGCCTGCCCCTCTCCTTAACATGTCTTCGGGTAAATCAGATATCTTTGGCTGGGGAGATAGACTCCTTGTCAGCAATTGGCAGGCCCAGCTGGGTTAACCCTTAAAAGCAGGAGATGATAGGAAGTCACCTGTTGGGTGACTTAGAGTCTCAGGTCTCCACCACTGTCAAAGATGGAAGTCATTTTATGTTTCTGACCAGAAAAGAGCAGCTTCCCCTTGATGGTCCTAAACATATATATGTTATTAGATATTATATAGATGGTCTTTTGCACTGTGTATTTGTGTGATGTTCTCAGCATTGCCTATAACATCAAAAAATCAATTAACTATGAAAAGTTTTGAAGATGTTCTATGCCCTAGGATCTAATATTCAGTCAAGATTCAATTCTTTATATTAAAATAAACAAGCCTATTGACATTTTTTCTTTTCTTTTCTTTCTTTCTTTCTTTCTTTCTTTCTTTCTTTCTTTCTTTTTTTTTGAGGCAGGGTTTCTCCGTGTATCTTTGTACTTTTCTTGGAACTCACTCTGTAGACCAGGCTGGCCTCGAACTCACAGAGATCCGCCTGCCTCTGCACCCTGAGTGCTGGGATTAAAGGTATGTGCCACCACTACCTGGCTACATTTTTCTTTCTTCTTTAATACACATCAAATTATGTGTATAATACATGTTTTAAAATACATTTTTTATGATTTATTATTTGTCATTGTTTGATTTGTATACCTATTTTATGTACCCATACACACAAAGTCATATAAGAGTTGTTCAGGGCAAATGGAGAGGAACAAGTGGAGCAGAGAAACCGAAGGAGGCTGTGTTCTTAATTACATCTTTCAATGGCAGGTACTGTGAGCTATGGCCTGGTGTGCAGTTAGTGGGTCCAGATCCCAACCCACAGGACTTCTGACATTGCTTAATCTTATGTTTCTTGGGGCTCAGATCTGAAACCATGAAATGTGCAATATTTATTTAGCATTAGACCAGATCTTTTTCTGGAGTGATGTTGTGACCACAGAACTGAAACAGGTTTTGAGACGAAATGCTAGCCCTGTACCCAGGTTGGCTCATTACTCTTTCCACTTAGAGCCACTGGTATGGCTGGCTACACAATGGATTTTGACCATTTCTAAAAGCCATTTTTTTCTCCTTCCTCCTTTCCAACCACAGAAATATGTTGGGAGTGTCATAATTGTTTTTCTCTTCGGAACCTTAGAAAAGATTGTTTTTATGATAGAAATAGCATTTCTTTAATTTCTTTTTTTTTTTGTTTTGTTTTGTTTTGTTTTTAAATTCACCAATGACTGCCATACCAAACCACAGACTTGGCTCACTGTCTTCAGAGTTCTAGCTTGTTCTGTCTGGCAAGTATGCATGGTTGGGATGCCCAAAATATTTCTTGAGTGGTTTGTTTCAGAAGCTAATCAGATGAAGGACTTCAGAACTGAAACCAGACCAGGGTATTGAGTACACTGAGAAAGTGTTGAGCCTAGGGTCTAGCAGGTGCTAGAGTGTGATGGTTGTTACCAGGGTGGTATTTTAAGATGCCATAGTATCAGAGGCTGTGTGGACCAAGAAAGGCTAGCTTCCTGTGTGAGGATAACAGACAAATGATTGACAGAATCCACAAGACTTCTAAATCATCTGTTCACAGATGACTGTGTCATGGGTGATGAGTTAAGTTGGCGAAGAGATTGAAGTGGGCAGTCAGAACAGCCTGACTTGCAAAACGCTTCATGGCCTGGAAATCAGAGGCTAAGCTACAGTTTCTATGGACCTAGAAGGTCACTCAACATTTTTTTTAAATATAAGGATGCTTGGAATTAGCACAGAAGGAACAAACAACTGATATCCTGAAGGAAGACAGGGTGTTCAAACATTTGGACAGCATTTACACATGCCAAAAATGTGCACAGAGATAAAGGAGTGAGCTCTTGACTAGGAAAACTTTCTTTAACTTTTGATACAGTTGTTTTTTCAAGATCTCCAGGTTATGTAGTAGAGCAATGTGATTAGAATATATATGAATAAATTCTCTTGTTTATGTATATAAGTTGGTAAATATTTGAACACTTATTGAGCATTTATTTGTGTAAATATGTACTCTGAAAAATATGAAAATCACTATAATAGATCACAAGCCTCTGGATCATTCAGATTGTTGCTAAACCTAGAAATAATATATCAAAGAGTTTCAGATAAAGGTGGAGTAGGAGTTATCCCTTTGAAATTTAGGTAATAACAGGGATGGTTCTAAGCAATGACAGAATATGTCTGTTTCAGACCAGAGATGTCAGGACCAGACATACAAACAGTAAGGATGAAGGAAAGATGGTTTGTTCTGATGTTAGTGAAAATTTCCTGCAGACTCACTATAGAGAAGGAAGTTATTTAGACCCTGAAAAAATTCTGTGAGGAGGAAATAAACCAGCCAGCAGCCTGCCTAGCCACCCCCACCCCATAGGCACAGCCTCAGAGTATCCATTCACAGGATGGAATCCTGCAGAGAACCAGACAGTCCCAAGGAGGAATGCCCACAGCCCATCCCTTAAAAAAAAAAAAACAAACCCAGACCTTCACCCTAATCAGTCATCAAAAAGAGACTAAACATTTAAAAAGAAAGGGTGTGAAGGAAGGCAGTGGGTGTATGTTCAGACCTGCTAAATAGGGAAGGGAGAATACCCAAGCACTGTTGGGAGGCCGGGACAAGGAAAGCAGTGTCTAATAAGCAATATTCAAGTCAGGAATTTGGAAAATGAGGTTTCAAAAAGTGGGTCAGGACCTAATTAAAAAACGGAACCTTGAAAGCCTAGAACTGAAGCTCAGAGTTGTTCCTCTTGCCATGGGAAGCAAATGAAAGCTGCTTGTCTGGGGCGGGGGGGGGGGGGGGAACGAAACAATAAAAGATTATCTTCTGCTGGGTAGTGATGAGGTGGACGGCTGAGAGTAAGACCCAAAGTCCCCGCCATGTTCCATGGATCATACACAAAGGGCTTGGGTGTGATGGCACAGTCAGGTTGGATACAGAAAACTTGACACACAAATCATACCGATCCACTCTCCTCACTTCACTCTTTATTGTGAACAAGACGCGCGCATCTCTAACAGTACAAAACATAGACTGAACCCTCAGGCCTCTAACACTCCATCTCAGGAGTGAAGTCTGGCCAGTCTTGCTTCTCTCTGCCCCCCTCTCTATCTTCACTGTCCACAAGTGCACTTGGCCTTTCATTGTGAAATCACTTCAGACTTACGGAAACACTGCAAAAATCACGACCCAGACTCCCAGGTACTGTTTAGCCAGATTTCCCAAATGTTAACTTTTTTCCTTTATCTATTTTGATATTTCTGGTTTGCACAGAATTCTTGTCCTTATTAATGAGGCACATGAGTTGTGATCAACTCGGGGGGTAATCAGCATATGGATCTGCTAACAGTTTTGTGTGCATGTGATTTCTTGTGAATACATTCAAATATTCTAACTAGTTTAAGGGACATAATGATAGCTATTTTTTAAAAACAGATTTTAAAAGAACCAAACTTTGCTGACTGTAGGCACAATGTACTCATCTCTAGAGCTAGACACTGCAGTGCTGGCTTTGAGTTCGCTCTCTCTCTTTCTCCTTCTCTCTCTCTGTCTCTCTCTGTCTCTGTCTCTCTGTCTCTCTCTGTCTCTCTGTCTCTGTCTCTCTCTGTCTCTCTGTCTCTCTCTCTCTCTCTATCTCTTATTTCAGAGTGGTAGAATCCCTCATGGGTGCTGATGATGGCTCCATCATTTCTTGACCTTAGTCTTTCTTTGGGACACACGGGATCTTTAAGCTCACATTGTAGCTTTCATCCCACAAGTCCGTAATGAAGTTCTCCAAGGACCACTGCTTCCTTGTAGGGAAGAATGATATTCAGAAATGAAAATAAGCTACTAGGTAAAATCATGCTTCCTGTTCCTCATTCTAAAAACATTGTTGGAAAGAATGTGTATATGAAACCATGAACTCATATAGAAACCTTCCATTTGAATCCAGTCCCACACAGTTTATTCTGTTTATTCTAGCCTTACTCATTTGGACCACTGTCTACAATATAGTCAAAATTACATTTTATATGAATTGTCTAAACAACTTCAATGAATAGAGCAGAACTCATGGATAGATTTCAACTGGTTAGATCTCCTGCTGGCAGAGAAGAGGAAGAAAAATGCCAAAGATATTTCCAAAAATGTATACATTCTTCTACAGCTTTAAACACAGAGGCAAGCACAGGCCATGGAGATGTCGTCTGGGCAGTGAGGGACTAGAGTCAGCTCACATCTGTCCTTGGATAGGGTTTATTTTCTCAGACTAAGTATGGACTTCACATTCTGGCTGCTAGTGCTTCCCCTGTACAGGGAAGGAGACTTGCCACCAACCGCTAATGGAGAAAGCAGCTGTGTCCAGGGAGAGGACAAACACCCTCCCAACTCCCCCATCTCCTCCCACAAGGATAACAAACACACAATCTATGCACAAATGAGAAAAAGAGACTCCTGCTTGTTGCTCAAGAAGCCCATTGGATAGTGAAAACCTTCTCTACAAGGAAATCACATTTTGACTGAATTTTCCCTTTACGTGATGGTTCAAATAAATGGTGCTTAAAATTAATGGTTATGATTGTTTGTGAGTTGTTTGGGTAGATTTATTCAGAGTTCTCTAGAGAAACAGAATGAATATAGATTAATGGGAGATTTATTAGATTGGCTTTCATGATATAGTCTGGGTCTGGGTAGTCCAATAATGGCTGTCTTCACTGTAAAGAGGCTGAGAACCTGGTAGCTTCTCAGTCTGTCAGGTGGGGTGCCTCAGCAATCCTATGCTGGTGCTGAAGGCCCTGTGATTCCTGGAGAGTCACATGTCTTCAGTCCATGTTGGAAGCCTGAGGAAGCTAGGTTCTGATATCCATGGTGGAGGGCAGCAGCAGCAGCAGCAGCAGCAGCAGCAGCAGCAGCAGCATCAGGCAAATGAACTTGCCATGAGACGTGAAGGCAGGCAGGTGAAAAGCCAAGTTTTTTTCTTGAACCCCCTTTTATCTGGGCTGCCACTGGAAAGTGCCACCCATATTTGTGGTGGGTTTTCCCATTTCAAGTAACTCAATCTAAAAATTGGCCCCGATTGTTTCCAGCAGTTGGCCTTTTAGTTGATTTCAGACCCAGCCGACTTGACAGCCAAGATTGTGACATGCATGAGCTGACCACCCTCTCTGTGGGGAACTTTCTTCTAGAGGATGACTTCCCTGACTAATGGTGTAGTTATTGCACATTCTCTCCATGTCAGACATGGCTGAGCACTTGGACTCTGGACCTGGACTTAAAAGCCAATAAATACTGCAGTGACCACGAACAGAAGAAGAGCTTCTTCCCTTGATGGGTGGGGTGTACTGGGAATGTGCACACTGTGGCTGTAAAGCAAGTCCCAGATACACTGTAGCTGAGGTGATGTCCAGTAGCTTTCGCCATCCTCACCTGTCCCCTTGATCTCTCATGCTGTCTCACATGCCACCACTCAGCATTTTCTTCAGTTCTTTCTTAACAGCTTTGTGGTTTTGTAGAAATCACACTAAACAGACACACATTTTTCAAGTTGTTGCTATGAAATGATTGTGGCAGGTGATATGCTGACTGCGTTAGTTAGCAGCTGACTTACAGTAAGATCTTCTATGTGGGAGCTCCTAAGAAGGAAGGGAGGTCCAAAGGAGGTGAGGGCAGGGGATCTTAGCCAACTCCACCAGTAATTTCGTGGTTTTCTGACGGCACACCCTGAAGACAACTGGGAGCAATGAAGGACGTGTTGTTCGATCAGGTTCTGCCAGGTTTCTGAACATTTTCCAAGCAGAGACAATGGCAGACTTTTCAAAAAGATTATATCATAACTAGCTGGTGTCTTACTCCAGTAAATAGAAAGCAGGTTTGCTGTCCATTGTAGCACGAATCCTAATTGGTCTTCATAAAAACCCGGAGCCAGATATCAGAGTAAATGCTGAAAGATCAGAGAGACAAAGGAACAAGCCACAGCCACCTCTTTCTTACCAGCTTCTCTGCTGAAAAAGACTGAGCTCCTCTCTCCTCCTGCCTTACATCTTTTCTCTGACCAGCCATATCACTTCCTGTCTCAACCTCCCTTGTGCTGGGATTAAAGGCATGCATGCCTCCCAAGTATTGGGAGCAAAAGCATGAGATCCCAAGTGCTGGGATTAAAGGTGTGTGCCACCATTGCCTGGCCTCTATGGCTAACAAGGGGCTGGCTTTGCCCTCTGTTCTTCAGATAAGCTTTATTTGTTAGAGCATACACAAAATAGCACCACAGTCCATTGTAAAAGATAACCCATGTTCCTTAGTTCAGATTGTCTCTTCCATAATACAACTCTGTGTGTGAAATTGCACTGGTCATCCGTGTGTCACTCTCTGTGAACTGAGACAGGAGATGCTGGCATTGCAGCTCCAGCTACTGGTGTGTGTGTGGGGGGGGGGTGTGGGTGTGTGCACGTGCACGCTCATGTGTGCAAACCAGATAGAGGACTTGTGTCCTTTATTAGAGTCATGAAACTGTGGGGAAGTGGCTTGTGAGCTTGAAAGTAGGCTATGGTCTCTGATTTCCTACTGTTTTCCAGTTGAAGATCAACACTGACAACCAGAACCAGCCTCTCCAATTCATTCTCCCCGTGGCTGTCCACTATCCATAACGCATCTTTTTTTATGTGCACCTGCTGACCGTCAGTCTATAGACAGAGAAAATGGATTTGTCACTGTCGTTCAGGTCATCAACTACCAACTCTTCCCAGAGAACTATGACTGAGTTCACTTGACCCACATGTCTGCACTTACAGGTAAACCTATATTCCAAGTTAGTAAAAGTATATTTCAAGAACCTATGTACAAAAACATGAAAATCTTTATGAATCTATCTTCTTTAAAATACAGACAACTTAATGAAAATCTTTGTGACAATTAGCTGTTTCAAGACTTACATTCATGAATGTCTTCATATGCCCTCAATTTTATCCCTCTTCTCCATCCCTCCATATCCAGTGATAGCACAGATCTAGGGCAAAGACAAATAAAACATTCCTAAAATAGAAGATAGGAAGACAAAATATCTAACTTATAAAGTTTAAAAGGAAGTCATAGCAGTCTTTCTTGAACCGCCAGCCCCCAAATCATGACACAGAGACATTACCAACTATGAATGCTCAGCCCTAGCTTAGGCTTTTTTCTGGCTAGCTTTTTTTTTTAACTTAAATTAACCCATTTCTATTAATCTTTGTTCTGCCCCAAGGTTCACTTACCTCATCTATGTACTGCCCATCCTGCTTTCTTGCTTCTTCTGTGTCTATCTGGCTGGCCCCCAGTTGGCTAGCTCATTGGCTCCCCTTTTCCCTCTGCCCACCAGGCCTGACCATCCCTCCTCTGTCTAGCTATTGGCCATTCAGCTTTTTATTAGACTAATCAAGTGCCTTAGACAGGCAAGATAAAACAGCAACACATCTTTACATAGTTAAACAAATGCAGCATAAACAAATGCAACACAAGTTTACAGAGTTAAATCTTATTCTGCCACACAAACAAAAGCTATACATCTTTACATAGTTAAACAAATATTCTCTTCCACAACAGAAAGTAAATTTAGTGAAGTGGTCGTTAGGAAAGCCAAGCATTCAGCAACTGGTTTCAGATGCAAGGCTCAGCGCTCTCCCTTCCCACTCCTGCCCTGGCCTTGTTGGTGTTGAAGTGTCTTTCTTCCATTTCTGTGCATGTCTGTCTCCCTGGTGAGTTTTTGGGGAAGAGATATCACTCCATGTGCTTCAGTGTGGCACATTGTACAGACTGGCTGCTTACAGCATCTGCCTGTCCTCAAAGGAGAAGCTGGCCTGGCGCTTCTAGTAAGAAGTACAATGTCTTTTAAAGTAATAAAATCAAATGGAAACCTCCTCAACTCTGATGCAGTATTCCAAAAAGCTCAATTCCCTTTAGCTAGAACAAAGGTATTGTATAAATTCCAATGATTTGAGTTGATTTTATTTTCTTGTCCACTAATTTCTAAAACTACTGAAAATATATCCCATTTAAACCAATCAGAACAAGGGTTTCTATGAATGTCCCAAATACCATTGAGGTCTTATTGAGAAAGTTTTGCAACATGCATTGGGCCATTTTCCTGTGCTCATGTCTTTCTGTCATATGTTCCTCCACATTGCTTTGTTGTTACATTAAATGTTTTAATGCCTTTGCTTAATTTTAACAGTAATGTTAAAGGAATAGTGCCTCATCTGAGTCCTGAGTCCTGAGTCCTGGGTCCTGAGTCCTGGGTCCTGAGTCCTGAGTCCTGCATTCTGAGTCTTCTTCTGGGAGGAAAGAGAGGCCAGGACCTGCCAGGCTGAAGGCTGGCAACCACAAAAGGGCCAGTCCATCTACTGCAGGCCTGTGAGTCATGGTGCAGGGATCCCTGGGGCCCGAGTTTACTGGCCAACACGTCCAGGCAAAGAACCTAGTCTTGGTAGATGGTAAGGCTAACTAACTAGATTTCAGGGGGCTGATTACAGTGGTTTTTCTTATTTTCCTCTTCGATCTACACTTTGACAGGTTCTTAATATAAGATAGAGGCCATCGTTCCCAGCATGGATTAAGATACACCTTCAGGAAATTCAGAGAGCTCTAAACTGATTGTGTGGCCTTGTTCCACGTGGTTTGTAATCCTAAGATTGATATGTGTTCGTTAAATTTGTTTCCTCCTTAAATTGTTCATGTTCATCCCCTTGCCTTTTCTTGAAACCCTCTTTTCTAGGTGCAACGGTCAGGTATTTTTGGTTTTGTTGTTATTATTGACCTACTTGGATCATCTGTGAAGAGAGAAACTCAGCTGAGAAAATGTCCTCATCAGATTGGCCTGTGGGGCATTTTCTTGATTGATGATTGATGGGAACATGTCCAGCCCACTGTTGACAGTGCCATCTTTGAGCAGGTGGTCCAAGGGTGTATAAGAAAGCAAGCAGAGTGAGTCATGGTGGGCAAGCCAGTAAGCAGCATTCTTCAATGGCTTCTGCTTTAGCTCCTGCTGCCTGGTTCCTTCCTGTCTCAACTTCCTGCCCTGACTTTCCTTCAGGATGGACTAAAAGCTGTGAGATGAAATGAACCCTTTCTTTTCCTGAGCTGCTTTTAATCATGGTACTTATGACAATAGATACCCCAACTAGGATATTAGGCATGTGTCCTAATTCCTGTTTTTAGAAAGTGGTTGATTGTATAGTCATAGCTTTAAATAGATAGCATCCTTAGGGCAAAATAGAAAATATCAGTAGAAGCTGGAAGAAATCCCTAGGAAGGAGTAAAACATTAGTTTAAAGCTTTGAAGGTAAAAAAAAAATATCCCTTTGCTCCTGATTGAATTTTGACTCCATGACGTGTGTGTGCAACAGAACTACTGTTTCTATGCAAAGACGTTGAGCTCATGTGGGAAATCAAGTTGGGAGCTGAGCAGGTGTCTCCACAGTTCCCCCCAAAGGAAGTCCACTTTTCCTGCTCCTTTCTGCATATAGACATACTGCTAGTCTAACATCTCTGGTCAACTTGTAGAGATAGAACTGCCCAAAGTCCTGGTTCCCTCCTAGGCCAATTCAGCCTCCTCCAGTGGACATTTCAGAGCCAGTGATCTTGTTTTCTTATTGAAAGTGAAGTCTAAAACTCTTGAGTCAAACCTACTCCTGGGTGTGTTTTTCTGGAGCAGCCTCTTGGAGGCACTCATGTGTGCATCCATCACACCTGCACAGTGTTGCCTTGCCCAGTTCTAGGAATAGGAAGCCAAACTCCACATGAACACTGGGCAGAGAAACAAGGCAGAGGAAACAGAGAGGCCCTGGTGCTGTGTCCTAACGCCAGGGCACACATGGTGCCCTGAGCCATCCAAGGAAGGTGTGACACTGTTTACCAGGGAGGGTGGCTGCTGCTGCTGCCTGGCTCCCTACGCCCTGTCTAGCCTGTGAAATTTGATCTAAATCACAGGAGGCAAAAACATATTAGCCTGACCACAACTCACATTCCGTAGGAGGAGACAGGATTAGAACATTGCTATTCTTGCCCAATGCTGCTAAATTTAAGTCAGTTTAACAGTTCGCTGCAGTCTTTTTTCCAAAAACCAAAGGCAAGCATCATTTGGTTCGATACTAGAGATGAGACACTCAAGTACCATTCTGAGCTCTAAGATTGGGTGAAGGAAGATGAGAGGATAAACACAATCTTTATACTCAGTCAAGGAACCTGCATCATGCATTGAACATAAAGGTGAATGTAACACATTCCCATCCTATGAGAGGCAGGCACACCATAAACAAGAGTGACAATTCTCCATCACATCTAGCACACTGGGGTGGTGGGGGTGAGGGTGCGGGGGAGCTTCTCTTTCCTTGACTTTCATACCTTTCCTCAGCTACTCCTGCATCTAGTCTAGCTTTGTTTCCTGTTAACTTGAGGAGTCCCAGTATTTGAAAGGGAGCTTGTTTGTCTGACAGCCTTCCACTGTCAGAAGGCTCATCCAGATCCATCACATGAGACCTGGAAGCTTCTCCCAGGAAACTTCACAACTCCACAAATGCTTTCTTCTGATTTAGCTTAGTCTCCATGCATTCATCCTTATACTACTCGCTTTTACTGTTTTTAACCAACTTTGTTTCACGTGAAATAATTTATGTTTAATTTCACGGAGATGCCACTATTTGAACTGCTTTCCAACTTTCTTCTATCATGTTGGATTTTGAATGACTTACACAAGCAATTACTTGGCTAAGGACCTATTTCTATTGACCTGGCAGGATCTCTGATGGATGCTAGCCAGGTGAAGATCCCTAGAGAGAAACGTGCCTAGGATTGGTAGCATTTAAAGCCTATGCTTATAATTGATTTCTATTCCTGATGGTCTACTAGTCTGAGGAAACCAAATTCTGTGGTCATTTCCTTACCTCTGTTTGGAACGATATTCTACATTGTTTTTTGTTTGCTTGCTCTGGTTTCATGTGTGTGAGACTAGACTGTGGGTCTGAGGAATGGCCCTGAATGTACTCTTCCCCTATAACTAAGCATTCAGTGTCCCATGAAATGAGGGCACCCAGGAATTATATTTTTGACTTCCTTCCTTCACCCACCCTAAGTGTGGGAAGGGGCCACCATCTTTCACCTGTGATGAAAGGTGAAAGACAGAGATGCCTTTTTTCTTTCCATTTTTCCAATTCACAAGAGTATTTTTAGATATTGTTAGACTATGGGAATGACATGCCTCCCTCTCTACCAACAATGGCTGTTGTTGTGGGCTGACATCCAGTTAAGCCTTTTCCTTCATTTCCATAAAACTGACCTCTTTCCAGAGAGAATGGGTGTTAATTAGGGAAAACGGATGAGAGACTGGAGAACCAGAGGTAAGATTGGAGTTTGAAGAGGGTTCTAGCTTGGGAGAAACTTGAGAAATGACCACTTAGAATAGGATCCTAAAACCAAGTAGATATTATTTGCACAGGAAAGGAAAAAACCAAAGGAAAGAATTTGAGTTACTTGGAGTTGTCAGCAAGGAATTTGGTGATTCTGAACTGCCATGATCTGCCCCAGGAAAGAACAAATCCCTAGCCTGGCTGCCAGCATCCCTAGGCACCTGAAACAGGAGATGTAGCTCCCAACATACTGAAATTGCATCAACTCAAATGTTATTTTCTTTCCATGGAAAAATTACAGCAAAGAGATTAGGGCATGATTTAGTGCATTTCGAAGGAAAATAAGCACTCGCTATAATAAATAACCATGAAATAGTCTAACAATATCTAAAAATACTCTTGTGAATTGGAAAAATGGAAAGACCTTTTTGTTACCATGCTTGATTTTTCACAGAACATTAAGTGAGCAATTAGAAATTTTTGCCACTAATTCAGGATCTGGAGTGGCTCATCGCATGCCCCTGTGCTGTCTGCCTAACCTGTCTGTAACTCCATGTCTTTCTCTGAAATAAATGGAGAACTTCTCTTGTGCATTCTGAAGACAGTAAAATAACAAAGTGTATTTTTTTTTTTGGAAAACATGATTATGGTGGATAAACGCTTAATTTTCATATATAACCCTTTTATCTAATAAATTTGTATGATCTTCTATATAACTCTCCAATATACATATATGTGGACACAAAAATGCCATATAACAAGAAGTCTCAACAGCTGTAAGTAAGGTTTCAAAGTGACAAATACTGGAGCCACAGAACAGACTGTATCTACTCAATAATACAGAACTCTTTTTAAACAATACAATAGTACATTAGGTCAAGATAAGTTACGTACTAAGTGTTACAACATAGAAGAGGTGCCACCAATATTTTCCCCATCATATAAATCCAGGGCACTAGCCAACATCCATTCCTTAATACTTCACTGACAACATCTTCCCCAACTCTGATCTCTCCTTTGATAACCTCTAACATCCCACAACATTATTTCTGTGGTCTTGTTGATCTTCTTTACTGGTTGTCACTTCTGGTTGCATTTTCAAAAACTCTAAAGAAAGTTTAGAAATGCCATTCCCAAGTCTCATGTCCAGTTCATTGTTCCTAGTTGGGACTGAGGCAGCCCAAATTTTCAAAGGCTCACCAGGGGCCAGCAACATGGTTAGGCAAGTAAAGACACTTACTGTCAAGCCTGATGACCTGAGTTTGATCCCTGATATCCACATTGTAGAAAGAGAAAACTGATTGCCACAAGTTACCCTCTTTACCTACACACACACACACACACACACACAAAAATAAATATGGTACAATTTTAAAATAAACAAACACATAAGTAAATGAAAAGGCCCTCAAGGCAAATTCAATGTGTTGGAAGAGAAAATACTCTAACTAGGGTTTTCAATCCTGCAGGTGGAAAGAGTTAAAAATTACTGATGTAGCTACCTTGCCTAATGAATCACTGCTATTTATGAACCTATAGGTTTGTCCCTGAAAATCCAGTGTACAATTTCCTATGCTGTTAGTAGGGGCTAGCTATAAATGGCATTCTGCATTCACCATTATACACTTGAGTGGACTGACCCTAAAGGTAATACCGCAAAGCTAGAACATTTTTGAGAAAAAATCCTCCTGGTCTAACCAGGCAAACTAACAGCCATCCTAGCTGAGGGAATTCTCCTAACTGGGGAAAATTTCAGACTCTGAGGATCCAGCTTATTATTGCCCTTTGGACAGAATATTTTTCTCATTTTAAAGTGGGAATCATAATAGATTACAAATAGATTGAAATGAGGGAATTATTTATGAAAGACTTCTACACACTCGAAAATCTAAAATACAAACTTACAATATACTTCTAACTGAGCCAAACACTTGCCACGGAAGAGACCAGGGTGCTTGCTGCTGACTTTTACCTGAGAAACTTCTAGTGGGGAGTCACCCCTGCAGAGGCCAATCACTGTAAAAATGCCCAGAGTAGGTGACGGTGGAGTGCTCATCCACACAGGGAAGATGGATATCACCCATCCCAAAGTCAGAGAACACCACAGAGGAGAGGACAGAGAGAATACAGAGAGCCAGAGGGTGGTGGAGAGTGGTGTGGATGCTGTTTGTCAGACACGACATGGGTGTTGCCCTCTAGATCTCACAGCTGATGTTTACCTGCAGAAGATTGGTGCAAGATTGGGCCCATCAACACCCTGCCACAGAAGGGGAGGGATTCAAAATGCCCCAACGTTGCTGAGAATTTATAGCTAATTATTGGTCTCTGGGGGAACATGCCACGGATAAAACCAATTATTATGCATAATTAATACATGCTAATAGTAATATTTTAAAAGAGGCTGTAGATACTAGGGAAGGTAAAAAATGAGAAGGGACATGACTGTTGTGAAACCAATTCCCACTGAGAATCTGGGATTAAGGTGAGGTGAAAAAAAGATATCCGTAGATTACTGTTAAAAACACCTCAGTATCACACTGTCATATGAGGCATTGTACATTTAAACTGTCAGGTCCCCTGTGCTAAACACCCTGGAAGAAATTTCTTAGGACATCAAGGAGTGCTTCTGATTGCAGGATTGAAGCTGCAACTGTCTTTAGTAAATGTAACCAATACCAACTGTATTGTTTATACATTAAGAGACAATGTATTAATATCTTAGCAAAAAATATGTACTTCAGGGATACCACAAATTGTTTGCTTTTTAATTTTTTTCAAGACATGGTTTCTCTGTGTAACAGTCCTAGCTGTCCTGGAATGCACTTTGTAGACCAGGCTGGCCTGGAACTCACAGAGATCTGCCTGCCTCTGCCTCCCAAGTGCTGGGATTAAAGGCATGCGCCACCACCCCCTGGCATGCTTGTTAATTTGTGTGTGTGTGTGTGTGTGTGCGTGTGTGTGTGTGTGTGTGTGTGTGTGTATGTGTGTGTGTGTGTGTGTGTGTGTGTGTGTGTGTGTGTCTGCGTGTTAGTATGTGAATGTGTGTGTAAGTGCCCATGGAGACCAGAAGAGTGCATCTTCTGGAGCTGATCTCCTGGATCTGGAGTTACAGGATGTTGTGAGCTACCTGATACGGGTGCTGCTGCTGAAAACTGAACTCTGGTCCTTTTCAAGAGTGGCAAGCACTCTCATTCACTAATCAATCTCTCCAACCTTTCATTTATAGTTTTCAGCCTTCCTTATCATTGATTTCCTTATGGGGAAATGGAAATAAATTCTCATCATGGGGCTGTTTGTGGATTGAGATGAAAACTGTTATCCATCATATGAAAGGAACACAATGAAGACAGCTGGTTCGGTAATTCCATCATTATCATTGGCTCAGTAACCCATGAGGCAATAGAGCCAGTCATAAGAAGAATGGTTATAGCAACAAGAAGAAGAGCAGCATGAAAAGAGAAAGAAAGGGATAACCATTCACCATTTACAAATATGGATGGCTTTGTTAAAATAGTCTATCCATCCCGCTGCATCTCAGGACCATGGCTTGCAGGATGCACGAAGGATGTCCTTTATCTGGGAGTCCTGCTTGATACCATAGCATAGTAGTTATTACATGAAGCTGCCACATCCTGCACAGCTCCCACCTAACTGGGATAGTGAGACATGAAGAAAAGTCAAACACACTGACACACGGAAAAGCTGGGATTCAGTGGACTAGGCTCTCTGATGGGAAAGCTACAGAACCCCAGAAGCTCATATCATTTTATATATACAGATTAACAAGGAGGTGAGGTTATCACATGGAGTTGAACTAGATAGCAGGGCTTATGGTATATTGCTGAAGCAAGTAGGCAGGTTTAGCTAACTTAGGAGTGATCTCTGTAGGGAGCAGTCTTCAGACTGTAAATAGTTGGGGGCAGAAAGCTACTTGGACATTTTCTGCACACAGTGTCAACATTCACATGCAGACCAGGAGGGAATGCCAGTTCTCTGAGCCTAGCCTGGGGAAGGTTTTGCCATTCCCATGGGACTGAGACATTGGGTCCTTGGAATGGCCGTACCCACGTCAACAATGCATATTCACTCAAGACTTCACTCACATTCCTACACAAAGCCAGGGCTCCATGCCTAGTGACTCCCACAGCCCTCTTTTCTGTGGCCCTATTTTTTGAGAATATTTTCTTACTGCCATGGCCATGCACATTTCACAGCCATATGGCACTCTCCTTACCATTTAGCTAAAGTGGAATGTCTCCCAACACATTTAAATAATTTATTTGCAGTCCTAAAATATTTTTGTAGACTAAACCCAGATTAAGTTAAGCTTTTTCTTTTTTTCCAATACAAGAGGAGTAATTGAGAGAAGAGCCGAGTGGTATTGCAGACTCAACGGAGTCACTGTCCTGGAATGTAAAACTGCAGCAATGGACACAGAAGGAAGAAGAATGCCAAGAAGCTAGCTGATGCTTTCATAGCTAAGGTCAGAGAGAGGGGAGCAGTGCCTTCTCTTTGCCTTATCATAGCGATATGAGACAGATAAAAGGATGGCCGTGGGGTTGGAGCATCGTGCACCACGTCAATATAATTACAAAGAGGAGATATCTTTGTCCCTTGTTGGGAGAGACAGAGTGGACAGACAGAATGACTGACACTCCACCTACCTGGTTCTTGGGTTTCTGTGTCTAAATCATAAAGGAGTTTGTCAACTATGAGTAGTTTGTCAACAAAAGCTAGAGAGAAACAAGTCATTATGCTTTGTAAATAATCAGTCAATCGTAAATAAACATGACATTCCCAATCTCACATTAAACATGACACTAAGACTCTTGTGTTATACACTGCTCTATAATTTTGAGTGTCCTGGACACTAAACTTCAGTTTTTGAGCATAGAAAATGATATAGAAAAGGTAACTAAAGGTCCAATAGCCCCAAAACTGGCATTAAGGCTACCTAACCTGATTCTACAAAGAAGAGAAGGTTGAGGTGAAGTTGGGCACACCGTCAGCCCACGTCTTCATCAAGGAGGTGTTTAATGTAATTAAACTAGTCAACTTCTTGCTGTATCCAACCACAAGCTCTCAGGAATTTTCTGGTATGATAAGACTGATTTCAAGCAAAAGCCACATGGGCACGTATGTGAACCAGATTCACGCAATGAGAAGACCCATTGCCTCCTCCTCTCATACCTCTCCTCTTAGGGATCACAGTACCCTTTCCTCCTGTGCTCATTATTCTGTTAGTTTGGTTGTTTGAAGGGTGAATATGCTGTAAAATTTGAATCTCACTATTTCCGTTACAAGTCTTTAGACAAAGAACAGCATTAACAAAACTATTTAGTAACAAAGCTGGAGTCGGTAATCAAGCTCAGTGGGCAACTGCAAGAGAGCTACTAACAATATTGTGATCCATGGAAACAGGAAGACCTCCACAGTCATAAACAAAACATGATGTTAGTTTAGGCCAGGGTTGTTTTAATTTCCCCTCCTTTCCTTTATTTTTTTCATGTTTCCTATCCCCTATACCTTAATTCCTCACATACACACACACACACACACACACACACACACACACACACACAAACCCACACACATACTCATGCCTTGATGGCAGTTTAATGGCAATTCCTTGCCCACTTTCAATCCACCCAAATTACTAGATTCTATTCCCATGTGCAAAGGTGCCAATGAGCTTGCTGGTGCCACCCAGCAATTCACTGTGGTCACGATGGTCAAATGAGGTTGTGCCTGGGCACGGCTTGTCTCACAAACTCCCTTTGCTTATGGCTTTCTACCATTGTAGTAATGAGCCCTTTGGTGCAACCAACCAAGCCAAGGAATGGAAAGGGGATTCCATGCTAAATGTGAAAAGGAGACGAAGAAACAACATTCATTTTCAAATCATAAGGCAAGCAAAAACATGGGCAGGAACCAGTCATTAAAGATATTGTTTTTATAGGACTCATGGCAACTAAAATTTCACTTTATATATAAAAGACAATTATTTTAATTGACTAGAAACCAAACAAATCACACAGCAAGCACTTATGTTTTCTTGAGAATTTTTTTCAAGTTTTATTTTTATATTATGTGAGTCTCTGTGCTAGTATGCACACATGCACGCATATAACACCAGGGGCCAAAAGAGCAGTATGTGCCCTTAGTCACCAATACATCTGTCCAGCCCCTTGCTTTAATTCTTAATTGCAAATCCATTCAGTCTTTATGACATTTGCTGTAAGTGGAAATTTTGTGTTTTGATCACTGCTGGATGTTCTTGCAAGCTCAAAGTGTGATTGGTTGAATTGACATGTTAGAATAGGGAGGGACTCTCCTTCTCTCACTTCTTCACCACTGAGTTTAGCCTTTACCCATCATCAAATGTGACCTCCTTCTAATTCCGAGGTTGGTCTGCCCATTCTCAGATCTCATCACCTCATCTCATCTTCCTCCTTGTTGCCCTTTTCTTTTCGTTTCTTCAGCTTTGTTTTCCCAACTTTTTCATTCTATGAATGTCTATGTGCTGGGAATGGAGTAGAAAAACTGAACATAAATAAACGAAATATAAATTCCACCCTATATATTGATGAGCAGAAATACAATAACTCAAACAAATACTGATGGTTATGTTCATGGTGATAGGTTCTAAATAATGTCAAACAAGGAAGGCAGGTATTTGGTTGCTTTCCTGAGACAGACTCATCACAATCAGTGCTCAGAGGGCAGACAGTGTCACAATACTTCCTGTCTCCTTACAGCCTAAGTGACAACTCTCAACCAAGGGGTTGGGCAACAGATTGTAGAACAATATTCTTATTCCATATGCCATATGTTCACTGCTCCAGACACTGAAAGAGGCAAAAAGAAATAAAATAAAAGGTAACTCTAGTTTTATTTTGCAACTACAAATAGATCTCACCCTCTAGAGCAGTGGCTCTTAACCTTCCTAATGCTGTGACCCTTTAATACAGTTCCTCATGTTTGGTGACCACCCAACCATAAAATTTATTTCATTTCTACTTCATAACTGTAATTTTGATACTGTTATGAATGGTAATGTAATCTGATATGTGATCCCCAGAGGGTTAGTGACCCACAAGTTGAGAAACACTGCTCTAGAGGACTGGAAACTAGAAATGTAAGTTATTAAGGGCTGTAGCTGGAGATTCCTCTAGTCCCGCCAGGGCCCGCAGCCACTCAGACCCAATTAAACACAAATTAACTTATATTACTTATAAACTGTATGGCCATGGCAGGCTTCTTGCTATTTAGTTCTTATATCTTAAATTAACCCGTTTCTATTCATCTATAAGTTGCCACGTGGCTTGTGGCTTACTGGTACTTTATACCTTGCTTCTCATGGCAGCGGCTGGCAGCATCTCCTGACTCAGCCTTCCACTTCCCAGAATTCTCCTCTCTCTTTTTCCCCACCTATACTTCCTGCCTGGCTACTGGCCAATGAGCATTTTATTTCTCAATCAATCAGAGCAACACATTCACAGCATACAGATATGCACAGCAAAGGGCTCTTAAAGCACTGTAGAAATCATGCTGTGCAGCCAGGCAGTGGTGGTGCATGCCTTTAATCCCAGCACTCGGGAGGCACAGCCAGGTGGATCTCTGTGAGTTCGAGTCTAGCCTGGTCTACAGAGCGAGATCCAGGACAGGCACCAAAACTACATGGAGAAACTATGTCTCGAAACCCACCATCCCCCCCCAAAAAAGAAAGAAATCATGCTGTGCTTTCTAACCCTGACCCTACAGATTTCTCTGTTGTGAACACGAAGGTCAGCAGCGCTTCCACCCCGTAGCTTATAAAGCATCACAGCCTTGAGACAAGTGACATGAGCAATGGGGAGAGGGTATTCAGGATGAAATGAAGTCTCTGATTCCTTAACAGAGGTTTTCAGATTGAGGGAAGTTTTGGTTTCAGTTTTGTTGTCTTTTAGAGTCAAATTTAAAAATATCTTAAATTTAAATTTATCTTTAATTTTATACCACAACAAAAATGTTCATATTTGAGAGATACCATGTGATGGTGTGATAAGTGTATGGACATTGTGAAACATTTAAATCAAACTAAACAAGTCTATTCAAATTCCATTCTTTAATGATGATTCAAAATCCCTGCTTATAGCTTTTTGAAATGTAAAACAATTGCTGCTAGCTAGAGAAGCAGAAGCATTCTTGTTAGATGAAAAATGAATATTGGATTTGAAGATATCTGAGTCATCCAGAATTTTCATGGCAGTGTTGAAGCAGTGTGTTCATAGAAATACAGATAAAGGTCCCTGTAGCCAAACATGTGTACAGAGACTCTGAAAAAGCAACTCCTGGGAGAAAGCACCAATGAGGAACAACAGCCTGAACAACTCCTAGAGCTGCAGAACGTTAGAAGATATTCAGATTTCTTCTAGTCAAAACAGGGAGCCCACAGTGAACCCTTGGGGTACTTGTGATGAGCATAGAGGGCCACACCTCTATGCCTCACAAAATGTAGACATGAGCCTTGAATGAATGCATGAATCTGATTTCTTATATTTTTGGCTATGAGCCTAGCCTTTAACGGCTGAGCCATCTCTCCAGCCCATAAATCTGATTTCTAAGGAACTTAACTGTCTGATGCAAATGTCCACTTCATTAAAGGAAGGAAACATACTAAGGTCTCAGTAAACTATCAGTGATATATCATATTGAATATTGAACAAATTCATTAATTGGCACTAATACTTTAATTATGAGCAATATACAAACAAGCGAATGAATGAATGTATTTTCATTGCAATGGCTTTCAAGAGGGTTTCTCAATGAATGCTTTAGTCATTAGCTAGTACTTTAGAAAGTAGGGTATTCACACGATTTAGAATATCACTTACTAACCACTCAGAGGAGAGATAACTTTTCAAAGAAGAAATCTAAAGTCCATTGGCTTCGCCAAATGAATCAATTTAATATTACTAGAAAATGGTAATTTCTAGTAATCTGACCCCACATGCCTTATGAAAGAAATCATTAAAGTAAGAGAGTAGAAAAGGAAAAAGAGAATATGTAGACTCACTCTGCAAGTCATATGCACGATGCCTCACACATACTTAACCCTACACCACTCCTGACCAAGTCCTTGATCTCTGCCTCTTCACTTGAGTTCCAGGAAGAAAACTTATGGGGCTGCTAAGTGAAAGTCTCTAATACTACAAGCATAAAATCAGCATGTGGAAAAGTTAAGTCATATATGTATTGAATACATCATTTATTTGCTTAGCAAAATAAGGTTGAGAATAGTGATTGATAACTCACAGGCAATATGACATCTAAATAACAAAGAATATTCTTCATGATGTCATAATAAGGTATGTGAGGAGCACCTTGGCTGTGAGTGGAGACGCTGATACCTTAATATCCCTTTTCTTCAAGGCAGAAGTCAGAACTCTCTCCCCAAGAAAAATTCTTTAGGGATGGTGTTCAGGCATGTAAGTTTGGTATTGGTGATAAGATCTACCACGTCTGAAGGGCTTAGATTTGCACTTGAGAGGGTATGCAGACTCCACCTTTCAGTGAATGAGACAGAAGAGGTACTTGCCTATTGACTCCAAGAATGAAGAAGCTGTGCCATCCAACCGCAAGGGTTTCTTTGCTGTTGGTGGGTCTGGGTTTGGGCTGAGCTCGGTAGCACATTTTTCCTGAGGCACCCTCTGGAGTGTGGCTTTGGCCCAATCAATGCCTAGTGCATAACTTCTGCTCCAGTTATCTGAGTCTCCCAGGAAGCTGGTGAGGTTCCTAATTTCTTCTAACAACTTTCTTTTCACTTTAAACTAACTGAATTCCAGTTCTGCTGCAGAGAACCTTGCTCAGATATGGTACTCCAACAGTTTTTCAGAGTCTCTATCTCCTTTAAATCTTGGGATGTTCTAGATTAGGGAGGTATTCCTTTTTAAAAATTAGTCCTACCATTTTTTTATATCTGTATATTTAATTTGACATTCAAATGACTTTATATAATGAGTAGTAGGACAGAACTCATTTTATTACATGTAAAAACATGGGAAATATCCTAATATATGATATACACCGGGTTGTGGCTTCATGCTTAGAGATGGGCCAACCCCACAGCTCTTGAACCATGAAAACATTTCCAAATATTTTTCACTGTGCTTTTAGTTTGTTAAAGCCTCAGTTACACTGGGTGATTTACAGATATTTAATCCATATGTTTCTAATTTATGTTGAGTTAACTCATTCAAAGGAGTCTCCAGGATGGTAAAATTGTGGCTGAGCCGCCAGAGACTCTTAATGAATTTTCTTGCTTGTTGTACAATCTTGCCAGGAGTACCTTTAAGCTCAAAGAGCTGAAATTAGTTTAGACCTTGGCCCAATTATTTTCTCTTACCACAATATAAATTTCTCATGAAGTTGAATCATGCTGACATACTCTGCATTTCTGGTTTCCTTATCTTCTCATTTTTCAACTCGAGTGCAGCTGAAATTCAATGAGTTGAAGGCACTCCTGTAGCCTTGACAATGTGCTGGGCACACCCTTCCTGATTTAAAGTTTACATGATGAAGAAGCACTAGTACTGACCAAGCCCAGACTTTCCCACCTCATAGGGCTCATTTGCTTTGGATTTACGCAAAGGGACCCAGAGAATGCCAAAGCCATGGAAGAGAAAGTTTTGAGATCTCTGAAGTTCTTAACTGAATGTTCCAACATCTCCTAGCAATGATCATTTTTTAAAGTCAATCCATCTGACCAAATTAATCTCTGCTAAAGAGAATCTGTTCATTGAATACGTGAGCACAATTTGCAGCCTGTGTTTCATTTACGTTGCAAAAACTCACCATTGCTACCTTGACCTATGTCTATTCCAAGAGCCTGTGAGCTCTTGCATGGTAGTTTACACCCCTGGCAAAGATGTTAGAGTGGGTATTTAGGGGTGAGATCATACTTTATGGCAGAAATGAAATGCCTAACAATTCCTTTTTTACAGGAATCTCATTTTCTATAAAAATGAGCCGAGTTTCTCTAAAAGTGTGCCTGCTGTGCCGAGACAAGCATCCCAACAGATACTGTACATAGCTTTGCCCTGCTGTGCTGTTTGTCCCTCTAGTGAAGTCATCTCAGTTCTTCGTTTCTGCTGGGTCTTTCCTAAGGCCTGTGTACATTGCCAGTGCTGCCTTAATGCACTCCATTCTTTTCTAGCCCTTGCAAATAGATACATGCTGTTACCAACTGACTCCTTACCCTTGTGACCTACAGAGAGCTTTTCACTTAACACTCAATAGAAATTCCCCCTCCTAGCAGCTTTCGCCTTCCTTGCACATCATAATTAATTTGCATTTAGCTATTTACTGGATTATTTATTTATTTACTTGCTCCTTTGAGAGTGTAAATTGCATGTGGACAAGGACCAAGCCTGACTGGTTCACCTAGTATTTTCAGCAAAGGGCTTAGAATATATATGGGGGATATTTCACAAACACCATTGAAAGAATTGCCTATTCACATTTTAAAATATTAATAGAAAATGTGTTTATAAAGAGTTGTGTTCAATAAAGAAAACACATAGTTGCCCTTCCTTAAAATAGTTATTCCTTTGCAGATTAGTATATACATGATTTTCCTGGCAATCTCTTTAGACATGGCTATGAACTTGTGCCAAGCAGCGAAGGTCATGGGACTTTCTTCCACTGAATTCATTTATGCTTACATTATGTCCACTCCAGAGCAGAGAGGGTGGAAGTGCTCACTCATCTTTGAAATGTTTTAATGTGGTAATAACCCATTGTTTCCCTCTACTTTACATTCATCATCTCTCCGAGCACTTTGTTTCTCTGTTTCTTGTTAACTATGATTCCCAGAAGTGAGTAAGTTTCCAATATTCTGTGCATAAACTGGGGTAGAGAGGAAAAACTTAAAAGTTCATGCAAGGATTCAAAAAATTCTGTCTTTTGGGTTGACCTGCATTCCTTCAGTCTCCTAATAAAAGGTTAAGCATGTCTAACAGTGAAAATGTAAGGCATGCCTTTAAGTTCCACGGTGCTAGGAACTACTAAAAATCAGTTTTAGTGAAACATGGGACAAAGAAAACTTAGAACCTGTGTGATCCCTCTGGTCCTTTGAAGGATCCCCTAAAGAAGAAACCTGTTATCCAGTGAGCTTTAATCAGCAGCCTTTATCCCTCAATGTTACTGTCACTCAGTTGCTCTGAGTGATGTAGACATTGGGACAGTTGACCTGTTCAGCTGACTAGTCACCTGAAATGAAAGTACAACCACACTGGAGTGCCTTCAGGGGGATGGTGAGGACATATGGGAAAAGAATGCTATCTTAATCCCCTACTGTTTTAATTTTAAAAGGCATTAAAGACACGATACTTTTGTTTACATAAAATAAACTTTCTCAAAATGGGAACTTGGTGAACTGAAATCAGTATAGAGAAGTGGAGGTGTCTCCATTGTCAAACAATTTTTAATTGGCCCTTTGTCTGAAGAGTCCTTTATTTCTCAGCTACCAGTTCAACCATCTCTTGACTTACTACTGACTAGTCACAGAAACTGGACACAGTTTTCCAAGTCTCATCTTTTGGGGGAAGTCATTCTAGCTGTGCTTAATTCCTCCAGCAATGGGTTTCATTAGCTTATTTCTACATACCTATTCATATATATGAGGAATAGTGGTTACTGGGCTTATACATTTTCTTTAATTCATGCTAAAGAACATCAGATTTTCCTTTTTTAAACAATGTAACATTAATATAATACCCATTTTCAATGATATACTAGAGCTAATCAGTGCCTGTTATAAGAGCCAATTCTTAAGATATTATTAGTTTTGTGAACTACACTAGCTTGAAATAACCTATGGCAGAAATATTTACACCACACATGCTTTTATGAAGCATAACATCTACTGGAAGAGGCAGAAAAAATAAAACATGAACAAAGTATTTTGACACTAATTTACATCTTGCCTCACTGCCATAAAAAGTCAGTGGAAAGAGAAGTATTGTTTTCTTCTCTTATTCCAAGAAGATTTATCTTCCTGGTCTTGATAATCTCTAGTACACATGACGATATCCTCCATACAGTAGGCTTTGTTTGGGGATGATAGGGCCAGTGAGAGAGGCTAACACTCAGAGTAGAGACACAGATCTGGCCTTCTACAGGAGAAAGTGTGGCCTTGGTTTAATTTGATCTGGGGAAGAAATGAAATGTATGCCTGAATGAATGAGGTAAGTCAGAGCTAGGAGGGTGTGCATCATCTACAGTGTGTAAGATTGGTCTACTTTTCCCTATTCATATGAACTGTTGGGTTCATGTGAAGCCTTTAAGAAAGAGAAAAGCTGTTGAGGGAATGGGACCCAGGAGGCAGAAAGGCAAGGCCAAGAGAGTAGTAGAGCCAGAATGAAATGTGCAAACCCACAGAGAGCAGAGCACGTGTAGGAACATGGCAAAGATTTTAGCATGCTCTGGACCTTGTTTCCATCCCTGCGCATGCTCTAATATTCCCAGAACACCCCAGAAGTCCTGAGCAACAGCTGAGGAATTCTCCCTTCCCTCTGTCTTGTGGGTAAAGAGATATTTATGACAAGCCAGCCAGTGAATCCTTGTGCTCAGTAACCTCAAGAAAGAGGATCAGATTCTAGATACTGACCAGATCCATCATTTTTCCTGGCATTTGCTCTCCTTGGTAGCACTTGACTTCTCATCCATCTACTCTAAAAGGACAGGAAAATGTACTATCTTAGCCCTACCCTGTTTCCCTTTTTAAAGACACCAAAGAACACCATAATTTTTGGTTGCATAGATCAGACTCCCTCAAAATGGAAATTCAGTTATTGTAGTTAGCATATTTCAAGCATGTTTCCCAGTGGCAAACATATTAAGGCAAGGAAACTTCAGCCTTTCTGTAATTGCATGCTCTCTTCAAAGGTAGAATGCTAAATGCCTAACTGTCAGTTTATCGAGGTGTAAGTACACCTAAATCATGAAACAGACTTCTTGGAGGATGCTTAGGAAATTCTGGCCTAGGAAGTTCATTGATCCTCTAGGTTTCTTTTTCATCTTACTTATTCCCCTGTGAGCTCATTTAAACCCCAAAGAGAAAAGGATCCTTTAAGTCAGCATGTTGATGTAGTTTGGCATCTGAAGAAAGCAGCTCTGTTAGGACAACTATTCTGAAAGACTAGGGGATTTCCTGCCATGCTTTGCTGATCTTTATACATTTTTTTTTTAAAGAGATTCCCTTGACTCTTTAAGATTCTGGATTTCAGAAATCTACTCTGTGTGACTCGGAAGATGGCTCATTTGGTAAGTACTTGCCTCACAAGTATGAGGACCTAAGTTTGGATTCCCAATATGCAGGTACAAATCTGCGTGCAGCCACATGCCCTATGAGCCCAGCTCTGGGGAGATAGAGATGAGGCTTGGTGACTAGCCAGTCTACCCAAATCAGTGAACTCCAGGTTCAATGACTATGGAGAAGAAGAGAAAGAAGGAAGAGCAGGAGGAGGAGGAGGAGGAGGAGGAGGAGGAGGAGGAGGAGGAGGAGGAGGAGGAAAGAAAGGGAGAGAGGGAGGGAGGGAGCGAGGAAGGAAGGAAGGAAGGAAGGAAGGAAGGAAGGAAGGAAGGAAGAAGGACTAGAATGATTGAGGAAGGTCCCCAGTATCAACCTCAACACACTCCTGTGCATATGCACATATAAGCATATACATACACAAAGTATTTTTTAAAAAGAAATGTGCTTTAAGACTATGTTCTTCAGGCTGGTGGATCTCTGTGAGTTCAAGGCCAGCCTGGTCTATGTAGTGAGTTCCAGGACAGCTAGGGCTATGTAGAGAGACCCTTTATTTAAAAAAAAAAAGTTCTTTTTTTTTTTAATTTTTATTTTGCAATACAATTCAGTTCTACATATCAGCCACAGATTCCCTTGTTCTCCCCCCTCCCGCCCCCTTCACCTTCCCCCCAGCCCGCCCCCCATTCCAATCTCCTCCAGGGCAAAGCCTTCCCCACAGACTGAGATCAACCTGGTGGACTCAGTCCAGGTAGGTCCAGTCCCCTCCTCCCATGCCGAGCCAAGGGACCCTGCATAGGCCCCAGGTTTCAAACAGCCAACTCATGCAATGAGCACAGGACCCGGTCCCACTGCCTGGATGCCTCCCAAACAGATCAGGCCAATCAACTGTCTCACCCACTCAGAGGGCCTGATCCAGTTGGTGACCCCTCAGCCATTGGTTCATATTTCATGTGTTTCCGTTTGTTTGGCTATTTGTCTCTGTGCTTTATCCGACCTTGGTCTCAACAATTCTCGCTCATATAAACCCTCCTCATTCTCGCTAATTGGACTCCCAGAGATCCACCTGGGGCCTAGTCATGGATCTCTGCATCCAGATCCCTCAGTAGTTGGATGAGGTTTCTAGCACGACAATTAGGGTGTTTGGCCATCCCATCACCAGAGTAGGTCAGACAAATGGATGGATCTAGAAAAAATCATCCTGAGTGAGGTATCCCAGACTCAGAAAGACAAACATGGTATGTACTCACTCATAACAGGATACTAGATGTGGAACAAGGATGACTGGACTGCTACTCACATCACCAGGCAGGCTACCTGGAAAACAGGACCCCAAGAAAGACACAGGGATCGCCCAACGACAGAGAAATGGAATGAGATCTACATGAACAGCCTGGACATGAGTGGGGGTAGTGAAGGGCGAGGGTCGAGGGAAAGAGAGCTTGGGTGAGTGGGAGATCCCAGCTGGATCAACAACAGAGAGGGAGAACAAGGAATAGGAGACCATGGTAAATAAAGACCACATGAGAATAGGAAGAAACAAAGTGCTAGAGGGGCCCACAGAAATCCACAAAGATACCCCCACAAAAAAAAGTTCTTTAGCCGGGCGGTGGTGGCACACGCCTTTAATCCCAGCACTTGGGAAGCAGAGGCAGGCGGATCTCCGTGAGTTCGAGGCCAGCCTGGTCTACAGAGCAAGATCCAGGAAAGGCGCAAAGCTACACAGAGAAACCCTGTCTCGAAACACCGCCCCCCCCCAAAAAAAAGTTCTTTAATGATGCTGTTATTTAAATCTTAGATATCTCCAACAGCATTTTGCGTAAATTAGTGAAATGACAATACATTGCTCAACTGATCATAGGAAAGTCATCATTGATGGGTTCACAACATACCCCCACGGTTGGGCATGTTTGCATACGCCCGGCGGACCTGGACACTTCCACCTAGCCAGTTCCAAGTCAAAATAGCCATTTCCGGGTCAAGGCGTCTCGCGTGTCCAGGATCCATGACTTTGCATGGCTACGTAAGCATGCAATGCAACCATGTGATCTATGCATATGCGTGGAGTAGTTACGTCGACCTGTGCATGCCCAGCCTTTATAAGCTGGTGCCATATTCCCGGCTCTTTCTTCTTCTTCTTCTTCTTCTTCTTCTTCTTCTTCTTCTTCTTCTTCTTCTTCTTCTTTTTCTTCTTTTTCTTCTTTTCTCTGCACATGTGTCTTCCACAGGCCTGGGCACTCTCTGTCCCTTTCATCTTAATAAAATTCTTATTAGCGGATTCTGTCGTGTTTCATGACATTTCCTCGCAGGATAAGAGTGCAGCGCAGCAAAATAACTATCTATCATAAGCCGGGATATTTCCCCAGCATGAAAGAAAATGGCTTGAACATATCCTTCCCATTTCTGCTCTTTGTCTCACTTGTCACTTTCCTCTTGACTTTTAGCTAAATAAAGTGCTTGCATAGAGAATGATTCTCTCCAGTGCCCACTGCAAGGGTATGTCTCAGGAGTCACTTTCTTCTCATTCCTTACGGCCTAGCAAGACCCCCATACCAGTGGGCACAGGTTTTCCTCCAGAAATGAAACCTGCTACTTTATTCTCATTTGCCAACGCCAGCATGGACATTCCTCTTCACTCGTACCTGTCCCCATCAGATACCCATAAAATGAACAGAGGCCACAAGTCAGAAGGAATGCCAACAATGCAGATGAGTCTTGATAACTGGCAGCTTAATGAATGCAGCCACATCACCGGGAAGGTTGCTGTCAAAGTCAGCGAAGGGTTCGGGGGAGACTTGGCTGCAGTGACCTTAACTTACAGCACCTTCCCCTGAGCCAAGCAGGCTGGTATTTCATATCTAAAGTCTCACAGGAATGAGACCAATTCCTTTGTTCTTTGTGACAACTGCTCAGCATGGCAAAGCCATCCCCTGTGGCTGCTGGGAAGCGGGGCAGTCATGCTTTTAACCTGTAGGAATGAATTGAAATGACTGTGGTGGAGGTACTGACTCCAGCACGGGGCCATGGAAGAACCCATTGACCCCTTGTGTAGATGGATCTGTTGACTGGTTTCAGACTCAGAACTTCATAGTCAAATGAGTCTCATAAACCAACAGTAAGGCACTTTCTAACCTGAATACTTCAGAACAGTCATTGCCTACTCCCTATTTTCAGGTTGGGGAGGAGCCAGGAAAAGTCCACAAATAGAGTGAGATTCCATCCTACCTTCTGACTCCACCTTTGACATCTGAATAGCCTGCATGTTGGTTGGATTCTATGTGCACTCTCAGCAAGCTTCTGAATCCTATGGCCCACATCTGCTCTGATTTGATCTTCCTTTCACTGTCCAATGTGATTTTAGAGCAGCTAGTGTCCTCCTGAGCCCAACCAGTAGTTGGAAGCATTGTTGGCCCTGGGACACTAGCTTCCCAGTCCTGTAAAAGAACAATGGGAATTCCAGGAACAGCTGAGAAGGTGAGTCATGAGGCACTTTGTGTGACGTGGCATCCTACTTGTTTGTGGAATGTATTTTTGTGTAAAAGAGTGCGAAAATTTTGAGAAAAGAAAAAATTAGGGAATGGGAAGAGTTTACTTTCAATAGCAACTATCACTCAGGACTCTTAATTCTTTCACAACCATATTAAGAAATGTGAAATTTGTGTTTCAGAACACTCAGTTTAGAATCAGTACAGTGCTCCTTAAACCCCGAAGTGATCTCCATCGTTAACTAAAGCCCAGAGGGAGAGGGGTTTAACATGTATACTCTGCCCAGCTCGCTGAGAAGCTGGGTCATAAGCCAGCTCTTTCCACTCAGACCTTTCACAATACCCCCTTTACCTATGTTTCCTACAGTTTCCAGGTTTTAATTTAGAAACCCTATGATATGTTTGACATACATGCCAAGGAGACTGTAGGTAATTACTAGTCATTGGCAGCAACCCAGAGGTGAGGCAATTATGTATCTAGACAAAGTCGATAATTGGACTGATAATGAACCTGAAACAGAAACTTTTTCTTAGTCTGTACCTCCTGAAGCCAAAAGGGAAGTCTTCTGAGTCATCTGAATAAGGTCTTGAATGAGTTTCTGCCGTGAAAGTCTACTGTCCATACCAAAAGGAAGTATAGCAGCTCTTTATACTATCGAGTGTCTAATATGAGGGCATTCTCCAGCAAAGTCTGGGGAGTTACTAGTATGAAATCATTCATGAAATGTTTAAAATTTGTGTGGGAATGTACAATTATGTTACGCATAGTTCCTTTCTCTGGGTCATAATCAAAAACATTGGAAAGACACTGGCCCACTGAGCAAAGAAATGTTGACCTTTCAAAGATAATTAGTGGAATGTATGTTCAAAAATAGACTCTGTGTTAACCCCCTAAATTGCTTTGTATTCTACAGAACCCCATTCTGAGTTAGTGTCAAAACCCAGCAAGCTACTTTTAAAAAATTAGCTTTTCTTTCATCTCTCCCATCATTGTAAATACTGCAAATTTGGCCTCTTGATATGCTGACACTTTCATGGCCACCAGGCCAGATCAGGCCTCCTGTCTTTCATGTGGACTACTTCAGCTCCTCCTAACTGAACTGATGAGAGTCAGGCAAAACAAATAAGTCAGACAGTCCGAGGTAAACACAAGTACTTCAGCCACCACAGGCAAAATACCCTGAAATGTAGATTCAAGGTGTCAGCTCCTTCTGAGAGTAAATGCCACACAGTGGGGCAGTTAATGCTCAACTGAAGCTGGGGAGTCCAAGATCAAGGCACTTGCAGCTTGATTGTCCAGTGAGGGCTTGATCTCTAGTTTGTAGATGGTAGCCTCTAGCAGGTCTTTGACGTTGTGAGGAAGCAAGCTTCCAGCAGCCTTGTTTGTAAGGACAATAATCCAGTCTCGTGATCTAAGAGTGCCTCAAAGTTCCCACTTCTTAATAACACCTTGTGGGGAATATAGAAATTAATTGGAGGAAACACGTTCAGACATAGTACAGGGTGACACAGAAGGCTGAGATGAATCCTCTGATCCTGTATCTCTGATGGATTGGATGGATTTAAACAGTATGCTTAATACTTTCAGACATTATCCAAAACCTACCCCTACATTTCATAGTCAGAGAAATGTCAAATGAATTGTTGGTCTACATTTGAACTCTGCAGGTGATCTGGGTGAGTGTTCTGTGGTTCATGCACCCAACTCCTGATCATATGTAGTAACCTTGAGAGCCATTACTGAAAAGATTACCAGGGATTTTCGAAAGTGCTAATGATGCTATTAACTGTCATTTTACCACCACCCTATCCACGTTTAACTTTCTTGAAGGGCTTGGCTGCAGTTTCCACAAATACAAACAAACATTTACCAGAGCACAGGCAACATACATGATTGCTTTCTACCATCAGGTTAATGTACACAGTTAAAAAGAATTGAGACTTGATTCTATTTCTGTTGAGCTTGTTAATGCAAATCTGGCTGAAGGCTCAAACAGGTAGGCAGATTCTTCCCCAACCCCTTGAGACAGATGGTGGTCTCTTCATTTGTCTCAGGCTGGCCATGCACTCATAATCTTGTCTTGGTCTCCTGAGGCCTGAAGACATAGGCATGCCCTTCATGCCCGATGCTATCAAGTTGTAACTTATATAGTAGTAAACGTCCTTACTGGGGACACTAGAAATGAGTTGATTGACAGTAATCATGCTTTCTGACTGTTCATGTTTGTGCTTGGGGAGGGCAAAACTTGCTGTTTGTCAGTGGTTGCCTTGAAGGAATCACGAGCAATCCTGGCATGGAGAAGTATTATTTCTGAAATGAATTTGACCTGATTTACATAAATCACAAAATAAAACAAAAGAAGGTGTCTGGGAAATTCTGAAAAATGCCTCTCTACAAGGTTGAGAGTGCAGAAAAGACTCTGTTTAGTCACCACCCTGGATCTATCTCAACATGTGCACAGTTCTTATGCAATCACATGTTTTTGTTTTTGTTTTTCTTCAGGATTTCTTCACTAGAGGATACAGGTTCTTATTCATTTATATTGATAGAATCTTTTAGACTTATAAAGTAGAAGAAGAATCTGTAGCTCCTTTGAAATTGCATTCAAGACAATGAAGTCACATTAAAAAATACCTAATTCCTTTGCCGTGGTACTGCTGAGCATTGGCGACACTGTCTCTGCCTGGCCAGGGCCTGCTCCCAGCTGCTCTATCTGCAAGGCAGACAGAAGGGCTCTGTGTGGATGAAGTGGAGCCAGAAGCACAGCCACAGCCACACCAAGCCAGTGGAAGCAGGCATCAGGGGCTCCGGACATCTGAGGAAAAAGTTGAAAATGAGCCAACGTGTGAAAAGTTGGGAGGTGTTCTAAAGGGCTCTGAAAACATCAAAAGCTAGGCATTAGAAGAAAAAGAATCAAGAAATAAAACTGCCCTTTTTTATAGACCTTTTGGGATCACTCCCAATTCCATTGAGCCTAGAAATATTTAGTTGGATTAAAGCTATTCATAATATAAAAATAAGGAAGGCATACTTTAAATAAAAGAGAAAATGAATGGAAAAAATAAAGCTTTGGAAGATACATAGTAATTTAGAATTGCTCTGATTCACCATTGTTTGGTAATATTCTTGCCTGGTGGGGGACAGACAGTGAGACTCGTGGTCCTGCAGACTCCTAGGGGCAAATATCAACTTTGTGTGCAGCTTTGTCTGTGCAGAAAAATCTAAAGAGTGGTAAACAGGGCAGGGAAGAAGAATTTTATCCCAGCCACAGCTACCATCTTGTATTAGAACTGTGCACATGCTGACATGGATCCAGGGTGGTGATTACATGTGGTCCTTTCTGCACTCTCAACCTTGTAGAGAGGCATTTTTCAGATTTTCCCAGACATCAGGTTAGTTGGGTTTTTGCCATCTCTCCTGGGACTTCCTAAAGTGCCTCACTTTACTTTGTATACAAAACACTACAAAATTTAAATTTTCATTAAAGTACTTTTTAAAGGTTTACATAATTATAATTAATGAAGTTAATAATTATGGTTCCTAGGACTCAGTAGTAGGATGCATGTCTAGCATGTGTGAGGAGCTGGGCTGAATCCCGAGTACCAACCATAAACAATTACATCCCTCCATCACACTAACCATATTGAAAGTGCTTGTAGCAAGCTCAGTATCTTCTACACTGTAGAATCTACAGGTTTCTAGCTCTAGGTTCTCCATATCTGTAAAGTACAGCATGTATTGAGTTAAGGTAGACTCTTTCTGCTTATGTATTATGGAGGTTCTGTTTTGCTTTGGTTTTAGATTTTCATTGAACCCCCTTAAATCGCAGTGGCTTGGTTGTCCTTCCTTGAAATAGGACGAATCCTCCCAGATCCTAGAGGATGAGGGAAAATACAGGTGAGAAGAAAGGCTCTGGTACTCCACAGAGAGTGGATCAGTTCTTTATGCCTTCCTTCCCACATGTCTCCTTGCCTTGCTTTTCCCTGCTCTTCCTCTGCAAACTTCCAAAGATCTGTCTCCTTGGGATTCTAACCCCTGCTCTTAGAAATGCCTGCTTCACTTCCCACCTTTTCTCAGTGCTGTGTGCTGTCTTTAGAGGTGTCAGCTGCATCCTTGCGGCAAAGATCAACATACAATGCCTTCTTCATTCCTGAGCACTCTGGACAGTGTTATGTAAGCAACACATTCAGTGAATGCTGTGTGATGAAAATACTAACTTATACTGCTTAGAGTAAGTCAGTTGCTGTCAATAGTAAGTATTTCTTTATTCAAGATTTCCTGAGAATTTGTAAGCACCTAGCATGGAGAGTTAGAGCTTGAGAGACCAAGGAATAGCAAAAACATAGCTCTGATAAATCCAACCACAAAGCAATAAATTATGTAAAGGTCATTAGAGATGACTTTTTCATATAATAGCCACCATGACTGATGTGAAGTGGGATTAAAATAGAGTGTGCTTCATTAATTTTTCTTGCTAGTATTTCCTATTAGGGGCATAAAGTTAAACAGTGTGAGAAAATTCACAAGTGATCATTGCAAAGTGTGGGCTTTGATGAGTTCTACCATAAGATTCACCATTTCAAAGTTGGTACCTCAGTAGACTTTTGTGCGTTTGCTGTGCTATGAAACCATTGTCACTCTGTGATTCTAAAATGTTCCCACTGAAAAGCACATCCTTATTAACAGTGAGCCCCAATATCCTCCTCCTGCTACCTCTGGCAGTCATTCATGCACTTTCTGTGTCTCTACATTTCACAATGAGTGAGCTCTTTATTATGGAGCCCATGGTCTGCTCTTTATTATGTAGGCAATAGTCTTCTCTTTATTATGTAGTCCATAGTCTTCTCTTTATTATGGAGCCCATAGTCTGCTCTTTATTATGGAGCCCATAGTCTGCTCTTTATTATGGAGCCCATAGTCTGCTCTTTATTATGGAGCCCATAGTCTTCTCTTTATTATGTAGCCCATAGTCTTCTCTTTATTATGTAGTCCATAGTCTTTTCTTTATTATGTAGCCCATAGTCTGCTCTTTATTATGGAGCCCATAGTCTGCTCTTTATTATGGAGCCCATAGTCTGCTCTTTATTATGTAGTCCATAGTCTGCTCTTTATTATGTAGTCCATAGTCTTTTCTTTATTATGTAGCCCATAGTCTGTTTTTTATTATGTAGCCCATAGTCTGCTCTTTATTATGGAGCCCATAGTCTGCTCTTTATTATGTAGGCAATAGTCTGCTCTTTATTATGTAGCCCATAGTCTTCTCTTTATTATGGAGCCCATAGTCTGCTCTTTATTATGTAGCCCACAGTCTGTTCTTTATTATGGAGCCCATAGTCTGCTCTTTATTATGTAGGCAATAGTCTACTCTTTATTATGCAGTCCGTAGTCTACTCTTTATTATGTCTTTGGTTTGTTTTCAACTGTACATTATTTTATTTAATTTTTTTCATGTAATATATTTTGGTTATATTATTTCTTCTCCCCCAACTCTTCCCAGAGTATCTCCATTCCCCGACACACCCAACCTGCTGGGAAATGAAGAATCAGTGTTTTCTAGTGGAGAGACACTGGTTTTATCAACCACACTCCAAGTATATCAGTCTTATCCCTTCATGTGACAACCATTTGTCATGGTAGCTTGACAATACCCCTCTGTGTGAACATACACCATTTTGTTTATCTGTTCATCAATTGATTAACATTTGAGCTGTCTATACCCACTGGATATTACAGACAAACTTTTATAATGTTTTTATACAATCTCTAAAAGACCCTAGAAAGATTTCTGTCTGCTATCATGTTGCCAATCAAGTGATGGCTCTTGGACAGCATTCGATTTAAAAGCCTAATTCAGACTAGACTCTTCACATGTAATTCCATTCATTTCCTGACTCTGCCTCAGGTTGGTCCAGCAGGATTTTACCTCCCTGCCTCCCAGCCCAACAGGCATCCTCAGAGAATTCACGCTCTGGTTAGAAAAAGACAGACTTGGACAAATTCATCAGGTAGTTTCCAACCAGATGGCTGCAGCTAAGACTTCCCTGCTGGAAATTTGGAGGTCATTGGTGCTCCATTCCTGTCTTCCTTAGCCTCCTCCATCTGTTCAAGTGTTGGAACTATCTGACCCAGAGATGGCGACAAAAAAAGCCAGCATTGAGCACCACATCTCCCTGGAGACATTGTTTAATGTGTGCTGTAAGGCCTGTGGAGGACAGATAGGTGAAGTTTCTCTTTAGTTTACCATGACAGTGGGGGCAGTAGTTACTTCAGGATGCTGATGGTAACAAGGAACCTGGCAGCAAGATTTGTATGGAAATGAAAACTGTTCATAGTCGGGTGTCCCTTTCTCCTCTGAATGAGGCTAATGGTTAAGATGAAGAAATGTTGCCTGTCCCCAGGTTCCCAAGCTTAGTAAAACAAATGTGTTACTGTAGGATCTAGGGACCATTTAGTGACTTTTGTAGCTACAATTCTTAGTTACAATGGTTTTTATTAAATCCCAGTTACTACTCTTTTCACAAGATAAAGTATAATAACATAGAAAAGTATCTTTTCCAGGTAACAAGATTACATATTCTCTATGCACACATTGCCATAGGTTTGTTTTGTGTGTGGTAGTTGCATGCCTCTACATACATTACACTTGGACTTGTACACACAGATCTGGGTTATGAAATAACTTCATTTTCCCCTCCAGATCTCCCTGAGAAATGTTTGAAGGCCACCCTTCTATGAAAATCTGTGGTTACTTTCTTCTTCTTCTTCTTCTTCTTCTTCTTCTTCTTCTTCTTCTTCTTCTTCTTCTTCTTCTTCTTCTTCTTCTTTTCTGTTTGCTGCAGACATCTGTAAGTGTTTCTGAAAGCTCTCTGGCTTGTGCATAATTCCGTGTGCTTCTCAGGCAGAGGTTCATTTCCATTTGATTATTTCTCTATAACCAAAAAAAATGTATAAAAGGCATTTGTGGTGTCTTTTATGAGGGAGGACAGACAATGTATACTATGGTTTGTAAGAAATAAAGATTAAATTGCTAAATGTATTTAAAGAAATAAATTATCAGCCCCTTCTATCCCTAGGAACATTCCAACATGGCTTAAAACATTGTTTTGGGGGCTGTCATAAAGGAAGTCAAGGGGATGAGCAGGCACCATGAGACCAGATGTGACATAAAACATTCCAATGTTTTATTTAGAAAATTCCGACCTGCCCACTCTGCACATACATTGATTGCCACATAACTAAGAGGCCTCCAAGCCAAATTCTTGGCCTCTGTGTTTCCTGAACAAAAAGGAAAATGTGTAGCTCTCTTTTTAATAGTTCAAAAAGCGCAGTAAAATCTTTGATACATTTCTGAGTGTTTCCACAAAGAAATTGTCCTGTGTGCAATGAAAGTCTATTTGGTAGGAACCAAACCAAGGAAAGCCCTGGTGACCTTTATTAAGGCACTTCCTCTGCAACCTCCATTATCACAGCAACTCATGCAGGAAATACATTTATGTAAGCCCCTCCACCTCAGCAGTTTGGGGACGAGTGCATAAGCACGATTTTCCATTGTGGGTTCTGCGTGCATTGGCTGTGTCTGGCATTTCTTGGATTTAACTCATGTGTCAGTCACACCTTTGCACTCATAGAAATCTACACAAGTTAAGATATTGATTCCTCCCAAATTCCAGATTATTTCTTCTTCAAACCCTTGCTCATTTGCAGTCTAGACTTCTAAGTGATAATCCAAATCTCAGAGCGCTCCTATAAATTTACAACGCGGCTGCCTGGCTGTTCTTCCTATTTCCACATTTCCATCACCCTAATCCTCCAGCTCTCCCAACCCTGAAGTCCAGCTCCTTCCTATCAATTCTCACTTCATTGAGGACTATTATTATTCCTTTAGGAAAGAAGTCTAAGCATCATTTTTGAAAGTGTTCATTCAGGGGACTTGGGAGTTATCTCAGTTGGCAAGGTGTTCTCCACATCAGTATGAAGACCTGAGTTCAATTCCTACAACCCATGGAAAAAAAGTGCAACAGCACATGCTTGAAATTCTAGCACTAGTGTGTATGTATGCGTGGCAGTGGGTAGAGACAGGTAGATAGCTGCAGGTCATGGGACAAGTAAGTCTAGACTAATCAATGTGTCCAGGTACAAGTGAAAGATCTGGTTCCAAAAAACAAGGTAGACAGCTTCTCTGAAGTCATACCCAGGTTGACCTCTGGACTCCATACACATGTGCAGACACATTCAGCCTGTACACATGTGAGCACACACTGCTCATACACATGTGAACAAATGTTCATCCAGCATTTCTAATCCATCAATGAAATCTATCATTTTTTTCCCTTTGAAATATTGGGATTTTTTTCTCTTTCATCTGCTTATCCTGGGACCAACATATTCACAGTTGTCATCACCATATGCCAGAATGACTTCTGTAGCCTCTTAATTCTTTGTTGGTTGATAGGGAGATTACAGGTAAGAGGAAATTTTAAAACTGTCAGGCATGTGCTAGGTGATATCGGTTACATAATGCACATCACAAATGAAAAAGACCCACTTTCACATAAACCTGCTTAGGGTCTCCTGACTGCTACCAGACAGACATTAATATGGGCATCCTTCAACATCATTGCCAGCAGATCAGTTTCCTCCTTCAGAACTTGGGAAGCATCATGTATTTGCTTCAGAATGTACAAATGTGTTTGTGGAGTTTCTTGTCAGGAAGGATTCCACCTGTCCATTCTGTTCTCTTTACATAACATCCCCAGTGATGGCTCATTTTATGAAACAAACTGCAAGACCCTCTGACCCCACACACTCCATAAACATCCTTACTGCCCGACAGTCATCCTAAAGCCTGTGTCCATCTCCACACATAAGCCTTATCCATCCTCCATGGCCTGGTAGCGAGTTGACCTCTCCCACAAAACTTTCTGAAAGTTCCCCAAACTAATTTTCCCCATCCTAATTCCTATTGTGCTTATAGTTAAAGGACAATTCTACTGCAGGCCACTGAGTATGCTGTGAGTTATGCTATGTGTTTAAAGGTATTCCAAGAAGAGGTGTAAGTGATTTAGTTTTATTATTTTTCAGTTATCGTACAAGGTAATATTTCATTACATTTGGATCTTACTTGTCCCCCCGCCTGGTCTTCTTCATTCCTCTTCCTCCCACCTCACCCTTCCCCTTACTCATCAAAGAACCCCTTTCCTACGTGGATGGCACCTGAATTTTAGTACCCCGACTTTCCTTTTTCCCTTTGACTTCAGATTCCCCCCCCCCCACTCCTATTTCCCTTTCTACTTCCATGGCCTACTACACACCCTAGGGGTTTGTCAATCTTATGTTTTCAACAGCCAGTTTTGGGTTTGATCGATTCTATGTATTACTCTTTTGGGCTCCATTTCATTCATTTCTACTCTATTCTTCATTATTTCTTGTCATCTGCTCCTTTAGGGTCCAGCTGTTCTTATTTTTCTAAGACCTTGGAGTAAATCATTGATTATTTGCAATCTCTCTGGGATTTTACAATACAAGAACCTGTAGCTACAAAGATCCCATTTAGAATTAATAGCCTTAACTGTCTCTTAATGATTATTGTAAATTGTGCTTACATTTTCAATTGAATCTAGATTTGTTTCTTCAATCACACAATGGCCATTCAAAAGTATACTGGTCAATATCCAAGTATTTGTATGGTTTCTATATTCTATTGCTAATTATTTCAAGTTTTATTTCATTATGATTTGATAAGACACATGAAATTATTTTGATTCTTTTTATATTTATTAAGACTTGCTTTAGGAGTTTGCTCTGAACAAGAAGGAAGGAGCCACAGGCCTATTTGGTGCCGTTAAAACTGAGCGGCTGGAGATGAACATGCACATGCCCATTCAGAGCAGTTTGCTCTGAGTGGGCGGGAAGAAGCCATGGGCTGTTATGGTGAGCAAATATATGGTGAAGTATGGGGAGAAAAGGGCAGAGAGAGGTTCCTGTCCTATAGAAAGAGACAGATCTCAAGAGGCTAAGGCTGTGAAGAATGAGCTGGTTTGGGAAGTCTGCTTGCCACCTGGGGACATGGTATCATCTAGTCTTGAGTTGCTGTCAAGGGCCATGTCTGGGTCCATGGTGCTACTGAAGCCATGGACTGTGCTGATGTCTATGGCTCCTGCTACCACTGAGGGCCCTGAGGATGCCTGGGGTCGAGGCTACCACATGTGGCCATGCAGGTTTCTGAGGGTCATGCCACCAGCAGGGACTATCCTAATGTGAATGGCATGGGCCGCTGCCTGGGACTATGAAGTTGTCTGATCTTGGACTGCAGCAAGTAGCCATATCTGGGTCTGTGGCCCTACCTCAGACAAGGTCTATATTGATGTCCATGGCACCAGTTACCATCTGGAGTCATGTGGATGTTCAGAGTCTGGGCCCCCAACTGGGGCAGTGTTGGGGCCCGAGAGCCACCCTGTAGCCAGTGTGATGCTGATAAGTGTAGCCTGTGCTGCCATCTGGGGCCACAGTGGCATCTGGGCCCGAGCTGCTTCCGATGACCATGTCTGGGTCCATAGTTCTAGAGCAGCTGGGGTATGTAATGATGTCCATGGCCCATGTTACCACCAAAGGCCACACGGATGCCCAGGTTATGGGTCACCACCTGTGGTCATAGGGCCATGATGACTTGGATGGCCTGCATGGCCACCAGTGACTATGGTGTCAACTTGACCTGAGTTGCTGCAGGGTGGGGGTTGAAGGGTGGGGAAGAGCATGCCTGGATCTGTGGCCCTACTGCAGCCAGGGTCTGCATCGATATCTGAAAGCTCAGTTACCACTGAAGGCAATGGATATGCCCAGGGCACAGACCACAAGAATAGCTGGCCCTGCTCCTAATGGAAGAGCTGGTCCCACACTTGGGAAAGCTTGTCCCACCCCTCACCATGGGCCTGGCAGAGCTAGCTCCTGCTCCTCGCCTGAGAAGAGTGGTCCCAGCAGTCTGGACTGACCAATTCAGCTGCCACCCCAGGCACACGTGCAGGAGTTGAAGTTGGCACACCCTAACATCTACCCCATCTATGATCTGCTAGAGTGTTTGAAAGGACTGATCCTGTGGAACCATACTATCAGAAAGGAATGTCAGTGGGGCCCGGTTTTGATGGTGTGCCAAAGCAGAGGCCTTGAACCTGACCAACAACTCATTACACAATGAACATTTGCAAGCAATGCTGTTTGGACAAAAGGGTCTACTGCATGATACTCAGCAGCACCCAGTGGCACTAAGATGAATGAAGAGGTAATAAAAAATGGAGGAGTAAAGTTTTTTTTCCATTTTAAAAAAATTATTGTTTATTTTATTTTATTGTTTTTCTTTTTTAGCTTTCCTTTCGGGGAGACACTACAAGAGTAAAGAGCAGATATGGAGAGACTTGGAGACAAGCAGGATTGGGGTGCATGATGTGAAATTTCCAAAAAAGCAATAAAAAATTAAATTTACCAAGGTGAAAAATCTAAGTATACAGCCCCATAGTAAATGCTCTGTGTTGTTTTTACCTTGAAGGTTCTGCATCTGAAAGCTCGGATAGAATAATAGAATAATAGAAATAGAGTGAATAAATACATAGAACAGGAAAAAAGCAAACAAACAAACAAAAAAGTCTTGCTTTGGGGCCCAGAATGCAGTTAATTAAAGAGATGGTTGTATGGGCTTTGAGGAGAATATGTCTTCCATATCTGATGGAATTTTCTGAAGATAACAGTTGAGCATATATTATCCATTGGCACCCAATGTGGTGCTCTCAAATTTCCATACTGCTTAAAAGAGTTTAAAAGGGGCTTCTAAATGCACAATAATGGAGCCAAAAAAAAAAACAAACAAAAAACAAAAAACAAAAAACAAAAACAAACAGGTTCCTGCTTTATGTCTCATGCAGGCTGCAAGATGCTACAGCATTCAGGCTTTAGCACAGCATGATGGATTCCTGCCAAGTTACATAGAGGTTTCTGCAAACTGTTCAACATGGTGCATGGTGGATATAGCTTTTGCTAGTACAAAAAAAAAAGAGAGAGAGAGAGAGGTTTTGGGGCTACACGCTGCTGGATGGAGGCATAGACCCACTGCCTCCCAGAGCCTAGCCATGAGCATGATTCCCCTGAAGCTGTTGGTAAATGTGGATCCGCAGTGTTGGGAAGCTGAGGTGGGCAGAGCCAGCAGCCAAAGCTGCCATTTCAGTCCTAGTAATGCTGCAGTTTAAAGCAATAGATTCACAATAAGACAGATTCAGATGGAATAAGACTTTAAATGGTTTACAATGTATATAAAAATGTATGTAGGCTTGAAAGAGAAGAAAATGAATATAAGCAGTTATATAAAGAAATAGTTTTAAAAAATAAAGTCTTTAAAGAGACAGTAAAGGTAATATAAAAAAAGCCACATAAAGATGGATACTACACAGAGACTCCAGATTATACTGTCTTTGGGATTTCAACTGCAGAGAGACATTTGATTGTAAAAGCTGCTGAATTAAATCAATATGTATATTTTTAAAGAGATCATGATTTCAAAATCTATGTCTAAGGATATGTTGCTTTGGAAAAGAGGTTCTGTTTTTATTTCCACAGAAGATGAGAACCTGTGGATTGCATTCAGGCTAATATGGTTTGACCAGCCAAAACCCCCTGAAAGGTCTTCAGTGACACCATGGCCCAGATCATCCAACATCCAAAATCAACTTCAAGGCAACTGGCTCAGAGAATACAGCCTCACAGACTGCTCTAGTCAGGACTTGACCCTAATCCTAAAATTTTATTTATGTCCCCATAAGATTACCAGTGCCCTCTATCAGCAGGAAGTAGCCTAGAAAACTATGCCCACATTCCCCAAAAATAGAGTATGGATATTTGTCTTTGTTTAGGTTACTGGTTACAAATTGTTATTGGTCATAGTCAATCTCTTTCTAATAGAAGAAAGGGGAATATGATATAGAAATATAAGATAAATATTTTACATTGCTATAGATTTTAGTTTATTGATACAAATTTAAGGTTAATTTTGTTATACTGTATGTATATTTCTACTCTTGTTTAAAGTATTTTGTTTGTGCAACTCATTTAAAATTGTATATAGTTGAGAAATACAGATTAATAGTTAACCATCTATGATAATCAAACTTGTAATCATGTTAAGTTTTCTAGGTATACATAGATAAATTCAGTTAGGTAGATAATCTTCAAACACTTCAAAGACCTACAGAATATGGTATTTCAAATGTTTTAAAAACTTAGACTTTCTGGACAATGAGATGCGTCTGTTCCTGGTAGCACCAATTATTTCAAGGAAGATGATGGGCACCAAAGACATTTCATATGGAATTTATCTTCTTCATGGCAAAAGTTAGCCATTTGGGCAAGAAACTTTTCTTGCCTGGACTGGTTGACAAAATGTTGTATAAACTGGACATTCAGGACCCATAGGAAGGTGATCTCTGAACTTTGCAAGGTGAGATGATCCTTCAGGTTCCTGCTTCGAAGAGGAGACTGCCAGACATTCTACAGGACACAGGGAAAAATGACTGAGAGACTAGACCTATTGGCTAAAGATGAATGCTCCAACATTGCAGAGGAACTTTGGATGACTTTCCAGGAAGGCAGCTGTCTCTGTCATTCCAGATTTTTGAAAGTTGCTTACAATGCACTTCTTATTTACTTAGGTAATATTATATCCTGCTGGGGTCTTTGATATAGTTGAAAACTAGATAGTTATAGTTATAATTTTCCTTGGTTATGATAAAAGGTAAATTAGATATAAAACTTTAGACTCACAAATATAGGATAGATAGAATATTTTCTTTAATTTTGCCAAATACAAATAGACTAAATATTATAACTGTAATTATTGTTTGATAACTGTTTGTTATATGTAATTTTACTATGTTAAAGTTAACAACTTCCCTTTTAATTAAACAGAAAAGGGGAAATGCTGTGGGAAAATGCTTTTGTACACTGGTTTAATAAAACACTGATAGGCCAGTAGCAAGACAGTAAGTATAGGCAGGATAAGCAGACAAGGAAAATTCTGGAAAGAGGAAGGTTGAATCAGAAGATGCCAGCCTGCCATCCAGGGAGCAGCATATAATGTCACACAGGTAAAGCCACAGAAAATGTGACTTATAGATTAACAGAAATGGGCTGAGTTCAAGTATAAAAGCTAGTCAGTAGTAAGCTTGAGCTAATGGCTGAGCAGTTTTAATTACTATAAACTTCTGTGTGGTTACTTGGGTCTGAGTACCTGTGGACTGGGTAGGACACAGAAAAACTTCTGACTACAGTTCTTAGTTTGGCTTTCCAAGATGAAAGTGTGAACTGGACAAAAAGGTCATCAGCTAAAAGGACTTGGTGCTGTTGCAGAGGACCTGAGTTCAGTTCCCAGTACCTATATCTGGCTGTTCACGACTGCCTGCCAATCCAACTCCAGGAGTTCCAGCACCCTCTTCTGGCTATTGCCATTACCTGCCTTCACATACTCACAGCCCTGCACAGACACACTTACATACTGTAGTGGGTAGCTGTTCTAGCTATATCCTTGAAGCACTGCTGCCTCTAGTGAGGTAACAGGTAACTGTTATAGCTGCCTGTGACCTTGAAGTACATGCCCCTGGTGCAGGGCCACTCGGGACCCTTAAGACCTGGGATGCACATATGTGACTCTCTATCTTCGCCTCCTTGTGGTATTGGATGCTAAGATCTTGGACCAGGCAAATCAGTATGGGACATAGCTCAGCTTTCCCGGACCCTATAATAAATCTCCCATGGTAGTGAGTTAACCCCCAAATAAATTCCTTTGCTCATTAAATAGAGTTCCTGGATTTCTTGCATTAACATACACCTAATTCAAACCAAGGTTGCCTAGAAAGGCAAGTCAATGACACAGGGAAAAGTCAGAAATTTCCTGGTTTCTGCACTTACTCCAAGTTAAATAATTATATCTGAAGAAGTGGAGCTAGGAACAGAAGGGGAGAGAACATGTGGTGAGAGCATGTGGTGTTTGTCTCAAATGTCCTTTGCTACTGTAAGCCACTAAATATAAATGACAAGCTGCAACACTGGATTCAGGTGTGCTCACTCAAAGAAATCACTGAAATTCTAACTCTCTTTGATGCTTTTTTTTTCTATTTCTGTACTAATTGACTGAACACTCTGAGTGTACATAAGAGAGTCTGAAAGGGAAGGGTTGTTTTCTCCCCTAGAACAAGTCTTAAGCTGTGTGGCTAATCTGGTGTGTTTTGAAAGGGTCTCAATTTCCTTCCCTTGATCTAAGGGGAGTTGTGTTTGATCTAACCCACCTAATCTTTCATTTCCAACCAGATGTGAAAACATGCTTCTAAGAAACCCACACCTCTGGGATTTAGAGGAGCAAATAAGCAGAGGAAAATGGTTAAAAACAGATCTGAGTTTAGATTTTTAAATCTAAGTTGTGAGTTAGCCTGACAGTTCCTCCAAGCAACTCCATCTGAGGCTGCTCTTGTGACTTCTAATTTAGATGAGCCACTGTGGTGTCAGGGCTCTTCATCTCCTCCTAGTAACATCATTAGGATGTTTTAAGAAGTGTGAAAATTCCACTCTGTCCATTAAAGTTAATGTGCTAAATGTTTGCCAAATCTCTGAGCTCCTGACATTGAAAAGACCACAAAAAGGATCCAAGTTAAACTCTCTATTTCAGTTATCACCCAGGATGTTTCCATCAGCCTCAGTAAATGTGCATCATCTTAACTCACTTTGAAAAACATTGTTGCATAATACCTGTGTAGGAAAGGGGTACAGGACCCAGAGATTTTCCTCTGTGTTGGACAATCAATATGAATACAAAAATGAACAGATATTCTTAATTGTTTCTTTTTAATTGAAGTATAATTACATCATTTCTCCCTTGTCTCACCCTCTAACCTCTCTTATGCCCCCCACCCCAAGCCTTTCAAATTCCTGGCCTCTCTTTCTTGAATTATTATTGTTATACACACCCACAAATAAACACAGAAAAACAAACTTCTGACAATATTTTAGAAGAATTCCATTCAGGAATGTGGTGGTAGACAATGCAGAGGTTTCTATGGGAAGGAAACACAGGATGACTTCCACATTCAGCTGGGGTTTTCCATCATTGACATTACAGGGAAGTGCAGATCCAACAGAGAGGAAAAGTCTGCTGGGTGAAACAGAGACCAAACCAGGCTTGCTGGAAAAAAAAAATGGAACTCAGAGGACAGTTACAGAAGAGGAGAGAGCTGCACATAGTATGGAAGGTGTTTGATTTCCCCTTGAACACTTCAGTGCATGCAAACGGAAGGAGACTGCAAGGTCTTGGGTGGTAGCCAGGAAAAGCCAAGATGGCTGCTCTGGAGACCATGCACGCTAAGATTAGACTAGAACTCATGAAGGGCAAGCCAAAGAATAGCACCACTACAGCTCTGCTTAAGGGTAATCCTACAGGAACTCCAGGAAAGGCCCAGTGATACTTTGCTGGAATTAGGCTGATCCTCCAATAAATCAGCAAGCTTCCAAGACAATACATAACATTGTCTAAAAGAAGAAAAATAACACCTTAATATCCACCATGTAATAGAGAAATAAAATATTCCATAAAATTTTTAAAATGTTGGAAATGACTCTTAATTCAAGAAAAATAGTAAATGGAAGCACAATCTGTATTAACAGAAACCTAAAACAAGATAAACGTTTTTAAAGAAAATTTAGATATAATGAAAGAGTAGGTGGGGATATCTAGTGTTGTAAAATACAATATCTGAGGTGAAAACTTCAGTAGAAGCCATTAGAAAACTGGATGATCCAAAAAGAAATATATTCCTTGGAAATTGTTCAATACACAACATATAAAGTAAAGTGTACTGGGGTGAAAGGAAACATTGAGTCTGAGAGACACAATGCCAATGAGACAATATTGAGTAACACTGAGAGCATTGACTGTGGGCAACAGAAGGATGCAAGCACATGCCAGGAGAGTCAAGAAAGAGCGGGATAGAGAGTGGAGGCAAAAGAAAACATTTGAGAAAATTATGGCTAAGAGTTCTCACACTTTGAACATAAACATCGACTCAAAAATTAAAACATTGATCACATCAAAAGCAAAAGGAGAAAAATTGAACAGTTTCTAGGCCATTTATAATTAAGTTGATTAAAAATAAACGTAGGACAAGAGAAAAAATTAAAAGAAACCAGAGCAAATGCATCAAAAACTATGGAAGCTGGAAGATGTTGGAGTGGCAGGGCTCTGGAGAGGAACATCCTGCCATTACATAATTTCATAGCCCAAGAAAGTGTCCTGAAAATGATGGCAAAATGAAGACATTTCAGATAAAGAACTAAAATCCTTCATAAGCAGCAGAACTATATAACTAGGGTGCTTTTGAAAAAGCTGGTCAGCCTGTCAAATGATTGATACTTCAAAGAACTCAGCAAAGAAATGAGTGTCAAAGGGAGTAAATACGCTGAAAAAAATGAAGACTTAGCCATATGTTATTATCCTAGTTGGTTTTCTGTTGCTGTGATAAACACCACGACCAAAAACAACTTGGGGAGGAAAGGGTTTATTAGCAAACCCCAGGTCACAATCCATTAATGAGGAAAATCAGGACAGGAACTCAAGGCAGGAACATAGAAGCAGGAAGTAAAGCCATGAAGGAAGACTGCTTATTGGCTTGTTTTCTATGGTTTGCTCAGCATACTTTCTAATACCATCCAGGACCACCTGGGGTGTCACCACTCACAGTGGGCTTAGCCTGCCCACATCAATTATTAATAAGGGAAATATCCCTACAGATTTTCACAGGTCAATCTGGTGAGTAAATTCTACAGTTGGGGTTCCTTCTTCAGAGGACACTCTAAGTTTGTCAAGTTGACAAAAAAAAATTCCAACCAGCACAGAAATCTCAATTTTATTGCAAGACAAGTATCATTTTGAATAAAAGATGGCTATGTAATGATTCATTTTTACTTCAGATAAAATTTAAAGATATAAAAGATAGGGAAGGACGGGTTCTATAAGATTCTTCTATTGTCTATAAAGATACTTTAATTTAAACCATATTTATTAATTATTAATACTTAAGTATAGTTAATAATAAGTATGGTTTAAATTAAATACCTATTTAAATATGATCTAATAATAAGTTCAATAAAAATGGTTCAATAATAAGTATGATAATCATAAGACCAACCACTTAAAGTACAAAGAAGTGTCCTGAAAAGTAAAATAAATAGACAGAAAAATAACACACATTCCATTGGTATGCAGAGCAGAAAAGGAGGACAACCAAACAAAACTACAAAGGATATAAATAGGAAAAGTTGCAAGACAGGGCACTAAAAGTCACATCAAGAATTATAGAATGAAAATAGAGTAAGCTGATTAAAGGGCAGACATTGTTAGAGTACATAAAAAGGCAAGACCTGGCCTTGGAGAGGTAATTCAGGGTTATGAATATTTGCTGCTCTGCCAGAGGACCTGAGTTCAGTTCTCAGCATCAACTTACCTATAACTCCAACTCCAGGGGATATTACAACCTCTTCTGACCTACAACCTCTTCTGACCTCCATGAGTATCTACACTAACATGCAAGTGTGCACACATCCCCCCCCCATACCCAGGCAAAATCATAATTAAAAATTAAATAAATTGTTTTTTAAAGATACATCTATATTAAGACACAGTTGAAAATAACAAAGAGAAAAAAATTGTGTGTATTTGAAGGAGAAACTTATAAAAAAGAAAAAAACCTGCTATGAGCTGTTTTGTGCTTATAACCAATCCTACATAAACTCTTTCAGAAATCAAAGGGAATGTTTCCCAGTGCATTTTATGAGTCCAATGTTACCATAATACTAAATCCAGCAAAAACATAAAAAGAAAACTATGGGGAAATCCTCGTCATTCATAAATCATAAAATTCCTTAACAAAATGTTAGCAAGTGAAATTCAGCTATATATAAAAATAATAATGCACTGTGCACTGTGGCCAAGTAGAGGCTTACCTGGAATGCAATATTGGTTTTCTACTTGGAAATTGATCGGTGTGACATGTGATAATGGAATAAATGCCAAAGAAAAGCATGAAAGAAAGAGAAACACATGGCTCTTTTAACAGTTGTAGAAAATGATTTAACAGGATCCAGCCTCCATTCATGATGGACTGGGCCCAGTAAACCAGAAGGAAAAAATTCCTCAGCCTGCTGTAGGTGTTTATAAAAACCTGGAGTCAAGCACAGGGGGGCTTCAGGGAGTGAAGTCTTCTGCTACTGTAATGTGTCTTTGTTGCATACACTTGTCAGAATCCTTGGATCTGTACAATCTGAAGACTGAACTGTGTCATAGATTAGAGTTTTGGATAATAAAGATATGTTATACTTGAATATTTGGGTCCACTTACAATTTGTACATTGAGCTATAATCCCCATTGTGATGATACGTGCAAGTCCTGGGGCCTTAGCAGGTGAGTAGGCCTTCATGGCAGAGTAATCCTATCCTCAGGGAGACTAGAGCCTTTATGAAGAAGCCTGTGGAGGCTGCTGACCCCTTTCCTGCTCATGAGCAGTCCTAGCAAGAAGGGCCATCTCTGAGCCAGGAAATGGGACTTCACCAGAAAACCATAATAATGAAAACATCTTGGCATTCAATGTTCAGAATTCAAATAAATAAATTCCTAGTACTGATAAACAACATACAGTCTCTTACAGCAGTCAAAATTTAGTAAGACAGATTTATTATTAATTTTTCAATTCTCACAAGCATGTTACATTAATACCAGATAATAACAATAAGAAATAGCGTGTTATGGTTTAGATCTGGAAGTTGCTCAAAGGTCGTTGTTCTAAAGGCCTCATTATTAGCCTGACATTATGGGAAGGTGATAAGACCTTGAGGTGGGTCTAGTGGGGGACTTTAAGTCACTGGGGTATGTCTTTGATGGGAACTGTGAGATCTCTATCTTATCTCTTCCTCTTTTTATACTTCTTGACTATGAAGTGGACAGTATGCTCAACCTCTGCTCCCAGCCATGATTTCTCACTAATAGCTCCAAAGTCAGAGGGCTAATGTTGAATTGACACCTCCAGAACTGTGAGCTGAAATAAACTTCTCTTCTTAAGTTGCTTTTCTCGGGCAGTTTGTTATAGTAACAGCAAGCTGGCTACCACAATAGGGCAGACAGCACATAGAGCCCTCCAGACTTTAATGTGTAATTTCCCTTTAACTTAAAACTGCCCTAAAATCATCTACATTTTTATATTCCTACAGAAAACGTAAGCCTCAGTAGTGAAAAATTGAATGTGTCTTGGGAAGCAATTCAAGGCTGTTACTTTTATCATTTCAATGGCATACTTTAAATAATTTTTATGTATTCACTGACAACTTTAAAAATGTGTTAATGCATTTGGGTCAGAATAGCCCTTTCTTCCCTTCTCTAACCCTCTTTCCCACTCCCCCTGGAGACTGTTTTCCTCCCTGCATGTCTCCCTCCCACTTTTGTGTCTTTTAAAAATAATCCACTGTATTAAATTAGAGTTGCTTGGATGTGCATGGGTATGGAATTTGTTACTTGATTGTGGGTAACTTACCAGTAGGCTACACCTCTGAAGAAAATCTATCATGATTTGGTATAAACTCTGGCTAGCAAAACTAAGCTGAATAAATAACTATTTCAATAAAGATCATGGCAAAAGAATTACTTCTGGTTTTGTTTACAGGTGATGTGCTCGGGTGCATAAAAATCTTAAGGAGTGGACAATAAAAATCTTAAATCCAGTAAGGAAATTTAGTAAGGTTATGGGAATCAAGGTTAATATAAAAATGATAGGGGTTAGGGAGGTGGTTGTCGGTAAAGTGCTTGTCATGAAAGCATTAGAAGTTTGGTCCCCACACACATATACAAAATGCAAGCACAACAAAATCCATCTTAATCCCGTCATGGGGATGTAAAGACAAGGATATCATGGGGCATGTTGGCAACCACTCTAGCCAAAGTGGTTAGGACCAAATTCAGTGAAATACTGCCTTAAAATATGAGTTACAGCTGAAAATCGAGTATGACAGCCAATGTCGACATTTAGTGTCCACATACACATATATATCTATGCATGCACAGACACACACACACACATACACATAGATAAATATACACACACACACACACACACACGGATAAATGCACACATACACCTCACAAACATGTATGTACTGTACACTTGCACATACACAACACACATGTACATGTACACACATATGTGCATACCATACGCACAAGCATATCTATGCACAGCTGCACACATGCACAAAGTAGAAAATAATTTTTTTTCCGAGACAGGGTTTCTCTGTGTAGCTTTGTGCCTTTCCTGGAACTCACTTGGTAGCCCAGGCTGGCCTCGAACTCACAGAGATCCACCTGGCTCTGCCTCCTGAGTGCTGGGATTAAAGGCGTGCGCCACCACCGCCCGGCAACACAGAAAATAAATTTTTAATTCTTGATGTGAGGAAGGAAAGTTTGGGAAAATGAAGATCTTGAGAATATAATTTACAATGGAATCAAGCACACACATAATGCTCACGGTGAATTTAGCCGTAAGTATACAGAACTGCTCCAGTCAGCTTTGGGGAAGAAATGCTGATAAATTGATGCCATTTCAGAGGACGTTAATAGAGCCAAATAGACTTCAAGAGAACAAAGCTGGGAGGGGGGGTGACACCACCCGATCACAAGACAGGTAATTATAAAGTATTTCACTGAGATAATGCGAGAATAATGTAAGGACATGTGTGTCCTTACATGACAACAAGATAGCAAGCAGCATGCGTACACACACAAAAAACACTGTTCATTTTTCCTTAATGTATTCAAAAACACCATAAATATCCAATAATCAGCACTTAGTGCATATCTGGTTCAGAGTGAACATTTATGAATGAAAATTTTTAAGATATGTCTTCATCTGTGCGTATGCATCTATGTGTATGTATTGTGTGTATGTGTGTGTGTATGTGTGTGTGTGTGTGTGTGTGTGTGTGTGCACATGTATGGAAGTACCTGCTGGAACCAGAAGAGGGCATCAGATCCCCTAGAGCTAGAGTCACAAGCAGTTTTGAGCCATCTGGCATGGGTGCCAGGAAATGAACTTGGGTCCTCTATAAGTCTTCATACGTTTGTAACCACCAAGCCCTATCTCCAGCCCCCTGTGACTATTTTTAGTCCTTGCACAAGAAGCTACTAATAGTACACACCTCTGCAGGTCAGCCTGTAAAGAGTGGCTGCTTGCTAGCCACTGTATACCTTTCCTTAAAGTCCTGAGTACATTCCACACACATTTGATACCTGCACACACACAGACAAACAAACATACACATAATTAAAAATAATAAAAAATTAAATCTGGAAGCAAATGAAAATTAAAATATAGCAGCTGCTGCATGGTCATTGGGAAGAATTCCCAAGTAGTGGACAAAACCAGAGTGCTGCTTCAAACATCAACATAGAGGAGCATGAAAATGTCTGTGGAAGGAATCAGAAATGAGATGTCTGCTGAGTCATATTTTCCTAAGTAGCTTTTTATGTAGCTGCAGAAATAAGATCGGGTCCAAGTCGAGCTAAAGCAGACAACATTTTTGATGAAAATGTAAGGAAAGCGAGAACTCGCCTGTGTTGAACAGCTCCGAGACATGCCTGTCCACCCACCGTTGGCCAAAAGACAGCAGTAGCTGGCAGATGAAAGCCAAGACCAGAAAAGCCTGCACAGTACGACCCTGTTCCTGGGATTGAGGGATTTCTTTCATTATCAAAATCTTTAATACCCTTGCCAAGAAGTTGTCAGTTTGTGTAATTACAAGAGCCAAGAGAACAAAGGCTATAGGAAAGCAGAAAACTTATATCTGCTATTTTTTCTCCAGACTTTGACTCTGCTTTGGGCAGTAAGTGAGGTAAGTGAATCTATTTCTATCTACACTTTCATTAATAGGAACTCAGCATCGCCTTCCCTCTTTAAGTACATGTTTAGTAAATGTTTTACAATTTACTAAATGCATTTGGAAATGATACCAATCTATTGGGCTGGAGACACGTCACAGCCCAGCCTGAGCTATGTTTATGCAGCATTTCTTTTTAACCCCCTCCCACCTCTTTTATCATAGATTCATAATGAAAAGGGGGAAGGGCAAGACCTCCCTAACAATTAGGATTATCCTAGGAAAGACATAAATACAACCTTCTATCTCAAAGCACATTTTTTCCCCAGTTTTCTGAGACATGATCTTTTTCTTTAGCCCAAGCTCACTGCAAAATCAATAGGCTGGCCTTTGAACTCACGTCAGTCCTTCCAAGTGCCGAGATTTTAAACCTGAACCACCACTTTCAGTTTAAAACACGTTTTGAAAGAGAGAGTTTTCTTAGGGATGGTATGTGGTTGATTGCGAAGATAATAGGGATGTAAGTGAGTTTTAGCAATTCAGACACAAGAGGAAACAGCAGCCTAAAAGGAAGGGCTCTTGTTCAACAGGCACCTTGGTGTTGAACTGGAAATACAAGCCAGAGAACTGGAGGTTTTCATGAAAGACACAGCACAGCATCGTATATGTGTACAACACACATGCCCACACTCACCTACATCCTCCACACAGCACATATGTCCTCAACTCTTCTAGCTACTTAACCAATTCAGTTTTCTATAAGGACTTCTTGAAGATAAACAACCTCTCGTGAAAAACAGAATTACAAAAATAGGCCCAGTGGAGGCAAATTTATGTCCCTTGGATTCCCCAACTGGCAAGGCTTCCTTTCAAACATTAACACAGCAGAAAAGTTACCAAATAGTTCCCATTCGTGTTGGGACAAAATAAGAATGTTGTGCATTTGGCACCTGCTTGAAATGGAGGGTTTTGGTCGCTCTCTTTGGAGAGAGATTTCTCTGATTAACAAGACCCTGGCTTGCTTCAGACCTGTGACACCATCTCCAGTATTAAGAGTAAAAACCACAGCATCCCAGGCTAGGCAAGGGTGAGATGTTTCTGTTGTATCTTGGCACTGAAGTAGCAAGTATCATGACCCTGTATCTCTCTTCATGCTTGCTGATGGAGAATTATCACTGGAAACCTTAGCATATGGAGAAGGCTTTTTGTGGGTAAAGTGAAGCTTTTTGTTTTTTTTTAAATTAGACATCTTATTTCTGAGGTTTATACACACACACACACACATACACACACACACACACACACACACACACACACACACACACACACACACATATATATTGGAGTAGAGTATTTTTCCACAAAGTTTATTATAGGAACAAACCCTTAGCTTGCTTTTGAAGTAACAAATCCTACTTCTTGTGTGTGTGGTATATACATGTATGCATTGTGTCAGGGCATGATTGCCTGTGTAGACACACGTGAAGGCCAGAAGTTTATGCCAGGATATTTTCTCTAATTGCTTTTCCACTGTATTATTATTTGAGTCAAGGTCTTTCACTGAATATGAAGCTGTTTGATCAGTGAGTCCCCAGGATCCTCTTTGGCTGGCATACAGGTACAGGCCACCACACTTGGGATTTTATGTGGGTGCTGGACACGCACACTCGGGTCCTCATGCGTACATGGCAAGTACTGTGTATACTGAGTCATCTACTGCAGCCCTCATACCGCTTTATAAATCTGCTTTGGAAACTCAACTTGAAAAGACAAATTTGAGGGGCTAGAAAGAAAGCTTAGCAGTTAAAAGCAGTGGCTGCTCTTGCAGAAGACCCAGGTTTGAGTCCCAGCACTCACATGACAGCTCACAACAGTCTGTAACTCCAACCCCAAGAGATCCAATGCCCTCTTCTGGCTTCCTTAAGCACTAGTCATGCTTATGGTACATAAACATATATACAGGCAAAACACCCATATACATAAAAAATACAAATTTAAAAAACACAACAGTGTTATGCTAATTTATAAAAATTCATCAGAAATAATTTCAACCCTAATGGTTATTTTCAGGAACATGGAAGAGAGAAAATATGTCAAAAAGCATTCTGATTATTTTGTAATAATTAAGAATAAAATGAAACAAAATGCTGCAAGATTTGTGTTAGCCATGCAAACAGATTTACATACCTTCACTAGTGAAATGAAGTATCAAAAATTAGGAAATATTTTGCAGACATTTTACCACATTTGAACACATTTTATAAAAATAGATATTTCTCCTTGAAATGTATCTGAATTTCTGTAAGCCCCCTTCTTGCAGGTGTTCCAGGCTTTTGATGATCACAAATTAAATAAAAACGAAATTAAGAGTTATACAAAATAGATGAAAAGCAGTTCAAATATCCTAGATTTAGAGTAAAATCTTAAATTTTCCATTAAAGAGAAACCTCAAATTTGCTGTTATCTACACAGCAGTCTTTAAAAGAAGTAAAATTCCAAAGAAGTGTAACATGTTTTGTAAGTACAAGGAATAAAAGCATGTTCCTAAAGTTTCCCACGAAAGATAGAAATCTAATCAGTGTTAAGAGTCAATCATAGAAGGAAAATAATACTGAGGGCACAATCATTATTATGAGATGCTTGCATACATTTATTTGGAGGAATTTTTATGACCATGAAGACTTCTAAAGCAAATTAAAAAGAAAATACTCTATAAAATATGCATATTTACATACATATTATAATAATATAAATCACTATAGAAAAGGAATTTGAAGGAAATACTTTCTTTTAGTTAGGACATAAAAGTTATAAGATATTCATTATTACCCAAACAACAAAAATAGGCCAAATAAAGTGCAAAGTTGTGGCTTTGAAAACAATCTTCAGAGTGCCAATGATACAATAAATCTAAATACACTGCATTCTAGAAAGTTGTCTGGCAATGTGTTCTTGGGAGACAAGGGACCTGAGTCTGCCTCAGCCCTAAGAGAACTGTGAAGGACAAACTAAGAGGTGTAACTCACTGGCTAACCACACCACCAAGAAGACATCACCCAATCTCTTTATGATCTTCTGATACAAGAGTAAAACTGATGGAACAGATGAGACCCACAAGGAGTCTTAATAGATGGCTTCTGCTCACATCGACTAAGCTTTCATTAAAGCCACTGAGTCCACTTAGCACTGCCATTGTGTACATGGATGCAGGATTATCTGCTGGATCTTGGGTAGCATCTCAGAGGCTACATTCCTGAACCCGACTCTACCTTATTCAGCAGCCATCCATTTCCAATAGCTCCTCAGATAGGTAAAAGTCATACTTCATGAGCCTCTCTCCCACCCACAGGGCTGGCTTGATATTATGCAGGCCTTGTGTGTATGTAGTCATACATAGCCCCTGTGAGTTTATGTGTGCAAAATCCCTGTCATGTCCAGCAAATACTGTTTCCCTATAGACACCCACCACCTCTGGCTCTTATAGTCTTTCCACCCCCTCTTCTACAACGATCCCTGAGCCTTTGTGGGGAGGGAGTGTGATATAGATTTCTCATTTAGAGCTGAGCGTTTCACAGTCTTGTATTCTCTACATATTGGTTCTGTGTTAATTTTCATCTAGTTAAGTGGGGAGATGGGGAGAAGAAGAAGAAAGAGGAGAAGAAGAAGGAAGAAGAAAAAAAGGTTGAGAGATGCAATACCTACAAGTATGAAGATAAGAACTTAGGATAGTTTATTTCTATGTCCCAAACACATTATGTGCATGTGTGGAATTAACACACAATAAAAAAATGAAAAAATGAAAAGGCTAGGCTTGGAGTCAGTGGAAGATAAGATGATGACTAATTATTACAAATTACTCCCTTTTCTTTGCTAGTGAGTAGTGTTCTATCATATGGCTATGGCATTCATTCAGTGATGATAGAGCATTACTCTTCCCCAACACTTGGAGAAATTGTATGTAATTTTCTAAAACTTTTATAAACAATCACATGTGTTTTTATTTATCTTATATAAAAACCTAGGAGTGCAATTAATGAAATATATGGTAATTGTATGTTTAATTTTATATGAAATTACTGGCCTGTTTTCAGAGGGTCTGTAGGTACTTTTCATTCTTCCCTACAGAGAATGAGTTCCAGATGTTCCTCCATCCTTTTAGGTGTCTTCACTTAAAGAAGTCTTCTGATGTGCAGCATACAATTTCCTTCCTTTTGAAAATCCAACCTGGCAATCTCTGCCTTTTCATGTGGTTCTTAATCCAGTCATATTTAATGTGATTGTTGAGGAGGTTGGGATTAATCTTCTACCTGTGTGTCAGCTTTTGTCTTTTTTGGAGTTAATTGAATAGTTTCAAGACTCTATTTCAGCCATCATTGTCCTTTTAGGTATAATTCTTTTTGTTTTATTGTTTTTTGAGAAGCTAGAGTCAATATCTTCAACTTACATCACTCTGCTGCACACTAAACAGCCTCATGCATGACTTAAGATGCTTCTCAAAGTATTCCAATCTTAAGACTTCTAATTCTTACTGTTTTTTAAAGTTGTGTGTGCATGTGTGCATGAGTGTCTTTGTGCATGTGAGTGCAGGTGCCCATTCAGTCCAGAACAGGGAATTATAACCCCTGAAGCTGGTTGTGAGCTGCCCACACGGGTGCTGGGAATCGAGCTCAGGTCCTCTCTGAGAGCAGCAGATGGTCTTAACTATGGAACCATCTCTCCAGCCCCTAAAAGTATTCAATGTCTCTCTCACTGCTTTCTGGTGTCATCCCTGTCTTTCCCTCCAATTCAGCAGGTTAATCATTGTCTTGTTGTATTTCCTCCAGTCCCAGAATATTCCCTGGAGAAGGTTCAATGGCAGTTGAGCAAGATTTCAATCTTATGTATTGACTTGAGTTTACTCTATGACTAAATTTTTGTTAGGTTAACACTGTCCCCTCTGTTTTCATTACTGCTGCATTAGAGTTTCCCTAATTCAAACAGGACTAAAGTAAGTGGTGTCAAGTTTCTTCCCCTTGAAACACAGAGGGGCCATTCTAATAATCTCAAAATGACAACTCAGTGATATCAGCTGAAATTTTAAGTTCTATTATTTGCAAACAATAAAACAAAGTTTCTTCTTTATCCAAATCAGGTGTAACGGAATCTTTATCATGAAATCTTCTGAGTTTATGTTCATAGCCCATTTACATAAGATATATATATATATATATATACACATATTTAAATAACTAATTACTTATTGAACACTTAAAATTTTTAGTTATACTTCCACTATTACTGAAAATGTGATTCAAAAATTATTTATTGAGTGACTGCCAGGCACTTCATGTACAACTTTATAATTTTTATCTTTCTTAATTATTTCAAAACAACAGATTCTTTCATGTTCTGCATTTTGCAAGGGCTAATTTCACAGCACATACATATTAAAATTGTAAATAGTGAATTCAATTCAGTGATAGACTTTCACTAACTATTTAGTCTCAATTTAAAAAAATGAAAGAACGGTTTTCAGAGTTTTTGACTTCCAAACAATATTAAAAATAAGGGCATATCTTTTATGAAAACATAAATATCTGCATAATGAAATGCAAAACAAGCGGCTCATGGTAACTGAATTTGAAACAAAACCCAAATTACCAATCTGATCGAATGGATACTGTTCCATTATAACATGGTATTCATTTTGTTGCTCACTTTCAAAATTAAACTCAAACTATTTCTTTTTCCCTCCTGAAAATATTCATGCTAATTATTAAATATAATACTAAGTTTTATACTCTAGCTCCCTAGAATTACCTGTTTCTGAAAGGGAAATATTGTGAGACAAAATAAGAGTCAGGCAAGTATAATGGTATGGAGTAAAATTTCCGTGAAAATATTTTCACGGGTACTGAAGGAAATAGTCTGTGCCAGCTCTTCTTCATGTTCCCTGGGATGTGGTTTAAAGAGTTTGGGAATTCTAGAACACTTCAGCTGCCCTTCCCTTGTCCCAATTCAAACCTAATTACTCTAACTTAATTCTCAATGCTTTGGTGCAGATTCACTACCAAAAGTCATTCTTGACCTTTTTTACATGAATGTGTATTAATTATACAAATCAAAGTGTTTTATTGTGGGATTTCCATACATGCATATAAAATACTTTGAAGATAAATAAAAACATATTACAGTAATATTTTAAAAGTAATTCCTGGAAAAATATTAATGTTTTTAAAAAGTTTCTATTTTTATGGTAAGCTCTCCTTAGTCCAGGGAGTTTGTTTTCAAAAATCATGGATTCATTAGACACTAGAGGTTGTTTCAAAGGGCCACAGAATTTGATAAATGAACCCTCAAGAACTAGGTCCATAATTATTTTAAAGGAAACACAAAGTAATTAACAAAAGAAGTGAAACTATGGCTGTGGACATTTATATCTTTCATACTGAAAATAGAACAACTGGAAAGACTTTAGAATGCACGTTCTTGCCAAAAAGTTAGGATCAGACGCAAACATCACACCACAGCTGAGAATGATGGAATCATTTGTTATCTCCAGACATGTGTCTCTGTCCGGGATAAAGCTCGATTCCAGGGCTATTAGTAAGTTAAAATGTGGTTCCTGAAATGGTTTCCAGGCTGGTCATGCACAATGATTCCTCTAACACATCAAATTTGTGACTCGGTTTTACAATGGTTTATTGATGCCATCCTCAAGACTCATTTCAAGGTTTGGGTCACTCCTCAGTCCCTGCAGAGTGAGCTCTCCTGAAGTACTTTTCTGAGGTGGATTAACTTTTCCAAGCCACCAGAATCCATTTTCAAATGCAGCCTACTGACAGGGTAAAGGAAGTAGAAGAAAATGCCTCGGTCTCAGAGGAATTAGAATCTAAGAGACAAAAGCTATGCATAAAATCTATCACCTCTCAAGGTTAGGAAGAAGTTCTAGACAATTAATCATTATTCTTAGAGTCTGTGGACATCTAAAGAATTAGAAATAAAAATACCATTCTGATTCCAGAATGTAATAGTAATAAAATATACTTGTATATTGTATAATATATAGTAATATGATATAGTACTAAATAATAAACAATAAAATGTATGACTAAATAATTAATAAAATACATAATTGTTGCGAGTCTTTCTTTGTCTTGCCAGCCAGATCCCAAATCATGACAAGGAGACTTCTTATTAATTATGAAAACTTGGGCAATAGCTTAGGCTTGTTTTTAGCTAGCTCTTACAACTTAACCCATTTCTATTCATCTATGTGCTGTCCCAAGGCTCATTTACTTCATCGTACTGTCCATCCTGCTTTCCTGTGTCTGTCAGTGTCTCTGCACTTCTTCCCAATGTCCTCTGTGCCTAGAAATCCTGCCTAGCTATTGACCATTCGGCTTTTTATTAAACCAATCCAAGTGACTCATCTTCACAGTATACACAAAGATTACTCCACAACATATAATATATATTGTATTAGCTTCCGAAGTTACTTCAGTATTTCACAGTGCTTCACAATCAACATTGCAACAAGTTGCCATTGTGTTTCCTAATCAGCACAGACCTTTTAAAAGCCACCCAGTAGAAGTCCAAACAGAAAAGTGGAGCAGATTCTATGGAACTGCACTTCATGGGGTTCCTGGGCCAGGGCTTTTCCTAATGACCCCCAGGAAAAGGAGTTAGTGTTATTATTCCTTATCCTCTAATCTCAACTCTGTGCCCTAGTGTCCTGTGGCTTTAAAAGGAAGCATATATTGGAAAGGTTCCTGCGCTTTCCAACCCTTATTCCATTCAGATGATGCCTGCACCTCTCTCCCTTTGTTCTACAGCTAAAGCCTCTGTCCTGCTTTGGCACTATCTCTTGTTGATCCCTGAGAAAGGGGGGGGGCATCAATCTAAGAGAAGATTTGGGGCACTGCAGCTGTCATTTCCAGGCTTCAGTGGAAGAGGGACTTCCTGTGATCCCATGGAAAAGCCAGACACATAAACACAGGGAGGAACCAGTAACCCAGGTTGACCCAGAAAGCCTGTCCCAGTGCCAGGACCTCACCCAGGCTGCCCCAGCAAGTTTCTGCTAACACCAGAACCTCACACTTGACCATGCATAGAAGCCCGAGCTTCACACTTAGAAACTGTGCAAGGGAGAGGATTGATGTAACCAGCATCATGGATGGAAAGAGTTGCTACGTATACCAAGTGTGGTACTAATCTCAGGGTGACAACCTGAGAAGATGACAGGCTATCTGTAATTATAGCGGAAATGCCCAGAGGAGTGCTTAGGAGAATGCTCTCCCATTAAAACCACCACCATCTTCAAATGTCCTGTAATTCAGTCACAAAGGAGACACTATTAAACTATTGGAAAATCTCCTTTGGTGTTGGTTCCTTTGGAAGGAGTGTGTTTTTCCTGTTTCATAATGCTGGCTGACACAGCTAGGTTGTCATTTAATTACCATGATTCTTAAAGTAATGACACTAGTCAACATCACTACCCTGGCCTTTGAGGACTGTTATCCACAGTGTTTCCTTACAAAAATGTCATTAGGAAATCAAATGCTGTGCCTGTGACATGTTGCCACCATGCTGAGATAGAGCAACATTCTCTGAAAGACAGAACTTTTAAATATTTTTATTAATTCTCTGAGAATTTCATACATTGAACTTTGGTCCTATTCAAGCTCCCTCCCTTCGTTTCCCTCAGATCCATCAACCCTTCCATACACAACAAACTTCATGTCCTTATGCATGTATTTCAGTCTTCTTTCCCTCCCTACAGCTCCTCTAAGATCCACCCATCTCCCTACCCACCCAACTTTATATATATATTTCTACACCCCCCCCCCCCCCCGCTTAGAAAACAACTGGAAATGAAAATCAAAATAAGCAAAAAACAAATGAACAAAAAGACAACAAGGCAAAAAATGCCCACACAAAACAAAATGAAACAACCTCCCAAACCCCCAAAAAAACCAACAACCCGGTAATTAATTATGTGCTGACCAGCTACTCCTAGGCATGAGGCCTGCTCCTGAGTGTGGTTGATATACCAGTGATACTCCATTGGAAAAAAAAAAAAAACAAAACTGATTTTTCCTTTGCCAGCAGGTATCAATTGCAAATAGCTTCTTAGTTGGGGTAGGACACCTTGTCTGCTTCCCCATCTCAGTTCTTGGACTCTGTCTGGCTTAAACTTGTGCATGCCCTGTATATGCTGTCACAGTCCCTGTGAATTCATTTGTGCATCAGTCCTGTTACGTCTGGAAGACACTGTTTTTTTGGGATCGTCTACTACCCCTAGGCTTTATAATCTTTCTGCTTCCTCTTCTGTGAGACCTGAGTGGAAGTTTTTTATGAAAATATCCCATTTAGGACTGAGTGCTACAAAGTCTCTTTGCATACTTTTTCTAATTAAGAAAATTTTTTCATTCATTTTACACACCAATCAAAGATCCCCCTATTCCCCCAAGACACCCCCATTAGATGCTGAAAAGGCCTTTGACAAAATCCAACACCCCTTCATGATAAAGGTCTTGGAGAGATCAGGAATATAAGGAACTTACCTAAACATAATAAAGGCAACTTACAGCAAGCCAACAGCCAACATCAAATTAAATGGAGAGAAACTCAAAGCAATTCCACTAAAAATCAGGAACAAGATAAGGCTGTCTGCTCTCCCCATATTTACTCAATAGAGTACTTGAAGTTCTAGCTAGAGCAATAAAACAACAAAAAGGAGATCAAGAGAATACAAATTGGAAAGGAAGAAGTCAAACTTTCACTATTTGCAGATGATGTCATAGTATACATAAGTGACCCCAAAAATTCTACCAGGGAACTCCTACAGATAAAACACCTTCAGTAATGTGGGAGGATACAAGATCAACTCTGCGCATTTTTTAAACCCTCCAAGTCCAATTTTATGCTGACATCCACTAGAGGGCGCTCCACCTACCAGGAGCTGCACCCTTAAAGAAAACTAACTCTCCCAGCAGCTCAGGTAGGTAGGGGGTGGGACTTCGTGTCCACCTCCCCAGAAATCATATTCATGTAATCAATCAGCATTCGGCTTAAAGTTTAAATGAACGAGAAATAAGCATAAGAAGAAATGTTTGGGTCTGAGTTGAAAATATCATGAAGAGCACAGAACTGGTCTCACAGAAGAGCACACAGAACACTGAGAAACAATTCTGCAAAAATTATCCCATAGCAATAACAGGAAATATCGAAGTACATGTCTTTCCCATCACAGTATGCCTTTTTATCAAAAATGCTTTTGATGAAATTGATTTATGAGACAAATGCTAAGAAGTCAATCACAAGAAATGATAAATAGTGCAAAAGAGCTTCATTTTCTCTGCTTATTGTAGAAAAGATGTGTAATCTTGTAGTTGGCAAAAAATACAGGTCTAGAGAAATAGCTCAGCAGTTAAGAGGATCCTCTTGCAGAGGATCTGGATTTGGTTCCCAGCTCCTCCATGGTGGCTTAAAACCATCCAGAACCCCAGTTCTAGATGATTTAATAAGCACACATGTGGAGCACATACATGCATGTAGGCAAAATATTCATACACATAAAGTAAAACAAATATCTTTAAAAGTTCAAATAAAAACAAAAAATAAATGCATCACATATATGTAATAAAAAAAGAATACATACATATACATGATACACTCTAAGAAAATTACTAAAAGCGTTTTTCTTTTTGTTTTGAGATAGTGTTTTATATATCTCACGCTGACCTCAAACTCATTATATAGCTAAAGATGTGGATGGCTTTTGAACTCCTGACCCTCCGGCCTCAACTCCCTCAGTGCTAAGATCACAATCCTGCACCACTTCACACAGCTCTAGTAGAGTGTTCTTGGTTCTCATTTTTAATACAACCAATCTGAACAATATATGATACACATGGATAAAATTGAATTATAAATGAAGTGTGTTTATAAAATTTACTTCGTGGATATTCTTACACTTTTTTACCAAATGTGTTTATGACCTCAATACACAATTATGTTTTCCTTTCCCAAGTCTGATTTGAAATTAGCCACCCCCATCACCTTTTGGAACTATGGGAGACAGAAGGAAAGCAAGTGTCCAAGTGTTGGTTTGTTACAGATGTTGCTAAATGGCTGCCGCTCTGTGTTATTCCATGTTGACACTGACTGTCCTCTGAGTCAAGTGACTGCCATTTGGGGGCATTCAGAGTGCCCCTCTGCAAAAGACCATCCCAGCCAGCTGGACTTGTTGACAGTTTACCCTACCTCCACCTCAGCCTGAGCATCCAAGGCTCCCTGATAACTGGCAACTCTGCTCATGGCCTGCAGGGGGCGGGGAGTTAGAGCATATTACACAGGCTGGGGAAAGAGACTAGGGCGTACCTTCATCTATGTGGTTACTGTCCAGTAAACTCAGTTGTTCCCCAGTGGGAACTTTAGCGGACTCCTGCTTCAGTTTGTCATTGGAACCTTAGGAGAAGGGGGAGATGTTGCTTATGTCTCTCCCTGGGAAAGAATTTTAGCAACATTCCACTAGCAACATCTCCAAGGGCAGGAGTTTGAGAAGAAATTTTTTTTTCCCAGTAAAATAAGAAAGTGAAGTTACTTTGTAAATTAAGAGAAAATATATCCAACTCAGAACATGCACATCCATTGAAGAGAGTATGGTAAGGAATGTGAGCATGTATGTGCACTAGGCCTGGAACAAACCAAGAGGGCACTCCAGGAACTCTGATTCCTGGATCCACACAGTTTTATGCCATGGGGGTGGGGGGAGGGGTTGAACTGCCTACATTCTGCTCCCAGCTCTGTGATTTGCAGCTCTGTTAACCAGGAGAAAAAGCTTTATATTTTTAAGTCTTGTTTTTACTTATTTTTAATAAAATAAAGACATCTAACTCTGAAGATTATGGAGATAATTAAATGATACTAAATATAATTTTGCAAATTAGAAGAACTAGAAGGATGGGAGGGAGGTACTGGTGGTAAGAGTATTAACGGTGACTGTGTGTCTAGGTCACTGAGCCAAAAGGTTTCATTTCTGCCATAGGAAATGACTTCCCTTCTCCTCGAGATCTAATCTATGGCATGTGATTAATTTATTGATTTTTTTCTTAAGTCACAATAATAAACCAGATATAGGATTATAGTGAAGATATCAAAATGCAAAATGCCTTAAGGGTAATGATTATTCAGTCTTACAGAAAACCCAAGTATTGTTTTTAGAAAGTAAAGCTCATAAACTGCACTTTATTAGTTGACATTCACTGCTATAAAGTGTTAATTAAGTACTATAAACTGGGCTTCATTAATAGACATTGTCTTTATATACTAAAGTGTTAATATTATAGTTAATTTTTTATTAAGGTGCTGAGTGAAATTTAAATCATTCCACTTGGTCAAGTCAATGGAGTCTGATGGAAGCTGATCTTAAAAGGGAGAAATCAGGGCAAGTAGAGCATAGGCAGGGAACGTGCCCAGATTTTTATCTTTACATTAGCTTTTTCACTATTTTTGTATGTGATTTCTTAGAAATATATTTCCAATAATCTCTTAGTGACTACATATTATAAGGAAAAAATAAAATAACATTACATCTCTTTTAAGTGCAGGCCCAGGTAAGTTAGCTTTCTACAGGCCTCAGAAGGCAGGTGATACACAAAGCAATATGCTTCAGAGGTCATCAGAACTCATGAATGTGATCCCTCTGCATCAACCTTGTCTGGGAGCAGTCTCTAATGCTCTCTACACCATAATTGTCCTTGTCCTAAAACAGAGGCATTATGTGATGTATTAGGCTGTGTGGTGGATTTAGTGTTGTCCCCTCAAAAATATGTCCACAGCCCAACCTGTGGAGCCCATGAATATGACCTTATTTGGGACAAGGGTTTTCTTTCGTTTTCTTTGCAGATTTGTAATTAAGCTGAGGAGTCAAAATGAGGTCATTCTGGACCACCTGGGTCCACCTGAGTCCAATGGCAAGTATCTTTGGAAGAGACCGAGAAAAGACAGATGAAGAAGGGAAGGGTGCACACAGGGGGTGGGGTGGGGGCGATAGCTGGCGTAGTGGCTGCAGCTGCCAAACCTGAGAAAGGCAAGAAAGAGCCCCCCAGTGCTGGCAGAGGGACAGCGGCCTGCCCCACACCTTGATTTCAGGCCTCTGCCCTCCATAGAGAAAACCTGTCTCGAAACAAAACAAAACACACACACACACACACACACACACACACACACACACACACACACACACTGCGGAAAAGGTAGAGAAAAGAAGGTGTGAGCCAAATGGACAGAGAAACGTGCTGTGAAGCAGTTTTCTCAACCTGACATGGCCGTTTTAGTCATGACGTCACAGTAGCTGTGGTTATCTACACAAGATCTGCACAAGAGTGAACCCTTCCTTCCTACTATCTCCTTAGTCTCCTCTGAACAAGGCTGACTCCAGTTCATTGACCTTTTATTTCACATCCTTCTTGATTTTTAATCAATGGTGCTCACTCTATGAGCTATGGATGCTTAGAGAGAGGATGCCATTGCAATCTTGTGTACCAGTTCCTTCTAGGCACTGTACTGTCCCCAGTAAATGGTCTGGTGCTTAACCAGTGTTTATAGGAGAGGTTAATGAAATAAAACATATGAAATATTTACCAAATTTCTATGACTATGTATTTTTAAATGAAAATATGTTAAACATAACTTTTTTTCCTGTGGGGATGCACATCTATTGACAAATAAGGTCTTTACATTGGAAGTCAACAGAAACATTTCTTACCCAGTGTAGAATGAATGGATCTCTCTTTCTAGCCAACGTATTATCTACTGCATGCTAGTGTTCACATTTACCATAATTAGACACTGAATGTATGGATTATTAGGTGAATCCCAAAGCCCTATGATTTCTTATGAAAGAACATCAGAAGATCGGATCATAAGGGATATATAAGTGAGTGTGTGCTGAGGATTGGACAGTTTTTAATTGGTTGATAAAAGAGGTGACAGTATAAAACAGATGAGCCACTTTCTGTAAGTCGGAGCTCTTGGCTTCACTGCATCATCTCCATCAGCCTCAGATTGCCGAGCTATAAACCTTGTTTCTCTTATTGGAGTTATGTGAAGAACTAACTGAAGTAAAGATGCAAAAGCCCAGGAAAGGACCACTGTATCCATACGACAGATGCATCTCCTCCTTGCCCTGTGCCTCCTGTGCCATCTGCATGTGAAGGCTGGGCTCTGTCATCAGTAGAGTAACAAGGAGAATGACAACTCCCAACTCAAAGGTCATAATTAACACCTGTTCCTGTTTACCAGGAAGGTGGGCACTTGTGTCCTTGCTATATGCAACTGCCCAGTATCATAATAGAGCTCTGGTGGGCTCATACATTATTGAGAGGAAATAGCCGATGGCACTAAAGATGGTTTTATTCTAGTAGTTGGAAAGTCATTTTCTTCTTTCATAAATAAGAATATATTCAAATATATGTATATATTCAAATATACACCAGTGTGGGAGCCCACAGAGGCTATCTAGTGAGACCTTTTTCAGGGTCAGAGAATCTGGGCTTGCTTTACCCAGCAGGGCTGCATAATGGGATGATTTGGCCAGGGGCATGGCTACCAGGTGTTGGAAGGATCTACACTTGTCAGTACTTTGTGCTTTGATCTTGCAAGGGGGAAGTCTTTTGCCACTCCCCTTGGCATATTATAAAAAGTTCTTTTGAATAAAGTTTTGGGCAGCTGGGTATTGACCCAGGGCCCTCCCGAAGCTATCCTGTATCTCTGTCTTTCCTATTGTCTCTATCTTTCAACCTAATATTTCCTCATTCCTCTCTCCTCCACCCAAGAATCCTTTGAAAGGTGGGAGCAGGTCAGAACTGGACTCCGACAGACTCCTATACAGAAGCACCTTCATTTCAGAAGCAAATAATTTACTAAATACAAGCCCAATGAGAGAATAGGGTTGGGTGAAAAGCTTTCTAATTGAAACTTTCAAACTCCTGGCTGGGCTTAAGGGCTGATTGCCTTCTTCCCTCAGTGAGACAAACTTGATCTGCTTATTTGGTTTACTTAAGCAATTAGTTGTAAAATTAGGTTGAGATTTTAAAGCTGTGATAGTTATTCTTTATGGGTCTGGGCGCTGAGCACAAATATTTCTTTAAGTTTTTCACTTGAGAGTTGCTTTCTTCAGGTGAGTGCTGGCAAATGCTGTAAAATGTATAAATCTGGAATGTTAGGAAGTATAGAAAAGGGAAGGAAATTACCTCAGTCTGCTGGGAGGCACAATGTCGCTTTCTTGAAATAAAAGCATGCTCTGTCCTGGCTGACCCGATGCAGCCCAATTGAGCATGTCATTCTGTTCTGTCACTTAGCCCTGCCAGGGGAGAAGGGAGCCAGGGGCTAACATGGGTACCTGAAGTTACAAAGAGCCTATGTGTCCCCAGTCCCCTTTCACATTCTTCCTCAGGTTTGAGGGGAGAGATGCTTTGTTATTTTTCTCAAGGTCTGTCACAAATGATCTTTGACAGAATGCCCAGAAGGTCTGAGCAAGAACGGCTGGAGCTAGCTGGCGCCAGCGGTGCCAGTGAGTTGGACAATGAAATTCACTCTGTACAGGGGTACCTAGGAACTGCCTCTGGGTCCAGCAAAGAAGATTCATTGTTGAGGAATGAGCAAAGACTCTTGGATGCAATGGAAGGGGGGAGTTCTGACAGGAAAGAGAAGGACAAAACTTGAGAGAACACAGGAGGGTCATCAAAGCCTTTCATCACCTCAGGCTATAACATTTCACCATGGTGGCATTCCAACCAGTCAGGTTGTGCGATGGAAGAACATCTCTCTGAGTCAATTTTTCATTCATTTTCTGTAAAATCTGAAATGGGACTTTCATCTGGTGGATAGTGATGAGGAATGCCACTTACATTCCAACCACACCTAGTACAGCAGCACATTTCATTATCAATGACCCTACTGACCATTATTCTACACACTAGTTTCAGCACATAGTGTGTGGCTAGTGTAATTCACTGGAATTAAATTGTTAAATATAATCTAAGTGCACTCCATAGTTCATAGAGCCCTGGTTTCACATGATTTTTTTAAATATAGCAAACATTTCTTAAACTTGTGTATTAATCAAAATCTAACCACCAGTTCGAGGCCTGGGCTACAGAGTGAGTTCCAGGAAAAGCGAAAAGCTACACAGAGGAACCCTGTCTCAAAAAACAAACAAACAAACAATAAAAAGGCGGGACATCAAAAGAGGGAAGCAGAAGAAGATGGCTTCCATGGGAAAGTGTCAATCACTCCGCTCTAACTTGATCCAGTGTTCTCAGACCAGCTCCGGTAGAAGGAAGTGTTCCCCACTGCCTCAAGTTTTACAGTGGCACATGGTTGGCACCACTGCTTGATCAAAAGATGACACACTGTATAAACCAAAACAGTGCAATGTATACTCTTCTTAGGTATTGACAGAAGACAGTTATTGAGAAAGATTCAGCAAATAATATATGAGAATATGAAAAACAAATCGTCCAGGTGATCTACAAATGGCCAAAATTTAGACAGCACTACTGGAGATAATCAAGGCTGACTTTAATCTTCCTAAAATACATTGAGACTAGATGTACTTCCCTGACAGTGGCCTGCCTGGCTCTCGTTGCTCAAATGTTCACACCTAACATGAGGCTGTCCAGATAAAGGAGGGTCCATTATCAGTATTTTATTCAATATTTTGAGAGAATTTCACGTACAAGTATTATTTCTTACATCATTTCTACCCATCTCTATTCACCCTCCAACTCTTTCCATGTCCCTCCTATACTCCTTTTCAATTTATAACTTCATCTTTATTGTTACATATAAATATATGAATGCATGCATATATGTATATATACACACATAAACCTACAGAGTTCATTTAATGTTACTTATATGTACACATGTTTAGGGCTAACCACTTAAGATTGAGTTAACCTATCAGGGGATTCATCCATGTAGTAAATTGTTTCTACCTCCCTCCATAGCTACTGATTGCCTGTAGATCTTCATCTTAGAGGTGGTACCTTAGGAAATTTTCTATCTCCATTGGCATGTCCCCTGGTATTGTCACGATGGGAGTCTTGTTTAGAGAACGATACTATTGATATTTCATTTGTACAGCTTTGCTGTCATGTCTAAAAGATACCCAGTACTCAGGGTGAGTTCCAGGACAGCCAGGTCAATGTAGGGAGACTATATCTCAAAAACCAAAACAACACAAAAACAACCAAAAAAAAAGTATACTGTCTCATAGCAGGTATCTTGGTCCTTTGGTTTTGACACTATTTCCACCCTCTCTTTGGTGATACTCCCTGGACCTCAGAGTTAGTGCTTGCAGTATAGATGTATCATTTGAGGTTGGACCCCCCCACACACACACACAGTCACTTATTCTCTGCATTTTGACCAGTTGTGGAGCTTTGTAGTGGTCTCCATCTGCTGCAAAAAGAAGCTTCTTTAATGAGGGGTGAGTGATACACTTCTCTGTGGGTATTAGGGTAAGTATTTGGAATACAGTAAAAAAAAAAATTATATTGGTTTAGGAAAATGATAGTAGTAGGTTTTCCTTTGGGTCTATGACTGCCCCAGCCATAGGTAATTGGCTATCTTCACAAGCATGAATTCCTTCCTTTTGAGTGAGCCTTAAGTTCAAATGGACAGCTGTTGGTTACCCTCAAGATAAAAGTACCACTTTTGCACCATTCAGCATAACTTGCGAGGCCAGGCATCGGTGTGGTTTGTAGATTTACAGCTGATGGGACTAGTGTTTTTTCCCCCCTTGGCAGTTTGCATAGCATCTTCTGATACTATGAGAGCTAGTATTCATGAGGAGGTTTCCAAGTCAGTTCCATCTGGATTGTTCCACTTTCTGTGTTCAAAGTCTGTGGTGTCTTAAGCAATATAGACTTTGCTTCAGGTTCTGGGAGGTAGCCAATGGCAACAGAAGTAGTCTATATTACTTTCAGAGTCGGCCTTAGCAATTAGGGAAATGAAAATCAAAACTACTTTGGGATTTCATCTACCCAAGACAGAGTGTCTAAGATTAAGAAAACAACTGACAATAAATGTTGGTGAGGCTGGTGGAGTTGCAAATAATTGCAGCCACTATAGAAATCAGTATAAAGAATTCACAAAAAGTTAAAAGTAGATCTACCACACTATCCAACTATACTGCTCCTTGGCATATGCCCAAAGGACTAGCTATCCTACTACAGAGATACTTGCTCAGCCATGTTCAGTGCCACACTATTCACAATAGGTGGGAAATAGAAACAACCCAAGCATTCTTCAACTGATGGATGGATAGTGAAAATGTAGTACACATGCACATTGGAATTCTAACTATCTGTATGAAAAATGAAACCATGAAATTTGTAGGCAAATGGAGGGAGCAGGAAAATATTTTACTAAGTGAGATGACCCAGATACAAAAAGATGAACATACATGTTCTCTTAGCTGAGGATTCTAACTCCAAACCTTTAGGTCTGAGGATATAAAGTGAAGTAACTGAAGAAGCTAGGAAAGGAGAAAGGAACCCAGGCAGGGAGAAGAGAAGGAGCTCTAGAGAGGGGTACAGCAGGACACAGTCGCTGTGAAGATGAAAGGGGTGTTGGGAGGGGGAGAGGGAGGGTAATGCAAAGGAAGAGAGAAGAAGGAGAGATAAATAACACCAGGATGTTTAAAAAAAAAACATAGGAAAACATTATTTCATAAGCTTGCTTAAAAATGCATTGTGTGTGTGTAAATTACATTTGTGTAATTTGAATGGAGTTATGCCACATTTGGTGATAATGCTCCCTGGAAAACATAGACTATCTAACAAAAACCCTAGTATCAGGCATAAGAAAACACCCTTCCCCAAAAAAAATTGTTACCATTTTTTTTAAAGAAAAACAAAACACAGAAAGGAGATGGTAAAGTAGTCGTTGGTACAGTAACATTGTATAACTCAAATCACATAAGCTATTTTCTATTATTTTTGCCATTTTCTATTCTTTTGTATGATTAAATTTCATCACACTAACAAAATTGCCATCTTTTTAAGATAGGGAAGCTGGAAGGTGGAGTAGGTAAAACAGGAGTCTAGGTTGGACTCGGCCTTCCTGGTTCTGTCACTTACCTGTATAAACTCTAGCAAACCATCTAGCCACATAGAGCCCAGGGTATCAGTCTGCACAGAGGATTGTGATGCTGCTTCCACGGAGCTATTTATCTGAGGACCCCAGAAAGTAATGTGTGTGATGCCTATACTTAGGACCAGATTGACTCTGGATGACCTTCTTCCTAGCTCTCTAGTGAGACATGTGCTTTCCCAACCTTACCTCACTTTCCAGGATTCTCTCTCATGAAGTCCATCTTACCTATTCTCTTTGTCTTTCGTGGCTACCTCCTCATCTTCAGAGGCTTTGCAGTTGGGATCATCTCTCTGGGATACAGATCTTCAAGGGATTTGCTTCCGATTTGTCAAATAAACTTCAGTTTAACAGGGTGTCTTCAACAAGGCCTTGCCTAGTACCTTGTTAAAGGCATCCTTGCTTCCATTCCTCTTGACCTCTCTGCCATTTACATTCTACTTCCAAACTGACCAAATATGTCTGAAGTGACATCATGGCTACTAGCTGAAGCTACATGGTACTTGCTTCCTCATTGGTTGTCATCCTCTCCCTGGGAAATTGGAGTTCATCTCTCCAGGTCACTAATCACACTGAAGATACCACTGAGAATAGCTTCTGATACATGATGAGTATTTGCTAAATACCATGACTAATAACAAAGTGATGGATAATTCTTAAGGAATCATAAAACACCAATATAGAATTTCTGAGTGCTTCCTAAGATCAAAGCAGAGTGTTTTGGAAACCTAATCAAGAGAATGTTTGCACTGTGTGGGGAAAGGCTTAAGAAAGCACAATTTACTCTTTTTTTTTTTTTTTTCTTGTTTTCCAAACCATAAGTTAATTAAGAGATCAGAATAGTCTGTAACCCCAGGAAGAATCCAAGGACACTACCCAGACAGAAAAGTTTGGGACAGAGGCAGCTACAAAAGTGTGGGAAGGGGCTGGAGAATCGTCTGCAAGTTGACAGTCTGTCTAAAACACCCAAGGCCTCCTGACTGCTCACATCAGAGCCACACATGCGCAGTGCCTGGGGACTGGCTGGGGCAGGCACATGCACGGTGAAGAGGGTGGTAGGTGAGCTTTTTGTGCCTCCTGTTTTCCTCCTGTCTCCAGTGGGCTCTTTGGAAGTGTGTGTGTGTGTGTGTGTGTGTGTGTGTGTGTGTGGTTTCTTTTCCTTGGCTCCTGAGTGAGATCATTTTGAGCCTGGCACTTGGTGAGCCAGCATGCTTCCTCTCACTAACAACAAGCCTGTCTGCAAAACAGAACAACACCTTTGAGATGGCTGTTTGTCTAGGCAGCATGCAGCCTCTGCAGCCCACAGGAGCCTCACCTTCAAAAGCATTGCTGAGCAGGCTCATCCGATGAAAGCCTGAACTGTGTCTGCTCCACTTGATTAACGGCAAGGGCTGTTTCATTAGGGAAAGTGGCCTGAGGAATCCAGGCTGCTGTGGGGACAAATGTTTTTGCATCTCTGTGGTGCCCATGGGGCCTTCTGCAGCTCGGAGGTTGGAGCACAAAGAGGGCAGTGATAAGGAGTTCTGGAATCCCACACCGGGCTCAGAGCATGCTAACTGCCATGAGATTGATAGCTAGGGTGCAAAGGCTAAAAAAATCAGATTAATTTAGCTCAGCTGTGTGCACTGAAGGATTGGGTTGCAGTTGGTACTGAGACATCAGTGATCAGACCTCGGAGACTAAGTCTCAAGTTTGCAGGGAGGGAGGAAGATGGATTGCCTGTTCCCTAGGAAGGCAACAGCCTCCAAAGGCAGCCCTGAATCGCAGATAGTCCTACAAAAAAAAAAAAAAAAAAAAAAAAAAAAAAAAAAAAAAAAAAAAAAAAAAAAAAAAACAAAAAACAGGGAGAGAGCAAGGCGTGTGGGCGTGTGTCCCTTGGGATATGGCCTGGAAATGAAAGCTTTCTCTTCTCATCCTAGGAAAGGCCACTTGGGACAAGCTGCCTTGAAAGTATAGGCAACCTCAGCTTCCTCTATGACATACAACCAATGTTTCTATTGAACTGATAATTACAATTATCTTTGAAATAATATATTATTTCCAACACTGACAGTTGTGCAGTGGTGAGTGTGTTGTGTATGTGTGTGTGTGTGTGTGTGTGTGTGAGAGAGAGAGAGAGAGAGAGAGAGAGAGAAAGAGAGAGAGAGAGTTTCTTATGTTTTAATGTACTGAGTACAGGCAGTGCCCATGAAGGCCAGAAGAGGACGTTGAATCCCTTGGAACCGGAGTCACAGATGGTTTGATCCATCATGTGGGTATTGGGAACCAAACCTGGGCCCTCTGCCAGAGGTGATACATTCTTAACTGCTTAGCCATCTCTCCAGGCCCATGAGAGATGTGGACACTCCAGGCTATCAGCAACTCACATTTTAGCTTATTTGATAAGCCTACTATGGTCATTGTTTATTTTGTAGTGCTGGGGCCAATCAGGGCATAGCTTTCACAGAGTAAAGGCTGCCCCTGAGCTACAGCCCTAGGTCGAAGCTCTTTTAAGAAGTCACCTGCATGGTGCTGATGCTTTACATAATGAGGCTGAGCACTGCACCAATTTTATGAGTTGTACATGAATGTAATGCTCATCATATATAATTAATTCATGGGTTAGAGTGCCTGTGTGTCATCAACTAGATGGTCAGCTACTGTGGTGTAACAAGCTCTGCTAGTGCCCTGATGGTGAAAACTGGCATTAAAAACAGAGGAAGCAGAGCTTAGACAAGCTGACCCTGGTATTATACATCTGTAATCCCGGCACTCAGACTGAGGCAGGAGGATCTGAGTTCAAAGCCATCCTGTGCTACTGGGTAAGGCTGTGTACGGAAAGTAAAGAAAAGCCTATCTGAACAAAAGCCCCCTTCTCACAATGTTCCCTGTTTCAGTGCTGAACGCCATTTTGGAAGGGTCACAAAAGAGACCTCAGGCTTTTAGAACTGAGAGCTGGGGAAAGTGGGCCACAAGGACAGCAATCTTGGGGAAGAATGTCGTGGTGCTCGGGGGAAGAAATGATGTGGAAAACGAAGATCAAATTCTCAATTTTTCACTCTGTTGTGGACCGTGTTCAAAGGGGAACCACTGTCCGAGAACATTCTTCATTTGTGAAATACGTGAATCAAGTTGCACAGTAGACAGAAAATTTCATTGAAAATTGTAAAGCCTTAAACCCATGAAGAAACTACATCTCAGCAAAGTTTTGATATTTCCAAAGGAGAAAACCAGTGCCCCTATGTCTCCTGATCCATCAACTCAGTGCCTCCTTAGTTACATACTCCACATTCCTGTAATGACTAGGAAAAGCCTAGAGCCTTAGAGCTCAAATTGAAATCAAGGAATACCCACAAACCACTGTTTAAACAGAGTGACAAAATCAAACATTTACAGAGGGGAAAGTTTACCTTCCTGGATCCAATTCAGTCGTAAGCAAGCTGGTGTCCAACTGCAGCTGCTTCGGTGTGACACTGACGGGTGAAGGGACACAGGTAACAGGGTGTGCTGTACCTTTGGGAGAACAGGAGCCTCATTTAAGTGACCCCCAATTTACCCAGCACAGAAACATAAGAAGGACAAGTCCTGAAAAAAAATGACCAGTGATAGAAAAAGAAATCATTCTTAGCTTTTAAGAAGAGACAGTGGAGTGGGAGACTAGAAATCACGCTCTGAGACAAGAGTGTGGAGCCCAAGTGCCTGTAAGGGTAGGAAACCACACAAATGAGTGAAGAAGCCTAGGAGATAAGAAACAGTGCCCCCCCCCCCTCGTGCTGGGGAAATGCTCAGTCATTAAATTCCCTGTTATGCAAACAGGAGACCATGAGTTCATATCCCTAGAATCAATGCCAAAAACCAAGCACAGTGGGCAAATGCTTGTAACCCCAGCACTGAATGGTGGGAGAAGGAGGCAGGATTGCTGAAGCTCAGTGGACAGCCAGCCTAGCTAGTTCAGTGAAAGACCCTGTCTCAAAAAATACAGGAGAGTCATTGAGGGAAGAAAGTTGACATTGATTACTGGCCTCCACACACAGATGCAAACACATACCCTCGTATGTACATGTACATACTCACATTAACAAGTATATAAAACACACACACACATGCACACACACACACACACATGCACACACACACACACACACACACACACGGGCACACCTGTGCATGTATATGCACACACATGCACAGCACAGCATGACTGTTGAGACTGTAGCATATTGAATTCCACATCACTCCTCAATTTCAGTCAGTTACAGCTACATCTGAATAAATTGCCAGTGTGGTTTGATCTTATGATCTTTACCAAGTGAAATAGAAATCAGAAGTTTATGTGAATGGCCCCAATTTTTAATGTGTATCACAGATCAAAACATGGTTTGACCCATCTTAGTTACTATTCTATTGCTGTGAAGAGACACCATGACCAAGGCAACTTATAAAGGAAGGCATTCAATTGAGGGTTTCCTCACAGTTTCAGAGGGTAGATCTATGACCATCATTGCAGGGAGAATGGTGGCACACAGCAAGTAGGTATGGTGCTGTACCAGTAGCTGAGAATTTACATATATGCACAACACAGAGACAGAAAAAGAGAGCAAGGCTGGGCCTAGCATGGGGTTTTGAAACTTTAAAGTACAACTCCAAGTTGACACATCTCCTCCAACAAGGCCATACCTCCTCATCCTTCCTACACAGTACACAAACTGGGACCAAACTTTCAAATGCATGATCCTATAGGGGCCATTCTCATTCAAACCACCACAGGACCTTACCAAAATAAGCAAACAAACAAACAAAAAACATAATGAACAAACAAAAGATCATAATAAGAAAGTAAAGAAAAGAGGGTTTTTGAGATTGTCTGTTCCTGAAAGTGAAGAGGCCGGATCAAAGAGGAAGATTAGATGCCATCCTATGGAGTTAGGTGAGAAAGTAGTAAGATCAGACTAGAAGAGTAGATGTTCAGATTGCACCTGCCCCACTGTCATCCACTTCCCTTGTGATAATGCAAACAAAATCTTATTCTAAGAAACTGACCCATAAGCAAAACCAGTCAGGCAGGAGATGGCTATGAACAGGACCATGGGATGACCAAACATCTCTGTACCTCAGTATGGCACATGTTTTATTTTGCTAAGTCTTATCCTGGATGCCAGCGATGATGGAGCCTAACCAAGGATGGCAGGCATTTCACTGATGATATCTAAGTCTTAGCATTATGGCCCAAGTCAAGCAGACACAAACAAGACCAAAGGCCAACATTGACATTTGCATGCCCATGTAAAGATGGTTTGCGACTGAGTCTAACAGCATATTGTAATAACATTTTCTGCCTGCCTCTATTCTGACAGATGGTACAACTGACCAATCATTGGATCTGTTACTAATTTTACCCAAAACTCTGCCAAAAGTTGAATTCCTCTTTCTCTGTCATGATCTAGAGCTATAGACCATCTAGGGTTCATGTCACCATCAGGCAGGGAGAGTCCTTTGTGTCTTCTACCTTGGACCTCTGGGATCACATGCTGGTCCTCTCTGCTTTAACTCCACATACTGGTGGAATGAACCATCTTCTTCAGAAAAAAAGCATGAATTTCTTGTCTTAGACCTGTGCTCAGTTACATCTCTTGCATTAACAATAAAATAACAGGACTCATTTTTCCTTGGGCTTGTGAAAGCCTCCTTTTCTTTGCTACTTTTACTTTTGGATGCTACTTGGGGAGTTCTCTGTCATCCCAACCCTCTGTACATGATTGCCTTTACTCCTTAGGATGAAAATATGTCTTAGTTTTCTGACGACACTCCAAAGTTTCTGATTTATTTAAGGCTATTCTCATTTGTAAGTTTTAGTCTAGTACTTAGGATTAGAAGATTTAGCTAGTCAGCTTTGCTATTTGTTCACTATGAGTGACAAAGAGGGAGGGGTCCATTGTTAGCTCCTGTTAGCTTGACTCTCTAATGAGTCCATGGTCGGTAATGGAAGCTAACCTAGAACCTGGTCTTCTCCACAACTGCACACAAGGAGGAATCTGCAAGGCTCACTGCCTTCTACAGCATTTGATGGGTACTTCAGCTGGGAGAACCATAATATGAACAGAAATCTATTCTGTGCTGGGTACTTCCATCACCAACTGCTTCTTACGGTGATGTCAGTCCTGTGAGCCATTTCCTTTTCTTAAGTTCATTGCGCTAAACAGTGGCCTTTTTGATCTGAGGGTTTCTACCTTGACTTTTAGATATTGGTTTATTATTTACTTAATAATCCTGCCATCTATTCCTTTTGAAATTCCTATTAGATGACAATCACATGCTGTAACACTGATTGTAAAAACGTTTTCTATTCTTTATTCTTTCTATTCTTTATTTTCTATTTTCTATTTGTAGTCTTTTACTTTGTCTTCCGTTTTTCTGCTGAATTATTCTTTTAACAATTAATACTTCAAATAGCTATTTCATTCTCTCTTAAACATACTCATATATACATATGTAAGATATGATACATTAAGTGTTAGATGTCTGTATAATATAATTTAAAGATGTTATATATCAAACCACACTTATTTTTCTCTATGTACATGCCAGAGATCCAATAAATCTGAACAACAAAGGCTCATAGGACTGATGGTACCCTAAGAATAAACTGGCAATTGTTGTAACTGTGGCACTAAATATATTTGTGCAGATGCTAGAGAAAATCTCCCAGATTTCTTGCACATAGAACATGATGTATAATATATTATATAGTAATAGTGTATTGCACAGATATTATAAATTGTATTAAACATAGAAAAAGGCTATTACTATATAATAGTACACAACTAGATATTCTATCTCATCGGTATACATAGATGATAGATGGATAGATAGATGATTGATAGATAATAAGTAAGTACATGGGACAATAGATAGATAGATAGATAGATAGATAGATAGATAGATAGATAGATAGATATACAGACAGATAGATAATTAAGCTGAATAAAAACGTACAATCCTCTAGCTTGGTATCTGTACCTATACCTTACTATCCATCAGAGAACACCATCCATTAGTGATACTTGATTCTTTCATATATTTTGACCAATCAAAAGAGGGAAAGGAAAAGATTGTTGAATTAGCTTTTCCTCAGCTCTTTAGACTTACAACTTAAGGTTGTAAGGTTGACACTTTTTTTTATTAAGAAAATTTTCTTATTCATTTTACATACCAATCAAAGATCCCCCTCTTCCCTCATCCTGCCCCTCCAGCCTCCCCCTCCCAGCTCACCCCCCATTCCCTCCTACAAGAAGGTAAGGCCTCCCATGGGGGTACATTTAGTAGAGGCAGGTCCAAGCTCCTCCCCTGCCTCAAGGCTGTGTGAGGTGTCCCATCATAGGTAGTGGGCTCCAAAAAGCCTGCTCATGCACCAGGGATGGATTCTGATTCTACTGCCAGGGGGTCCCTTAAGCAGATCAAGCTACACAACTATCTCACTATGCAGAGGGCCTAGTTCAGTCCCATGCAGGCTCCACAGCTGTTGATCTAAATTTTAACACTGGCTTGGTCTGGTTGTCTCTGTAGGTTTCCCCATCATGATCTTGATGCCCTTGCTCATAGAATCCCTCTTTTCTCTCTTTGATTGGACTCCTGGAGCTCGGCCTGGGGTTTGACTGTAGATCTCTGCATCTGCTTCCATCAATTACTGGAGAAAGGCTCTGTGATGACAGTTAGGGTATTCACAGATCTGGTCACTGGGTTAAGCCAGTTCAGACACCCTCTCCACTATTGCTAATAGTCTAAGGTGGGGTAATCCTTGGGGATTCCTGGGAATCTACATCTAGCTGTCAGGACAGATTCCCACTTGACTACAGAGCCCTGCTCCTCTGAGGACTTACCCTTGTCTTTCGTTGGTCATCAATGTTTTCACTATGGAAGCAGATGACATGAGAACTACAATTATTCAGAGGCCTTTTATTTGGAGTTGTGTGTTTTGGTTTAGCTTGAGGAATATGGGAGGTAAGATGTTTCTATGAGAAAGTATGAATTATGACTGTAACCTTCATGTCTCTTTGCAAATAGACTGAATCACTGCTGAATTCACTTTTGCAAAGTTGGAGAAAAACATAAATGACAGAAATGTATTGAAATAATTATCCTACTAATAGAGAGAACACATAGCTAGAGGGTTTTACTTTTATTTTACCAAGAAAAGCGTATGTATTAGACCATGGAAGAAAGATAAAAATTATTTGAATTTCATTGTTAATAGTTAGTATGAAGAGCAAACATTTTAATGCACCAAGTTCATGCATACATGCTATGCATAAAAGAGCCTAAAATAAATATTTACCCTGATAATTGTTTTTAACGAAAAAATGTAAACTATAAAATATGGTTGGAAAGAAAACCTTAAATTCTAAACAGATGTTTTCTTCATAAACTCCCCAATACTCTTTCTGTCCAGTTACTCATAATCATATACTATGAAGTATATTTTTCTTAAGCTGTTCATTAACTAAATATACTCTTTATTTTTTAAAGGTTGTTTATTCATAAGCTTTGAGTCTATATAAATAGGAAAGAATGAAAAAGTTTTTAATGGCTCCTAACAGGCAGACCAAAGTAAATTTTTTTAAATGTTGCACATTTAGAAGTGACCAGAAGTTCCTCCTGAATAACTCCATTGATGACTGGTGTTTACATTGGCTTTTACATCCTGGCTTCCATTCTTTTAAAATGATGGGGACAAATAGGTCAAGAAACATTATATTGAGAAAGTAATTTTATTAATTGGAGTATTTGCTTATCTAGGTCCAATCCAGTGGCCTTTTGCCCTAAAATGGTGTTTTCAAGAAAAAAATAAATAAAAAGTTTTAAAAATGCTGTTTTGTTTTCCAGAGAGTTTCATGGAACATGCTGTCCTGGAGTTGGACGCATATGCTGTGTGGCTAATGTACCAATTTGACGCTTGAATTCCTTCGTACAAATTGGAGATCATTTTCTGAACTCTTGATAAAGTTTGTTTTTCAGAAAAACACATTTCAGATATGTGAATATATACATGTCAATAATGCCTGGGTACAGATTCTTCAAGAAGCCTTACAGTAGTGTTGTGTTTCATGATTCTTGGGGTTCTTGATTCAAATATTATATGAATGTCAAGCCAGCTTTTTCTGCTCTGGCTCCAGCCTGCATTTCATCTCTATTGGGATTCATAACAGAGTGTACTGCCTGTTCTGTCCGGTGGTGGAAAATAAGGAAACAAAAATAAAAGATCACTTTTAAACATCCAGGTGAGGGTTTTCAAGCCAATTCCTAGCTCACTTCCCAGAGGAAATCATAGTTTTAGTTACAGCATTAAATAATATTTCTCTGGGGTGCGGGGGGAGGCAAGCAGCCTTTCTAGAACCAATAGTTAGAGTAAGAACTAGATGATGCACACAAAGCGTCCTATGGGGAAGGGAGAATGTCTTTCATGGATTCCTCTGACTGAGCAGGTTCTGCTCTGCTCCTGGGGATGTGTTCAGTACTGTGACAACCTCACTAAGAAGCTTCTCAAATGTGTGAGGATTCTAAAGAAATACACCACACACAAGGTGCATCTGACCCCTCCTGTGGCTCTAGGCTACTTTGAGTTTGCTGTCCTTGTTCAGAGTCCATTGCACCCTCCTATAGCTTAAGATTATACATGATACTTTCAACATGCTGAGACAAACATGGTATCTATAAGACCATTCTTCACAAATTAAATCCTAAAAAGCTAAGCATGCCACCCAGCCCTTAGGGAGCTGAATAAGGAGGATTGGATGTTTGAAGCCAGTGTAGGCTACAAAGTGAATTCCAGGAGAGCCTAGGCTTCACAGTGTACCCTGTTTCCAAAATCAACAATAACACCAAAAAAAAAAAAAACCCAAAACCCACACTCCATAAAACGAATAATTGATTCAAAGTATTATACCTAAAGTCTCTTTGATAGCACTCAGAAGGACTCCTATAGATAACATATCAGCTACATTTAATTGATTCCCATGATGACTGTCAAATAAAAAAATAGTTTGAGCCAGGCAGTGGTGGCGCATGCCTTTAATCCCAACACTCAAAAGGCAGAGGCAGGTCCATCTCTGAGAGTTCAGAGACCAGCCTGGTCTACAAAGTAAGTTCCAGGACAGTCAAGGCTACAAAGAGAAATCCTGTATCAAAACAAAACAAAAAAAAATAGTTTGAGACTTATCTTAAAGGAATACTTTCTAAAAAAGGTAATTCATTAAAAGTACATTGTTATATGCTTCTCTTTATGTATATGTTTTTCTTAAGTAATGAGTGGATCCATTACAATGATCCCTCACTCTTAATGCCTCTTCACAGATAAACTGTTTCACTAGGAGATGGGAACAAGTATAATGATCTTGTAATTGGTTCTTTCTGGGGATATCAATTTCTAGTCATTTCTGGTCAATAGTGCCTAGTGTCCCCTTGATGATTAGATATTCTATCTAATATTTTCATATCTACTAATTTAGTCTTATAAACATATAGATATAACATAAATATGATATATAAACAGATCATATACAGTGAACTTATTATTGCAATCACACTAATTAGCATATCTATTATCTCATATAGTTTCTCATTTTATTTTTAGTAAAAACACATAAAATCTATTATCTTAGTAGATTTCCTAGTATATACAGTATTGATTTTATTCCTCATTTGTAATTACATGAAATAACTACAATTTCATAGCTTTGACTGTTTCTCCTACCCTCTCCTCAGCCCCCAACCACAGTCTTACTCTGTATGCATATTAATTAGGCATTTTCAAGGATACCCTGTAAATACTCTTGACTTCCAACACTTCACTTTCATCTTTGTAACCAGTAAGACATACAGCACTGTTGGTGCTTTTGTAAGCCATTGATGCAAGACCTGCACATACTGTCTAGACATCAGACCGTTAAGAAAGCACATGTGCAGGATGGAGAGATGGATCAGCAGTTAAGAGCATCTGCTTCTCTTGCAGAGGACTCAGGTTCAGGTCCCATCACCCACACGGCGGCTGACAGTAACTTGTAACTCCAGCTCCAGGGGATCCCATATCCTCTTCTGAACTCCTCAGGCACCAATCACACATGTGGTACACATATGTAGATGCAGGAAGACACTCAGACATAATAATATAATATAAATAAATCATGTTTTTTTTTTTAAAAAAAAAGCACATTTGTACTTTGGGTTCATGAGTCCATGTTCTGTGCTACAGGATACAAATTTCAAGTTTCAAACTAGACTAAAACAATGCTGTTTAAGATGTTCAAGAAAAATCTTCAGATAGAAAGTAGACCTCTCAGACAAATCTTTCATCTTGTGTCTCTCGCCAGAGCACTACAGCCCATCATGGGGTGTAGGCTGGAGGGGATTACGAATGGCAACTGGAAAATACAGTAACTCTTATGGACCAAATGTAGATCTTAGATATGTAACTGTATATCCTAGAAAGCATCATGACTCATCCCTCCCTTCCATCTTCCTTGCACAGCCCAGGCACCAGGGTGACCTGGGGGGGGGGGGGGAATGTGTGTTATATTAATAAACAATTGAGTCTAGCATATAAACTTTCTCAAGTGGTATTATGGCTTATTATGGACAAGTCTGTTTCCTGTGAAGCCACTTGGAGGAATATAAATCCACGGCTTGGTTCAAATGGAAGTTCTAAATGCTGGGAGGAAAACTCAAAAAAAAAAAAAAGCCCATAGAAGGAGCCAGAAAATTCATATCTCCCTTGGTGATCTCTACTTGTCCCCAACTTCATGAAATTAGAACTATGGCTTTTGACAAGTGTTATGAAATAGTAATATGAGTTTTGTTTCAGTTTTAAATTTTAGTGTCTATTACTAATACTAATGTGCTTCTTGACAAGATTTAGGACATGCATAATTTGTCCTCATGGATGAAGGATATTTAGGTGGTCTAGAGTATCTTGCTTTTGACTGAATGTGTAGCTATACATACTCTGTATTACATATAATTTCTTGGGAAAGAGGCAGAGTAGAACCAGATGGACAGACATACATACAATATGATTATAACTCCAGAGGCATATTTCATGCTATTTTTCAAAACTATAGCAATAGGGGCTGGAGAGATGGCTCAGAGGTTAAGAGCACTGCCTGTTCTTCCAGAGGTCCTGAGTTCAATTCCCAGCAACCACATGGTGGCTCACAACCATCTATAATGTGATCTGGCGCCCTCTTCTGGCGTGCAGGCATGCATGCAGATAGAACACTGTATACATAAATAAATAAATCTTTAAAAAAAAAAAATAAATCTTAAAAAAAAAAAAAAAACTATAGCAATAACTGGGCACCTATTACAGAATTTCCTTCCTTTCTGTTCTTCTTTCCTAGCTGTCTTCCTTATAAAAACTGAATAGTGGATCTCAAGCTGGTATTCATGTTCTGCCATGTTCTGAAAGGGTTTGTCATGATCTGGCCAGAGCAATCACCGTAGGCAAGATGTAGGCAGCCAATGAAGCCCTTTGCCTTTTGCTCCATTCACCCTTCTCCTCTGGCACTTCTCCAAGCATCCTTGAGCTGTGCTTGGCCCACAGAGTTCTCTTTGATCACCATGTCACACTCAGGGCAGCATCTTTCGTTTTCAAAAACGTTAAGGCAATGTCTCTGGCTCTCCAATCAAATTAAATTTGTCTAATTGTCAATTTCCTTGGTGTCCCTTTCAAAGGCGCAAAGGGGAAAATTGAAGCTCCATGGGAGAGTCAAAGCCATGACCTTGGACTCACTCTCACAACTTTCTAAACTACTAAGCAAATAAACCACATTTAAATCTAATACAAACCCCTTGTCCTTACATGCCCCAGCCCCCATTGCAGGGGCAGAAAATTATACCCGTGTGTTTAAAGATTGAGAGGAAAGGAAGGAAACCTTAAGCCAAGCAAATTGAAAATAAATATTATTTTTCTCTAAACCTGCACCAGTGTGAAAAAAATCTCCCTCCAAGAAAGAAACCCGACTGTTAGCTCTCAGTGTGCCAAAATGTCAGCCGTGACAGCTCTTACTCTCCCTCTGGAGAGAAACTGAGTTGGCACTTTCTTCTCAGATTGTAAACTCAGCATTATTTTGAATCTCTTCTAGACTTCTAGCATCCCAGGGTCCAAAAGCATTTACGTTTCCAGCTCAGAAACACATAGAGAGAGTCAATTGAAAAAAATATTTTGCCAATTCTGTCTTTCTAATAAAAGTAGTCTGAGAAATCTTAATTGGATAATTTAAATACTTTGTGGTGTTTTCTGAGAAACATACCTAAACAATATTGTAAAATGATGATTATGGTGTTTGGATCCAGAATTGCTTGTTGTCAAAATACTATTTACAAGTGAGTTTCCCAGTCCTGGGTGAGGCAGGCAATCTAAAGAAAGTAAATGTAGATATCTTAATCAAATGGCATAAGGCACCCAAGGTCAATGTGGTTCTTGGCTCTTTCAAAAGCATTTGGAAGGAGAAACTCTACAAATCTAGAGCGGGTTATCAACTGAACACCTTCTGGGTAGGGAATGCCCTTGTTGGCTTTCTTTCCTCTTTGTCATTAATGTTTCTCATCAGTGAAGGCTGGGAACGAGGTTCTTGGTGTATTCCCTTCGAGTATCAAATGGGGGAAATAACTTCAGCTTTCTCTGTAGGTGTGCTTCACCAACTTTTAGACTAGTGTAGGCAGATCACTGTCTAGCAACATCCCCATGGGCCTCTGTGTTTAAGATCGCAACATTCTCTGTTTCAGTGTCCCTGAGCATTGTGGAGGATGAAGTAAGAACGCTTCCTCGGGGCTGTGTCTTAGAGTTCCTATGGCTATGAAGAGACACCATGACCACAGCAAGTCTTACAAAGGAAAGCATTTAATTGGGGTGGCCCCCTTACAGTTTCAAAGGTTTAGTCCATTATCATCACGGTAAAACAAGGCAGCACACAGGCAGTCATGATGCTGGAGCTGAGAGTTCTACATCTTGATAGGCAGGCAACAGGAAGTGGTCTGGGATACTGGGCAGTATCTTGAGAGTATATGAGAACTCAAAGCCCGCCTCCACAGTGATACACTTCCTCCAACAAGACCACATCTATTCCAACAAGGCCGCACCTCCTGTTAGTCCCACTGCCTTTGGAGGCTATTTTCTTTCAAATCACCACAGGTTGTTTGACCTCAAGCCCTTGGAGATCTCTGACATCCCCCTGCTCAGACATACTAGTAAATTTCTCCAGACAGTCCACATGTTACAGTGTTTCCATTGCACTTGCTTTTTTTTTTTTTTTTAACTTTTATTGATTCTTTGTGGATTTCACATCATGCATTCCCATCTTACTTATTTCTCCATCTCCTCGAATCGGGCCTCTGCCCTTGTAACCTCCTCTCAAAAAAAAAATTAAAAGAAAAACAAAACAAAGAAATCAAACCAAACACACACACACACACACACACACACACACACACACACACACACACAGAGAGAGAGAGAGAGAGAGAGAGAGAGAGAGAGAGAGAGAGAGAGACAGAGAGAGAGACAGAGAGAGAGACAGAGAGACAGAGAGACAGAGAGAGACAGAGAGAGAGAGAGAATCTTGCCGTGGATGCTGCAGTGTGCCCTGTTGAGTCACACAGTGTACCCTTTAGTCCATTCATCTTTACTTGTAAGTATTCATTGCCAGGAATCATTGTTCTGGCTAGAGGCCTCTGGCTTCGGCTATGCCACAGACAATGGGCCCTCACTGGGGCTCCTCTTGGATATCTTGTTGTTGTCCTGTGTTGTGCAGATTCTGTTGTTTTGGATATGTAGGTTCATCCCCTTCATCTGCTCCAACAGTTCATGGATGAGGTGGATGTTGGGGTGGGCCAACTCATAGCCCTGGTTCTGGGCCTGGGTGGTATCTGGGCTGGTCAGCCTGCCAGCTTTCCCTCAGCGTCACCACTGGGGTAAGCTCTCCAGCACTGTCTCAGCTAGCTCACCCACTGAAGCAGGCAGCAAGGATAGGGGCCAGTTCTCCTGCTCTCATGCCCTTGGGTGTTGAGGGACCAGTGGTGGGGTTCAGCCCCGACCTATTGAAGGGTCCTTTGAAGAGGGGAGTGTGGAATTGAGGAATGCTAGAGAGAGAGATAGATGAAGAAAGAGAAAGAGACACAAGATAGCTTCAGGAGGGCCCTGGGTCAATACCCAGCCACTTCAAGTTTATTTCTAATGGGCCTTTTATACACTAGCAAAGGGAGAGACAAAGGACCTCCCCCATTTAAGATCAAACACAATGTACAACTAAGTGTAGACCTTCAAAACACTTGGTGGCAACCATGTCCCACAGCAAAGCATCTTGTGATCAGGCCTTGAAATGTAAGATACCCGGTAACCATGCCTTTGCAGTCTATTATGCAGCCTTGGAGAGCAACATAAACTCTGACTCTCTGACCTTGAGTCAAACAAGTTGGAATCTTTGTGGGTTCCCACACTTGGGGCTGGCTCACTTGCACCCACACCGCCAGGACCAGCACCACTGTTTTGCCCAGGTGAGGTGTGGGGCCCTGTCTCCCAATTGCTGTAGGGAAGGGTGAAAAAAAAAAAGCGGTGAAGGGTCAGCTCTCCTGCTCTCATGCCTTCAGGGTTGGCTCATCTGCGCCTGGGACAACAGGGTCAGCTCTAGTGTGCTGTCTAGGTGGGTTGCAGGGCCTGCTCTCCTGTGTGCTGCAGCTGTTGAGGGGCGGGACTAGTTCTCTCACACTTGTGACCCCAGGGCTACCTTTCTCACCTGCTGTAGGTAGCAAGGGATAGGTGGGGAAGGGCATCTTTCCCTCATCCATGCCACTGCATGGAAGGGTGGGGGTCACCTGTTGCTCTCACACCTTCAGGGCTAGCTCATCTGTATCAACAGGGTCAGCTCTAGTGTGCTGCCCAGACTGGAAGCAGAGTCCACTCTCTTGTGTGCTGCAGCTAGTGACCTTGTACTTGTTTTTGTTGTTAGTGGTCAATTTTCTATCATTATTATTTCTTTTGAGATGGGGTCTCTCACAGAGATCTATCTGCCTCTGCCTCCCTAGTGCTGGGATTGAAGGCGTGTGCCACCATCCTCAGCCTTGCATTTGTTTTGAAAGTTTGAGAACTCATTAAGTTGGATGTCTTTTGAGGTTGAAGATAAGATGAAACAGTTCATTGTAATTGGAAAAATGACACTTAACAGTCATTTCTGTGACATTATAACCCATCTCTATGTTACTAAAAAGTTCTGTCACCTAAAGATAACTGCAGATGATCTGAGGTGTGTGTGTGTGTGTGTGTGTGTGTGTGTGTGTGTGTGTGTGTGTGCATCTATTCAAAAGCACACTGAAAATTTGATTTTGAACCTTACATACTGAACTAAATGATGTGGTCACTAAAGATAGTGACCACATAATATTCCATAGTATGATTTTTCTTTTATATTGACCTAGATGAAATTACTACTATTTAATCACTATTAACCAATGGAAATTGTCCCTTTGATATGACTGAACTTAGTAAAATACTTTTCAAATCTGTGTGCTGGTACTACTGGATAGTGTGCTTACCTTTTCAAACTGTCACATAATCTAGAATGTAAAAAGCCACAATAAAATTAGCAAAAATCTGAAGTATTTGAAAATAAATGATTCCACAGGACAAACATCAAAAGAAGAAATTGGAACCCTAATCCTTAAGAAATAATCATGTGTCAGAGACTTAGCAGGCACCTGCTGTGGCTTGAATGGGACTCCTCAAAACCTATAGCTGAAACCTAGCTACCAAAGTGGTCATAATAAGAGGTGAGTCCTTTGGAGGCTGATTCAGTATGTTCTCAAATGCAATAGACTCTTCGCTAAGGACTCTGGGACTAACTTGTGTCTCACTGCCTTTCCCTTTGTTCTGCCCTGACATGTGCTCCTGTCTGCAGGGTGCAGCAACAAGACACCCCCTTAGAAGCAGATCCTGTGCTCTCCGCAGAACCTGCATCTACCATGGCCTTAGTCTTTGACTTTCAGCTTCCAGAATCATGATAAAAAATTCCTGCTGTTAATAAATGCTCAAGCTTTTGTACTTTGTTATAGAAGCAGAAATGGACTGAGGCACACCCCAGCAAAGGAGACAAAATGGAGAGATCAGAGATGAGGCAGTTTGCCAGCCATAAGCCTGGGTTCCTGTGGATGACAGAAAAGACAGGGAAAAAACAGAGAGCAGGTAAGTATATGAGTATGTTTCCCCAGTTGAGAGTGGAGGTTCATTTCTGCTTTTGTATTTCTGAGTGATAATAAACTTCCCAAAGTTCTCCTTTCACCAATCTTTTAAAGTTCCCGGCTGATGACTTCCCTTCTTATTCCCAACTCCTGTGTCCAGTACATGTTTCATCTAAATCAAGAACACAGAGAAGAGTTAAATACAGAGGTGAATAGAGTTAGATAAGACGGTGGTGCTGTCTCATCATGGTGAATAGGGAGGAAAGGAAGGAGACAGAACATCTGGAGATCTATGTTGGGAGGATGGGAATGACATCCAAAGCTTTTCATGGGTCCTTAGTGGGAGAGAAAAGAGTGTCTCTTGTGCCGTGGCCGCTCCTCAAACAAGAGCGCCAAGCAGGGATAGGCAGTTCTGCTTGTTACTGCATCAGTCCATGTGGCCCCGCTTTGGGGCTTGCAGGGCAGGTAAGTTCAGAGAAACCAAGGCCTGCCAGGGAAGTACTCCTTTTGTGAACACAACTATGTGAGTATTTTGATTTTTTTAAAATTTCCTAAAAATAGTCTCTGCCATTAATAGCGACCACATAATTAAAGAAGGAAGGGATGGACAGGAGCATTTGTTTCTTGACTTGTTTGTTTTGAAAGTTAAGGATGGGTCAAGGTCTTGAAAGTAGAACATGATGTAAATTATTTAAAATTATTGGGAAAGGAAACTGGCTAAAAAGCTAAGGAAAGGAAATCCAGCACTACAAGCAAATTTCATCTTTTTGCCATATGAGACTTACAAAAAATATGTTTTACAAGTAACTATACATCTGCCCTGAGATGATACCTTAAGAAACCTATGTCTAGCCACACATATTATCACTAGGTTTTCTGGGGACAGAGAAAAAGATGTCAACCTCCATGATCCCACTGTGGTACACTGAGTGTACCTGAGGTAAGGCAGTAGTCTACAGGAAAGATTGGAGCAGCAGCTTTCTTCAGAAGGCAAAGGCTCTTAAATCTAAATCTAAAATGAAAACCTGGTGTTAAAAATTGATAGAAATTTAATTTTTTGGAATACCACTGCTCTTTGAAATAAGCAGTAAAAACATCTTTTTCTGTTGAAGCAGGCCTAATGAATTCAAGGTACCAAACATGTCATTGGAAATTTGTTGTCTTGGAAAGATATCTCTCTGTAGACGCTCAGGGGTGTCCACCAGCGGTAAGCTGGTGTCAAATAAATAGCCAAACCAAATAAGAGCTCCTTACTGCTTGGTCTGCAGGTGGCTGGGACCATGAAACTACTTTATAGAGAAGTCCAAATCAATCCAGAGTGGGGAGAATGAAGTAGGATGGTCAGAAGGGAAGGTTCTGGGTCCCAGAAGGAACTGCAGAGAAAGCCAGAACATATATTACACTTGGAGCAGAGACATTTTACAGCTTTTGAATCTAATAAGAAAAATACATATTTCTTAAGCACTCATCAATACTGGAAATGGCTTCCAACAATAATAATAATAATAGGTGGTATTTATTAAGTACTTGAGTGTCTGGCCCTCAGCACATAACTTGAGGCAGAGCCAGCAATTAAACCCACAGCAGTCTGTCTTCAGCACCTCCACACCACTGCCTCTTTCCCGCCAGTAATAAACTGGGATGGAAGGACTTGTTTGTCTCTGTTTGGACTTTAGGTTTTGAGACACAGTGGGAATTGTTTCTTTAGCCCTTTCCTTCTAGAAATCAGCAAGAGTGAGGGGATTTGGGGTGAACATTGCTAAGAGACACTGCTCCTGAGGAAGAAGCAATCTGAAAGTTTCCATTTCCATTGAGTTGTGCTTAATGTTGCTGTGTTTTCATATGGTGGATAATTAAAGGAAAACAGTTGGATGTATTTTGGGATGTGTGGTTTAGTGGATGTTCCTAAGGGAAGCCAAGAAGCAGACATGAGATGTTCCCTGTGGCAAGAAGCATCTGGTCATTCACAAATGCTTGCTGAGGCTCCATGTCTCAGGCATCCTCCTCACTTCAACCAAATTAAATATATTTCTTCTGTGTGGCTCAGTTACACTTCAGGCTGTAAAGAGAGGTTGAAAAAAAATCACACAAGTAGTCTTCCCTCTTTTTTCTCTTTCTTCAACTCCAAGCAAAGGCCCTTGGAATCAAAGAAGAAATCCTTATAGCAGAAATCAATGTAATGTCAGGTGCACAGAGAGTTCTTATGTCTATGAGAATGCAAAGATGGACCCTCCATGCTTCTCCACCTTCTCTGGTCCTAGAGGACAATTCATATGATCTGCTGCAGTTTCTGTCCACAGTTCTGTCTGTCTAAAGCTGCTCACAAAGCTCTGGTGACACTCCTCCCTAGAGGACAATCCCTGGAGGAGTTGCTTCAGACTGAGGTAAAAGTTTTCCACACCATCAATGGACTCTTATGGTTTCCATTCACAAGATCAAGCATCACTGTTTGCATTCAACTCTCCTTCAGTTATTTATTTTCCAGAGTGCCATCTGGTTTTAGCAAATACCATGATTGAGTCAATCTTAGGATGTTAAAAATGGAAAAACTACATATGCAAAGGAAATGAAATCAATGCCCTGTTCTCCCATGTTCCTTGGGACAATCTGCATAATAGCTAAGACATTGAAAGTACCTAAGTGCCCACCCACAGATGAACAGATAAACAGATTGTGGTATATCTACACAATGGAATATTATTTAGTCTTTTGAAGGAAGAAGAGACTGTCATTTGAAGCAATGTGGAGTAACTTGGAGGAGATCATGCTAAGTTGCATAAGACACAGAAGGAAATATAATGCATGATCTTGCCTGTCTATGGAATTTAAAAGAAAAAATGATATATAGAAGCACAACTGTGACACCATTACATTGATTACAGGGAGTAGGGAGAGGAGGAATGGGGAAAATAAGTCAAAGGTACAAATGTGCAGAGACAAAGGATGAACATATTCAGACATCTGTGTGCAATGTGAGGACTAGAGTTAATTGTATTATGTACTACAAATTGAATGAGAGGAAACACAAAGAGATCGTACCTCAAAAGCTTAATGATAGATAGGACAACTTATTGAACTGTAACCATCGTTTCACTATATGTATTAAGGCATCATGCTGTGCATCTTCAATAGATATGGTTGTTTTAATTTTTATTTTTATGTTAACTGTATGGGTGTTTTGCTTGCAAGTATGTCTTGTGAACCATTTGTGCACCCGGTAGCTGCAGAGCCAGAAGAGGACATTGGGCCGGGCGGTGGTGGCGCACGCCTTTAATCCCAGCACTCGGGAGGCAGAGCCAGGCGGATCTCTGTGAGTTCGAGGCCAGCCTGGTCTCCAAAGCGAGTTCCAGGAAAGGCGCAAAGCTACACAGAGAAACCCTGTCTCGAAAAACCAAAAAAAAAAAAAAAAGAAGAGGACATTGGATATCTTGGAACTGGAATTATAGAGGGTAGTGAGCCACCATGTAGGTGCTGGGGATTGAACCCTGCACCTCTGCAAGGGCAGCCAGTGGTGTTCATCATCGATTCATCTCTCCAGCCTGAGATACAATTTTTAAAAGAAGATGTTAACCAAGAAGAACCCTGTGCAGGTCCACTCCTACACCTTGTTCAACTCTTCCATCAACCCCTAGATTCCACACACTCAGCCCTTCACAGGAACATCTTTGTTTCCCACACTTATCTCTGTGGCTCCTGATTTCTATTTTAAAGCCCCTACTTTCCACCCTGATCATCTCTCTCTCTCTCTCTCTCTCTCTCTCTCTCTCTCTCTCTCTCTCTCTCTCTCTCTCTCTCTCCCTGCTATCAAACCTCTTCCTCTCACTCTATCTCACACTTTTTTATTGAAAAAAAAATGTCATACAATATATTTTGATCCTATTTTTTCCTCCCAGGTCCTCCTTATCCCCCTACCCATCAAACTTTTTGTTCTTTTTCTCTTTAATAAACAAACAGAATAACAAAAAGAAACACACAAAACCACAAAATAAACCAGCAAAAGACCACCCAAAAGTCAAAAGAAGTCCACCCTGGCCTCTTTACTTTCCAGACTGTCGTCTGTGTGGATTTCATACCTCTACCAACTCTAGTTTCCTTAACAGGGCTTGACTCTGTTCTTTCTTCCCACCAAATCATGATGATTTTGCCCTCAAAAGTTTCAGTGACATCTTACTTTTTCTATATGGACTTCACTAAAAAATATCAAGTCATGTTTCTACAAAATATGACTTTTTTCACACAACTAACCTCAACATAATCAAATAGTTTTCTCAAACAATGTTCCAAATATTTTAAGTTAATACTCCTTATTGAATCTTAACCCTAGGATCAATGGTTCCCTCAGGTCTCCAAACCCATATTCACAGTTACCCACCCCGAGACGGTCACGCTGCTTTACAGGGTGCACTGTCACTGGAAATGCTTGCCCAGAGTCGATTTCCAAAACTGCTAGTCAAAGGAGAGAAAATACACGATTGTGACATAGCTCTCTCTACTCTATCTATTCCCCTCCCTCTTCTCTTCACCCATCCCTTCCTACTTCTCTTCTCTCTTTTTTCTTCTTTCACGCTCTCTTATTAAGAGATTTGCTGAAAGTTTGTCTCACTAGATTCTGTCCCCAAACCTAAGTTATTCAAACACTCATTCTACGCTGGAGTCAGTGAGGAATGTGTAATAACAGGAAAAAGAAATATACACACTTTCTGTGCTTGGCATGGCCCTGTGTTACGTGGCTTGGGAAGGTATGTCTGGGAGTATCATATGGCCATTACCCAACCTGGACACAGTGGAGCTCTGTGTGGCATCTCTCACTGTCCAACCTGAGGGAACAGACATTCAGTTAAGTTGGCTCACATTGACTCTTTCAAGCAAATTCATAAAATTTTTTTTTCAACTGAAAATTATGTATTTTTTTCCAAATGAAAGAATTCAATCATTCCTTTCTCCTCACCCCCAACCCTGAATCATCTTTTGCTTCATTATACTCAAATGGAAGGAAACAACACAATTTCATTAATTCTCATGAATACTTGGTGCATTCACCATTCAATGTAGTCTCCTTTTACACAGCCACTGTTAACTGGATATTTATAAATTCTATAAAACCTTATAAAGAAGGTACTGTTTGTATGCCTATTTTACCAAAGTCAAACCCCAGGTTATAGGATGCTGGGAGAACTTGCCTGAATTAACACAGTTAATACCTGAGGACCTGAATTCACATGCTAGGCTGTCTCATTCCATACACCGACTTCAGGACTAGAATGTTCCTCTAGCATATTAGCATAGATAAGCTTTGACTTTTTCAATGAAATACAAATCCAAGACAAATTGTTCAAAAGTGTTCTTGAGATTCTTATGTTTTTATGTCACCAGAAAAACTATACCACATTGCAACAGGGTGGATTCCTGGGCCAAGAATAGCAGTTGTATCATATCGTTTCAAACCAAAGGTGGCTAGAACATTCTTGGAATAGCTCGTAGCCCTACATCCAGGAATAGCAAGAACATCTCCTCCTTTTTGCTCCTTATCTGAAGTGATGAGGGTGAGGCTGCATTGCCTTGTGGACCATTGGACTGAAACATTTGTTAATGGTGGTGATTATCTGTGAAGGATTTAATTGCCAACTAGCTTACGATTTAGATCCAACCTCCAATTTGGTCAGCTTTGTTGAAGGGATTTGTCACTTTAAACTGGTTTGGAGGAAGGGGAAGGTCATTAATCTAGTGTGTCTGACACTTAGAAATGACAAGGACTGGGATCAACAAGTAAGAAAAGCTGGCTGACAAGGCTTCCTAGGTCTCACCTTCAAAGACAAAGTCTCAGCCATTAAAGAAAAAAAGGACTCAAAGGAAACCTCTACTGCAGGATAAATTTTCTTCCGAAGCTTAGTCTCCTAACTACTGGGGCATGGACCCAGATCTTGCCCCATCTCACACCAGCCAGAGAAGGATCTTTCTGTTTCTTTCCTTCCTTTCCTTTTCTTGAAGATGTGAGGGGACAGGTCAGGAGATTTAGGTAGAACTCCGCTGACACAAGCTGGTTTATACAAGTGCAGCTTGTAATTTTCTCTAAAATATCAGTTGGAACTATTTCACTGTCCGATTTAGTCTGAAAACTTGAGGAAAGGGAAAAAGAGCTCTGAGGAGGTCCTAGGTTTTCTTCCTAGTCACTCTTGTCTGTAAGCCAGGCCTTGTAACTAGTATCGAAGAAGCAATTCACCATAAGTCCTTGGGCTCAGTAAGTCGTGGCTTCTCTCTTCCTAATGACATCAGAAATATATGCACCCATTCTACCTGTGAGATAAGAAGCCTACACAGTTAACACAGCATTGCCATTAGGCTGTCTGATGTTCCAAAGCAGTGCTCCCCTCCCTAGTGATATGTGAGTATCCTGGACTACTGTGGCCCCTCTGGGCTCATTTGATGGGCCTAGCAGTTCTATATTGTATTTAATATTCCTTAAAATGCTACTGTTCAATTCCCATGCCATTAGCTAAGTTTCAGCTTTATTGAGCCTGTCTAGCATATAATGTTGATCACACCCCTACTTTATCCATCAACACATCTGTAAGTCTGTCAGTGTCTGTTACAGTCACAGCTCCTCATAAGGATACTGACTCAGATGTGGACTTTGGTGCTGCATTGGTGATTAAAACAGGAACTAGAATATAAGCTAGAGTTTTCTTATTAATATACCTCTACCTAGGGGAATAAAAAGCCTCCCAGCTCATATCTGACTTAAATGTGGCCATACCCAAGTATTCATATCAGAACCCAACTCACGTCCTTTCCTTGGAGGACTACAAACACCAGGTAAACCCAGAATCACTCAAGGGCAGGCTGCTATTACAAATGAAACACTTACTCTGCTGAGTCTTATTTGTGAACCCTGGAGAGCCAGAGCGATTGGGTTGCTACTGAAGCCATTTCCATCAAGCCCCAAATTCCTAGGCACATGCCCTGAGACAGCAAATTGTTAGTGTTAAAGAAAATCAAATCATATCTTGTTAAAGAGTCGAAGACAGCAACTACTATTTCCACATCACAAATAAATAACAATAAAATAAAATCATGAAGTAAAGTCAGGCCACCTCCAGCTTACAGCGGTTTTACATAATGTCTATATTTTTCTATGTGATGACCTTTAGTGCAGGCATTACTTAGAGGTAGTGATTTGAATTGGAATTGTGATCTTGTTCTGATGTAGGACAGCCATTCTTCTCACTTTCAACATAGCATTCAGCAATCACAAGTGGTAGCCAAAACTTTATTATAAAGCAGGATTTGTGTTAGATAAATCCTTTAGTCTTACATAGTTGTTCTGAATGCATCCGAGGCAGACCATGATAAGTTATAAGGTTCAGTAGGATAGGTAGGTTAGGAATATGAAATATGATTTTTACCTTGCAATGTTTTAAACTCATGAGTTTATCAAGGATGTAAGTCCTCAAAAATTAAGGAGCATCTGTATGAAGATACCCGTTGTCCAAAGCTAGTTCTTTTTTCCCTAAAGCCTAAAGAATAATCAGTAGAAGAGGTTCCATATGCCTGTGCTAGTCTCAAAGGCTAACTGTCATGGAAACGACTCACCTCATAGCCCAGGGAAACTCTTCTGGGAGCTCTGTTGAATGTGTCCTGTAATGATTTCTCTATGCATTAATCCATGCAAGCCCAGCTTCAAGACTTACAGGTTACATTCAGCTGATTGACAGAGATATTCAGATGGCTGAGGTTGGAGCAGTAGAGCAACTCCTGCTCTTCTTGAGCCATTACGCTCCACCAAGAGCTCTGTCCTAAGCTCTGTCACTTCAGTGTGGCCTTAGAATATGCTTAAATGATGACCTCCTTCTAACAAATAGGGCTTCTTGAGTATTTTTATCATCATCATTATCCCCACAGGCAAACAGTCATACACATATAATAAATAAATCTAGAAAATAATTAATGAATATATAATCAATAATCTAAAATGGAATACCTACCTCTAGTCATGCTCACATTGTGATGATTTTTAATTTTTTAAGATTTATTATCATACACACACATGTGTGAGTGTTTTTCCTTTATGTATGTATATATACCATGTGTGTGCCTGTTGCCTGAGAAGATCAGAAAAGGGTTTCAAATCCCCTGTAACTGGAGTTATGGATGGTTATGAGCCAAGATGCAGGTGCCAGGAGCTAAATTTCGGTCCTTTGCAAGAATAACAAGTATAACAAGTGCTCTTAACCACTGAGCCCTCTCTGCAGGCCTATATTGATTTTTTAAAATAACATTTATCATCCTCTGAAGTTATCTCTTTTGTTCACTGTTGTATCCCTAGAACCTAGAATGGTGGTGCCTGCCTGGCATATGGTAAATGTTCAGTGAGCTTGCACTAAGTAAGTATATGATGTATACAAACACATTTACAGTGTAGAATGAAGATATGTTTAATTAGTCAACAAAAATAAACTATTAAGGACCTGTGGTGCTATTAATAGGCCAGTTCAGAATGTGAACTGAAAAGGTTCCTTTCAAGTGTGATAGGTGGCCTCCAGCAGGTCCTCTAATACCTCTGACACAGTTGTTTACCTGTAATGTAACAGCAGTAGTAAATCTCATCTCACCAGAACATTGTCAAGATTGAATAGTTTAACATGAGAAAGCAATGCATCATAAGCACCATGTAAACCGTAGGTCTGTTACCATGGTAACCACAAGCAGGAGGAGATAACCAGATTATTGGGTTCTTAAGGGATACGAGATCAGCACACACAGCTGCCTCCCCTGGGAAGTAGATGCTTATGCTGAGTTCTTCATTTTTAAGAAGTTCCTTAATAAACACATTCCTTTCTGATCTCAGGTTGTGTATATATCGTTCCTGCTGCCCGTCCAAGCAATGCAAACAAATAGCAACCTTAATCTGCTCTGCCTATCTCTTACCAACCCTGGAAAGAATGAATTCAGGGGTGGCCTCCTCCCACATGCCCTTCTAGATGTTTCCCCTGAAGTCTCAGTCCTGTGGCCTAATTTGGAACGTTCTCCACCTGTGGGCAAGTAAGATCTGTGCCTATTCTTTGCTTGACCCTCTGGACCCTCCTTGATAAACCCACCTTTGCTTTGGTGATCAGCTGCCCCCAGAACAGGGCCTGAGACAAAGTAAGAATTCAATAACATGTAATCAATTATGAGTGAATGATATGAGAAATGGCCCCAGTTTCCATGGTCGGCATTGTAGAAGATTCTCTTACTAGGGCTTTTAATATTTAATTTCAGAAATGTGTGTCCTTGTGAAAGCTAGGGAAATGCCATGTTGGGTAGGACTATCTATCTATGACACCGTATTTTTTCCATTTTCTGTCTGTGTCTCCTCTGTAAATAGAGTCTCTCTTCTTACTGAGACCATGAGCACAGCACAGGCCGACTCCACCTTCCTGTCACTAGGATCCCTGTGCATGTTCTCCCAAAGAAGAAAACAGGAGAGTAAGAAGTAAGGTGTAGAGGTTTTTAGGAATTTGTAAAAGTCCCAGTGATCCCTACAGAAATATATTTGAGAAATAACTTTGAATTTTAGCATCCAACAGCTTTTTAGTGTTCCAGACAATGAAAAAAATAAAGGCTTCAGTTCTATGAAGCCAGAAATACCTTTCTAGGCATCATTTCATATCAGAAGGCAATCAGGTTTATAAATATCTCTGTGAAGTTTGAATGTAATAAAATTCAGCTATAAAATATTTTATATGCCACAGGCTTCGAAACTCAAGGCTTTGACTCTGTTGAATAGGCTTTTTGCAGCATGCTGCAGCAGCTACAAGAAGAAACATACACATACACACACACACACACACACACACACACACAGACACACACACACACTATAAATAATACCTCTTACACAACTGTCAATGGTGTTCTCATCTTACTACAGTCAGAGGCAAACTGACAACTTGAAGCACTTCACCGAAAAATTGAATTAATAGAAATCTCTTGCAACACCCCAAAGAGCATCAAAAGTCATTCCTTGTTTGCCTTCGTTATTCAGTTATTCAGCAGGGACAGATAGTCTCCAGCAGGCTCAGCAGCAATCTCCCTTTTAAAATACGAAGTTGTCTCTTTGGGAACCAAAGAAGCAGAGTCTTCCACCCACAGCTGCCTGGGTTGCCCTTCTTCAGCTCAATTCCCTGTCTGCCACTGAGATATGGGACCCCAGATAGAACAGCCAAGGCGATAGATCCAAGCATAACTTCGCTCTGGTCTAAGAGGCTCAGGGTACCAATTTCCTGGAATTCACCCCACAGAGCAACTGGGAAATGCCAACCCCCATGCTTCTGCAAGCCTAGCAAGGTGTGGTGGTTTGAAAGAAAATGGCCCCCCTAGACTCATAGGGAGTGTGGCATTGTTGGAGGTGTGGCCTTGTTGTAGGTGCAGCTTTGTCGGAGGAAGTGTGTAACAGAGGGTGGGCTTTGAGATTTCAGAAGTTCAAACCAGGTCCAGTATCACTCTCTCTTCTTGCTTTCTAAGGATCTGGGTATAGAACGCTCAGCTGTTTCTCCAGTACCATATCTGCTTGCATGCTGCCATACTTCTCACCATGATGATAATGTACTAAACTTCTGAACTGTAAGCCAGCCCCCATTAAATGTTTTCCTTTATAAGACTTGCTGTGGTCATGGTGTCTGTTCACAGCACTAGAAACTCTAACTAAGATACTAAGATACAGGGTTATGTATGAGGGCTTTGAAGAAGACTACAGTCACATGACACAGGAGTTTATTCACATTTTACTCAGGCTTGTCAAATAACCACATGCAGATTTTTTTCATTTATTTGTTTGTGTGTTTGTGTGTGTGTGTGTGTGTGTGTGTGTGTGTGTGTGTGTGTGTGTGCATGCACGTGTGGAGGCCAGAGTTCAACTTTGGGTATTGTTTTTCAATCACTCTCCACCTTGCTTTTGGAGACAGAAGCTCTCATGGAACTAGGAGCTCATCGGTTCAGCTAGGCTGGCTAGCTAAAGATCTTCAGAGATTCATCTGTCCCCATGCCCCACCAGGGCTGGGAGTACAGATGCATGCTGCCATGCCTCCACTTCTTATGTGGATGCTGAGAATCCGAACTCAGGTCTTCCCGTGTGTATAGGAGACACTTTACTGACTGAGCCAACTTCCCAACTGCCCTTTCTTCCTGACGACCCTAATTTAAAACAGTCTCTCAGTTGTGCTGTGTTCCCTACCCTATGTTGGTTTTCAACACTTTCATAATCTCTTACTATGGTCATTTATTCTCTGTGTCTCTTTACTAGAATATAGACTTCAGGAAAGCAGTGACTTGGTTTCCATCACTTACTACTACTAGATCATATAGAGTGGACTAGAATAATTCCTAATACTTTATTGATAACAAAATTTGCCTGTTGATCAGAGCAGAAATGAATGATGTAATGAATGATGGAGGTAGAAGACCATGGACAAACACTGTAAAGGAAGGCTAGGGGGCACACGTTATAATAAGTCTATTTCCAAACATGGCATGCAGCCAGACATGAGCATTGTCTAGTCTTGTTTTCTCTGCCCGTGGTGCTCCATACAGTGCCAATGTCACCAACTCTCTAGAGCTGCCACAGACCTCATACAACAGAGTTGATCATTCCTTCATCTGTGCCAGAACTATCTTCTAAACTCAGCACTATAAAGTCTTGTCATAAATAATCTTTTTTATTATTATTCTTGAAAGGTAGCTCACTACATAATCTTGTCTGTTTACCTTCTAGATTACCAGTGTGTTCTGTACAGACACAGCCTCCTTTACGGTAGGCACACCACATGCACTGATTGGACACTGACGGTTAACGGCACCTACAATACACTAACAAGACAATCACACGAGGGTCACAAGCCTCATTTGGGTCACATTCTAACAAACGTTAGCTAGCTGCTTGTTCAAAACTGGACTTTTGTTAGTAATATCTGGAGTAAACTGTATCCACAAACTCAGCATCTTGCTGTCTGCATCTGACCCTTGGCAAGAGCCTGGGCAAGGAGAAAGACAAGCCTCCCTTCCCCCTTTAAGGAATTCTGCCATTAGCTGCTATTTTAGAGGTGAGCCTGAGAAACTTGACTTCTAGTAGACTAAAGGAGGGTGCTGAATTAATTATCTAATGGTTCCTTATGAGTAAGGCAGCATAACAAAGCATCCAAGACACCCAGAGCACAACAGAAAGCCAAGGTAGAAGGCACTGCCTAGTTGCCCTCTCCAGGGTCACCCTCCCTGTATGGGCACCAAGCATATGTGTGGTCCCACTACAGTCCTGGAATTGGCCTACACCATGGTGGGTGAGGCTCGGGAGAATTATTGCCAAGCAATGGAAACTAGTGGTTTAATCAACAACCAACACATATTCTGCTTGGCGTGATATTGTGTCTTAGAAACAAGAAAGCATCAGGAGAAAGGGTCCTCTCGTTTAGCATATTTGAAAGTTGAAGAACTAAGAGTAATTGAAGATGTTGACATCTTATTTTTCTTCCGCGATCTCTACACACATGGCTTTCGTCACACTCTGCCCCTGTCCTTTTCCAGTCTTCACTGACACCACTGTACCCTATCGAAAAAGTGTGAATGATCTCCAAATCTCAATCAAAAAACGTGTGTCCAGAAAAGAGTCAGGAAGCTGAAATCCCAACTGCCCCACCACTTACAGGATTGTGAACATGATATCAATGGGGAACTACTCCAGGCATTTGACACAGCACCTCTCTCCACATCCGTAAATAAAGCAATGCATGAGTTCATCTTCTTTACACCCCAGTGATCTGTTGTCCTCTGGATTTTGACCAGTTGTGGTTTTCTGTTCACACCTATAATCCCAGCACCCAGGAGACTGAGGGGGAAAGATTGCCACAAGTTTAAAGCTGGTTTGGGCTTCATAGTGAGTTCCAGGCCAGCTAGAGGATAATATGAAGCTCTGTCTCAAAAACAAACAAAATTATAATGCATTCATTTGCAAATAATGAACCAGATATTTTAAGAGCAGAAAGGGCTTTAGGTCATCTCACTCATCCTTTCAACAATGCTTTAATCTCCCCAGAGCATCCTCTGTGAGCTGATGTATACTGTTTCCCTGACCCTGTTCAGCAGAGATGGCTCACTGCATGCTTGCCTTCAACAGTCTGCACTCATCCTCCAGGGATATTCCGGAGAAGATGCTCATATACGCAACACCACTGAGCTGAGAAGGGAAAGGAACCTGTTTTCAAAGTCGTGCTTCCAAATGTTTCCTCAGGGAAAAAATAGTAAAACCGAAGAGGGCGGGGTCGGGGAGCACCAGTCTGAAACAAGCGTTCTGGTGCAGAGTTGTCTCCCGTGTCTTGTAATCCCAGGAATTAACTAGGGGTCAATTCAATCTGTGTAATGTTTCCAGGGGAAGAAAGAAATAATGCTCCCCCTATCCTTCAAACTATTTACCTTCATGTCCCCTGGAACTTTTAAAACAGTGTGGTTTGAAAATCTAGTCTGTAAGTTGCTTTGGTTTCAGGACCATAAAGAATTTATAAGTTGTTTTCTCTCCAACTCCTCTAGCTACTGGCAGGAAGAGCAAAACCCAGGCATTTGCAGCTCAACACTGGAGAGTTTGTGTCTAATATGATCACCTTCACCCTGACACACACATCTGACAGGCATCAATACAATTCTCTGAACTTGCCTTTTTCCACTCTGTGAAGATTTGGTGGGGAGAGCTTCCAGGCTCAGGTCCACCCAGAAGAACTGGCAGCTGCTGTCTGCCAAAGCCGCTGGGACACTCGGTCTTGGGAGGTTTCTGATAGTTCCTGTTGATGATGTCCGAGTGATGGTGACCATGCTGAACAATGTCCACCTGAGTCCCCAAGTTCATGTATCTTCCTGTCAAGGCTGTACAAACAAACGCCTCAATTTTATCATCTAATGCTAATGGTGGCACTTGGGAATTTATAAATCATAAAACAAGCTGTCTGCCTTAACTCTTGCCTGTTAAGACTGTTGCCAACAATGTAACACTAGCCAAGCCTGTGCAAACCAAGGGAGCTTTCTGTAGTTACTTGGTGGTGATGGTAAGCCCTAGGCACCCCGAGTCTGGGGAGATTCAGCTGAGCCATCATGACAGCCGTGCATATATCAGTCACTTTAAACCCACCATCCTGACCTCTTAGGAGAAGGTTTCTGACGGGGGGGGGGGGCAGAGGGAGAGAAACAATGGTGCAAAAGGCTTGCATTCTCTCATTCTTTTATTTGACACATTTCCTTATTCCATCCTCACCTGAAAGCTATCTAAGGGGTCTAGTGAAAAGTGAGGCTGTCTTTAGGTACAGAAGTTGAAATAAGCCAGGGTTCTCAAATGCCTCACTGACAAAAGGAAAAGCAGATGCACTGTGCATCCATGTGTCAATAACAAGTCTATTGGCCTGAACAGACTGTCAGTGATTACCAATGTTAAAACTTCCGCCTGATTTCAAGTCTTCATTAAGAAGCATTAAGATTTGATTCTGTAGCTCCATGAGGAGAAATCTAGGAAGCTGAGATGGTTAAAAAGCATTGAATTTGATTTAGTAGGACAGAAAAAGGCGTCAATGTTAGTTTTATACTGTGCAGTGTTATTCATTAAGCGGTGCCGTTTACCATGCGAGAAGAGCTACGAGGTACGACAAAACCCACTATAAGAGTTTATTAAGGAAAGATGTGCTTAGGCCTATGGAGCTCGTGCAGGGAGAGGGAGGAAGAAGAGGAAGAAGTGGGGAGGAGTCTGTGACCCTCTTTTTATGGATTCCCCACACATGCGCATATGGGCTCACATAGCTACGTCACACATGCGCATAGATTGCGTGATCATGCTGCGTGCAAATAACAAGATCATGCAGCACACGGATTATGTAGGACATAAGGACGTAAGGCCCTGGGATGACCAAGCCTCCTGCCTGGCTACTGGACAGCGCATGTGTGGTCATGTAGTTGGGGGAGTGGCCAAGGGCCAGGAATTCCAACAGTCAAGACGGCCTACTAAGTTACATCACTGACACACAGCCAAGAGCTTGCCTGGAGTTGGCAGTGTTTTAAAGAAAATTGCAGAAGCAGCCTTGAAAGGACTAACAGCACATTTTTACACCACAAAGTTGGCACACTGTTAAGTGTGGCAGTACAAATGGCCCACACCATAGTCTCTACTGCCTTCATTTCTATTCATGTCTTAACAAGCCAAAGAAATCACGTAAGTGTGCCAAGGGCAAGGAATGAGTCTCTAGTAGCAACTGCCATCATGAAGGTCCTCAGTGACATCCACCAGGTATACAGGGACTCAGCAAGGGGAAGCACTCTTCTCTGAATACCACCTAGTTCTTGAGAGAGACCACATTTCCCCCTAGGTATATATATAGGTTAAGAGGCAGACTCACAGGAGGACTGAAGGGGAATGACAGGGACCAAAGAGGCCACTGCACTTCAGTGAACTGATGAAGGCTCTTGTCTTTCCACAGGTACTTCAGAAATGTCTTCATCTTCGCCAGCATCAGAACCCATTATTTTCCTTGTAGACACATAAGGAAACTGTATTTTCTAGCTTCCCTTGTAGAAGTAATGCATACCATTCACAGACTTAACTGACTCACTCACTCCCACCTTCTCTAAGGAAGAAACAGATGTATATCTTCTATTTTGAGGGCTCATATCATTCAAGAGGCAAGTCCACATCATGAAAAAGAGAAGATTGAAGCAGGGAGCCCTTGAGCTGGGGAAGCTGTGGTTACCATGTAGAGACCACTACTTAGCCAACTTCCTGGGACAGTGAATGTAGAGCCCTGATGGGGTGGAGGATGGGTGGAAACAAGACAGAGTGAGTGAGCATGGGCTTTGTGCTGTAACTACTAAGGAGCACCAAGAAATTACTCTTGGTTCAGTTTATTGTAAACTTCATGTCTTTAACACCATCATAAATGATGAAGAGATTAACATAAAATCCTTCCTGAGAAACATTCTTTTCTTGCTTTTCTTAGTCACAGGGGAGCCTGGATTCTTGGATGGAGCCCTTGCTGAGAGCCTGCTCAGTCTGATAGGTTGGCCTGTCTCAACATCAGTAGTCAACAGAATGCTTCATGTCAAGGACAGCCAAGGCTACAGCTGTGGTTCATCATGTTTTTGTGGGAGATAGTTGGCAAAAGAAAACAAATATCTGAGGGAACCTCTTAAGAAACTGGGGTGGCAAAATACAAAATACTAAAAAGCCAAGTGCTTTTCCTCCTACCTCCAAAAAAGAAAGAGCATCTTCTAGGGCTCTGACATTCTCCTTACTTTGTTTACTAATGCCGTCCATTGTGGTGAGGAAAGGAGACCATTAGACTCCCAGTTTGTGAGATAATTTTTCTCTATACTTTTTCCTTTGGGTTATCATCAAGCAAGGATTTTTTTCCTCTGGTTCATGTCTATGTCTATTGCTAGAAAAAAAAAACTCTTTAAACTAATCTTTAGGTGAGTATACAAAGTAATAGATTTATTGTGGCACTTTCATGGATAATATATCATTTTAGTTTGTTCTAATTTGTTCTCTTCCCTCCCCCCCTTCTCTAAACCCCCTTAGAAAAATCTTAATATAGGATTTATCTCCAGGTTTCTCCACTTGTGGTTCTGAATAAGTTTTGTTTATTTGATTATTTGCTTGATTGTTTTCCTGTTTGTTTGTTTTCTATTTTTGGAACAAGGTCTTGCTGTGTAGCCCAGAATGGCCTCAAACTGGTGATTCTCTTGTCTCTGTCTCCCAGTCCTGGGATTATAGGCTTACACTGCTCTGCCAAGACTTAATTTTAATTTGATAATAAATGAGTTAAGACAACAATGATTGAGGGAACATCCAAGGATTGGGTGTATCTCCTAAAGAATTAGAAATACACAGCTCCCCACCCCAGACACTTTAACCACAGTCATGTTGGCCTTGGTAGGCATCCAGTTGGAGACACAGCTCACCAGTAAAGTCCTGGGTACTTCATTGCACCGGGCTGATAAAAATCAGATGGCTTATGACACATGCCTCTACTATATACACGGAGACATGGGATGCCAAGCTTCACAGGGAGTTTTCTCTGTGGTAAAAAGTGATGAGTGAGTCTTCTTTCTTTCTTTCTTTGTGTTAATCTATATTTTGTTTTGAGAGCAATGAAAATATGCTATTTGGACAATATTATACTGATTCTAGAGAAAGTTGTTTTCCTTTATTCTTTGTTTTTCCAAGAAGAAATTCATAGATGGATTCCTGTGTTCCATCAGCTCAGAAATACACAATAGAGTTGAGAAGGCAGAAGGGCAGATGACTTTAAAAAGCCACCAAACAGCAGTGGTGGTGCACACCTTTAATCCCAGCACTCGGGAGGCAGAGCCAGGTGGATCTCTGTGAGTTCGAGGCCAGCCTGGTCTACAGAATGAGATCCAGGAAAGGTGCAAAGCTACACAGAGAAACCCTGTCTCGAAAAACAAAAAAAAATAAAAATAAAAAAATAAAAAAATGAAAAGCCACCAAAGTTGCTGAGTTACTCGCACAGAGTGGGCTTTACCACACAGCAAACTCTTTATGATTTGACGTCAAGATGTGGTTTGAGGATCCAATTTTTTTATGCAGCTTTGAACAAACATGTAAACTTTTTCTAAATGCATACAGGCACACACAATTGCTGAACCAAAATTACATCCAGGGTGTGAGGCAGCCTGGAAAAGATCGCACTGGGTTCCATACTCTCTGTAGTTCTCACAGACAGACACCCCATGAGCCACACACTTTGAAAGGAAATTTGAGAGAACATTAAGCACTAGGGAAAAAACCTTAGAAGGTCTTCCATTACACTCAGGGAAAGAGAAAGGTTCATTTTCATCACTTTTATTGCCATTGTACTGAGCCATAAGTCATAATAACAGCAATTATGAAATAAGGCTTGAGAAGAGACAAAAAGCGTCAGTCCTCTTTTCAGATGGTTTAATATTCAATAGAGAAAGCTCAAGTATTAAAAAAAAAAGTTGATCCAGTGTGATGACATTAGAAAGTGGGGCTTTCGGGGGGGGGTGACACAGCAAAAGTCACCTTCAGTGAGGAAGTGGACATATACAGTCATGAAATCTACAGCGTCTTCAAATTGGACTCCTGATCCTCTTGAGATGGGAGCTGTTGTGTCTAAGTCAGCCACTGTGTAGTACATTGTTATGGCAGAGAAAACAGGTTGAAGACACATGGATAAGTTATGACTACAGAAAAAATGCAAGGTATTGATCATCACATAAAATCCAATTGTATTGCTTACCGTCGATGACCAATTTGAAAATATATTAAAAAAACATGCATAATAATGATGAGTAGAAGCATAAGCTCTAAAAAATGTGGAAAATTTATATGGACTATTGTAACAAAAATTTAAAATTTAAGATTTTGAATAAATGGGAAGAGGCATTAAGCACATTGAGTCAAAATAGATTTAATACAATTAAAAGATATAAAACTGAATGATATCAAGTGTTCACTTTAAAACAGGTTGAGTGTAGATAGGGTAAAACTGGAAAAAAATTTATCCCTTAAAAGCATGCATTAAGGGAGAGGATAAAACTTAATTTAGAAAAACCAACCACCTAAGAAAATACAAATCAAATAAAACAATAAAAATTAGTAAAAAATTAATGGATGGAAATTGACATGTAAAAGAGAAGGGAGGTTGTAAAAAAAATTGCAAGATGGAAACCTGTGCTGGCTGGAATTAACAGTCACTGAAGAAAGAAGGCAGTAATACCCACTATTAGTAACAACAGTGTAGACACTACTAAAATGCTGTGGATGGGCAAAAGAAGAAAATTCTTTATAATAATTTTTGAGCAGCCTGCTTGAAAATTTTGTTGAAATATTTTTTAATTCTAGAAAAAATACATCAGCAACATTGCTTCAAGAAAAAAATCCATTAAGAAACAAATCAACTATTGTATTTTTGGGGGGATAATCTATCAAGTGATTTTTACCAGCAATTACTGCAAAGAGTTGAATTTTTTCCTAGAGAGGTGGCTTAGTGCTTCAGAGCACTGGCTGCCCTCCAGAAGACCTGGTTTGATTCCCAGTACCTACATGGTGGCTCACAACCATCTATTACTCCAGTCCCTAGAGATCCAATGCCTTCTCTGGCCTGTGCACATGTGGTACACAGACATATATACAGACAAAACATTCATACACAGCCGGGCGGTGGTGGCGCACGCCTTTAATCCCAGCACTCGGGAGGCAGAGCCAGGCGGATCTCTGTGAGTTCGAGGCCAGCCTGGGCTACCAAGTGAGTTCCAGGAAAGGCGCAAAGCTGCACAGAGAAACCCTGTCTCGAAAAACCAAAAAAACAAAAAACAAAACAAAACAAAAACAAAAACAAAAAAACATTCATACACATAAAATTAAAGCAAAATTATTGGAAAAGTCCCAAAATAACAAATCCTTCTTGGGAATAGCAGAAAGGGTAGTTATTCCTCATCTAATTTTATAAAATGCAGCAAACATCCCAACTAGCATGTGACAAAGAATTATGAGGAAAGAAAACAATGGGTCAGTCTCTCCCAAGAACAGAAATGAAAAAAATCTTAACAAACTATTTGCCAAGTGAATCCAAATTTAACAAAGACTGTCCCGTGGTCAAGCAGGGTTTGCACCAGGATTCTGTGAAGGGAAGCCAGATGCGTGGATGTACACAGATGATACTGGAGATGTGGGGCTGTGTGGGGCTGCAGATACTCTGATGCTTTAATTGTACTTCCAATAAAGTAGATTAAAATATTACCGAGTAGAGAGTGGAATCTCAAAGTGTTATTAAGAAGGAGGTATGGCAGAGCCTCCTAGTGAGTGAGAAAGTAGAAGAGATATGATGTGTCTACATTTGGGGTCAAGAACTTAAAGATCACTTACTAGAGGCACTGGCTTGTATAGAAACAAAGTTTTTTTCAGAATCAAGAAGTAACAAAATGACAAAGTTTTCACAGCCTACAGACAATCTGGTGTGTGCCGGTTAGTTTTATGTCAACTTGGCAAAAGTCAGAGTCATTTGAGAAGAGGGGAACTGAACTGAGAAAATCTTCCCACCAGATTGGCATGTAGGCAAGCATGCTGGACATTGTCTTAATTAATGACCGATTTAGGGGGGCCAAGCTTATTAGAGGTGGTGGCACCCCTGGGCTGGTGGTCCTGGTTATATAAGAAAGCAAGCTGAGCAAGCCATAAGGAGTAAGACAGTAAGCAGCACTCACTCCTCCGTGACCTCTGTATCAGTGCCTGTTCCCAATTCTTGCTCTGACTACCCTGGATGATGGATTACAGTCTATAAACGGAAATAAACCCTTTCTTCCCCAAGTTGCTTTAGATTGTGGTGTTTTATCACATCAACAGAAATCCTAACATTGATTTTTATAGAAAAATTCCACAAATATTACAATGTAAATATAAAAATATCAGTCGTATTGCTTAATTATCCTATCTCATCATGAGCAGAGGAACTCTGTTACAGATAAGACTTGCTTTTCAAGCGTCTACATTTAAGTCAAGAAAGAAAGCTCACATTCCTGAGACAATTATCTCACAGCAATTGGTGTGTGTGTGTGTGTGTGTGTGTGTGTGTGTGTGCATGTGCGTGCATGTGCACATGCATGTCTGTATATTCTGAAATAAGTCTAACAAAAACAGATTTTTTCTTAATGTGAAAAATGCAATTGTATGGAATCCTAGTTTGCCACTCCCGAGAAAGGGAGAATGGTTAACAACTCTCAGGACCTCAAACAAACCCCGAACTCTACCAGCATTAAACTGCTTCACAGCTGAATGAACCATAAACTTCCAGACCTGAATCAAAGTTTGATTCAACCTCCAACAGGTACTGCGGAATACAAAGCCTGCACAGTGCATTCCTCCCTGGAAAACGGGCTCAAATCATCTCGTCTGGTTGATAAATATAGCCTGGAGGGAAACTTCATCTTATTCATATAAAAATAAGCTGAGAGGCCACCCTGTTCACTTCCTTTCCATTCTCACTTCCTGGTGCTCCCACAAGAAGGCCCCAATCCTCCAGAAAACCCGGGAAGATGCTGGAGAGGTGGAACGCACTTTTCCTCAGGCTCTAAGACAGTCTTTCTTCAGAGCCCGGCACCCCCTCCTGAGAGGTCCACAGTCACGGTCCACAGTAAACCAGTGCTGAGCGGGCCTGCGAGCCTGTGCTGCCGTGGCTAGTGTTCTCTGTGAACTTAGTGTATCTTGTTGCCTCTCAGATCTCCTGCTCTTTTGAACAAATCAGGATTTGGGTGTTGATCCCTTCTCCCGCTCTTTTGAACAAATCAGGATTTGGGTGTTGATCCCTTCTGGTCTTATAAACCTCCATGGAAATGACATTCATTGAATACAATTATTTTTGTTGTTCAAATCAGGAAAGACAGGAATACAGGCATGACTATGAGCATGCCCAGTGGCAGCCGACGAGGGTGTGCTTGGAGGGGCTGTTTGAGATCTCCGCTGTCACTCACCTGCTGAAGTTCTGTGACTTGAGCCCAGTGAGAGAAGGTCAAAGTTCATGCCACCTCTTTGTTCTCTACCAGACCTTCAGTGGTTGCTTCCCTCTCCATACTCACCCACCTTGTGCTCTCTAGGCAACTCAGCCTTACCTCTAAGAGACTGAGAAGCCAAGAGTGCTTTCAAGCAGCCAGAGTTAAATTATAATTTCTGGATCTTATTAAATAACTTAAACTCTTCAAAGTATAGCTTCCCAAATATTTTGAGAGCAATTAGTGATAAGAACATATTTAGCAATGCATATCCCATATATCTATACATGTATACTCATGTAAACTGAAAACATATAATGAGATGGTGCTTACTCTTGTAAGATTCATTCTAAGCACTGTTTCATTGATTCTAGTCTGTTTACAAATTTGTAAAGGTAGCTGTGCCCAATCAAATTGGTTTCATGGTCTACTAATGAATTTAGATGCTTATTTTTTTTTAAATTAATAACCCTGCTTTAAATGTTAGTTTCCTCACCTGTGAAAATGAGAAAATAATAGTGTCATTTATGGAGACTGACTGAAAATGTCCTAAGGTTATGGAAAGACTTAGGTAGTAAGTAAATCTTCTCATACCTCAAATCCGAGAGGGAAGCTCCCAGTAATGTCACCTTTCATGAATCTGAGAATGAGTCACATTAACTTTTCCTAGCATGCACGCCAGTGGAGAAGCCTGGGCTTGGCTTCTGTTGCAGATGTGGTAAACGAGAATGTGGAGGTTGGCCCTACAGAAGCAGCGGCCATCTTGCAGCCACGAGAGGTCATGCCTGGAAATGAAGAGGAGGGGCTTGATATTGGTGATACTTCTGACTTGCTGAACTGCCAGCTCAGTCTTTCATTTAAGCCAAGAAAATTCCACTTGGATAATACAGAGCAGTGGACACACCTGTCATGATGCCCCTCCCTTCACCAGCAGGAAGTAGCCCCATGCCGAGACTGGCCTTAGACTCTTGAGGATGAACATCCCTTAAAGCTTCAGGATGGAGTTTGGGACTCTAAATCTACAGCAGCAGGAAATCCTCACTTGGCTTAAGCTTCTTAAGCTTGCCTTCTTTCTATCATCCCAAAGGCTCATGAGAAAAGGGAAGCACCCTGGGCTCTTCTCTCAGGCATGGAAAATAGTGTCATTTCCAGGGGACAGATGAGAGACTCTCGGAGTCCTGACGTCAACAATTCAGGGGAAATGACATTGGTGGCTTCAGGTGCTGAAAGCTAACTGAACTTCCACAACGCCAGGGAGTGCCTGGTTAAAGACACAGCTGGACAGTAGCTGACCATCACTGGGTGAAAAGGAGCAAACAGAGTGAAGATTCTTCAGTGAGGTTTGGTCCAGCAGGTAATTCACTTCCAGGCTGCCTGACTTTGCTATGACTTCCAGTCAAAGGTTCCAAAGGCCTGGATGATGTTGTAAAGACCCAGAACATTTTATTTCCACTGTCCTGAGCCACAGGACCCCATCTCCAGCTCTAAGGCCAGTGTGTACATCACGGTTGGTAAATAGTATCCGAAGTCTGCTTCTGGCAGGAAGCTGAAGCGGATGGCAGTTTAAGACTGGAACCTTCCATGTGACCCTGGTGCCAGAGTCCTCTAAATCAAGCCTGCCCTTTCTTCCCAAAAGCTGAAAACTTTTCCAATGTTAGTCAGACCATGCCAGTTCAGTGACTTTGACCACTGCCGACTGGAATTTGAACTTTTCCATTTTCCACATAATTAAGACAGAAAAGGAGTTTGATGAAAAATGATCAGATTAAAATATATCATTCAGTAAAGGGGGAGAGGAAATCAGGCTGGGTCTAAGACAAATGCTTATCTCCAAGCCCTATCATAGACATGTGGTAAGTAGGAAGATGAATCTTAGAAGGGGAACTGAAGAGTTCCTTTAATAAATACCAGTGGGAGAGATGGATACACTGAGTCCCAGTTTCTATCAGCTACAGCATATACATTCTGTCATGTACTTCTTACAAAACACATATATCTTAGCAGTTTTTATTTCTAATTTTTTAAGTAAAAATAGCTTGTCAAAGATTTTGGAGCAAGTAACCATCAGAGCAGGGGTGTCCTGTCATGCATCAGAACTGGGGTGTCATCCTAGGACTGTCTCCTGAAGTGACCATCAGAACTGGGGTGTCATCCTAGGACCATCTCCTGAAGTGACCATCAGAACTGGGGTGTCATCCTAGGACCATCTCTTGAAGTGACCATCATGACTGGGGTGTCATCCTAGGACTGTCTCCTGAAGTGACCATCAGAACTGGGGTGTCATCCTAGGACTGTCTCTGGCAGGGATTTACACTTCCCCAACCAGACTGCACTACTATAGAGAGAGTAAGTGGTGTCCAGTCCAAGCAAAAGGTGGGAAGAAGGAAAAGCAAGACAATTTCATGATAGGAAATAGATAAATTACACATCGTGGAAGGCTTGGAGGGTCTCACAGAGGAACACAGCTACTTGTATCCCCTTGACTGAGACTGGTTCTCTCAGAGAAGGTCATCCTCTTAAAAATACAGAGTTGTGGAGCCCAGTCCCGATGGACATGCCTACCAAAACCTCCTGCAGCTAAGGCTCAGGGAACGTTGTAGAAGAAGAGACAGAAAGGCTGTAAGAGCCAAGGATCAGGTAGTTTACTGTGAGACTGTGTCTCTTATCAATATCAGAAACTACAGCCATCAAGCCCCAGCAACATGACTGCCAAAATATAAGTTGAACAAGTATAACATCAATAAATATGCCAAAGAGGATGAGGGCAAGGGCATAAGACCTCAGCCCCACACATAGAACTAAAGACAGCTAAGGAATGCTGAGAGTGGGAGAAATAGTCTTCCCCCAGGGAAGAGCACAGCAATTGGTTATCCAATACCAAACTGTCAGCTCTGAAGACATGCATGCAAGTAACTTTACATAGACTGAGCAGGGTATATTTAGGAATAAATATGTATAGAGACACACATATTTGCATGTAAAAACTATTTTTAAAAGATGTCATAAATTTGAAAAAGAGAAAGGAGTATATTGGAGGGTTTGGGGGGAGAAAAGGAAAGGGGGAGATGTTGTAATTATAATCTCAAAAATAAAAGAATGAAAAAATTGGGGAAGGCAAAGGGTTACAAGGGAAAAGAAGATGGATAGTTGGTGAACCCTGGGTCTGTTTCATGATATAGATGATTTAGAAATTGAAATGTGTATTGTAGGACATGCTGGGGATCCTGGGGACCCAGACTTGTAGCAGCGCTGTCCTTCCTAGTTCCTTGAGTGTACACATCTGGGGGAAACTTGAAACCCTCCTTGATCATCTGAGAGAACTGAAGGGTTGATATTTTCAGTTGACAACTATTAAGAAGGAACAACTTTAGTGCTTAACAGACTGAGTCTCCTTTCTGTCTGGCCTAGACCTTCCTTTGAGTTTTTTTGGTTGCAATGAGCAGACATTCTGGACAGGAGACCTGAGTTAATGGGAGGCTTGTTCATATCCCTTGCTAATTACCTAAACATGACACTCCCTCCTCACTCCTTAGGTTGGGAATGGACCTTTGTAAACCACATTTCTACTTTTCCAGTCAGGGCTCCATAAATTCTGTCAGTGAGGGACCGGAAGGATACCGATGGTCAAGGAAGAAGGAGGGACTGGCTCTCTTCTGCTTTCAGACTGGCCCTCTCCCTCAGCTTCACCCTGATGTACTTATCTCCACTTTCTAGTTTCTCTTGTTCTAGACTAGCTCAGCTCTTTCCCTGATACTAAGTGTTTTTCATGGGCACAGGCCCTCAAGGTCCTAAGGCACCTGCCCCAGCCAGGCAGCATCCCTCCTAGGTCAGGGAAGTCTGTCAAGTTTTCTGGTTCTGTGCCATTTTTCATCCTATTTGTTTATTCAGCCATCAAAATGGTGATTACTTCTGCAACTTCTAAATCCGTGATGTCCCAGGGGCCCCTTCTGCATGGCCCCTTCTTTAGAGAAAGTGCTCTGTATTAGACATCCAAAACTGTTATTGGCCTTGTTCATTATCATTCCACTCTCCATCCAGGATAATGTTAGATAATGATCTGAGATCCTGCTGCATGCTGTGAAAAAACTATCGAGTCCTTCAGGAATCCAAAGACCTTGTCTCTCACACACACGAAGTCTTCAGAGTAGACATAGAGGAGTGTGTGTATAGCTGGCAGCCATGTTTTGAGATCTTGTTCTTCTGATTTTAAAGGGTTGTTTTGTTCCTTTTTGCAAAAGGACCAATGTTGCACATGCATATAACCTGAGACTCAGAAGACTCAGATAGAAGGTTCACAAGTTCAAGGCTAGCCTATATTGCATAGTAAGCTCCACCACAAAACCTTGGGCTGAATAGTGACACACAGTTTCCAAAAAATAAATCTTGTTTTCCTTTTTCATATGCATGACGACACTTCCTTATTCCATTGAAGACACACTAGTCATGTTAACAACTTTGGCCAAAAAATATAAGTGAGGACAAAAAAAAAAAAACTGTAGTGAGCCAATGCAATGGAATATTATTCATCAGCCAAAGAAAGAAATCAGAAGACATAAAGGAATCACGCATGTATTTGTAAGTTAAAGAAGCCAATCTGAAAGCCTACCTACTACTACATGATCCCAGCACTAGAACATTCTGTAAGATGCAAAACTGTGAAAACACTCCTAGTTTCCAGGAGAAAGTATGGGAAGTGATGAATAAATTTGAATACACAAAAACTTTTCCACCCAATTTCTGTTCTTTGAGAATTTCACATAATATATTTTGGTCATAATCACCCTCCCTCACTCTCCCAACTTTTTCAAAATCCACTCCATTTCCCTAACCACTCAACTTTGTGTCCTTTTTCTCAAGGCTAATTTGTGTTCCTCAAATATTCTTGGTGTGGCCTTCTGCTGGAGCATAGTCAATTTATCAGGGACTACACTCTTGGAAAAAACTGACCCTCCTTCTCTCAGCAGCTAATAATCACCAATAGCTTCTCAGCTGCAGTGGAACTTACATCTTACCTCTGGCTCTTACAATTATTCAGAATGCTCAGTCCTAAATGGGGCATTAACATCATATGTTCTTTTCCTTAGGTTCAGAGGTCATTCAGAAGGATAGGGTAGAAAGAATGCAAAAAAATTGATAAGTAAAAACATCTTATGAGACTATAATGGTGAATATATATATATATATATATATAAACTTGACAGACATCCCTGATGTAGGAGGGATGCTGCCTGGTTGGGACAGATACCTGAAGACCTTGAGGGCCTGTGCCCCATGAAAAACACTTACACCTTGGATTTGGTCTGGCTTTGGTCTTGCACAGCGCTTGTACATGCTGTCATCATATGTGAGTTCCTATGTGCAGCTGTCTTATGTTCAGAAAGACAGTTTCCTTGGAGTCATCCACTGTCTCTGGCTCTAACACTCTTTCTGCCCTCAATTCTGCAATGATCCTTGGGACTTTTGAGAATAGAGATTCATATATAGGTTTCATTCAGTGTTGAGAATTCTGCATTCTCTTATTTTCTTTAGATTGGTCACTTGTGGGTCTCTGAGTTAGTCACAATCTACTGCAAATAAATGTTTCTCTAATGAAGTTAAAAGATGCATTAATCTATGAGCATAAAGTTAAGTCATGAGTCATCAGTTTAATACTATGACCACTTAACAGAATAATAGTAGTAAGTTCTCTTCTAAGGTTTACAATCTGTCTAGTCATAAGTTCTAGGCCTGATAATGGTTCTAGGAATAGATTTCATCTCATTAAGTGGGACTTAATTCCAACCAGAAAAGGTATGGTTACTGACATGACATTTGTACCACTATTGCACAAACAGGCATATCTTGCCAGGCCAGTCGTTATTGGAGTTTGTTGACTGTGCAAGACTGATTAATAATTTTTCCTCCAATAACTGCTTGAGAATTTTGTACAGTATACTTGAAGCATATTTATCCCTATCTCTCAACTCTTCCAAGATCCACCCCCCTTTCCTACCCACTCAATTATGTCCTCTTCTTTTAACTCATCAAGTACAGTTGGTGCTACGCTTATGATCTTGTGTGGCCTTCTGTTGAAGTATAGTTGACCTACCCAAGACAACATCCTTAAAGAAGACTGGATTTGCCTCTCCCAGCAGCTGTCAATTGCCAATAGCTCCTGAGCTAGGAGTAGGACTTTGTGTTCTCCTCCACTGTCAGTGTTGGGATTTTACCAGATTGAGCTTGCACAGGTGCTGTGCATGCTGTCACAAACTGCTGTGAGTTCATATTGCTATGAAACTGCCAAACTTCGTCCAGTGTTTCCTGGTAGTTAACCATCGCCTCTGGCTCTTACAATTATTCAGAATGCTCAGTCCTAAGTGGGGAATTAACATCATATGTTCTTTTCCTTAGGTTCAGAGGTCATTCAGAAGGATAGGGTAGAAAGAATGCAAAAAGAAAAATTCGATAAGTAAAAACATCTTATGAGACTATAATGATGACTATATATGTATATGTATATATATATAGTCATATATATGTATATATGTACATATATATGCACTTTCAGAAACATCTGTTAGATATTGTCTATTATCCACAGGGTACATGTAGTAAAGTAATTACTACTTCTATTGTACTGAAAATTACATCCAAACACAATGGACAGTTGACTGTTAGAATATGTAAAATCTTTAAATATGAGGAAAAAGTGATTGGCAAAAATAACACATATCTGATCTTTGAAAACTTGCACTACCAAATTGAAATTTTTTTATCAATTTTTGTTTTATATGCAATACTTAACTGTGGGATGAAGGACAAGACATGACGTATACACTTGACTAAGAAAGTCAGCCCCTGAAGGACACTCATTCACTCACACAGAATAATTGCCACATGAACAAAAAAAATACAAAAGAGAGAATCCTGACCTTGGCTCAGTGTTAATATAAATGTTGAAGGTAAGGAATGCTATCAGCTTTCAGCCACCAAATGTACATAAGAGTACTGTTCAAAAACAAGTAGACCAAATAAAAACACTGCTGATGCCGAATGGTCTACAACTGAGAAAATACCTATACTTAAGCAAAATCAAACGTAGTTTCATGATTTGATGATAAAGAATAATGCTCTCATTTGAGAGTCCTGTGCACACAATGCATCCCAGCCATACAATCAGTGTCACAGCCACCTAAATCTAGACTTCTGACCTTTCTACCCAAATACAGCAACTGATGGAAACAACTCTCAATAAAACACAAGCTAACAGTGTGTTCTGAATCTATTGCCTTTATTTCCAAGATGGAGTCATTCCTTGCTGCAGCTCAGAAATAAGACACCCTTTCCAATCAATGACATGAAGAGAGTCTGCAGACCCATTGGTGAGACACTTCCGTAACACTCATGGGATGACAACAGGAAGACAAGATTCCAGATACCTTTTCCAAGGAAGGTGAAAGTGCTTGGTAAAAGACTATAAAACAATTATTTTTGTGATGCAATAAATATATTTTATTTGAGTTAATTTAATAAGCTCCCTTTTTCAATTCCCTTAAAACTGACACTTTATTACTGTACTAATGTTTACTACAGTGGTTTGGTGAGAATGAGTGAGTATTCAAAAGGCACCAAGGCACTCTGCAGTGTTACTGATGCTGGGAAAACAAAGGAGGCTGTCCTGAAGTTTGGTGGTTGAAGGAATGTGAAATGCGATACTGTTCAATCAAGTAGGAATTTCTGGTTGCTGCAATGCTACCAGGCAGGTATCTCATATTCATGTATAGCCAATAAGAGTAAGGTTTCCTGTTACTTCTTACAATGGGTGACCTTGGACTAGATCTTCCAGGGCATACACATCTCCCTCATCAGGACAAACACAGATGAACTTTTGTTGCTGGCTAAGCCCCTCAAGCCTTCCTAATTGCACACTGAAGTCAGCCAAGTGCAGGTAGCCAAAATGGTGCTTTATTTGTTATGAAAACAGCAGCTACAAAATCAAAACTCTTTTGAGTCACCCACCCCAACTATTTCCTTTAGAATCCAAGCCCAAGCCAAGTAGTTTTTATTGTCTTCTCAAACAAGGTACCAGTCCCCCAAAGCAGAATCTTAGATAACATGTAGGCTGCTGGGTGCATACTTCACTGTAGGAGTTTCCTACCAGCTTTAAAACCAACTACTGGGCTTATGTCAGTGCAAAAACAGAAAAAGCCTGTGGATTGGAGGCACTTGGGAAGGGACGCACGGGCAGCAGAGGAGGAGAAACTGCCAGCAAAAACAAACAGAAGGGTCGCTGCTGGCAGAAGACAGAAGGAAGAGGACTTCCAAACGGGCTGACAGAGATGAAAAGGGGGAAAACTTCACTCTTGTGCTAGATCAGCAAGTGTCTCTCGATCTCCATTTAAAATAAAGAAATAATTCTCCCTGCTGTGAGGTCTCAGTCTAGCACAGGTGGAGGTGAAACAGTAGTGACTGAGTCACGTATTTCTGTCACCGTTTGCTTTCCCAGGAGCCATATGATTCTATGGTATAGATACTGGAGGGATGTGAAGGGGGACACTTTTATTTGGACCTGAAGATAAGAACTAAGACAGCCGAATAAAATCTCATTGCGTATCTGTACCACATTTTCATTATCCCACTGAATGGGATAACATGAATCTAGAAAAGACAAATGCCACAAGTTCTTGCTCATGTGTATTCCAGCATCAAATATTTAGATTTGTGTACATTTAAATTTAAGTGTCTATAGGAGCCAGGAAACTGGAAAGGGGCCACAGTGGGAAGAGAAAGTACTTAAAGAAGTCATAGTGGTATGAATGGGGGACAAGAAATAATGGAGGTAGGTTTAAGTAGAGAGTGAGATGAGAGGGAAGAGCAGAGTATGGGGTTGGGAGAGGGATACAATAAATATGTTTGGAAAAATTCACGTGGAAATATATATATATATATATATATATATATATATATATATATATATCCTCCCAGAATCCAAGAATCCATAAGCTACCAAGCTCAGTGCCATGTGTGCAATATTCCTCTTTGAGTTGTTGGTTAGAAAGGTCTCAGAAACCCTCAAAACAATAAAGGATACCATCATTGTTTTTGGTGGTTCACCAGAACTTAGTGGTAAGACCCTGCTGCTGAAGACACCACATACTTTGGTCACAAGACATGGAGGAATCCAGCTTGTACTGACCTGGAAGTTTTCTCCTTGCTGGCTAGCTTTCATTCACAGTGCCAGAAGGTGCTTTGCAGGCTATAGGGGGAGAAAAGTCACTAAGAGTATTACACAGCTGTTACAATAACAGCCTGCTTAGCACAAGATCGATCAACATTTCAGTATGTACGGAAGAGGCCCCACCCCTAACCAAGGAACTATTGTCAGTTGACAGCTTCTGGGAGAAGAAGAGTCAGTTTTCTTCAGGGGTGTGGCCTCTGCTAAGTTGCCCATCCAGTGGATGGTCTCACACCCAAGCATACATGGGCAGCATTAATTGTATTCAGTGGGTAAAGAAGAAGAAGAGGAAAAAGAGGAGAAGGAATACATAAAGTGGTGTGTGTGTGTGTGTGTGTGTGTGTGTGTGTGTGTGTGTGTGTGTGTGTGTGTGAAGACTCCTGGAGGAGCTGGAGGTTGGGAATAGGGGTGGATATGAGCTGAGGTGGGGAGTAGGGGTGGATATGACCTAAGTATATCATATAGCTATATGAAATTACCAAATGCTAAAAACAAAAATTTTAAGAGGGCTGTAGAAGCCTGACTTGGGAAGCCATGGATATGTATCTAGGAGACTGGCTTAGAAAGCCATGGATGTGTATCTAGGAGATTGACTTGGAAAGCCATGGGCGTGTATCTAGGAGACTGACACTGGAGGACGCATGAAGAGAGTGAATGTGAGCTGTGTTCCATGGGAATCCGCTAAGGAAAGGCAGGCAGGGAAAGAACCCCAGAAACAAGTGAGCACTAGATTATGACATACTTTGCAGGCTGTGCTAGACAGCAAAGTAGTAAACACAGAGAAGCTGTGAGCTCTGAGAGGCAGAAAGACACTAACCAGTCAGGTAGAGGAAGGACTGAAGAGGATTAAGGAAGAGATCCCTCAGCAGCCCAGGCCAAGAACTGTACCTTGTCATTACAAGGGCCCACACTAAGGATAAGACCTCAGGAGATGGGTCAAGAGAAACTGATGAGCTAGCATCAAGCCCACATTGGTGACTGGTTGGATGAGGGTGCTGGGGGCAAGGGGAGTTCAGTGTGGCTGATTTCAGATTTGGACAGTTGGATCCTTCCCTGGCCTGGGCAGAAAGAAGACTGTTCCCAAAGCCTGAGCTGAGCTGAGCTCCAGGCTAGGGGCAACTGCCTCATCAGAAATTCCAAGGAGGTATACACTATGAATCAAGATCTGAAAGATATTTGATATAGAGCCCCCCGTGAACAAATGAAATAGGAAAGGGTCTAGGAAATGGGCGAATATGGCCTAAACCATGAAGCAGGGTGTCAGATAGCAAATCAAAGCAGATGGCAACTCTCTGTCATTGAAAGACATTCGGTCAGTGCCTCAGAGAAACCTTCCCTAACTTTATGGAGTCTCCCTCCATGGCTATGAAACTAAGAGAGAGACAGGTAGTCGCTATACATCTTAAAAGCACTTTCTCAAATTACATCATCAGGTACAGTTTTGAAGCTATCATCCTAACTTTGGAATATTCCTGGGCTAGAGTCCTTAGGCCACCTGACTTCTCTCTCCTGGCTGTTTGAGAAGACAGGCTTCCCATGGCTCCTCTTTCACAGGCCACTAATTCCCTGCCTTCTAAGTTCTGTGTAAGCAGAACTAATCCATTTCAGCAAGACTGCATGAGGCTTGTCTTAGTTAGGGTTTCTGTTGCTGTGATGAAACACCAGGACCAAAAGCAAGTTGAACAAGAAAGGGTTTATTTGGCTAATACTTCCACATCATAGTCCAGTATTGAAAGAGGTCAGGACAGGAACTCTAACAAGGTAGGATCCTGGACACAGCAGCTGATGCAGAGGCCATGGAGGGGCGCAGCTTACTGGCTTGCTCCACACGGCTTGCTCAGCCTGCTTTCTTATAGAACCCAGGACCACCAGCCCAGGGGTGGCCCCACCCACAATGGTCTGAGCTCTCCCCCACAAATCATTAATTGGGAAAGTATCCTACAGGCTTTTCTACAGCCTCATCTTATGGAGACATTTTCTCAGTTAAGGCTTCCTCCTCTCCAGTGACTCTAGTTTTTGTCAAGCTGACATAAAACTAAACAAATCAAGGCTGAACCCAGTAGAATGGCTCATCTATCTAAGGCCCTCTGATTTTCTAAAGTAGGGCTTTACTACATTAAAGCCACATAGAGCAGCCCTCTCCCATGGCTCATTTTCATCACAGAGAGACTCTCTAGGGGAGATGAAGGAACCAGCAAAGGCTTATTTCACTTTGACTTGCTGTCCTGATGGTCTAACACACGTATACTAGAAGATGGATCCTCAACCTCACAGGCTCATCACTTAACACATGTGAACATACTCTACCCAGGCCCTGAGCCCATAGTAGTTGGAATCCTAGAGTAAAAGTACAGCATGTGCTTTCGGGTTTTGGAGTCAAAACACTCATGTATAGGCGGCTTCTTGGGAGTACACCATCAAAGGCTCAGGCTGGAGTCCTTGCCTCCAACCTTTCTAATGTTTCTGTTGTGGAACAAATGACTCTGCCTCCCCAGTGGGAGTGTCCCTCAGACTCCTGCTGTGAGCCCGCTCTATGCAGGAAGCCAACTCAGCCATGCCACGGTGTGTGCCCAGCACACGTGGCCACTGGCTTTGGATGGGAAAATATTCCTGACCTGTCAGAATAATGATTTCAGTGTGTTCTCAGTAAATTCACAGTGTGATCCCGTGAAGGTACCTCTTCCCCCGGCATGAGATGTTGTGCTTGGAGTGCTTCCCTCTCTCAATTTCAGTATCAGTCAGGGGGAAAGAGCAAAACAGCATTCCTTCATGTAGATAACAGTAGGCAAGCTGGCTACTCCTGGCTGGTAACATAATCCCACCAGTGTACTCTGGCAGCAGGGCTTCCTTAAGGGCAAGGACAGACATTCTGCTCAGAAGCAAGCCTGATAGATATTATTCCAGTAGCCTTCTTACTGTCAGCAGAAATAAGGCCCCAGAGAAGAAAGAGCAGCAGGGGTCTGTCTCTGGGTAAGCCTGACTGCCATCGTGGTCTCTGCTTGCCAGCTACATGGCCTTACTTATCCAGTTATTTGCTTAGGAAAAGTTAAGACCCTGTGCAGGCATGCTCCTTAGATAAATAAGCTGATCTTGCTGAGCCTCGGTTTTCTCACCAGCAAGGCAGGGACAACAACACATACCTCCCCAGGACCATGTGAGGACACTACTCATAAATCCTGCAGCCCAGGGCTAGCACAAAGATGCCCTGCTTTAGCGGTGACTGCTTGCAGTGTTATTCCATTTACTCACATCTCTGCTGTCCTTCCTACCCAGTTAAGACCTCTGCATGATGCTAGCTCCTTCCATGCAGCCAGCATCAGGTGCCAAGCTCACTGTTCAGCCTGCTTTCTGTACTCCTTTACTTAATACTTACATGGGGCTGCCCACAACAAGGGAGCTGCACAGGCAATGTTAGAAATCACATGGTCTATGCCCTGTCTCCAGAGCTGTGCTATGAAGTCTAGGACTCAGAATGGTGTTCCTGGTAACTTTCTGCAGGCCAAGCAACACATGTTAATGTGTATAACTATGTATACAAAAATTTGTACAATTGTATGTTATAGATAAACCAAAATATATAACATATTCTGATATATATATCATATAAGATTGTATATGATTCCTTATATAACTAATATGCATTGTTTATTAGATTAGTATATCAGGCTGCATAGTATTCTGTGTATTATGTGCCATATAAAATATATGCGCAAAATATATAAATATTTTATCATTTCCTTTCCCAAAGATGACAAAATCTCTTAGCAATGAGACACTAACAATTTTGACCTAATAAAGTTAATACAGATGCTGAATTAGACTTTAGAAGACTAAAGTTGCCCCAGAAATGGTCCCTAGAAATTCTCCAGTTCACCCAGGCTACATTACAAACACAGAAGCAGAGGAGGAGATGGTATTAGAAACGGCTTCCAGAGTCCCAACCTCCATTCTCACTCCCCATGTCCCTCAGGGAACTGAGGTATGTCTAGTAGGGAAGTAATGTCTGTAAAGGTGACCAGAAGTCTAGACATCATCCAGTAAAGACTAGCCACCCTACAAACTTTGTCCATCTTCACAAAGGGAGTGTTTGACTTCTTCAGAGCACAGTCCCCAGAGCCCTGGGTGAAACTGTTTCTTGGCAGAGGACATCGTGGTGTTTCTGATGCTAGACCACTTTATTCTGCTGTATACTTTACTATTATGTTTTCTTCTTTCTCAGCAAGTGCTCATTGCTTGCTTGCTGGCTGCCTGCACGGTACTCACTGGGCATGTAGTGTTAGAGTCATAGTTACCTAGTATGGGTCCTGCATCTTGCTTTGCCCAGATAGAAATCTGCCTTAATATGCGAGCTAGATTCCAGTTCCTGAAAAAACTTGTTCTGGATTTTATCTTTTCACTCTGAGCAGCATTTCCTGGTTGGGACTCAGGTTTAGACCTCTTCTAATACCACCAAGGATTCCAGTGTCCTGGTTCCTGTGCATGCCCAGGCCTCCATTCCAAGCCTCCTCCCACCTATGGGCACACCCCAAGGCCACCTGTGCTTCCCTGCCATACACAGGATTACCTCAGTAGAGAACTTGCATATAGAAAGTATTCAATATACATTATTTGTTTTTTTATTGACTCCCATTGATGATCATCATGTAAACAAGAACTCACCTTTCTTGTACATTGTTGTGTTCTTATCACCTAGACGGTAAAAGTATAAGATGGACATGTAATACTGGTTCCCGTATTTATTTATTTCAAGATGTGTAAATGCAATTTCATCCTCTTCCATGGAAATGCTGAACTGGAGCCAGAAGTTACTGACGCAGAAGCTCTTTAATATGCTCCTGGAGGAAACCACATCATGTACCCCCCATAAAGCTGGAGGTTCATACCATTCCAGATGAACCACAGAGATGAATACTGACTCCTTACCCAAAGGCAAGCCTCCTGGGAAATAGGTTTTCCTGTCCTACTAACCAGAGACGGCAAGGGTATACAGAGCCTGTGGACTATTTCAAGTAGAATGTTATTTCTCTGCACTTCATCTCCATGCTAAATGTATACAGAAATGACAGGTAGTAATTTCCCATGCCCAGAAAGTACAGTGTTGAGATCTATCCCATACCATGATACTCCTCCCATCTCCTGCCTCCTTGCCAACCTTGTGAAGACCTTTAACAAAAAGAGAATGTGCCAAAGAAGAGCCCACTTGAAGCCTTGGTTTTAATTTAAAAACAAAACAGCACTTATTTATTCATTAATAAACTGGTTATTTTGAAGATATTTAATGATAAGCTTGAATATGTTATATTCCTATACAGACCTTAACAAAGATCTTGGAAATGTCAGTATTCCACAAGATGGCAGAGTAGGCTGATTTAGACTGATAAGCCCAGTTTTCCCCCATGGGTCTTTAATACCCATCTTTTCAAGTCCATCAGCCTGGTTAGTTAGTTAGTGAGCAGGCTTCCTTGCCTGTGTGTCTTGGGGTTGAGCTGGTCCTAGGAACAGAGTGTGAGGAGAAAATCCTGAGTTGCATCGCATGTATTTGCCGGCTTCAGTAAGAGGGTATCAACAGACAGAAGGAAAAGAATCACAGTTAAAGCATAGCAGAAATACCTTTAGGTGGTGTATATGTGACAGACTTTTTTCTATAATAATCATACGATATTGCTATGGGTTGTTTGCTAGATTAAGAAAGAGAAAAAGCACAAGGTGTGGGGGAAGAAATCTAACTAAACCTTACAGAATTTAAACAAAATTCCGTCTTTATCTGAAGTAAATTTTCTTCATAGACACTTCCAAAGTATTCCTCTTTTTGCTTATCAATAAAGATTCAATAGGGCTGGAGAGCTCTCTCAGCAGTGAGAAGCATGTGCCGCTATTGTGGAAGACCTGAGTTCAGTTCCCAGCACCCACATCAAGTGGCTCACAATTGTCTAAAACTCCAGCTCCAGAGATCTGACTCCATCTCCTTTGTGGATACCTGTACTCAGGTATACATGATGCATACACACACACACACACACACACACACACACACACACACACACACACATTTTTTAATTAAATAAATAAGCATGATAGCAGGTGCAGTGGTTTGAATAAGAATGGTCCATAAGCTTATACATTTGAATGCTTGACCATAGGGAGTGGCACTACTTGAGAGGGATTAGGAGGTGTGGTCTTGTTGGAGTAGGTGTGGCCTTGTTGGAGTGTGTCACTGAGGGGGTGGGCTTTGGATTTCAAAAGCTCAAGCCAGGCCCAGTGTCTCTCTCTCTTCCTGATGCCTGAAGACCAAGAGGTAGAACTCTCAGCTCCTTCTCCAGTACCATGTTTGCCTGCATGTCACCATGCCCCCCACCATGATGACAATGGACTAAACCTCTGAACCTGCAAGCCAGCCCCAATTAAATGCTTTCTTTTATAAGAGTTTCTTTGGTTATGGCATCCCTTCATAGCATATAACTCGGACTAAGACTGCAGGAGTGAATTTCACTGATACTGAACAGTGACTCCACAAGTAGTTTTAAACCTCATCCTGCATTGTTTTTCTGTATAGCACTTTATCAGACAGAATTCAACCAGAAAAAGAGAAAATCGGTGACGATAACACAGTGGAGTTTGTTGCAAGGAATTGTTGACCTGGGGACTGTGGGGCTGCCTCAGGTCCAGCGTCCACAGGCCTGACCTCCACAGAAGGCACATTAGCCACTTGAGAATGGACTGAAGCTGCAGGACACAAATGAATTCTCCTCTCCAACAAGCCTCAGCAGCCCATCCCACCCTGCTTTTTACAATTTTATACAAGAATGCAATACCTTACTGCCCCCTCCTTACAACTCCTCCTAGATCTCTATCTCCAAAATGCCCCTCTAAAATTCATGTCCTCCTTCTTCTAATATATTATAATATTTTTCTAGTGATATATATGATATATAATGTGTATATATGATATGTGTCATATATTGTATATAATACATGTGTGTATGTGTATACATATATACTTATACAAATTGGTCCAATCAATGCTGCCTGTATTCACAGGGACTCAGGCTGAAGAAAACTGACTTTCTTTACCTTGACAGCCCTCAACTGCCTGTAGTTAGGGATGAGACTTTTTGAGCCCTTCTCCCATTTTGCAGGTAAATGGATGAAACTGGAAAATATTATGCTGAGTGAGGTAACCCAGGCCCAGAAAGACAAATGCCACACATCATACTCTTTCTCATGAGTGGAATCTAGCTCTGAATCTTTTGGTTTGTGAATGTTATTCTGAGTAACTATAGAAGTCAGGATATAGAAAGGAACCCTGACATAGCAGTCCCATTTTAACTCCCTTCAGCTTATTGAATCAAACTCAACAGCCTGTGGGGTTCAATTGTTTTAAAGCCAAGTATCAAAGGACTCTTATTATATCTACAACTACATCCACAATATCTCAATTAGTGTGTACTTGGACATTTAGAAAGTATAGTCTATCAAAATTGGCACATAAAAGAACAATAAGTGATTGGTATTTTACTGTTTATTTCTTCTCTTCCCTCACTAGAATATAAGCACCATGATGATATTATTATTAGTAGTAGTAGTAGTAGTAGTAGTAGTAGTAGTAGTAGCAGTAGTAGTAGTAGTAGTAGTTTTGTTTACTGCTGTAGAATAGTTCTCTACCCCCTTTATCTATTTAGTTGCTTTGTTTTCAGGTCTCTTTTGCTCAAATGCACTATGGAAACCTGAAATGAAATATTGAAGGAGTTAAGGAGATGGTTCAGTGGGTAAAAACACTTATTTCACAAGCACGAGGACTTGAGTTCAAATCCTCAGAACTCATTTGAAAAGTCAAGCATGATTATACTTCCGTCCGTAACCACGGGCCTGGGTTGGGGAGACGGGATGTCCCTGAAGCTTGCTGGTCACCAGCCTAGCGCCAACTTCAGTGACTGACTCTGTATCAAGGGACTAAGGTGCAGAGTGACAGGAAAGGACACCTAACATTATCACTCAGAGCAGTGTCACAAAATCCCTAGCTATCCCATTCCATTCCACCCAGGACATAAATCATTCTTTGGCACCTTGCTTCCACACTATGTATTCTACCCACCCATTAGTCACTTAGCAGCTACATTAGTGATCAGATTGAGATTCAAAGTGATTATCTACACAATCATTGTGTAGTCAAACAGTGCTATGTCACAATGCCCACATCATGCACCTTTCCTCATCTCATTTCCTAGACACCGACCGATGATGCCACATCTGCACAAGAAGGAAGGACATGTTACAAATGGTATTCTGAAAGAAAAAGACCAAATATATCTAATATTTATGACAGTGTATTATTATAATTCCTTTAATACTGTTGTTTTTAATTTCTTATGGTATGAGATTTATATATTTTAATAGATGTGTATATGTAGGAAAACACTGGAACATATAGGTATTGGTATTGCCTACAGCTTTGGGCATGAACTGGGGGTATCTTAAGAGTTAATCCTCAAACTACTATATTTTTCAACAATTATATCTAGTGAATGAGAAGCAGTTCATAAATCTGGAATTATGGAACTACTGAGGGAATGACTGGCTTTCTGGACACAAGGCGCACACACACACACACACACACACACACACACACACACACACACACACACAAGCTCCATGTTGGTCTCTGGTATTCAACACAATTCCCAGAATGGAGTAAGTAATTGTACCTGCTCTGAATTCATGTGATGATAGAATAACAGATGATGGGGTGTGTTCTTTCCTTACCTACAGAATTCCAGAGCTCAGAGGCATCTGGTCTTTATGGAAAAAGGATGGTCACAGAGAGCCAGAGACAGTTTTCAGCACCTCCTATTACTTAGATGAAGAGGAAAAGCTGTGGGTACCACCACACCCCTGCTGGGGCCGGTGAGGGGGTGAAGACAGGAGGGGATGTAAACAGTTGCCTCTCCTTCTTGGAATGCTTCTGGGAATAGCTCAATATAGCACTGTACAAGGTAGGAAGGTCTCAAAGTACACCCTTCAGGGTGCTTCGCTTCTGTGTGATAGTCCAATGGGAAGGTCTTGGATTTTCAGTGTAAATAACACATTCAAACACAGAAACAGGCCTGCGCCCTTAAATCAGTCTTCATCTGCTGCAGCCCCTGAATGAAGTAGGCATCTAGTGCCACTGGGCTGTGTCTTTTGGAGGACAGAGCCATGGGACGCCTCTTGACCACAGAGGGATATTTCTATTTACATCGAGGATGATAATTACACATGTCATCCTTTCAACATGGCACATGTTTCCTCTTTTTAATCCTTAAGAAAGAAAAAGTTTTCCTACCAAATCTGTCATTACCAAGTGGTATTTTCTTCTAGATCTATGCAGGGACCTACCGCCATGCCAACTCAGCAAATACAAATCTCTCTCTCTCTCTCTCTCTCTCTCTCTCTCTCTCTCTCTCTCTCTCTCTCTCACACACACACACACACACACACACACACACACACACACACACAAATAAGCAAGAATGAAAGGTGAAAATATGGGAATAACCAAGGAATAGAATGTTTATTTAATGCATGTCTACACTATAAAGAAATTGTACTCAGTAGGTTGAAGCATCTGTAGACAAGAGACTAAGAATTTGGTGCTAAAAGAAATAATACTCATAAAATATGGCAGTAGAGCTGGGAAGTTGTAAGATGGATTATATGACCCCAGTATCTGCCTATAAATTTACTTCCTTATAAAGCCATCAAGGAGCCAGGGTTCCTGGAGGAGACATGGCTAGCTAGCACCTTACACAGAAGCCAGGTAAGAAGCACTTCCTGAAAACAGAGTCACAATAAAATGGTTAGAGCAGATGAACATGGTCCTTAAAAAGATATCAGTGCCAGTTAATGCTTTACAAATGTGGAATGGACAGTTGAAATGTACGTTTCTCAGCTCACTGTGATCTAAGCATCCATCAATCATACCATCTAGGACCACTTATTGGACTGCATTGGCAGAGTTGGATGCCTTAGGATCTATCTCCCCACCCCTCCCCCAAAAGGAAGCAACCAGTCAACACTGTACAAAATCCATGAAAACTCCAGGGAAGCACTGAACTGATCTGTAAGAAGTGCTTGGGCTTTTCTTGGAGATGTTTAGCAATAGAATACTATGTAGGCTGAGTCTGAGTCTCACAAAGCTAAAAATTTGACTTTGAGCATGTTTCAGAGTCACTGGCAAAATCTATTGAATTAATTTAAATAAGAATTAAAAATAAAGACATCTGGAAAACAGATATTAGCTTAAGATGGCAGGGATCATAGCAATCTCTAAAACTCACTTCTGTCAGACTCTGCTATGCTTTCATGGGAGGCATGAATGGCTTTAAACTATCCAGTTCCACACATTAGTGTAAACAGCAGCCAAGCAGATTAGAAGGGACTTGAATATTTGGGGAAGGTTTGATTATTTCTCTGATCTCCACCTTGTTGCTGATATGATTTAAGAACCATGTAAAGGTGTATACAATAAAGAAAGAGAAAATAAACTTAACACAACTAAGAAAATAATGGAAAGGAAAACTAAGGTTAAACAAATAAGATGGAGCCAGGCATTAACTTAGTATTGAAACACTGGCTCCCTGGACATCGGATGGAATGTATGAATGTGAGAATTGTAGAGAAAACCCTTAAGCTGCCTGTTCCAGCCTTTGACATCTTCTAATCTTTCTACCAATTCTTTAAACATTGTGGATGGATGACAAAGTGGCCTCCTTCAAACTACCCAGTGTTCTCATTTTTCTCAAAGAAAGTAGTAGAAAATAAGTGGTAGCTAAGGTAGGTGAAGAAGGTAACAACGCCATAACCTTCCTGCCTGTTTTGATTCTCCAGACTAAAGTGTCTGTCTTCTCTTACTGTCTAAAGATGAAGTAGATCAATAAATATAAGTCTCCCATAGCATGCAGACATCAGCAAGGACAAGACAGGAACCTGGAAATCCAATCACCCTCGGGTTATCAGACTCTAAGCGATAAAATTAGTTTCTTCTCTCTCAAATTCAGATCAAACAAAAATGGATACAGGAATAAGAAAGCTGGGAATTAACATGTCATCCTTACTCTTTGTGTAGCTAAATTTAAGGATGCATTTTGAGTGACAAGCAGAATATGGTCCTATAAATAGAACTTATGTTCTGAAGTACAGACCTCCGCACTGCAGAAGCAGAGAGCACTGTGTAAGCTACAAGTGCTTGAACCAAGCAGAAGGACCCAGATAGGAGGTAGCACCACATAGACAGGACCAAGAAGAGGCTGGGCCATGCAAAGTCTGAGCTGCTTCTCCATCTCACTTATTAGATGAGTGTCCTCCCATGGGCCAGGCAGGAGTAACAGCTGAGATCAAGGAGAGAAACAGCTCACAGCTTTATAATTGTATTAGTTACTTTTCTGTTGCTATGATAAAAAACAAAAAAACAAAACACAACCAAGGCATCTTAGAAAAGAAAGTGTTCAGGCTTACAGTTCCAGCGGGATTAGAGTCCATCATGGCAGGAAGACATGACAGCAAGTGGCAAGGGTCAGGAAGCCAAAGGCTTGCACCATGAATGGCAAGCACACAATAGAGAGAGCAAACTCAAAATGACATGAGTCTTTAAACTCTCAAATCCTGCCTCCAGTGAGGGCCATGGTTAGAGGGGCCACACCTCCTAAGCCTTCCTAAACAGTTCCACCAACTGGGGACCAAATACTCAGATGTCAGAGACTATGGAGGATAACTCATCAAAACCATCACAATCACTGCGCTTCCCTATCTCCCAAGGATGGAACACAAGCACTTTACCTGAAGGACCAGCATGGAGCTGTGTCATTATAACTTCCAACAGACAAATAACACTGGGTCTATGTACAGAGAAGGATAGGAAGTATAACTATGATGGCTGACCCATTCCTGAAGTCCAGTCCGATGCCCAAGGACACAGATACATATGAGGCATCTAACCAGGTACATGAGGCAAGACTACTTCTGAATTTGTCTTTCCCAAGAGTTTTAGAGTCTTCAGAATTGGAACAGCCACATACTAATGTGACATCTGTCAATGTCTCTCTTCCTTCCTGTAGCAGTCACACATGCTGAATAGTAGTGTATTTGGCTGTCTCTTCATGCAAAGCTCTCTGATGTCCTCCATGTACAATGAGTAGTTCCCACTTCTTAGCCTGTCTCAAAGAGCTGCATTATGTGATCCAGCACCTGCCATTTCTTTCTTTGTGTGTGTGGTCCAGCACCTACCATTTCTTTTCTCTCTCCCCCTCACAAGCCCCTTCCCATTCACTTTTTTTCTGAAACATCAGCTGGTCCCATGGCACTTTCTTCTCACTAGAACATTCTGCTCCTCCTCTGTTGCTGGTTCACTCTAACCCATCTCCATTTCCTCCAGAAAACATTCTCCTCACACTTGCTTAGAAAAGTGCTGTGTTTAGAAGGTAAAATGTACCCCCACAAGCTCATGTATTTGAACACTGGGTATTCAGATGGTGGTGCTATCCGAGAAGGCTATAGAACCTTTAGTGAGTTGAGTTTTGCTAGAAGAAGTGGGTCACAGGATAATGGCTTTGTAGTTTTACAACCCAGCGCAGCTTCTTGTTCACTCCTTGCTTCCTGCCTGTGGAGGCAAGGTGAGCAGCGTCATCCTGCTTCAGCCAATCTGCCTTCCCCATCGGAAAAGAACCTATCTCCTGGAACTCGGAGGCAGAAGAAACTTTCCCTTCCTTACATGTCTTAATGTCTGGTATTTTGTTGCAGTAAAGATAAAAGTATTTTTATCATTTTTATGCATTTGCTTCCCTGGGATTCCCTTGAATTTTCTCTTCACACATTACTGTTTTGTATGTCAACGTTTGGGCTGAAATTCATATTTCACAGAGTCAGAGACTATGTCAATCTTTCAGTAATCGTTTATTACCAGCACACAGCACCATCTTTGGAACACCAAGGATGCAGAATAAATTCTACTAATTACAAAGTGAATGAGAGAGGCTCTTCCCTAACTAAGGGCTCCAATCATCACCCGGGATCCTTTTAGTCTACTAAGGGACACAGATGCAAAGCAACAAGAAATACAAATTCTAAGATCCAGCTACCGATGTGATGTTATTATCAGTGCTGTTCCCTGGTAAAGTCTCCAGGAGCCAGAGAACTTGGAAGTCAGCCGCACCCTCTTTTCTGCAAAGTTAAAAACCTTTCAGCCCTCTTCTCCTCAAAGCCTGCCCTCCCAAGTGGCTTATTAGTTCACGTAGGACTCCGGAGTCAACAAGGTGGTCTTTGTTCGGTCACATATGCACTGCTCTGTTTTTGTCCTCACCGGCCTTGGTCTCGCCAGGCTGGCTGTAGAACTTTCCACCAAAGCTCATACTCTTAAAATATTTAAAATCCTCACATTGCTATTCCCTTCCAAGATGACCCTTGTGACAATCTCTTTCTATTTACCCCTCTCACAATTGCCAAGGCAACCATCTTGATGTTTTCTCAGGCATCACCTGCTGTATCAAATAAAGGACTTGTCTTTGCAATCGGGTTTGTATTATGGATCCAAGAGTTGAGCTTCAGAGGGATCTGAAAAACACCTCAAGACATTTACAGAATTTTGTACAAGCATATATTTTTATTTTTCAATTTTTATTATTAATTAATTATTTTTCCCCTGGCATGATTACAGTTTCCCCTCCCTCCTCTCCTCTCAGTTCCTCCCCCCAACCTCCCTTCCTCACCATCCACTCCTTCTCCTTTCTCTTCAGAAAAGTGCGGGCCTCCCATGTGTATCAGCCAGCTATGGCATATCAAGTGGCAGTAAAACTAGGCACCTCCTCTCCTGTTAAGGATGGATGAGGTAACCAGGAGGAGGAAAGGGTCCCAAAAGCAGGTAACAGGTCAGTCTCATGTAGGCCTCCTGATTGGCAGTTCAGTCTCTGTGAGTCCCTATGAACCCAGCTTAGTTGATTCTGTGGGTTTTCTTGTGATGTCCTTGGTTTCACGAGCTCCCATAATCCTTTCTTCCTCCTCCTCTTCCACAGGATTCCCTGAGATCTACATAATGTTTGGCTGTGGGTCTCTACATCTGTTTCTATCGGTTGCTGGGTGAAGCCTCTCTGATGACAAGTGGGCTGGGCAGCAATCTATGAGTACAGCAGACTATCATTAGGAATCATTTCACTGACTTTTTTTTCTTTTTTTGGCAGTCATATTTGGTTCTGTCCTAGGCCTCTGTCCAGCCTGTGGGTCCTAGTCCTCCAGGCATTGTCAGGGGTGGGCTCCCTCTCATAGTATGGGTCTCAAGCTGGACCAGTCGTTGGTTGGACATTCCATAATTTATGTGCTACCTTTGTCCTGGCATATCTTATAGGCAGGGAAAATTGTAGGTCAGAGGTTATGGGGCTGGGTTGGGGTCCCAATCCCTCCACTGAAAGTCTTGTCTGATTACAGGAGATGCCTAATTCAGGTTTTGTATCTCCTACTGCCAAGGTTCTTAGTAATGTCACCCTCATAGATTCCTGGGAGTTTCCATTGTACTAGGTTTCTAGCTCATCCCAGCCATGCCTCTGATCCCAGCTGTCTTTCCCACTTGTTCAAGGATGTTCATAGCAGCTTGGTTTGTAATAGCCAGAAACCGGAAACAACCTAGATGTCCATCAACTGAAGAATGGGTAAAGAACATGTGGTACATTTCACAATGGAGTATTTCTCATATGTTAAAAACAATGACATCATGAAATTTGAAGGCAAATAGATGGAACTAGAAAATATAATCCTGGGTAAGGTAACCTAGACACAGAAAGACAAACATGCTCACTTATAGGTGGATATTAGCTGCAAAATAAAGGATAACCATGCTACAATCCAGAGATCCAAAGAAGCTAAGTAACAAAGGAGGCTCAAGGGGAGACTGATGAATCTCACTGTGAAGGGGAAATAGAATAGACATCACAAGTGGATGGGGAGGAAGGAGTCTGGATGTAGGGTTGGACATGAGAACAGGAAGAATCAGGTTGGGAGAGGATGGAGAGAAGGAGTACTGGGAACATACATCTTTCTCAGGAGAAGATAATGGTTTTGACTAGATGCTTAAAATCCCATGGTTCCAATAGCCTTGTGGCTGCATAGATTCAGTTTTAAGGCTCCTTTAAAACATCTTTTAATTGTTCTTAACCAATGGCTTTCTCTTTTCTAAACATTTCTTCACTGAAGCTATCCCTGGGCTTGGAGAATCTTTCTCATTTGTGACATCATCTATCCTATTTTCCATCTTAACCTCTCTCCCAAGGGAGGAAGACAGTATCGGTGACGATAAAGAAAGGAAAAAATCTTCATTTATACCTTTCAGTGAATCAGGGATTAGAAATTTTGGGTTCTGTATCTAATTACAATAAAAACCTAGGGTTCTATATCTAGATATGCATGTATGTGTGTGGCCACATTCTTCCATTTCCAACACACTGACAAATGAAAAGAACAGAAAGAGGGTGTGGACTAGGTAAATTCTAAGCCTTTTCAAGCTTTAGAACATGTGCAATCACAGGAAATCCAGCCATACAGACAGAGATGATGCTATGGTTCTTATATGTATGGACACAAGCTATGTGGATACAACCTACTGTGCTCTGTGTTCTAGAAGTGTGTGTGTGTGTGTGTGTGTGTGTGTATGTGTGTGTGTGGTGTTGGATAATATACAGGCAATATCAGAATGCTGTCCTTTGTGTATTCTTTTTACTTTATAATTATCACCCACCTTTTGCACATCAGGTGCTAGAAAGATCTCAGAACAATGACAGAACAGCTCTCGAAGTAGACTTTGACATCCTTAGCATAAAGCACATATTGCATAGATTTTTCTTTAAAGGCATGCATGACAATATAGAGCTCATTTTTCTTGTTCTGGACTTGATTTATATTGACCAGGTAAAGAAACAGTGATGCTAAGGCATCAGTGTGTCCCTGGAGAAGGGGTTAACACTGCCATTCACCCTCTGGCAACACCAGGTTAAAACTCTACATTTGGAGAAAGTCCATGTCTTGTGTGAGTCCTGAGGGAGTGATGAATCCCTCCATCCTTGCCATTACTGTATGGCATCAGAAGGAGAAAGGGGAGTTGAAGATAGTGCCCCAAACGTGCATCGCCCAAGAACAACACTGAAGCATCTTTTCACTGGATTAGCATTCTCTGTCATCTTTGTGCTGACAGAGGAGTAGCGGTAGGACTGTGCCTTTAAAGACCATGGCTCTTCAGCAACTAATGAGACAAGAATTCTGGCATCAACATAAAATTACCTAAACTCCTCGGGATGCTTTCAGATTTTACAATTCAAAGATTCATCCGAACGTATAGCCTTCTTCATGCAAGGCTGGGATTCTTCTACTGAGCTATATCCTTGGCACTAAATCTATCTTCTTAAAGTTAGAGACTATATTTAATTAAGAACATGTGCTGTGATAGTTATTCTCAGATTTCTTCATTTTCATGTATTGAAATAACTAGTGGACACCTAATTCAATGCAACTTCTTACATATATCAAGATGTTAGTAACATCCAAAAACCATAGCAACACCCTAGCAATTAAGCTCCTTTACCATGGGAAACATGTCTGAGGTCAGTAGAAAGGTACAGCTGTGATGGCAACCATGTCTCTGAGCTCTCTGAACTGACAAGGTAAGTCCTACACATGGATTTATCTGCACACAAGGACAAGGTACCACTGTGTACACATCTACACATGGCCACAGACCCACAGGCAGCCCCCACAACACCTTCCCTTCAGGGCATCACAAGAAAAACAAGCCACTGTGCTGAAACCACACTGATGCTCATTATTCTAACACCAGGGGAAGAAATATTAATGCAATAAAGGTTTAGAAAGAACCGAAGTACAAACCCTGCAATTTTACATCTGCAGTCCCATTTTACACACCGTGAAGGGACTAGTCCAGAATGGGGCAGATCGTGGTCCTGGATGTGGGGCTTGGCACTTATACCCGCTCTGTTTTATTGCAGAGAAGAAACATATGTAGAAACCATCAATCACCACAAGGCACCATTTCTGCTTTAGCATCACCATTGACTCAGGAGTGGAAAGCACACTTTTTAGCTCTGCAGTTCTAAAGTTTTAGGAGAATATACAAACTCTAAGACATGTTCCTTACCTCTCCCCTTCATTTCTTCTTTGAGAAATTCAGCTTATTTTCCCATTAATTATCATGCAGTAACTTCAGCTATGTGGGATTTTACAGAAGCAAATAAATTTCCTTCAAATATTTATTTTCATCTACTTCTCTACTAGTGACCACAATATCCTATTACGTCAAAATAATTCACCATTTAAAATGTAAGAAAGGTAATTAAAAATCAACTACCACTTAAATGATTAGCCATTAAAATATAATTAGAAATGTAATGTAAGATGTAAAATGCTGTTTAGGGACTTACTTTTTAAAATATTCATCATGGCTCAGAAAAATTCATGCCTCATGAATTTTCATGCCTCAGTGGTGTCTCAGTGGGTGACCTCTAGTTTGAAGGAAAAAGGAACACATCCACAAAACCAAAGGTGGGCTTCCCTCAGAACCAGAAGAGAGGACTCTGAGGAGGATCTGAGCAGTGACAGAGATGTGACTTTGGCATTCTGAGGTGGCATTTGTGCCAATGGTACTAGCATCACATCAGTGCCTTAATGGACCCAGAACTGCCTACGGCGGAGCAGGGACTTCAGAGTGAGGATGTCTCAAGCTTCCCTGAGTACGTACATGCTTCCCACTGAGTTCTTTTCTCTCTTTCTTTCTTCATTTCTCTCTCTCTCTCTCTCTCTCTCTCTCTCTCTCTCTCTCTCTCTCTCTCTCTGTCTGTCTCTCTCTCTCTCTCTTGAGACAAGGTTTTCTCTATGTAGCCCTGGCTGTCCTGGAACTCACTCTGTAGACCAGGCTGGCCTTGAGCTCAGAGATCTGTCTGGGTGGTATTAAAGGCATGCACCACTACTGCCCAGCCTCTGAGGGTTCTCTCTCTCTCTCTCTCTCTCTCTCTCTCTCTCTCTCTCTCTCTCTCTCTCTCTCTCTCTTTCTCTCTCTCTCTCTCTCTCGTGTGTGTTTGTATACACATAACTTATTTTACATCCTGATACATATGTGTGTGTGTGTATGTGTGTGTGTGTGTGTATGTGTGTGTGTGTACACATAATTTATTTTACATCCTGACTGCAGTTTCCTCTCCCTCCTCTCCTCCCAGTCTCTCACTCCTTCTCCATTTCTATTCAGGAAAGGACAGGTCTCCCATGGTTATCGACAAAATTGTAGTAAGACCAAGTACCTCCCCTTGTGTTTAGGCTGAGCAAGGCAACCTAGTATAAGGAACAGGATCCCTAAAGTCAGAAAACGAGTCAGAGACAGCCCCTGCTCCCACTGTTAGGAGTCCCACAAGAAGACTAAGCTACACAACTGTCACACACACATATATAGTAGGCCTAGGTCAGTCCCATGCAGGTTCCCTGACTCTCGTTTCAGTCTCTGTGAGCCCCTACGAACCCAGATTAGTTGATTCTGTGGGTTTTCTTGTGATATCCTTGACCCCTCTGGCCCCTACAACCCTTACAATCTATGATTATCATTAGGCATCATTACATTGACATTTTTTCCTCCAGTCGTGTTTGGTTCTATCCTAGGTCTCTGGGCCATTCAGCCTCTAGGTCCTTAGAATGTTGAAAAAAACAGTTATCACCTACACTGGTGAGTGTCTGGAAAAGGTATTTTCTTTCCAAGACCCTGGGACTCTATCAAATTAGTTTCTTTTGTGAAATCAGCTGGTCACTTTCAGAGAAAGGATCTGGTTATATAATGTGATGCTTAAGCTTATCATCACTTATTTGAAAGATGTTTCATATATAAGTCAGCCATCTTAAAGTTATCTTGAAATCCAGCATCTCTCCTGTTTTCTATTTGGAAGTTGTTTATCATGTTCCATCATGGTGGTGTGTGTGGAAGTGTTTGTTACAGATAGCTCCTGTCTTCAGGTATACAGTAGGAAGCCTCCACTGTTGAACAGTCCCAGAACTTTCTTAAGGTAAACTTAGAAGTTACTCCTTTGAACATATGAAATGTGACTACTTCTCCCAGCTTTCAACACTCTCTTGAGTCAAGACACTCTCTTGCATTCCCTACAGATTTTGTCTGTGATTTCCTTTCTCTGCAGAGCTACTAAAACAATAAAAAAAAAATTACTAGGATTATTTCCTAGGCCACCCTCAACCACCCATGTCCAGCCAATGGGTCTCATTTAGAAAAGGACTAAGTGTTCAAGGTCCATATGCAGGACCAACTACCTAGGCGCCCAACCAGAGCAGCTACTCAGGGTCCTGGATTCATAAGATCCCGATGCTTGGACTTAACATTTTGCATTGGAGCTCATCAGTTCTCACAATACCTCTTTGAATTTGAGTTTTAGAAACGAAGGCCAAACAGACAAGGAGGTGTGTGTTCAGGGCTTAGAACCTCAGTTCATGGGCAATTCTTCATCACATCAGTGCCTGCCTCCCAGGATGGGTTTGACTGCTTGCTCCCCACTCTTTTGATTACCAGCTTCCACCCAACCTCATCCTTTCTGCCTCTGACAACTGAGCAAAAGTCTGGCACCTGAGGAGGATCTGGACCTGGCTGGTAACCACAGTGCTTTGAAAAGTGATTAGGTTGAGGAAAGGAAGCCATCCCCCCACTCCCATAATCTCAGTACTGAGCATCTCTCAACAAAATAATTGAGATCCCTTGGGTACCACCTCTTATCCATTATGGGGTAGGAAAGCCCATGGGAAGGCTTCCCCGTACCCTGAGGACACAGTACAGCCCATTAGTCTACAGTCATTGGCAGGAGAAAGAATCCTGGAGTCAATGAACTTCCCATACATATCCAGAATGGAATCCCTTGATCTCATGAAGTGTGTGCTCATCTCCAAGTGTGCTCATTCACAGGGAGAGGCCATAAATAGCAAATAAAACACCATGATAGACTGAAAAGAAAAAAGGTTTTTAACTCTGTACCCTTAAACTATTTACTGTTTCTTGATTCTAAACATTTTTGTTTTGTACAGGGAATCCTTATGTGCTCAGTCTTCCTTATGTATCATCACTGGCCCTCCCTGCATCTCATCAGCTCCTGCCCTGATTTCCTCCAGTGTTCCTCTCAGGCAGCCCAGAGCTGAAGGTCAGAACATGTCAACCTCAGTCCTGGTATTCAAGCTCTCCTTTTCTGTCTCCCCTGCCAGAAACACTATGTCCCCCACCATTTCTTCACTTTGATGTCTTTTTGCCTCAAATATCACCCCCTAGAAACTAATTCCTAAGAATCACCATCTTCCCTGCATGGAATGGAGATGTGTGCCCCCCCCACTAATCAAGCTTTATCTCCTTACTCAGCTTTGCTTCTCTTTAGACCCCAAAGTCAGCTAACTCACAGTGGGCATGTGCTCTTCTGTATACTAGACTGACTGTATGTTGACGATTACAGAGGATTCTTTTCCTACCCTTGTTTTCAAGAAATCTGTGCTGAACAACACTAGGTGGTCTAGGCACAACTCATCGCAGAAGTGAGATGGGAGATGAGGCACCAGCAACCACTGAGTCCATTCCACCAGACTTCAGGGATGCTTTTAAAGGCAATCTAATCTTTCCCGTGCCCCACTGGGGCCATATGAACCAGCAGCCCAAGTTTGGAAGCAGTGGTTCCACAGATGCCTCCACTGTTTACAGCTTCCCGGCCAATTTCTCCAGCCCTGTGAACTGCTCTTGTTTTCCTTCAAGTCCATCAAATCCTGTTTAGCAGGAAACATTTGATGATGACGAGGAGATCTTCCAGTCTGTGTTCCTCTCTGCCATGACTAGACTAGTTTATAACTTATGTCACTTAAGGATTCTTGGAGTTATTCAAAGACACAATAAGTAAGCAATAGTAAATTAGCAGTCCCACAGTGAAGTCAGGGTCCCTGTGTTTGTAAGTTACACAGTTGTGTCCCTCCACAAAATGAACTTTGGGTCTGGGGCCACCAATGAGGCAGAAAAGAGTCTAATAAATAAATCACCAAAAACAATAAATAATTAAACAAATTAAATAAAACTATTAAGCAGAACAAAACAGGCAAACCTCTGTGGACATGGGACCATAGTCCAGTGTACTCTGTTTATACATCCTCAACTCAGCAAAGGATTGGTATTTAATACTCAAAGAATTCAGTCTCTTTGAGCAATTATACCTGCCTTATTTGAGGCCAGAGGAAGACCCTTCTAAAGGGAGCTATTGAGGTCATGTTTACCCTTGCAGGCAGGCTTCTGCGCTTCACTATCTTGTCATCATGAGCCATGTGCCTGGTAGGGAGGTCTGTAAATCACATCACTGGCCACAAGAGTGACAAGCTGTGCATGGAAATAAATAGCTAAGACACAGTGGGAAGAAGAAAGACTTTTTCAAGACATGTGTTCTTCTCAAGGAAGTATCTTCCAGAAAGAGTTAAGTTATTTTATGCTTTGCATAAAAAAACAAGGTCAAACGGGGATCGCCCAATGATGGAGAAATGGAAGAGATCTACATGAACAGCCTGGACATGAGTAGGGGTGGTGAGGGGCGAGGGTCAAGGGAAAGAGAGCTTGGGGGAGTGGGAGATCCCAGTTGGATCAGCAGCGGAGAGGGAGAACAGGGAATGGGAGACCATGGTGGATGGGGACCACAAGAAAATAGGAGGAAGTGGGGTGCTGGAGGGGCCCACAGAGATCCACGAAGATACCCCCACAGCAGACTACTGGCAATGGTCGAGATACAGCCCGATCTGACCTACTCTGGTGATGGCATGGCCAAACACCCTGGTTGTCGTGCTAGAAACCCCATCCAACTACTGAGGGATCTGGATGCAGAGGTCCATGGCTGGGCCCCGGGTGGATCTCTGGGAGTCCAATTAGCGAGAATGAGGAGGGTTTATATGAGTGAGAATTGTTGAGACCAAGGTTGGATGAAGCACAGGGACAGATGGCCGGATGAATGGAAACATATGAACTATGAACCAATGGCTGAGGGGTCACCAACTGGATCAGGCCCTCTGAATGGGTGAGACAGTTGATTGGCTTGATCTGTTTGGGAGGCATCCAGGCAGTGGGACCAGGTCCTGTGCTCATCGCATGAGTTGCCTGTTTGAAGCCTGGGGCCTATGCAGGATCGCTTGGCTCGGCCTGGGAGGAGGGGACTGGACCTGCCTGGACTGGGTCTACCAGGTTGATCTCAGTCCGTGGGGGAGGCTTTGCCCTGGGGGAGGTGGGAATGGGGGGTGGGCTGGGGGGAGGGGGGGTGGAGGGGGGAGAACGGGGAAATCCGTGGCTGATGTGTGGAACTGAATTGTATTGCAAAATAAAAATAAAAATTAAAAAAAAAAAACAGGGTCAAGTATTAGCCCCAACATCTCTGCCAGTGTTTGAGAATTTGCAATGCCTTTTTCTTGTCACAAGTAGACATGTGGTGTTGGCACAGTTCCATACAGGAAGAAAACTCCATAAATAACAGAAAACTGACCTAACAACCAGCACAAATGAATTTGGCTTGGTTCTTGAGTTCATCGAGGTCCTGTTTTCCAGGGCAGAGAACAAATAGTAATTGCCATTGACATTGATTTTCAGACCCCCATGTTTCAGCTGGTCTTTTAAGAACCAAGTCACCAACAGCATACAACTGTGTACATTGGCTACAATTGATTGGTTGGATTAACCATAACCCTGTAGGTCTTACGTGTGTTGCTATTTGTTTTCCTTTTTTTGTTCTGAAGTTCTTGTCTTCTCCCCTCTTATGATAAACCATCTTTAAAGTTACGTAGTTCATCAGGGTAATTGCCTTTTGCATAAAAATACAGCATTTGACAGACATGAGCCTTCTTGGCAAACTTCATCTGTGTGTATGTATATATGTACATATACATTAATGTAAGTGTGTGAATATACTCTACTTTATGGAATATGCATTTGAGTTAAGGCTGAGACAAGAGATGAATGAGGAGGAATGGTCAGGGTCAGCGGCAGCAGGCCACTTGTATGAATGAGCCTGGATATGCCTATTACAGAATTTCCTCTGGTCATTAATCCATACAAATTCATTATTTGAACCTTGTTTTTTCTCAGATGTTCATTAAGTCAGATATTTTCTATCCCAACATGCATAATTAAAATTTGAGCTGTTCATATAGCCCTGCTCTGTGTCATCATGTTGCCAAGTTAAATAGCACAGAATGTGGATCAACGTAACTGTATTGATAAAGGTAACACTCGGTGGCAAAACCACAGGCTGGAACTGGAGAACCTGCTTTCCTTGCTGGCTTCATGGACCATTTAAAATGCAAAGGAGAAACAATCATCACTCTAAGAGTCAATTCAATAAAGCATTAGTGCCACTTAGTCCCCTATGCAGACAGAAACTTTGTAATTAAGTCTCCAAGGAGACTTAATTAGAGCAAGCGCAGTCCATTTCATCCATCCATTTCACAAAACAATGCCTCCTCTACCACCCTTTCGCCAAATAGAAGATTCAACTCCATTTTTTATTGTTCTTACTAATCACATCTTTTATACTGACATGAATTAAAAAGAGCTTGGATCTGCTCTGTGTCAATAATTTCAACACTTTTGTATCTCTACTTTGGCTGTGATGAAACTTTTTATTGCCATCTGTTTGTCCCTAGACTTTCCATCCTCAAAGTGTTGAAATAGCCAGGTTTAATGGTTCATACCTATAATCCCAGGATACCGGAGAGTCTGGGGGAGGAGGATCCTAGGTTCAAGACCAGCCTGGGCTACCCAGTGAGTTTGACGGCACCTATTCTAAGCCCTTTTCATTCAGCCTCTCTCTAACCATTTTAGAAAGCAAAGCACCTCGCCTCTGTCACCATCTGTACTTCATTTTCATGTCACTCCTTCCTCTCAGAGAAGCAGGCACTTTTTCCTGTCTCCACCAGTATTTGTCAAACGAACAAATGAATGAGTGCCATGAATGGGAAGGACAGACAGGCATGACAACAAATGAAACATTTATATGAAGAGCAGATGGCAAAAAGGACAGACTTCGTGGAACAAGTGGCCTCTACATAGACGTCTGAAATTCAGTGGGGACTGACAAAATGACAAATATTAAGGTAGGCTCACTGTGTGATGGATGAGCAAAAGCTGACTGTGGTCCTCCAAGCACTACTTCCACAAGTCTATCCTGTGAGGGCATTGCCATCTCTCCGCTACTCCTTTCTCTGCTTCCAAAATGCCAAAGGTGTCCTACTCGGAGCTGAAAAGCAACCTTTCCTTCTAATCTTAGAGCAGACCTTGGCAAAGAAAACACTTCAACTGTATTAGCCACTACCATCTCACTGTCGCTGTTTATATATGAACCAAGAGTTGGCTATGCCCTAAGGACAGACTTAGTGGCATCCCTGCCAGAACCAGAGAGGATGGAAGCCCCATCAGGGGAGAAGCATCTCCTTTAAAGGATTGGAATCCCTTGCTAAGCAGTAGAACAGGGTGATCATTGCTACCATTTCATCTAGGCTCACACTCACTTCTCAAACATGCACCAGTTCAGGAGATTCTAGAAATTTTAAGAGGTGGTACCTAGCTGGAGAAAGTGGATTGCAGGGGTAATGGGTCTGAGGTTTATACCTTTTTCCCATTCTCTTCTGTTCTCTGATTGTCATTTATCATAAAATGAGGAACCTCCTCTAACACACACACACACACACACACACACACGCACACGCACACGCACACACACGCACCTCATGACGTTCTAGTCTTTCCAAGTGCATGAGACCAAATGACTCTGGCAGTGGCTCTCAATCTTCCTAAAGCTTACTATGGTTGGTGACGCCCAATCATAAAATTATTTTGTTGCTACTTCATAACTGTAATTTTACTACTTCCATGAATCGCAATAAATATCTGATATCCAGGATATCTGATACGAGACCCCCAAAGGGGTCACAACCCACAGGTTGAGAACTGCTAGACTATCAACTATGGGTTGATCTCTGACACTGACTCAAAACACATATTTACTTACTTCCCTAAATTATTTTGTCACAGCAATGAGAAAACTGGCTAAAGTGAAATAAAGAATGCTCCAAGATGCAGCTGTGCATTATTAAGGAAGATGTGTTTTACACTTGCTGTAGATATTTCAGACACTCTTCCTTGTTTCTAAAAGTGCTTAAAGCTTCACCTTGTCAGCAGACAGTCAGGGAAGAAACATGCCCATTGAGATTGTGATACACAGGATGAAAATTGTGACACACTGTAATCAGTAATAGTAATTGCTAATGTTTATTTTTTACATACCATGGGCAATACTTTAATGAAGATGTTTTATTGTAACTATTACCTCATTGTGACCCTTGCAAAGCCCTAGGAAATTGTATTCCCATTTTATAGAAGGAAAATCCACCCTGATTTCTCACATAACAGGAAATCAGGATGGCTTCTCTAGAATAGTCAAGCCAAGGAAAACAGGAGATCAGCAGAGAGCAGGGAAACCTGGCAGGAAATAACACCACTGGCCTCTTTATAATTCAGCACCAAGAATGTTTGCACTTACATGAGTCTCTAGTAATGTGGCAACTGTCTCACTTCTCAGAAATGCCCATGGTCCTTGAGGCTGACTTGCTTTCTCTTGCTTCTGACTCTAGATCTGTTCATAAACACTGCCACTTGAAGGTTGTCTTAATAGGAATTGTAGCCGTTGGCAGTTTACATGTGTGTAGTCTTGGTGCTCTGTAACTCCTGTGCACAGAGTTATAATTTCATTTTGATTATCTTATCATCCCGAAACAAGGGCAAATAAAAGTTTTTATTCCATTTTTATAGAGACAATTGAAGGTCAACGATGTCCTTAGTCACCGTTGTCGAACAGCACAACTGGGTGCCAACACCCCAAACTCAGGTTCTCCAGTCTAATACAGCTAAGTATTTTAATAAGATGGAGAGCTCGGGTCTCTAAAAAAGATAAAATTCAGTTTTATAGCCACATATTGGATATCCAAGGAATCTATAAGGACATACCACACACAGCAGAGATTGATGGTGAGCTGGAGTTTAGCCAACACCAAACATTCTCAGACTCTACTACAGTCAACTTCATGATTTCTTGGCATGATTTTCATATGCCAAGAAATAGGCTTTGGAAAAACTCAATGGGAATCTTCTGGCAAATGTTGTTTTCTTTGATACAGCTTTAATTCAGACTGCCTGGTGATTAGAAGAACTGTACCTTTAACATTTCACCTGAAAAGAGAATTCTGTGTGTTCTTTTATAAAATAACATCCAGTAGTCAAGGTTTGGGGCCATTTTTTTTTTAACCTGATAGAGAAAAGAATGAAGTCTCCTGAACTTGCCAAACTATCATCCTGATAGTTTACCAGAAAAGGAATTCAGACTGTAGTGGCCCGGATTCCCTGTGGAATGCCCCTCTGAGTCTGGGGAAATTCATGTCATCACTCTTCTCCCATTCAGGAGTCATGGATGTTTGTAGCTTCCATAGTCAGTCAGAGGTCACATGAGAACAAACAATGGAATTCCTGCTCCCAAGGACAGAGGAAGACTATGGTTTCATTTCCCGATCAGAATTCACACAGTTTCCACCTCAGACACTTGTTTTCCAAAGCATTGCTTGGATTTGAATGGTATGGTGTAGACACTCATTGCTGCTCTTCCTGTGGTTTCCAAGGGACTGGGATGTGACAAACAAAAACTACACCCTGCAGACTCAAACATGCAAGCTTCCAGCTTGAGAGTAAAGCCCTTGAAGAGCCCTGGACCCTTACTGCATACAATGCTGTGCTCATGTAAGACAAGTGCTTCATCACTGCAGATGCAACTTGGAACCCTGAGTGCTTTGCAGCTACAACTTGTAAGTCTTTAGGCCAGTAACAGTTGGCCAGTGTAGAGACATAGAAGATAAAGGTGTAGTTCTTGGAAACAACTGGGAAGATCTCACAATCTCTATTATTTTCTTAATGCCTTGAAAGCAGTAAGGAGAAGGCATCAACCACCACCTCAGAGAAACCTCCCTGGTCATGTATGCCATAAAAATACCTTCCTTTCCACACTCTCTGTCCTTCCCCTTGGTTATTGTGTCATGCTGGAAATACATAATTTCATTGCACGACAAATCACTTCCTGTGGGACACTCTTGCTCATTTGGTTGACATCTAGAATCCTCATATCACAAAATGATACCATCTCTGTGAATCAACCCTGTTATCTATATATCCATATTGCCAATGTTGGCCAAAAGAAAAAACAATAGAACAGAGGATAGCCATCCAGCTTGTTTAGCATTATCAGTTTGCATGGATATTCCCACAACCCCTTGTGATCTAAAGCCACCTTCTTCCCCTGCTGTCTTGTGTGAAACCAAGTTAGAAATTATCAGGGGCTATTCTTTATTTTTTGAACACCACCAAACTATCACTGATGCAAGGACAGAGCACCTCCTTTTCAGCTGCTAGGGAAAAGCACTTTTGGGAAGGGAACCCCCTTTTGGTGACCAGCTCACTTTGTTTTCATTCATTGGCAGCCATAATAAATAAATTAAATTAATTAATTAAAAGAACACTTGATGAAGAAATTGACTGCATCATGACTAATGACCAACTGGTCAGCATACTGAAAACTGCTCTTAGCACACCACCGATGTAAACCCTATGACTTCGGTGTAGCATGCTGGCTTCTCTCCTTCTTGTCTCTCCAGAATGCACACATGCCTTTTGTCACATGACACAGTGATGACAGTGCAATGCAGACTGCTGCATCTGATCTCTAGCCTAGGTCAAGACTCAGGGGGCAGCATGCTCCCTGTTCATGTCATATGTACAGGAGGAGGAGGACAGAGGAGGAACATCCACTGAGACATCATCATGGAGTCATTAGAGCTGTGTCATCCCATCCCAAAGAGCTCAATTTCCCCAAGAGATAGTAAGTGGTGTTCTCATTTTAAATATTAGAAAATGAAAGGTGAAAAAGCTCAATAAACTGACCAAATATCATACACTAAGCCTTGAATTTCTCTAAGCCTAGAGCCAAAAATCAAATCTTAGGCTCTTTCTACTGCACCCCTCTTCCCAAATCTGCAGCACAATCAGAAAGTGTTGGGAAATGCCTAAAGGTTAACATTTTTATCTTGAGAGCAAGAATAAGTCATAAGTTTACTTTAAACTTTCTTCTTATATATAGCACCTTGGAAAGAATGTGGGGTAAACTTAAGATAAGAAGCCGAGTAAGAATGTTCCAGGGGCAGTTTGATAAGATCTGGAAATAGGCATGTCTCAGCTAGGATATCTTGGATATTTTTTAAAGACAAAAAAACAAAAAACCTAGCTGTGGAAACCACCTGGGAACTTTGGGAGCTCTTCCACTGACAAGGTTTTTAGAGGCTTACTTGAAGAGTATGGATTGAAAATGTATCATAAACAAACAAATGCCCTGAAAGCTAAAGGACAAAGAGTACTTGTTGAGACACAAGAGGGGCCTCTATCTTTTAACTTCCTACTCTGTTCCAGAGACCTGGGACATGACAGTACCCATCAAATTTAGTTCCCATACCAGAATTCCAGTTTGATGGTTGGAGAGAAAGGACTGTGCACTCTGATTCCATAATAGAATGCAGGCACCTAGAGTTGTCTTCTGCGAGGACACACAGTAGCGTAGAGCTACACGGGTAGAAATCAGAGTGATATCCAGAGGTGGGAAGGAGACAAACAGACCAGAGATGTTTAATGTCCACTGGGAGTACTACCATGAAATTTAAGGAATAGCATCCCAAGTGCTGTAGCCATCAAATACTTAGTGAGAGCCTATGATAGGCCAGGTAGTAAGTCAGTGATATTAGAGACAGAAGGCCATATACAGATTCTTATAAGAGGACACACAGGCCAGGCGGTGATGGCACACACCTTTAATTCCAGTACTCGGCAGGCAGAGCCAGGCAGATCTCTGTGAGTTCGAGGCCAGCCTGGTCTACAGAGTGAGATCCAGGACGGGTACCAAAACTACACAGAGAAACTCTGTCTCGAAAAACCAAAAATAAAAGAGGGCACACAGAACACAGGAGTCAATCATTAGAAAAGTAAATGATGTCACTAATTTACCTATGTCAAGGGTTAGATAGATGGTGCATATTACAAGGCTTTGAGATTCAGAGAATGGAGAGATCGATGAATCCAAAAGGATTAGAAAAGTTATCCCAAGGGTAAGTAACTTTAAATACTATGCATTGAGCACTAGACTGGCAAAAGAGAATCTTGCTAGGCCCATAAAATGGTCTGAGCAGAAGCAAGGAGATTCATTATACAAGGTAGCTTTAGGAACTAGTGCATCAGGGGTCTAGGAAAAAGAATTCACATAAAGTGCCATTCCTGAATGGAAGCTATATTTAAAATGTACCAACATGGAGGCCTTTCCTTCATTACCTGACCTCAATCACTTACTCAGCAGTACTCAAGACCAGGGAGTGAAGAAAAGAAGGCGCTCCCTCTGCAGGGCTGTGGGGCTGGGTTCAAATAGGGCAGTAATGGTGTAAGAGAAATGAAGCAGAACTAACCCTGAGACAGGCTGGCATCAAACGCCAAGGTCCCAAGTACCTTCCTAGACCTTGGCCACTTGGCTTGGCCCAAACTTAGCCAGTTCGTTATCAGTTTCCCCAATGCCCTGGGCTACTCCAACTCCCTTCATCCTCTCTTCTCCTCCTTCTTGCCATCCCTCAGTAATACTGCCTCTCCCCAACCTGCACAGGAGGATTAGTGGATCCAGTACAGGGAAAGAGTCTCTTGCACACTGGCTCATCAATGCAGAGTCTTTTTCCAGCAGCTTGATTTACACCAGAATCAAATAGCTCTGACCCTGACTTTTCTTGTCTTCAAAGTGTTTACTTCCTTTAAGGCAGTGGTTCTCAACCTTCCTAATGATGCGAACCTTTAATACAGTTCCTCATGTTGTGGTGACCCTAGCCATAAAATTATTTTGTTGCTATTTCACAACCGTAATTTTGCTACTATTATAAATAGTAATGTAAGTGTCTGATATACAAAATATTTAATGTGAGACTCCTGTGAAAAAGGTCATTCGACCCCAAAAGTGGTCACAACCCACAGATTGAGAACCTCTGCTTTAAGGGCCACTACTGATACTAAGAAAATAAAACAAAACAATGTGTCTGGGTTTTGTGAATAATACTGCAGTGAGCAGTGCTAATGTTCATTGTGATGATGTGTGTTCAGTGTACTAATATTTCTTCCATACTCTCATTTCAACTTGAAATTCTAGAAAGAAAATGCCTACTTGGTTTGCTCAACCTCCCCATTCTGTCTCCCCTCCAGGCCCATGTTAAGTCCTAACTATTCTGAAAATGCCTCCCGTTGCTCTAGGTATCCCCTCATCGGGCTCTGATCCCTGAGTTCCCTAGTGATGCTTAGCTGTTAGCAGGGCATCTTCAGGGCTGGCACTAGAACGACCATGAGCCCACATGTGGGTTACCCCTTCTCTAGAGGCTAGCACTGGCCCACCACCTGCAAGATGGTATCAACAATAGGTAAATATAGATGTAAACTTTTCCCCAAAACAGTGTAAAATGTTGACTCATCTGCTTTTAAAATCAAAGTATTATAAAATGCAGATCCTTTGTGTGTGTGTGTGTGTGTGTGTGTGTGTGTGTGTGTGTGTGCGTGTGTGTGTGAATTTAAAAAATCAGAATCTGACCATCTTCTAAATGTGCCATAAGGATCTGGGTAAATGACAGACTTCTAACATGCAGACCCTGCTTACTGAATACTGAGTACTGAATATTATCTACTATAATATTTAATATCTAACACCACCCTAGACATTTTGTTTTTACCATCTCAGTCAAGTCTGAGAATGGACCCATGTGATTATACTGATTTTGATAAGAAGTGTCTCTACAAAAGCCTTGGGTGCCTGATGGTAGACCTTTAGGAAGAGGTTGGATCATGAAGGCTTTGACCTCTATGAATGGATTCCTAGCTTAATAGCATTGTTGGGAAGGTAGAAACTACCAAGATCAGGCTCATCTAGAAGCAGGTCATTGGGGTTATGTCTTTCAGGGTTATATTTTGTCCTCAACTCTGTCTCTCTCTGTTTCCCATCTCTCAGGAGATGTGCAGTTGAGTTCCACACACCCTTCCTGTGATATTTCACTCATCCACAGGTCAGAACACGTGGAGACCACAGGCTGTAAGCTCTGAAATCATGAGCCAAAATGCAACTGCATCCTTCAAAGTTGATTCTTTCAGATGCTTTTTGCCACATTCATGGAAACCAGTACCACTGTGTATATTTACATCTGTTTCACATTAAAAGAAACTTCTCGGCATTGAGTACTCTATTTAAAATCTCGTAGCCAGTCAGTGCTAGACTTAACATTGCACCCAGTTCTGTAAAGCCCAAATCACGTGCTCTTAGTAAAAAAACAATTTCCTTGGCTTGACTAAGAATTTTTCTTTTAAGGCCTTTGGCCCTACTGAATTTCCCCACCAACAGTCTTTGTCTCTGAGATTTTGACTACAAGAGTCTTACCTCTTCTAAGCATCCCATTCCTAAGCAAGTACCTTCCAATTCAGCAGAATAATGTCTCCGTCCCAAAGATGTTCACGTCTTTATCCACAGAGCTGGTGTGGATGCTATCTCTGCTAAATGGCGGGGGAGAGGCAATTAAAGACAGCAGACAGAAGTAAGATGGCTACCAGGTGGTTTGGGTATGAAGGGACTCAAGAGCCCAATACAATCACAGAGATTTCATGATTGAAAGAATGAAACAGGAGAAACTGAGAAAGAAATGTGACAACAAAAATCAGAAAACAAATAAGAACACTGTCGTTGCCAGAAAGGTTCCCAAGCCACGGGACACGGGCAGCTTCTAGAAACTGGAAAAAGAAAAGAAATATACTTCCCCTAGAACTCCTGGCAAGAATGCTTGGCTTCACTCCAGTGAGACCCACTTCATACCTTTGACCTCCAGAACTATGAGGTAATGAATTTAGTGAGGCCTGGTGGCATAGGCCTATAATCCAAGCTACTCAGAGACTGAGACAGAAAGATCATGGGTTCAAGACCAGCCTGGGCAACTTAGTGAGAACCTATCTTAAAACAAAAAGTAAGTGGAGGACTCAGTGGTAGAATACTTGCCTGGCATACACAGGACCTCATGTTAACCTTCACAGCATGGTAACTAGCAAACTACCTAAATAACCATGCTGTCTGGAGCCACCAAATTTATTGTTTGTTTCAAAAGTTTTTGGAAGCTTTGTGCCTTCCTATGAGAACAAACAAGGCCAGGTCACAGTCTTAGAGCCTTGTGACATCTCACACTATAGAGAAATCTTTGTGACTAAACCCTAGAGACGGAGACATCACAAATTGTTCCCACAATTAAACCGAAGAATGTTGAAAAGTTAATTCAAATTTTTCACAAAGAAAGGACAGAATCTGGCCTCCTGGCTTCTCTCCTGGGCTCAAACACAGTGTGTTGTCATGTTCCACTAAAGTTCTGGTTAGCTGAGATTTCCTATGGAGGAATATGTTCTGGCTAGTTCCCCTGTGATGCTGCCCTCTGGTACAATCAAGAGGTGCCAGCGAGGTGCGGGCCAGCTGCTGGGCCCACGCCCCCTCTCATACAAACCACACGCACAAATAGGAAGAAGGCTTCCTTCCGGGACTGTCATTTCCTAGCCAGCAAGTCTTGGGTTTCACTTCAGTGGTTAAGGATGTGTCACCCAGGCGCCTTAGCATGGGGCGCTTCCAACCTTCAATTAAAGAACTGTCATTTACTCTATATATTAACATCCAGAACAATAAACACACTGCAAGGTGGTCATTAGAGACAGCCATAATCCATGGCCTGCTGTGTATTGATGTCAACCCCACTGCGTTTGACAACTGAAATAATCCCAAAGAGAACATGTGCTTTCAAAGCCAGCACTCCACTGAGGATAGCCACCCCTGGCTGCCTTCCATCATCCCCCCTCCATCTTGATTCAACCACAGAGTTTTAAACCCTTTGTCTTTTACAGAAAGACAACCACTTCTCATGCTGAGCATTGTACTATACTGGTTTTCATTGATGGGACCTAGTGGGAAATCTTTACTGCAGGCTCATAAAAACAGATTCAGGTTGTTATGATTCCTAATCTAAAGGATGTCATGACGCCATAGAGCTGAAGACATACTGGAAAATCCAACCAATTAAACGAGCAAAGCAACCTTGAGCTCTTGGTGCAGGCAGGAAATAGAGACGATACCGTAGATAGAAAGGCTGATGGACACTCTCGCAGCCTCTTCGTAGAAAGTGAGCTCTTTTCTTTTTTCACTACAGCCCGTGTTTTTTACATCCTTTCCACACAGCACAACTGCAAGTCCCACTGGTGCAGCCACCCAAACTTCTGCATCAGAATGCAGGGAAGGAGACGCATACTGTGCACTGAGAGATTGCATGGGAGGCATGTGCCTGAACGGTCCAGGTGATATAAAGAAAGGTCTAAATGTTAAATTGGAAAGCAAGGAAAAGAAGTGAGCTTTCTCAGCAGCCCAGAGCACTCTGGGACTCAAAAAATTCATAAATGGGTTAAAGAGGGGGTGCTTATCTCTCTTCATGGAGCTGCGGCAATTGTCCACTGGGCCACTGGGGGTGGGGTCTCAGTAGGAAATATTCCTGGGAGGGAAAATTATGTTGGTTATTGCATACAATATACAGCATCCCTCCTGGTTATTGCTTCTTGATAGGCATGGGCCACCCTCAGGCCTCCTCATCCAGAGGCTGCCTCTGGGCTGAGTCATAAGGCTCTGGTCAGTGTGAGCAGAGCCAGCAAGTTCAACTGGTAGGTATCAGCAGAGCCAGCAGGTTGGCACGACTCACAGGGAAACTTGAAGTTCCTAGCATCCTACAGCTGCAGCCTTCCTCAGAAAGAAGCTAGAGAAGACACATGCATGTCAACCTTTAAATATGTGTGCATCTTTAGAGGAGTTACCCTTCTTCTAAGTTATGTTGCCTTTTTATTGGTAATGTGTTATTTTTATGTGTGAGAATATATATAGTTGTTTATGTGAGAGGTGTGCATGTGTGAGTGGGAGACAGAAGTTGGGAGGCAGTCTTTAAGAAACAGCATCCTTAGGACATTCCTAGCAATGTCTTACCCTGCCCCCACTTTTTGACAGCATCTCTCATTGGTCTGGAGCTCACTAATTAGTCCAGACTGTCAAGCCAGTGAGCCCCAAGGATCCTCCTGTCTCTGCCTCCCGGAAACTGGGATTACAAGCATGAGTCACCATATTCCAGCCTTTTTATGTGGGTTCTGAGTATCACATTCAGTCCACTTGGCTTGTATGGCAAACAATTTTACCAACTGAGCCATCACTCCAGACCTATGGGTGTGTGGGAGGTGGGGGGAGGTGTGCGGCGCGTGCATGTGCAAGCACAGTGTTATTTAATAAAGTCTGCAAAAGCAGACCTGAAAGAATTGTACACCATTCCTTTTCTCTGGTCATGGATTCTTCAAATGTTCTAGAAAGGACTATGCCCATGCCCTGTTGGGAAGGCTGTATTTACAATTACAAACAGCTAAGCACACTTTCTTAATTCCAGGGCCCTGCCATGAGCAAGGGAAGAGAAAGTGTGAGGCAAACTGATGAGACTTCTGGGTTTTCTGGAGAACTTAATAGATTTTTGCAGACCTAGCATGGGTCTCTAAGATCTTCAGAAATCACAGCCCTTTGCAAACTTTTCTGGCCAGCTCTACTGATCAGGTTTTTCTATGCATTGTCGCCACCTGCTGGGAAATCCTAGGATTGGCTTCTGGTGCCATGTAGGGTGGACACCTGGCCAGTACAGGGAGGTGTGAGGGATGAGACTTGTCAAGTTCATGCCATGACTTTCATTCCAGAGTGGGTCACTAACCTGGCCTTGGCACACAGGAATCTGAGTTTTAATACTCTTCTGGAGACCTAAAGTCTACATTCCCTCTGGTAACTCATCTGAGTGTTGAATCACCTTCTCTCCAAAATATTTTCCCTTTGGGATCTCAATGATATTTCTGTTTAGGTTAATTTCCTACTGATGTGTTTTGATCAGGAATGAAAAACCAACTGCTTCCAGTTCTCTGTGGGGAAACCCTTTGCATGCCTTCAGAAAGAGTCATGAATGTGCCTAGTTTCTCTGCAAAGGTCTTCAGATTTGTTTTTCTTTAAATTGACTTTGTTTGGCCCAATTGAAAATGTACTCATCATTTCTATAGCTCTTTCCTAAATACTTCCAACATCCCTATCTTTTCCCATACCAGGACGACATGACACCCTTGTGAGGAATCTTCCTAAAGGCAAATACAACGATGTTTGTTCATGCCAGTATCGCATGAACTCAGATCATCCTCTTGGAAAATATTTTCTCAGTATCTTTGTGAGACACACAGGTAAGGTCCACGTGGGAGACAGGATGAATTAGTTACTGATAAACTTGCCAGGGAGAGAGGAAGCAATACAACCATGTCTGTGTGCAATGTGCACAATCACACTGATACATGAGAGGAACAGCCACAGGGCTGTGAGAGGCCAGTGAAAGGAAAGAATGCTTTTAGCCAGGGCACATGGAAGGCTTCACAGAACCAGAGGGACTGGAGAGCTCCTTGAAGAATATGCAGACTTCAGTTGGACTGAAAAGAAAGGGGCTAGGAGAGCCAACAGTCTGAGGAACACTCTGGAGCAGTGGACCTGGGTGGGGATATGAAGTGCTGTATGTGGCCACATTGGGGTGAGTCATGGGGCAATAAGGGAAAGGTGGATGGGATGGATTGTGAAGATGTCTCCCACAATGGGAGCCATTCAAGAATCCAGGTCCTCTGCTCATTTCAGGTTTTATATTTGATTTTATCAACTTGGAGACAACTCTGTATCTCTCTCAGCTGCTCTCAGTGTCACTTGGTCCCCATCCAGTACTGGGTTTTGAATCGCTGCTAGCAGCTGCAGACTGGCCATCACTCAGGTTTTCCCCTACCTCTGGGCATCCTGTGTGACACTAACCTGACCCGACTCCTTCCTTGTCCAACCCTTCAGAAGACAAGTGCCAGCTGACCAGTCACTCCTGGCTTCTTTGCCTGACACTGTGTCTGTAATAATTCTTTTCCTTCGGTAGAGGTAGAAATGTGGGTCATCAGGCAGTGAGACCCTGGACAAGTTATCTGTCATTGTAGCTTCAATGTTCTCATCTTTAAGGAGAGGGAGTCCACTTTCTGGAGCTTATATCCCTGTCCATAGCCACTCTAGCCATTTTTGTGGGCTAAGTTTAGCTTCCCTGGAAGAATTTGCTTCTGAAAATGGAGTTTGAAACAAACTGGATCTGTTACGCATTCAACCTGCTTTGAGTTATGTGTTTCCAAACAGGAGAAGAAGAAAGGAGGAGATGAGAAGCAGGCCTGGCTTCCCTTCTTGCCAAACTGTCTCTCTTCCAGGAGATACTTTTAAAGACAAAGAGAAAATGATGGATCTGAAACTACAAAAAAGAAAAAGGAATGAACTGCAGGTGGCATCCAGCAATGCTTCAGCCAAGCTCTCCATCCTCCACAGTTTGAGTCCCTACACGGACCTCGCTTGATTGAGTCTGTCAATAGGGGCAAGGCACTTCCCCTCTGTGGTCCTCACTGGAGCCAGTGCCCTGGTTTTAATTAATTCTTCTGATAATCCTGTAAAGTTGGGTGCTATCCACCCCAGTGTACAGACAGGAAAACTAAGGCTTTGAGTTTTCCATGCCTCATACCGAGTGGACCTGACAAACCATTCTCCTGTGACCTTTCTTGAACTAGAGGAATCAAAATTAGACTGTTCAGATACATAGAGCCTTCTAACAAATTAACTTACAGATCTTATAAGAGTGGCATCATAAGACACAAGAGGAAAATGATGTCTGCATTTGTCATCCTGGACCTTGGAAGCCTGCAGCTAATTAGCAGTCACAGCAACAAGCTTCTCAGGAAGAATAATTTCCATTCCTGGGCCTGAAGCCTAGCCAACCATGTGGCTTAAGAAGATGTAGAATGGGAAGGGATGGTAACCACAGGGGGGGGGGGGAGCGATGGCAGCTGGGTAGTCAAGAAGAGACTCTACAGGGGGTGACAGCTTTCATCCCAACTGGCCATTTCTGCTCACTTCCAAAGACAGGGAATCAAAAACATATTGATGGTTCCAACCTTACTTCAACAACAGAGGAGTCTTTAAAATGCCACTGAGTTTAAAAAATTAAAAAAGCCTTGGGATTTGAGAGAGGACCCACAGGAATGTGGTATGGACTCCTCTTTTTTTTTTTTTTAAATACTGCACATTCTTCTTTCACATTCTATGATTTAAATGAGTTTTACAACCAGCTGGAGCAGATTCTAAGATCTTTTCAAGTTCTGACTTCCTCCATACTTGGCCCATAGGAGGCCAACGAGTATGTGTTAATGGATCGACCAACAGCTATGCTTCAGGCCCTGGCATCCCTAACGTCTAGAAAGCCCTTTTCTTACTGTGATCAGCACTGTTTTCATTCTGGATACCCAGCTTAGCCCAGCCCAAAGCCCTCCCCAGTTAGACTATGCAATAGCAGGTCAGTTCTTAATTCACAATGCTGATAGAAGAGAATGCTTTATTTCTTCTGTAAGGGGAGAATCCACATTCTGTCACTCTTGGTTATAGCTACCATTTCTCATGTATTGAATTTTCAAAGAACTCTAAGTCCTTCATCTTATCTGCCCCACACAAGGATGCTTGAAAACAGGCAGGTTTCTTTGGTTACAAATAACAGAAGCCTAGTGTGATAGAGCTTAACTGGAAATAAAACTCAGACAACCAGGAAAGAATGGAGGACGGATTTCAAGGGCTCAGAAATAGGGATAAATAAATGTGATCTCCTCCCACCTCTCTCTACCTCCCTCCTTCATTTCCCCTCTCCCTGCCTTCCATTTTACTCTCCATAACTTATCTCTGCTTATATATTCTCCCACCATACCTCCTATTTCATTTGACTGACTCGTGAAGTGCAGGGCAGAAATATTACTTTCTCTTATCAATGTCTAAGGGTTTCACAAACTTGAAGTAAGAAACAAATAATTCTCCCAAGGAAAAGCAAGTTCTGTATCCAAACAGAAAGAAGGGAACTGGAAGCATCCAAAAGCCAGCTCTCCACCTCAGCAGGGTGTAATCAATTACTCTCCTCTGAACACCACATTGACACTGAAGCTCGTACAGCTGCTCAGCTCTTCAGTGCAGCCACATGCTGCTCCTCAGCAGATTCAAGGTGAGAAACCAAGGTTCCCCGTGTTCTCTCCCCCGTGGCCTGCTTCAATAAACACCAGCCTATGAAAGATTGGTTAAAGCCTCCTCTAATCCAATGCTTCTCTTCCTTTTGGGAATATTTAGGATAAAAGATAAATATCCTTCAAAAAATGAAGCTACCACTCAATTATTTTTATAATGTAGCCTGGAAATCTACTAAAATAGCAATTACAACCACAACATTGGACCATCAGGGAGTGCTCACTACGTGCAAGAACCATTTTTCAGGGACTTGTATGTGTTAACTCCCAGCTCCATGGGACTAATGATCACTGAATGCTTGGAAAACTAAGGCTGAGAGGTCAAGTCACATGTAAAGTCACAGGTAGGTAGCAAGAGGATTCGAGCTCCTGATTGCAGGCCGATCTGGACTCCTATCTACTTGCTACACACCTCTGTAGCTGCTCTCCCTGAGGATTGATTAAAATACTCCTGTGGCATTGCAAGATATGGGCTTTTCCTGACTTGGGCTTACATCACTAGTACTTTTTGGTTATCTTTGAAAGTGAAAGAAATTGAAAAAAATGGAAGAAATTTGATCTGTATGTCAGAGATGTGCTCTGTAGCCAGATTAGATATCCCCCAAACAGTTACATCAACTCATTTTTTTTCCTTTCTCCCGGGTCATTTTGCATTGATCTTGAGTCCCTCCTGAATCTCTCTGACTTGGCAAAACCCAGGTCACCGTATGATCCCACTGAATCATGGTCTTCTCTTTCTAGTTTCTTTCTTCTGCTGGGAACTAAATCACCGACTCCTCTACATTGTAGCACTGACACGTGCTGCTGCTCTTCCAAATTTGCCTTCTTCCTGAATGTCCTAGCAAGACTGTGAAGATCTCCAGAAAGAAGACTTACTGGTCTCACTGGGGTTTGAGTCTCCATTGCCCAGTGTAGAGATGGTAGTGGGAGACATTCAGTGTTACTAGTGAGCGAATAAGTCAATGCAAGTTAGAACACACATGAACACAATGTAATTACTTGATGGGAAGATCCAACAGTAATTCCAAGGTTATAGCCAGTTCTTTCTTATGTTGCTTAGAGGTGTACCAAGACTGAAGTTTTGAGATGAAAACCAATGGCCTTGGAGTGGAATCAAAAGAAACAGTCCATGTTCAGTCCCTATCATTGTTATGTCTAGAATGCCAAAGGGAGAAGAAAGAAGGAATAAACACAATCCAAACCATGTAACTACTGGGAGCCTGTAATCAAATTATTTTGGTCACCTCCTCTCGGTCCTAACCACAGGAGTCCACTTCTAAGCATAGGTCTGAAGGTAACCTGACCTATGTCAAACCCAGAGTTCTGCTGGGTGTATTTCTTCAGCTATATCCTCAAGTAACTGATTAGCTCTCTCAGGGGTGTGGGCCAAACAGCCGGTCTTGCTTTCCGACTATCCTCCTCAGGCCACTGGAACCAGACCTCCTTCTAGCTGCACGATACATTCCTGCATGGTCTCTGTTAGAACATACTCCACAGAGAGTTTCTACTTTGAGCACCTAGACATCCAACCTCCCTCACCCTCTCCATCTCCCTTCCCTCCCCCTCTCTAACATTAGACACTAACGTAATATACTTTCTTTTGTGGGGGTAGCCAATTCTTGGATTGGATCTGATTCCCACTCCACAGGAAAGAATGATCGCCTGGTACTGTGAACCCAGACAAAAACTCATGGCTGGAGAGGTCATGAGTTTTATGGAGAATTGACTATGGTTGTTTAATTGACATGGCACCATTCTTCAATCTAAATAGTTGTGTTTCTATCCATGAATGCTAATTGCCCTCAACCTTGGTCAGGGAAGCTTCTCTTTGCAGTAAACAGTGGTGTATTCAGAGATTGCTCAAGGTATGGAGAATAGGTGGCAGTTGAGCACTCGGTCCTAAACAGGACATTATGTCACCCCCTCTAAGGCTCAGGAAATACTGCAGAAGAGGAAGGAAGAATGTAAGAACCAGAAGATAAGAAAAATATCTGTGGAATGCTCTCTTCTAGGCATGACACAGCCATTGAAAACATAGTCTCATCGAGCCTGCACAGGCCTGGGCCTGCCAATAATCAGTCCTGGGTTGGAGAAGGCAGAAGGGGTCATTCCTGATGAACTATTGTCTTCCAGTGGGCGATTGTCTTCAGTTGTCTACCTTCACGTATCGAATGGACAGTTCCATGTCCATAGTCATACAAATGGCCCTGGTGAAACTTAGAGAATTGCAAAAGAAAAAAAAGACATGAGAATAAGAAAGGAACTTGGGAGTGGTGAAGTGGTTGACAGGGTGGGAGGGAGGAAAGAAGGTGGGAATGAGAATAATTAGCATTCAATATGCACATTGATGAAACTGTCAAATAACCAACTTAATTAGAAAGAAGAAAAATGAGTAAGCCAAAAACAGAACTTTCTGTTTTAGGATTTAGAAGTCAAGATTCAGCATGGCATAGCTTAACCACCTTAAAGACTAGAGTAAATAAAAGGAGCACCTGTCATTTATAAGAGGGGGATATTTTAAGTTAAAGTGGGTAATATCAGATCTCAGCTTAGATATGGTATTAGGCAGGGTTCTTAGATAAACAGAACCCATAAAATGAACAAATATATGTCAGCAGGGAATTTATTAGATTGGCTTACAGGATGTGATCTAAGCATTTCCCAATGGCTGTCTTCATGCTGGAGAGGCTGTGAATCCAGGGCTATTCAGTCCACAAGCCAGATACCTCAGTGGTCCCAAGTATGTCTCTGAAGGCCTGGAAGATTCCTGGAGCCTATGAGTGTTTGTGTGTGTGTGTGTGTGTGCGTGTGTCTGTGTGTGTGTGTGTGTGTGTGTGTGTGTGTGTGTGTATACAGTCTATAAATATTCAGGAAGGCAGAAGAAGCAAGGTGTTAATGTCACCAAATAATAGCATTAGCCATGGTGGCCAAAGCAGCCAGACACCAGAGGAGATAAATTCCAGTAGATAAACTTGCTAGCACAACATAAAGGCAAGGAGGCAGAGTCTAAATCTTTCTTTTCTCTTCCTTTTATCTGGGTTCTCACTAGAAGTTGCAGCCCATATTTAGGGTGGGTCTTCCCATTTCAGTTGAACTGATCAAGAAAATATATAATAATGAATAAATATTTTCTTTATGAATATGTAAAATGCATATAAGATAAAATATAGTGTAGTATACAATTATTTGTGATATTATCATAACACTAAATAATGTAATAAAATACATTCTTTTTCATGTACTGTATTATAATAGTATTATATATAATTGTATATAATGTACAACATATAACCATGTTCTGAATTTGCTGACAAGTTATGGATTCTGTAAATGCATTGAAATATCTTAAGTTCAATACTGACTTACAACAAAGGGACAGAGAGGACCATGAATGAAAGCAGAGCCTCCTGCCCAAGATGAGTCTCTTGGACCCTAAATGCCAAGAGTGGTGTCTATGCACAAACTCACACAATCCTCAGTCACATTTTTCCCTGGGAGTTCTCATCATGTCTGCATGCTCATCTCAAGGCCAGGCTATTGACAGGCCAGCTGGCCTGCTCACAGAGCTGGACATTTATTAGCATGTCTGTGGGCCTGTTACATGTGTACCCAACTATTCCAAAGTACTTGCTAAATGAAGAGAATACTACCATGTACTGGTCTCTGAGTAAGAGCTGTTTTTCTCTCAAATGATTCAACTTCTAACATCAACACAAAAGCTAATACTGATTTAATAATCAACAATTGGTTCCCGTTCAACTTAGAGCCATGATTTCAGCTTCCACCTTGTGGCCCAAACCAGACTAGTATCTGACATCACGTGACAACTGAAGGAAGACTGCAAAGGTCTCAACTTGTATGTACCATCAGCCTATACTTCCTCCAAATGGTAAAACTTGTGATACAGGTTAAGCTGCACTAGAATTTCCCAAGCCGAATGCCTGGAATATGGGTAGTAATGAATTAGCTTGTCAATTGATGCCAGAAGCCAAGGGTGAAATTCTCTTCCTTATGGATCTAGGCTCTCCTCTTCCATTCATAACATTACACATGTTTACAAAGGTTCCACCTACCCTTGAGGAGCCCAGGGAATTAGAATCGAGAGACTCACTGGTCTAATCCCTTCCTTTGATTTATTAGCCATCAGGGTGAAGAGTTACGCTTACTCCAGCAGGACGCTAGAGCTCCAGGAAGGACTCGCTCCCGCATCAGGCCAGCTCTAACTGCTATTTACGACACCAGTCTTTGAAGAGGAATCTTGACTAGGGTGAACTTTCTCCTTTGTCTCTGTCCTTTTCATCATCACTGCCACCATGGACCTCTCATTATGTCCCTGTTTACTTTGTGCTTTGCTAAATGTCATCCATAGGACATATGCAGGCTATTTTGGTAGCATTGTGCACAGAGAAAATGTTTTGCTCAAGCTCCACCTTTGGTTCACGCTGCCTGGAGCCTGCTGAAGTTAATTGAATTGGAGAGAGAAAGCAAACAGACCAAGAAGAAAGAGATCGTTATGGCTTGAAATCTACCACTCCTTCCCTGCATGCATCCATCTCTTTCTCTCCCCTCCCCAACAGTTAGACTTCTATAGCATCCGCCCAAGTCATTCTAGAAGCAGAATAAGAATCTTGTGGAGCAGCTATGATATCAGAGCCATCCATTATTACAGGCTTAAATTGGAGAGCCTGAGGGAGAGAGCTCTGTGTGCCACTAATTATAATATGGCTATAAAATCTTTTCTGTAATAAGCAATTTTCCACAAAAACAACATTTCTAAGTCTTCTGGGATGCAGCCAAAACATAATTTGAATTTCTTGTCCACTTTTTAAATAGGAAACTTCAAACTCCCTAAGCATTATACAGTTACAATCTTGAATTGTTTGATTTTCAGTAGAAAACTCATTGGGGAAAAGAATTCATTTCATCGTGGACCTTTTGGTTTAGCCTCCATGAGGCTGCAGAATGTCTGCTAATAGTCCACATATCTATGAAGAGTCTTTGAATGGAGAAAAAATATTGCCTGTTGTCTGCTTTTCCTGGAAATAAGACATGCTGCTTTTATTCTATACTGGAAATAAAGAATTGAGAAAAAATATTAAGAAGTCTATTCTTGGGCCAAGGAGCTAGATCAGTGGGTAAAAACACTTGACCTGCAAGACTGACCACTTGAGTTTGATCACCAGAACCCACATTTTTAAAATGCCGGATGTGGGACTGCCAGGAGAGTTCATCAGGTAAAGGTACTTGCCACCAAGCTTGACTGCTTGAGTTCAGTCTTTGGATCCTACCAGGAAGAAGCAGAAAACTAATTCCTGGAAAGCAAGTTGTTCTCTGACTTCCATATGTGTGTGATGGCACATACACAAGCACACACACACACACACACACACACACACACACACACACACACAGAGAGAGAGAGAGAGAGAGAGAGAGAGAGAATAAATAAATAAATAAATAAATAAATAAATAAATAAATAAATAAAATGTTAAGTCAGAAAAGTCAGATAGAGTGGAATGCATCCATAATCACCATAGTCCTAAGGCAAGATGGGATGCAGAGACTATAGGATCAGCTGGACGTTTTGGGGCTGGTATAAAATGCAGGGGGAGAAACAAGAGAGACTCTGCCTCAAACAACAAGGAAGAATGAGAGAGCTGACTCCTGAGAAGTGCTGTGACCCCTCACCCTCATGCACATTCACACTTACTCAAACATGTGTTAAATAAAATACTTAATAAACAAAAAGTCTACTCTTTCAACAAGTATATACTCAAATTCATCTCCGGTAATGGGGACGGGCCAAAAGATCTCCAATATTACATAAAGCTCAAAGATCTTTAATCTGAAATATTTCTGAGGAGGGTCCAGCCCAAAGGCAGGGGTATACATTACATATCCTATCCAAAGGCCCCCTGCTAGTCTAAGCACTAATTCCAGATAAAATACAAGACTACAAGGTAGAAGTAGGTATCACTTAACTAAGACCAGGAAGACCAGTCTTCATGCTGTCAACAAGAAACACTGAAAGAATAATACTCAATTTCATATGGAAAAACAAAAAAACCCAGGATAGCCAAAAGAATCCTGTACAATAACACAACCTCTGGAGGCATCATGATCCCTGACTTCAAGCTGTACTATAGAGCTACAGTAATAAAAACAGCTTGGTACTGGCATAAAAACCAACATGTGGACCAATGGAATCGAATTGAAGACCCTGACATTAATCCGCACACCTATGAACACATAATTTTTGACAAAGAAGCCAAAAGTGCACAATGGAAAAAAGAAAGCATCTTCAACAAATGGTGCTGGCAAAACTGGATATCAACATGTAGAAGGCTGCAAATAGATCCATATCTATCACCGTGCACAAAACTTAAGTCCAAGTGGATCAAGGACCTCAACATAAATCCAGCTACTCTGAACCTGCTAGAAGAGAAAGTAGGAAGTAGTCTTGAACGCATTGGCATAGGAGACCACTTCCTAAATAGAACACCAGTAGCACAGACACTGAGAGAAACAATCAATCAATGGGACCTCTTGAAACTGAGAAGCTTTTGTAGAGCAAAGGATACGGTCAACAAGGCAAAGCGACAGCCTACAGAATGGGAAAAGATCTTCACCAACCCCACATCTGACAGAGGACTGATATCCAGAATATATAAGGAACTCAAGAAATTAGACATCAAAATGCCCAACAGTCCAATTAAGAAATGGGCTATAGAACTAAACAGAGAATTCTCAACAGAGGAAACTCAAATGGCTGAAAGACATTTAAGGAATTGCTCAACATCCCTAATCATCAGGGAAATGCAAATCAAAACAACTCTGAGATACCACCTTACGTCTGTCAGAATGGCTAAGATAAAAAACACTGAAGACACCTTATGCTGGAGAGGATGTGGAGCTAGGGGAACTCTCCTCCACTGCTGGTGGGAATGCAAGCTTGTACAAACCACTTTGGAAATCAATATGGCGCTTTCTTAGAAAATTGGGAATCCATCTCCCCCAAGATCCAGCTATACCACTCTTGGGCATATACCCAAGGAATGCTCAACCACACCATAAGAGCACTTGTTCAGCTATGTTCATATCAGCATTGTTTGTAATAGCCAGAACATGGAAACAACCTAGATACCCTTCAACTGAAGAATGGATAAACAAAATGTGGTACATATACACAATGGAATACTACTCAGCAGAGAAAAACAATGACATCATGAGGTTTGCAGACAAATGGATGGATCTAGAAAAAATCATCCTGAGTGAGGTAACCCAGACTCAGAAAGACAAACATGGTATGTACTCACTCATAGCAGGATACTAGATGTGGAACAAGGATGACATCACCAGGGAGGCTACCTGGAAAACAGGACCCCAAGAAAGACACGGGGATCGCCCAATGACAGAGAAATGGAATGAGATCTACATGAGCAGCCTGGACCTGAGTGGGGGTAGTGGAGGGCGAGGGTCGAGGGAAAGAGAGCTTGGGAGAGCGGGAGATCCCAGCTGGATCAACAACAGAGAGGGAGAACAAGGAATAGGAGACCATGGTAAATGAAGACCACATGAGAATAGGAAGAAGCAAAGTGCTAGAGAGGCCCACAGAAATCCACAGATACCCCCACAACAGACTGCTGGCAATGGTCGAGATACAGCCCGAACTGACCTACTCTGGTGATGGGATGGCCAAACACCCTAATTGTCGTGCTAGAAACCTCATCCAACTACTGAGGGATCTGGATGCAGAGATCCATGACTAGGCCCCGGGTGGATCTCTGGGAGTCCAATTAGCAAGAATGAGGAGGGTTTATATGAGCGAGAATTGTTGAGATCAAGGTTGGATAAAGCACAGGGACAAATAGCCAAATGAACAGAAACACATGAACTATGAACCAATGGCTGAGGGGTCACCAACTGGATCAGGCCCTCTGAGTGGGTGAGACAGTTGATTGGCCTGATCTGTTTGGGAGGCATCCAGGCAGTGGGACCGGGTCCCGTGCTCATTGCATGAGTTGGCTGTTTGAAACCTGGGGCCTATGCAGGGTCACTTGGCTCGGCCTGGGAGGAGGGAACTGGGCCTACCTGGACTGAGTCTACCAGGTTGATCTCAGTCTTCGGGGAAGGCTTTGCCCTGGAGGAGATGGGAATCGGGGGCAGGCTGGGGGGGGGGGGAGGTGAGGGGGGCGGGAGGGGGGAGAACAAGGGAATCCGTGGCTGATATGTAGAACTGAATTGTATTGCAAAATAAAAATTAAAAAAAGAAAAAAAAGAAAAAAGAAACACTGTAGCTTTTCACCCTAGACAGCAAAGGGCAGATGATGAGGACTCGGAGTTTCACACACTAGTGCTTTTCAGAGATTGGTTTTTTTTGAGACAGAGAACTTGAAGATGGTTAATGTGGCCAAGAAGTCATTGGTGAGAAAGTGTCAGTACTGGTCAGATTTTGTGGTCAACATGAGACAACCTAGAGTCACCTAGGGTGAGGGACACTCCAAGAATTGACTAGATTGCATTGGCCTGTGGCCATGGTTGAGAGAGTTGTCTTAACTGACAGTTGATGTGGAAGGACCCAGCCCACTGTAGGCTGCATCATGCCTGAGCAGGTAAGCTTGGGTTGCATAAGAAAGGTAACCGAGCATAAGCCAGAGAGCGAGTCAGTAAGCTGCCTTCCTCTCTGTTTTCTGTTCCGGTTCCTGCTTGAATTCCTGTCCTGACTTCCTTTAAAGACAGTCTGTGACCTGGAAGTAGAAGCTGAAAAAAGTCTTTTCATCTCCCAAATAGCTTTTGGTCATGGTGTTTATCACAGCAAGAGAGAATGAACTAGGACAGTGCCCCAAGCATAGCAGTCCACAAAAGCAAAATCAGCATTTTTTAGAGTCTAAAGAACTAGAGAGGACTAATGTGGAGAGCTGCAGAGATTGAAACTGCGGGGTGTGTGTGTGTGTGTGTGTGTGTGTGTGTGTGTGTGTGTGTGTGTGTGTGTGGTCAGAACCAAATCAGGAAACAATGCAGCCATATTAATGCATGTGGACTTTAGTCGAAAAATAAGGAAATGTCATTAATACGTTTTAACTGGGGAAGTCACACAGAGAAATTTTCACTTTTAAAAACCGATCTTCATTCTTCAGAGTGTGGAAGTGGTATTGGGAGGCAAGCTATGGGACGATGGAGGAGTCCAGCGAGGGATCCTGGTACAGAGTCTGAAATGGTGCCAATGAACACAGAGAGAACTGCATGGGTTCATGGACTATGCTTAGGAAGAAGAATGAAGAAAATGAAGTAATGAATAGTGTTTGAGAGGAGATGAAATAGAAGTTAAGATATCCATAAAACCTTTATTTGAACAGTAAATGGAGTTCTGGCCGATTCTGAACCAGGAGGTAACAACTGGAAGAAAACCAACTTCCAGGAGACAGAGTCAAGGTCTGAACTTCAGCCACAGAGAAAAAAATAAGTGGTAGTTGAAGCCACAACAATGAAGGAGATCTTCAATAGACAGAGGGCACACACATCCTCTTCTGTCTCGGACATGGCTAATGTTTGCATGTTACCCCTAATAGCATGTCCAATTTGACATTGGTCTCATATGAATGAATAAACAATGATTTTAATTGGCACATTAAAGTATACAAGACCATGGTCTCATTAGCTATTGAAGGCAGAATTCTCACTTAAACGCATGATGAATGTACTAATTTACCTTTCTTCTTCCTGACAATTTCTGTTCACAGCATAATTAATGCTTCCCTTTCTAGGACAGCATGGAAGCATTCCTCGTGATAAAATAAAGTCAATTCAGGTACAAGCATCCAGATCCAGCTGACTGCTTTTGATTTGAGACAAGAGGCATGGAGCAGTTATTCAGTGCTGTCCCTGGTGCCCAATTGGGGTACCCCCTCAGCTCTAACCTAAAAAAATGGCAAATAAGGTTTTTGAAACATGCAAAGCCACGAGGCCCATGGCCAATATGGTCAGTGGAAAATACAGAAAATCATAAACTAGGGTGATATGAGGAAATATATGAGAAATAAACATGGTAAATAGAGGTCGAGCCGACCAACAGACTGTTTAGTCTAAGTGCTGTGGCTAAAGTGGTTTTGACTACACGTAGTGCAAAGCCACTGAATATCTTACTGTCTGAAATACCCTTTTATCTTTTCATAAACGCTTTTAGAGGAAATTGCTAAAAAGTAAAGGTGCCCAAATAAGAAAATGTAAGTCCTGAAGATCAATTTCTCAGGAAAGCTGATGATAAATGTGTAGTTAATATCATTTTTTATCCTGTGCAGTCAAGGTTACTAGTGACCATGTAAAACTCAAAGGCTCATATCTACTGAAGATGAGGCTTTTATCTGTAATTTCTGTGTCCAGAAATGGTAATTTAACATATTCATCAACAAAGGACCCTTGATAGTACTCATTAAAGCATTTTTCATTTATATCAAATAATTATGTTTTAATAATGTCTGATCTTCAGTTTCAGATCTCCTTGTGTACATGGGGTAAAAGTGAATGAAAATGCTAGCTATTGATTCCAAAGTAAGAAATCAAACTGTTAACACTATTAAATAATGATAATTTTATACTAATCACATGTCAGAGCATTGGTTCATTTCAAAGGAGTTGATTTAACTTTTTATCCAGTTTCTTAAAGTTTATTTAGAGAGGATAATATATAATGACATGATTATTATGTTTAAGACAAATTCAGTTTAAAGTTTGACAATAAAGAAATAATCATTTATTTGTGGGATAACAATATACATGCAAATGCACTGGAGTATAGCATAATGGGAAAGAATTTTTCATTGATTAAATTTGTTTTTTGACAAGTTCACATATATATAATACATATTTGCATATAATACATTACATATAATATATATACATATAAAACATTTACATTATATTATATAATACATATAATACGTGTTTACTCCCAGCCACCTACCCCCTCTTATCTCCCTCTCTCCTTATTATCCCCTCTTCCTTATCCCTTTCCCACATTCATGTTTGGTTTGGAGTCCCTCTCATTTTAACCAGGGCTATCTGTGTGACCATGGGTGAGAACCAGCCATTGCAGCCTGGGAGGCTCACCCATATATACACAACTGAGACAATGACTACCCTTGTCTCAGAATCCATTAACTGGCAAGCACTCAACGGGAGAAGTAGGGTCCCATGATCCCCTCCATCCCCAAGCTATGTTGGGCTGTTGACAGGAACAGTTTTGTGCATCCCTAGTGCAGACCAAGGCAGCTGTTGTAAGGCCACGTTTAGAATGTATGTGTCATGCCCTAAATACCGCATTTCACCTCTCTTCCTCCTGTATTCTGAGTCTTATGTCCTTTCTACTCTTTCTTCTGCAATATTCCCCGAGCATTGGAAGGGGTGGTATGAATGTCCTGTTTAGGACTGAGCACTAAACTGTCATTTATTCTAAGAATCTTGAACATCCATGGATTTCTACAGTCACTACCATTCGGTGCAAAAAGAAACTCCCATGACTAAGGCTGAGAGTAGTGTTTGTCTATAGGTGTAAACATAAATATTTAGACTACAGATTGAGGCCACACCAATTTAATAAAACAACAGTAGTGAGTCTTCCCTGGGGCCTACAACCTCCACAGACATAGCTTTTTGATGAGATTTATAGTACCAGGCATGTATTCCCACTTATGCAACAGACATCAAATGCAATCCAAAAGTGGTTGCTTACCCCGCTATAATGATGCCACTCCTGTGCCAGCAGACGCATCTTGCCTGACAGGCTGGCATTGAAATTTGTAGTGTTCACAGCTGGGTATGACCCTTGACAACTTTTCTACACACACACACAGAGAGAGAGAGAGAGGAGAGAGAGAGAGAGAGAGAGAGAGAGAGAGAGAGAGAGAGAGAGAGAGAGTCCTGCAAAGCAACTTCTATCTATCTCTATGTAAGCTAGCCAGCAGAGTTCTACCTTGCCTTTTCTTGCAACCAGGCTATGTGGTGTCTTCTGCAATAGTGCCTTTACCACCTAGTCGTGGGCAACCAAAATAAATGACAATAGTCTTTATTTGGGAGGATCATCTGGAATCTCCTTGGCCAACAACTCCTAAAGAGGTACCCCACATAAATCACTAGGATTTTTGTTTAAAGGAAAAATCATTTTATTTATTAAAATAAAAGCCTTAAAGAGCAGAAATACACTTGAAGTGAGCTGTGGAACAAACACACCGCATAAGTATACCCACAACAAGCCACACTATTAAACATATGAATGATTGTACGTTCTAAAATATTTTCTTGACAAATAAAAAAAAAATGATCTTAGGAAAACGGCATGCAGTTTAGAGTCCCTAAGAATAACTATGTTTTAGGAATGTTCAAGGCTTTGAATAACTACTTTCTAAGTTAACCTCAGTGCCCTAAAATAATATTAAAGGTTTTTGTAGCTGATACTTCTAAATTTATATTCTACTTTGGTCAAACTTGCCCTGGAAATTCTTTAGCAAAAATATCCAGCAAGGAAAGCCAAGTTCTTTTAAAAGGTTTATTGAAAGTAAAGCTTGCCAGCACGTATTCATCATCCCTCCAAAGGAATACAGCTTAACACATTCAGTATTGTGACCTCAAACAATGAGCAAATTCTGCTTTTAGAATCCTGTAATTGCTTCCTGTAATATCTCAACCCATTAAAGATAAATGGGTGGAGTCCCTTCTTTTAAGTAAATAAATTTATATTCAGTATTAGAGTGAAATGAAATTAGAAAGCCTACATCTAAATTTGATTAAATACTCAAAAGCATCTTAATTAGAAACAATACATTTGGTTTTTTTTCATGTAAAAAAAATATTTGTAAATGTGTTTTGAATGGAGCCTTTGAGTTCAGATATTAACATTTCAATGTAAAAATATTAAGTTAAATTTCAGTAGAATTTTGAACCACTAGATATCTTGTATCTCAGCATAGAGAGAGTTTGTGTGAATGTGTGTGTGTGTGTGTGTGTGTGTGTGTGTGTGTGTGTGTGTGTAGTATGTGCAGTGTATTTGTGTGGGGTTGAGTACAGAGCACATGTCCAGTGAGTGAGTAGAGGCCAGAGTACAACCTTAGGAACTGTTCCTCAGGTGCTGTCCGTGTGTGTGTGTGTGTGTGTGTGTGTGTGTGTGTGTTTGTGTGTGTGTGTGTGTGTTCTACATAGTTCACTCAATATAATTTATATCTCAATGCAAAAGTTTTTCAAAAGCATGTTGCAAGTTTTATAGATTATATGTGTTATATTTAATTATATTTCTAAGAAATAAGGCAAGTGATACAGCAAAGAACAACAGGGGAAGGGTCTCTCACGGGCCTAGCATTCACCACTTCAGCAATACTACTGACCAGCATCTCCAGCAACCCACCTGGCTGTGCCTGCCCAGCACTGGGGTTACAAGCAGGTGCCATCATTACGCCTTGATTTTCTTACATAGGCTCCGGTAAATTTCTGTTTGCAAGGTGTTCATGCTTTCAAGACCAGCGCTTTACCAACTGAGCTATCTCTTAACTGGAGAGATTGTGTTTTCAATGAAACACTTTACGTGCTTTGGAGAAGAGCCGATTACAGTTACCAGTTTTAACAAAGACTTGAGAGATGTGGAGGCCTGACTACAAAAGGCCAACACAAAGGAATTTAAAAGGTGATGAAATTGTTTTTCTACTGGTAGTTACATAAAGCTACATATGTTTAACACTCAGAGTTGTACAATATTAGTATATTTTACTGAGTATAAATTTTGAAAATAAAAGGATTACAGTTATTTCTAAAAGAGTAAATGAAGAAACTAATGGCAAAATACATCACCCTGAAATTGATTCAGTTAATGTGTATTTATTCTATTGTTCCCTGTGCTTTTCCATATTTTAAGTATGACTTAGGTAACAACTTTACAGTTAAAAGGTACTATTAATCTATTCTCAGTCACCAGAGACCTGGGTGCTGCTTCTCATCTATAGTCTCTGGCTAAGCTGTATTTATGAGAACTCAGACATAACCTGAATTTGGAGCAGCTAACTTTTGATGTATTCTCATATTACTGTGCTGGTGCATTAATGTTCAAATAACAGTAATGATTCTAAATTTAATTTTTATTTTTAAATGTGTATACATAAATGTATATATGTGCACCGTGTGTGTGTATGTGTGTGTGTGTGTGTGTGTGTGTGTGTGTGTGTGTGTGTGTGTGAGTGTATTGCCTGTGGAGGCCAGAAGAGAGTGCTGAATCCCCTGGAACTGGAGTTAAGGACAGTTGTGGGCCACCATGTAGATGCTGGGGACCAAACTTGAGTCCTCTGCAAAAGCACCCAGCGCTCTTAACTGCTGAGCCATCTCCCCAGCCCCCAACAATGATGATTCTATAGCCATAATCTTTATTCAAACTTAATTATTTCACCATCAGAGATTTCAATTTTGTATCAGTCATTAACATTTGCTTTTGCTTTTCAAGTCATTTGATAAGTGGGGGACTGGTTTGACATTAGGTCCAATATTAAGTACTGTAGACAAATGAGAAAAGACAGGAGATGGATGTGAGTTTCAAGTGATGAACTGAAACCACTTGCAGAGCCAGCTGATGCTACCACACACAGCAGCTTTGTGGGCAGTTAGAGTGGAGGAGAGCAGCAGGGAAACTGAGTCATCACACAGCACATACTATCCAAGTGCAGACATGCCAGATTCTCTGAGTCTGAATTTAGGTTGATGTTCAATTCAATGGAGTAAGGACATATTATTTATAAGTGTGAAGAGTCCATCCTAGTTTTACATCCACACATAGATATTTAAATCATTATCCTTACAGTCATATATGTCAACTCTAGGGATTTAGGAGAATTCTTTGTCATTTTATATATTATAACCACTGACCTAATGCCATCTAGTCCTCAAAGGAATCATTTTTAATAAGTGGAGAATCTTTATGCTTTGGAAATATGAGTTCATCAAGCTTAGGGAAGAAGCCTAAGTTCAGCATGGGGCAGGCTGGTCACTGTGGTTGTGTTTTGGTGGATGGGTCATTCGTTAGAAGTCCTCTGCATGCTACAGATCTCCTGCAGAACCTGAAGTGGTGGTCCCAGCAACTGGACTAGCTCTGCCTCCTAATCCAAGGACCTTGCAGTCCTTGAAAACACAGCATGTTTTTTCTTTTAATTTTCAAAATGTTTGTGTATTTTAATTAGCAAGTGTTGTGTTTCATTATAGCATCTACAAACATTATTTTAGTTTATCCTTCTCCCTCCCTCAGTCCTTGGTCTCCCCTTAGGCCCTCGAACTCCAGGACCTTTCCTCCACACTTCTCCCTTCATGGTGTCCTTCTGGCTTCACATCCTATACCCACATTTACAGCTGCATTTACACGTGTGTACTTAGAAACACTAAAAACTAGGACCCGTGTAGGAGAATAAATATAATATGTCTTTCTGAGTCAGGGTCACCTCATTTAATATAAAAGTTTCAGATCCTATCTTTCTGCAAATTTTGTAATTTCATTTTTACTACAGCTTAATAAAATTCTATCTTATATAATATATATATATATATATTATATGTAACATTTTCAATGTCCATTCATCTGTTGATGGACATCTAAGCTAAATATATTCCTTGCTATTGTGAACAGAGCAGCAATAATCATGGATGTGTGACTATAGAGAAAAAATAGTGTAAAAATATAGAGCACGTTGGGTGTATGCCCAGAAATGGTAGAGCTGGGTCATAGGTAGGTATATTCTTAATTTTTGGAAAAACTCCACACTGGTATCCATATTGGTAGTACTAGTAAAGTAGATCAGAGGCCTTGATTTATGACTAAGGGTACAGCTCAGAGGTAGAGGGCTTGCCTAGCATGCATTAGGACTAGTTCAATCTCCTACACACAGAGAGAAAAAACTCCTTTAAACATGAAAATGTTAGGGTAAAACAGTTCAGGATCGATACTTGAGCATGTGTTTTCTGAATAGAACCCCAACCGTACAGAACACGGCCCCAAGAACCGACACATGGAATCACATAGTCTAAGGGTTCTGCAGAGCAGAAGAAGTTACTGGCAGAGCAAACAGACAATGAACAGGAGGGGAGACAATGACGGCAGCTACACTTCAGATGGGGTTGCTCATCTATATAATATACACAGCACAGAAATCACAGCTTACTTCACCGTCGCCTTCCGTCTGTTTCCCATAAAGCTCCACACAGAGCACAGAGCACTTGTTGACCATTCTCTTCCCCAGTGCCATTAGCACCCAAGCAAGCACTTGACTACGATCTTCTTGGGATCCTCCACAAACATCAACTGCTTCCTTAACCCCGTTGAGACCTTTAGACTCCGACATTGCCCTTTGTCACATCCGTCTCTCTATCCCACAATCATTCCTTCAAAGACTATTTACTTTGGATCTACCATACAATCGCCATAGCGTTAGTGGGCTATCTGAAATGCTCAGCCCTTCTCTCCTAAAGCATCTCTCTCCTCATTAAAGCAGAATAAATAAAGACAAGCTCTTTGAGAGCTGCCAGAGTGAGTGGCTCTCCAGCAGTCTGGGGGAGCTTAACCCACAGGGAACCAGATTTGAGATGAAGGACCCTTGACAGCAATTCACAGCAGAGGCACTAGGAATGGATGGATGTCTAAGTGAGCAAACACTGCCTTGCCAACTGTACAAGGAAGTCACTTGCTCCATTAGCACCTTTTCCATCCCAAAGGGAAAAGCCCCCATGGCACAGAGACTCGGGACAAGAAATCTATTACTCCAGCAGTTGGGTTCATATGCCTCTTGCTGATTTTTCTGACTTGTCGAGGCCTATCCTTGGTTTGGCCACAGTTCTAGTATATTCTGGCCCATTCTACTGGCTTCAGCTCAGCTCACACTAACACATATGGCTGAACTCAATATCAGGGTAGACAATTTATGGGCACTTATAATCACATGCCACCCACATACAATTAACCCAGAAAAGAAAGTACGGGTCTTCCACTGCAATGTGCAAATCCCCATCCGCCCCACGCCTCACTTTTTCCAGATTACCTTTTCCTCGGCCTGAGTGCTCAGTCTCAAGCTCGGGAATAAGAAGCCCTTTTCACAGCATGAAGCATTCCTTTGATTTTCAGCCCTGCTGCGAGCAACGTTTTCCCGCCTTGAGCCTTTTCATTCCATGTCAGAGTTTTCAAACCCAAACTACAAAGAGCCAAAGATGCTGACCACACATCAGCCATCCAACAGTGAGAAGGCACCACTGGGAGAGAGTGGCAGCATGCTCTTTTTTTTTTTTTTAATTTTTTTTTTTTTATTTTGACCTTGGCTGGAACTGTTTTAAAAAGAGGAAATGCCGTAGCAGAGACCTACCAGGCATGGGCTGCATGTGGCAAAAGCAGCTTGGGTTTCCATCCTCTGCTCTGTTATTTTAGGCTTCTTCCAATTTCCATTTCACAAAATGAGTCTGTTGACACAGTAACTGTCTGTCAACAAGATCCCCTCAGGCTGGTGGGCCGGGGTTGATTGACGGGCATGGCACCGTGAATCTAGGAAGCAGAGAGAGAAAGCTCAGATCAGTAAAGAGACATGGTCCAGAGGAAAGGCTGAAGTGAATCCTTTGATGAAGGGAGCCTTGAAAGAAAGCATCCCTGTTGAATGGGAGTTAGCTGGGGCATCTCTGAGGTAGTCCAGTCATGTCTATCGACTCTCCCCAACAGAGCATGGAGGCAAGAGAAGTAGTTTCCAAGGAGTCCTGGGGTAGATTCTGGAGCCGTACCATCACACTGGTTTTCTGGTCGGTTTAGATATTTGACATGAGACAAGGACAATAAAATTTGGCTGAGTGCTCACCGCTTTGTGCTGGATGGCTTGGGAAGAAATGGCTAGAGGTTCACACACTTAGAGATTAAGCCACACTGGGACAGCTACATGCTGTCTAACTGCAATTTGCCTATTTCGTATGGCTTTTATAATCTTCTTGTTTGTGTAATAATTGTTCTTTGAGCTACGACCACAGTACTCACAAGGTTGTAGAGAGGAGAGCAAACACAGCTCCTTTTCAGTAAGACTGTGACTTGCCCAATAAGACTGTGACTCGTGAAGCTACAGACTTTGTCTTCTTCAGTTTCGAATTTTCAGATCATAGAAGTGTCCAACACAGAACAAGTGCATGGGAAAGATTACCTGGGTGAGCAAATCAGCAAAACACAGCCCATTGATGGACTGTTGTCTTTAGGACCCTAGAAGACATCCTTTAAGTAGGCTTTATTTTTGCTACAGTGCCGGTAGACAGAAGAGTGAGCCTGATTGGCACGGGGACCAGATAGAAGCTGGTATTTCCTAACCTAACAGAAAAAGGAACATCCATTGGCTCTTACAATAGCTGTTATGGAACTGACCAGAGCCCCAAGCAAAGAATCTGTCTGATGTCTGTCCTTCAGCTCATGCATGCTCAACTAGAGGTAAGCATCCTTCCTTTTTCTCTTCTTAAATACCTATTTTTATTTTATGTATGAGTGTTCTTTCCCTCTGTGTATGACTGTACAATGTGCATGCCTGGTAACCAAAGAGGCCAGAAGAGGGGGTTAGATCACCTGGAATTGGAGTTACAGATGGTCTTGAGCCACCATGTGTTGGGAATCAAGCCTAGGTTTAATTATCTGAAACAACAGAGAATTTCAGGGAACCACCCCCTCCAGCCCCAGGATAAGCTAGCTGACTCAGTAGGAAGAGGTGCTTATTTGTTTCTTTTCTTTTGTTTTGTTTTGGAGAGCCCTGTCTGGTCTGGAACTCACTATGTAGATCAGGTTGTCCTCAAACTCATAGAGATCTGCCTGACCCTGTCTCCTGAGTGCAGGGATTAATGGTGTGTACCACCATGCCCAGCATCTTTTTAAAAAGTATATATTTATTGTGCAAAGTTATGGATTTATGACATTTTAATAAAAGTATATCACACTCTTTGACCATATTAACTCTGTTATCCTTTCCTACCTCCTTCCAACTAGTTTTCTTCATCTTGCCAAATAATCCCCCTATTTTACACACACACACACACACACACACACACACACACACACACACACACACCCTCATTTTACATACGAGAGAAAACATATTTGTCTGTTCGAGTCTGGTTTATTTCATTTAATATGATGATATCCACTTTATTTAACTACAAATGACACCATTCTATTCTTCTTTACATGTGAATAAGACTCTCTTGTGTATATATGTTTCTTTCTCCATAGATGGATACCTAGGTTGGTTGTGTAACTTGATTATTATGAATATTGCTTCAAAACACATGGATGTGTAGGTGTCTCTGTGACACAGATCCACTCAGATGTATTCCCAGGAATTGTATAGCTGGATCATATGGTAGTTTGATTTTTGCTGATTTGAGTATTTTTGAGAAAAGTCCTTACTGATTCCCTTACGACTGTACTAGTTTATATTGCCTTTCTTCAACATCTGCACCAGCATTTGCTATTGTTTGTTGTTCTTTATGCTGTTAGAGTGTGTGTGTGTGTGGGGGGGGGTGCGCGCATGCTCGAGTGTGTGCATGTGCATATGTGTCTTCATGAGTGTGTATGGGTGCATATGTGAGTGCGGAGATAGAAGTTGATGTCAGTATCTTCTGCAATCACTCTCTACCCTATTTTTTTTTTTTTTTTTGAGATAAGGTCTCTTACTGAATCGAAAGCTCAACAATTCAGTTTACCAGCTGGCCAGGAAGCGCTAGGAATATTCCTGGGGCTACCTTCTCAGTGTTGGGACTGCAGCTGTGCATCATAACCCCCAGCTCTCTGTATGCTGGGGATCTAAACTCTGGTCCTCATGCCCACACAGCAAACACTTTGTCAACTGAGCCATCTCCCCAATTCAGCTTTTCTCTCAGCATTTCATATTTCGTAGCTAGCATACAAGGTAGTATGTATCATTGTGGAATTCTCAAAGAATCTCAAAGTATATTCTCTCCCCACAGCTCTCCCACCGCTCCCCTCTCATATCCCATGCAACCACTGCCCCAAGTCTCCTTTCCTATTTCATGTCACGTGTCCTTTTACCCACCCCCTCGTCCTTCCTCAGCACCTATGTTTACCCTTCCTTGGACTTCTTTCTAGTTTTTCAAGCTTTACTGATCCACTTATTAATACACATGTATACATTATAGGCTGAAGTTCACATATGAGTGAGAACATGTGGTTTTATTCTTCCTGAGTCTGAATCAGCTCACTTAATAGTCTACTTTCCAGATCCACCCATTTTCCTGAAAATGACATTATTTCATTTTTCTTTATAGCTTCATAAAATTCCATCATGTGTATAGATACCACATGTTCACCACCTGTTCATCTGTTGATGAAGATAGAGGGTGATTCCATTTCTTGGCTCTCATGGACACAGAAGCAACTCACATGGATATGCAAGTATCTCTGTGGTAGAATATGGGGTTCCTTTTAGTATTTTAAGAAACCTCCATACTAATTTCCATAATAGCTGTACTATTTTACACTCCCACTAGCAGTGAATAACGATTTCACTTTCCCTGCACCCATCACAAGCATTTGTTGTCAGGTTTCTTAGTGATATCATACTGGGTAGATACGTTAAAGTAGGCTTAATTTGCATTACTCTGCTAACAAGGATGTCGGACACTTTTTAAAATACTTGGCCGTGTTTCTTCTCTTGAAAACTGTCTGTTCATTTTATTTTGTCTATTTTTCAGCCATCAGTTGTGTTTCATGGTGTTTAGTTTGTGCAGTTCTTTGTAAACTCTGGATGTTAACCCTTTCCTTAGTATAACTGGTAACTAGGACAGACTTTCTTCTATTTTGTAGGCTTGCTCGCACCACGGATTGTTTCCTTTGCTGTACAGAAACATTTGTCTCACGTGGTCCCATTGGTTGATTATTGGACATATTTCTTGTGCTGTTGGACATCTTTTCAGAAGTTCTTTCCTCAACCTCTAGCTAGAAGTGCATTCCTCATGTCTCCTCCATCAAGTTTCAGTGTTTGGAGTTTTAAATTAAGGTCTTTGATCCACTTTTCTTCCAGGTGAAAATATGGATTGAATTTCACCCTTCTCTGGGTACATATTGTTTTTTTTTTAATCAACATCACTTATTAAATACACGAATCTTTTTTTCTTTTAAAAAATTCACCTTTGGGGAAAAAAGAAACAGAAAAGAAAAATTAGGGGCTATATTTTTCTAGGTTTGTTTCCAGGTCCTATATTCTGTTCCATTGATCTAGTTGTCTATTTTAATGTCCGTATGGTACTGTTTGTCACTGTAGCTCCGTAGTGTAATTTGAGGTCCAGTACTATGATACCTCCAGCTATGTTCTTTTTCTTTAGCATTGCTTTAATGGCTCCATATGAATTCTTGTATTGTTTTTTTCTAGTTCTGTAAAGAATAACATTGGAATTTTTTGATAGGAATTATATTAAATTTATAACTCATTTCTGGTAATATAGCCACTGTCACAATATTAATGCTAAAGTCCAGGAGTACAAAGAGTCTTTACATAATATAGGGTCTTATTTGACTTCCTTTTTCAGTATCTTGAAGTTTTCATTCCAGAGGTCTTTTACTACCTTAGTTAAGTTTATTCCTACATACTTTTGGAGCTACTATGAATGGGATATTTTTTCATAATTTCTTTCTCTACAAATTCATTGTTTGTATATATATGAAAGATACTGATGTTTTGTCATGGGATTTTTTTTATCCTTCATTTTTACTGAAGTGTAAGCCCTGTTTTTTTTTTTTAAATAAAAGTTATTCTGTCTGGGGTGAGATGAAATCTCAGTGTAGATGTTGACCTGCAGCTCTTGATGCAGGAGCATGTGGCCTGATGAGGTGAGAAAGGAGAGTCTCCCCATCGTAAGTGAAGAAGAATGGCTCTAAGTGCAGTACTAGTTGGAAGACTTGGAAGAATGCCTCATGCAAGTGGCTTTTTGAAGAGAGCTTTGTGAAAGGGCTGTTTGTGGAATATTCTTTTATACTGTGAGAATATGTCACTGTGATTGAGTTAATAAAGAAGCTGACTGGCCAAGAGCTGGGCAACATAAGGGTAGGCAGGAGAACCAGACTAAGGACACTGGGAGGAAGAAGGGCAGAGTCAAAGGAGTCACCAGCCAGACATGGAGAGAAAACAAGGAGATGCAAGATGAAAGAGATAATGCCACATGGCAAAATGTGGATTAATATAAATGGGTTAACTTAAGTTGTAAGAGTTAGCTAGTAACAAGCCTGAGCTATCGGACAAGTATTTATAATTGATATTAAGCCTCTGTGTGATTATTTGCTAGCAGCTTGTAGGACAGAAATTTCTGCCTACAGCTGTTTTAAAAGACAGAGCCAAAATGAAGGACAACTTGAGAGACTGGATGTGGAGACTTCATAACACTTGAAGGCATGAGGAGAGAGGTGGGCTATTGAGACCTGAGAGAGCTGCAGCTACAAGCAAGGCATGGTCGTTCAGCAAGAACCCTGGCTATAGAGAGAGAAAAACATCTGGTACCACTCCCTGGCCAGGCAGGAGGGAGCAAGGGATGCAAGGGATGTCCTTCCCTCTAGTCCTCAGATTCTCCATTGTCACTGAAGTCATGGGGCATGGGAGTCTATAGCCCATGGAAATCAGCTTCTCCTTGCAGAGCTGAGAGCTCAGGGGCAGAAACTAGATCTAAGGGTAGAGAGTAAATATGCAGCACCATCAGCATTTTGTCCCCTTCTGTGGACATATTCTCCTTGGTCAAACAACAACTGACTCCAGCCATCCTTTGTTCCTGTCATTCTCTGCAAGCACGTTGGCTAGGTAAAGTCTTCACTAAAACACTTGAGTTGAATTTTACTAGATGTAATCCAAGCCTATTGTTTTTGTCCATTTACTGAGCGGCAGCATTTTTTCATAGATTAGTATGTTACACAGTCATATAGTGCCAGTAAGTGCCCATAAATTCAGACCTGTTCTTGCTGCCTAGTAGTAGCAAGAAACCCACAGTCACTTAGCAAATTCAGTAACCCCAGCCAATACATCTTTGCCAGATAAGGTCTATCCCAAGTTCTGGTCCAATAGATCTACAATGTACTGGTTAGTTTTTTCATTGTTGTTGTTGTTAGTTTTGACACAAGCCAAAGTCATCTGGGAAGAGGAAACCTCAGTTAAGAAATTGCCTCCAGCAGATTGCCCATGGGCAAGTGTGTGAGGCATTTTCATGATTAATGATTGACGCTGGCAGACTCAGCCCACTGTAGGTGGTATCATTCCTAGGCAGGTGGTCCTGTGTTGTATAAAAAAAAAGCAAACTGAGTAAGCCATGGAGAGCTAGCCAGTAAGCAGCATATCTCCAAGGTCTCTGCTCCAGTTTCAGCTACCAGATTCCTGCTTTGCATTAGTTCCTGCCCTGACTTCTCTTGGTGATGAACTGAGCCAAAGAAATCCTTTCTTTCCTCCCAAGTGCCTTTCGGTGCTTATCACAGCAGGAGCACACAAACTAGGACACACAGCTCTAACTCTTTACAGGGATTCTTTTTCCATTGGGTGGGCCTAGAACATCCAAGAGTGCCAGGTCCAAGGTTACAGAGACAGAGGTCTAAAATTCTTTAAGTGAATTGTTAAAGACGCTAGCGAGAGTTATTTTACCCACACATCTCAATTCTCTGACCCATGAATTCTGGCAGCCAGTGAGATGCTACCTTCATTTTACCTTTGTTCTGAAGCACATATCTCAGCCTCCCTGTTCATTATATCCCTCTAATTGAAACTGAACCAGTAGTAGTCCAATCTGCAATTATATGAATGATGGGACAGTGAAACTGGTGGGTTATGAACCCATAGCCACACTTCATTTGCCATTTAGTAAGTTCAATGTAATAGCATAGGGGAAATAATAAATTTGAAGGAAAGGACCCATTTGGAATACATAGCCAATAATTTGGGGGGGAAATGGCCGCTGCCTCCATATTGGATGGGACTCAATTAGACAGCAGCAGGTTACCTCTAGAGTAGAACTGATCTGTAGTCATATTTGACCCATAACTATAGAGGGGAAATTCTTATAAAGATACCTTCAGATACATAGATTTATCCTGAAGCTATAAAAGGTAAGAGATTCTTTAAATATTTCCCAGAAGTCCATCTGATTTCTCACCCATGCCCTATGTTGATCATTCAAGGATAATTTGTCCTTTTCTCCATTTGTGCTCTCTAGGATTTCATAAGCTGTGGCCTGTAGCATGAGCCATGTAATCTAAGTCACCTGAAAATACAACTAAAAACGTGATCTCCCTGTGCCTTCCTGCCATCTGCACTCCATCCCTTGCAGCAGCTGCTGATAATTTGAGTAATGTTATTTCACTGCATACCCCATTATCCATTTCACCCTGGCAAGCAGAGTATCTGTGTCCTCATCAAATACGTGAGCAATGTAATCCCAGAATCTCATTTTGAGGATCTGCTTTCTGGAACAAAACCTGGTTTCACTTACTAGATCAATCATGTCCCCAGGAGCAAACAGATGCCACAGTCAGAGGATATAATTAAAGGCATCTTAATGAAAGGGCATTCATAAGAGTGGAGGCAAGGTTGCGTTAAACCAAGAAACGGTAATGCACCTGGACTAGCAAGAATAGAACACTGTTACTGCCCTGAGGCCTGAATGCGCAGGAGAGAATTTAGGGAGGGCTAAGGATGTGGAAGAAAGCCAGCTAGCTTAGCGGGAGCTGTGGTTTGGGTATAGGACTCTGACCACCGAGAAATAGCCGCAACAAGAAGGACACCAGGGGAATAAACTAAGTGGCCTGACCTTCTCTCAAGGCAGTGGGCAAACCCAACGGGGAGCCAAAGGAAAGAGAACCTCCTAGTTGACAGAACCCAAGAGGTTACCTCCACAAGACACACTGCAGGGCGGGAGGGTAGAACAGTGGATGAAGGGGAGGATCAGAACCTCCAGCAAGGCATTTGGACTGACCAGTAGCGGGAATAAACTAAACCCCACATGCCTGTTGGGCTGTAAATCTGAACTGTCCCTAAATTCTCATGCTTTGAAACCCTAATCTGCTTCTGGTGCTATTTTAGCCTGGCTGGTAGAAGTTAATCACTAAGGGTGACCCTATTAAGGTTATACCCACTGCGGGTTCCTGTCTGCATTGGTCGCCACATTCTGTCTGCTACAGCGACATGTCCTGGCCACAAAGTCCTGCTGCCATGAACTTAATTATCCCATCCCACCATAGTGAGCTAAAACCATGAGCCGACATAAGCCCTTATGCCCTTCAGTTGCTTCTGTGTGTGTTTGCTGCAGCAGCAAAACTAAGAAATGTAGTAGCAATAGTCTGTATGTCAGTCTCGCCTGACACAGCCATTGACTGGGGTTTGAAGGAGACTGTGTGGACCTTTGGATCCTGGTTTTCTTAGTCATTGCCCAGCAGGGTGTGGGAGCAGGTCCCAGGCCACCTCGGAGGCTGACTAATTGTCTCGGTGGGTCCTTTCCCTTATTAGATAGACTTCCAGGGATTTCCAGGGAAGCTTTATGTCATAGGAATCTTCACACCTGGACCGGACCCTCAGCTCTGACATTTACAACCCATCCGACATTGGGCAAGTGACTCAGTCACTTTGAACATGAGTTGCCCACTTGGTAGTTTTGAACGGTAACCACCCTAACTAAACATTGTAAAGAGTAGATGAACTAATGGCAAGTTCTTCACAGGGCTTTGGGCACACGTGATAAAATGCTCTTCAGATGTGCCTTTTTCACTATTGACATTTTTCTCCTATGGGGCTGTAACTACCACTTCATGCACATTTCTAACTTGCTTCATGAGACTTGTTTTGAAGAATTTAGGGAAAACTGTCAAAGGCTGAGTCCTAAGGCAGGTTGGTTCACTGGTCATGCGACAGGTGCCTATAATCTCAGCACTCAGAAGGTGAAGGGAGGGAGATCAGGAGCCCATGATCATCCTAGCTACACAGGAAATTCAAGGCTACACGGGCTACCTGAGATTCTGTCTCAAACAAAAACAAAGACTAATTAGTGATGGCATTTTCAGCCATAATAGGTTTGCTTTAATGTGGATAAAATGATTTCTCCTTACAGAAATAAATACATAGTTTTATGAGATGCTCCTTAACAGAAAGATGTTAATTAACCACACATCTATGGCTATAAGGAAAATAAACAGAAATCATTTAAATATGGTCAACTCTGAAGACCAGAGTGGGACTAGAAGCTAAGAACAAGGAAAGCAGACTCTCACTTACTTCTTTGCGTGCTTATGTATTGCCCAAAGGCTTAAGAGAAATACATATTTATTCTGATTAACTTTTTAATTTTTATTTTATTCATTTGTTATTATTATGGGGGGAGGCAGTGAACAGAGTCTTTCCATTTATCCCTGGTTGGACTGGTACTCACCTTGTAGGCCAAACTGGCCTTGAACTTATAGCCATCCCCCTACCACCACTGGTCATGTGCTGGGATTTTAAACATGAACTATCTTGTTAGGGTCTCTGCCTGTTAGAAATATTTACACTTCTTACAGAGTTCGAGAGAAGGCAAACTGGCAGTGTTATAGACTATACAAAATGAGTGTTATCAGTAACATTAATGAACTACAGCTACATACTGATATAAAATATGGCCTTAAGACTCATTTTCTTACCAAAGAGGAAATGTATGCTAACAATTTAGCACATATTAGGTAAAGAAAGCCTTAACCATTATGCTATATCACAAGAGCTGTACCTGTTTATCCTTGTTTAGTTTTCATCATGGAATCAAATTTAGTAAATTATTGCCCAACTCAATTGGCTTGAGACAACCTCAAGGGCACAGATCATTCCTATATTTTTTTTAGTATCAATCATGTTATTCATGCCCAATAAGTAAGAAAGGAAGACTAAGCCGGGCGGTGGTGGCGCATGCCTTTAAATCCCAGCACTCGGGAGACAGAGGCAGGCGGATCTCTGTGAGTTCGAGGCCAGCCTGGGCTACCAAGTGAGTTCCAGAAAAAGGCGCAAAGTTACACAGAGAAACCCTGTCTCAAAAAACCAAAAAAATAAAAAAATAAAAAAAAAATAAAAATAAAAAAGAAGACTAGATGGTGGTGGTGCATGCCTTTAAGTCCAGCACTCAGGAGGCAGAGGCAGGTGGACCTCTATGAATTCAAGGCCAACCTGGTCAACAGAGCTAGTTCTAGGATAGCCAATTCTACACAGAGAAACCCTGTCTCAAAAAACAAAGAAACAAAAAAGTAAGAAAGGAGAAAGGAAGCAGTCACTTAAGAAGCCCTGGGACAAGATAATGCACCTGCCTGCAAATAGTTGCTTATGTGAGTGTATGGTGATATTCTGTTTGTACTGTAACAAATAAAGCTTGTCTGAAGATTAGAGGGCAGTTGGCCATAGAGTTAGTCATAGAGGTCAGGCAGTGGTAGCACACACCTTTAATCCCAACATTTGGGATCTCATGCCTTTTCTCCCAGTATTTGGGAAGCACACACGCCATTAATCCCAGCACTAGGAAGGTTGAGACAGGAAGTGATGTGGCTGGGTGGAGAAAGGTATATAAGGCAAGAAGAGACAGGAACTTACCCCTTTCGGCTGAGGACTTAGGGGCATTCAGTCTGAGGGTTCATGGAGACAGGATCTTTCCCTTTCGGCTGAGGAGTTGGTGAGGTGAGAAGTGGCTGTGGCTTGCTTCCTCTGATCTTTCAGCATTTACCCCAATATCCAGCTCCAGGTTTTTATTATAAAACCAATTAGGATTCCTGCAACATGAGTACAGAGTGGCAAATCCCCTGCTCACTTGTGTCTTATGTGCTATAGTCATCATTAGGAGATACATAGACCTTTAGCTGTTGAGTCAGGATGCAATCCAATATTCTAATAGGATTCTAATATTCTAATAATTCCAATATTCTAATCCAATATTCCTAACAGGCAGTCACTGTTAGGTAGAGCTGGTATCATGTACGGAACCTACTCACCATATCTAGACTTTGGAATCTCTAACATTTCTCCTAGATCCACTCACTAGTATCCTTGCAAAACGGACCACCAGGAGGAAGAAAAACAATACCCTAGAAATAAGCATGTCTATGAATGCTGGCTCACAGACCATGTTAACTGAGAACAGAGCCAAATGTTACCCTTCCCTGTGGTTTCCCTATGTCCCTCCTTCCTGTTGTCTTTGCTATGATGGACCACAGAAGTTCTCTCTTTCTCATCTTCTGCTGAATTACCTAGTAAACACTTCATGCCTTCCTGGAATTCTTTGTAGTCCCCAAATCCACTCACAACCAATCAGATGTTCCTAAATTTTGTGGTGGTTAAGGAAACATGGAATAGTTGCTGTTAACTTCAGTAGCATGAGCATCACTAGAAGAATTTGGGTAGATACTATTAAATCAGTCACAGGAACTACCTAGGATTCGGGAAAGCAAGTAATATTTCTCCATGTGTTCCTTGAAACTGGTACTATAGTTCCTTGGTCAGATGGGCATAGTCAACTATCTGGCAAACTGTATGAAACCTGATGTTAAATAGAGTTTATTAGCTGGCTGTGTGAAACTTTGAACAGTAATGCAGGAGTCACTATGAGAGGGGCTGGACTATGCCTTGGCTCTAAACTTCTTTAACCCCAGAACTTTGCCCTCTAAGGCCAACTCTGGACACTGATGTGTCATAGAAAGCATGCTGGGAAGCGGCCTTAGCTTTCTCTACCAGCTTTTGTTTGTAGATGGCATGTTTAATAATTAGTCTCTTCCAGACAGTTTTTATGTAGAATGGGACAGCAGTGCAGTAGTTCAAAGATAGATGTTGATCTTTTTTTTAAGCTCTTAACACAGTCCCCGAAACCTAGGAAAGCAGATAACTCTAACATGCAGATATAAAATTCATTCTGTGAGTCTTGCTATTGGTGATGTTTATAAGAACTCTCAGCACTAAGTTTTTGTTGATAACCTTACAAATGATCTCAAGGGAAGCTCCCTGACACTCATTTTGCAAGGTGAAAAGACCTGTGGACTTATAGAGACTGTAAGATTTGGCCAATGGGCCAGCAAAAGACTTGACTAATCGGCCAGCAAGATGGTTCAGTGGGTAAAGTCACTTGCTGCCAAGCCTGATGATCTGAGTTTGATCCCTGGAAATTAAACAATAGAAGGAGAGGACTGACCCCTACAAGTTGTCCTCTGACATCTACATGTGTACCATGGCAAGTGCACATTCCCTAAAATAAAAAGTAATAAATAAACAAATAGTTCTTAGCCCAAATCACATGATAGAATTATGACCAGACAGAAGTTAGCTCCACCCTGGTTTCAAATATGGAACCCAATATAGCTCATGTACTAACTGCTGGAGGACACAGAGAGAAAAGATGCTTATTGAAGTCAGGCTAGACCCTTGCTATTAAAAATTTATTTTAGTCAGGTGGTGGTAGTGCATGCCTTTAATCCCAGCACTCAGGAGGCAGAGCCAGGCTAATCTCTTTGAGTTCGAGGCCAGCCTGGTCTACAGAGTGCGATCCAGGACGGGCACCAAAACTACACAGAGAAACCCTGTCTCGAAAAAAAAAATATTTTAAAGTATATGATATATATATATATATATATATATTAAACTTTACACATATTATGTAGATATATATGCACTCTATACATGCTATCATGTACTTAAATATATCCCCAGTCTAACTCCTGAAAGAGCTATCTACTATAAAGGATGAAAGTTGGGGAAAAAAAGAGTGCAGTTACAAACAGATAAAATATACAAAAAAAAAAAATTATCTATGGAAGTGAAAAAAAAAAAAAGAATCTCCTATTCAGGAAGAAACCTGAATTCCTAAATTTCTTACTGGCAGCAACTGATTGATGGTCCTCCATTGTGACTATATGTAAGAATCTCCTGGCCAGAAAGAAATACCATCAAAACTACACCGACATTCTCTTAGGACCTTTTCAGAACTGCACACCCATGGGATTCACCCCAAGAGCTGGCTCTGACACAGGCCTAGGTGGCGTCTGACATGGGCCCTTTTGACCAGGCTTGTGGGTGATCATCAGGAATGACCACTATACTCACAGAGGCGAGGAATCCAAGGCAGATTCTCTTCAGCCCGACATCATCCAGCCTTTGGGGCCAAGGGCAAAATGTCCAGCGGAGAGCTTTTCCAGACGTTGGTTCACGGCTCACACTTTCACAGCCTCGCCCTGAGCAGGGAGCCGGTGCCAGCAATCCACTGCCTCCTCCTCCCGAGCTTCCAGTCGCCCCAGGCTGCCCTGTTGGCTTCTGTCTTCCCCTTAGCACTTTCTGTCAGTCCAAAAAAACCCAGGAAGCCAAAGTGAGCTCCTGTTTGTTTATGTGGCAGCTAGCTCGGAGTCTCTGCCGAAAAAATGTCCTTGGCTTTTGACAAAGCCGGCTTGGAGATGCCTCGGTGTGCTTTAAAGAGGCCACGGGGCAGCCCCGAAACCGGTGCCCTCCACGAGCAGCCAATCGCTGAATAAGACCGTATTACAAACAGCTGGTGGTTCAGAAACAAGGGTGTTTTTGACATGTTTTCGTATCCTTTGGCTTCAGAGGAATGTAAAATCGAAGGCAGGGGCTTGCATCTGACTATAGTGAATAGATCAGATGGAAATTGACTTCGTGGAATTGTTTTTAGTTCGGAAGAATTCTTGACTGAACAGTGGTACACGTAATGTGGAAAGGACCAAGAGTTGAGGACATCCATTTGTAAGATAAAGGCATGGTTCTTGGCAAGCCCCTGTATTAACCATCTTTAGAAGCCTTGGGAGACACATCAAGGTTAACTCTTTGAAACTTTATAAAGTCATTCAGAAGTTGACGATAATAAAAACACGGCTCATTTTTACGGGCTAAAAAGAGGGGAAAAATATATTTCTCTCAAGACCAAACATTAAAGGCTCATTATCAACTCTATGATGAAAAGAGGCAGGGTGTCTGATGATAAAATTAGACATTAGACTGGTGGTGAATGTGGTGTGAGAACAGGTGTTCCCATGGCAACCAATGACAAGTGAGCAATTATTGCGTCACTAAGGGCTCTGTCCCCAGTGGGGATGCTTGCTGCACTCAGAGAGTTGTTGAAAACAAGCTCCCCGCCTTCCATAAACTCGGCAGGAAGATACAAGAGAAAAGCAAATAGAGAGACATCAAAACAGATATGCGAACCCCACAGCAGAACTGAAATTTGGAAGACATTTCACAAACAGGAGAAAGGCTTAGAGAGATTTGCGAGCGCTGCAGACACACTACTGCCTTCTTTTACCTGCAAGTTCCTCCTTTCTCTGTTCTTACTGCTTTTGTCACATCAAAGAATATGAGGGTTGACAGTGTCCTTGGGAAAAAACCACCAACCCTCCCCTTTGACTTGCAAAGAGCCTGTTAATGCCAGGGTTTGCACAGCAGTGAGATGCCAAGCTCAGAGCCAGCCTTCTATGCTCCTGGCAGGTATAGGCTCTGTGCACAGACCAGGTAAACAGTCAGAGCAGAGCCTGACCTCTCATTATATGCACTTAGTCTCAACCATTATTGCTGCACTCAGAAGGCAGAGCATAGCAAGTTGAGGACCACCCCAGGTTACATGAGACCCTGTCCCAAAAGAAGTGGAAAAAAAAAAAAGAAAAGAAAACATAAAGAATGAGTAGGTGTGGTCATAATGAAGTTGGCTCTGGGCACTTGTAGGGACTCAACTTCCTTCAGCGTGTACATCACTGACGGTCAAAGACAAGAATATCTGCCAACCTCAAACCCTAACGGACTCCAGTGCTATCTGACTTTGAAGAAGGCATGATACAGTCAGAGCGTATTATTTCCCATGTGGCTCCTCTGCTTTACCTTAAGCTACCTTGGAAAAAAATTCACTGAAGAAGTTTGATGTAGAGATGTACAACTCTTCCTGAGAGTACCTCAGACCTCGGAGAGAAGCTGTAACCCAAAGAGGGATACATCCCTGGCAGTTGTAGGCATTTGCCTAAAGACAGCAAACAAAATACCAAGAAACAAGACTCATAACATGTGTGTTAACTCAGAGACTCACTGACAGTGGATACTGGGCTCTTGATTTGTTTAGTTTCCAACTTCAAAATAGAGACTCAAAGAAGTAGGCCACAGACCAGCTGTAATCACACAGCACAGATCTCATTGTTTCTCACTGGTATCTCTAGTCATTGAAAAGAAAGTAAACAGATTAGCTTTTACCACGGTACAAGGAAGACCCTGCTTCTTTGCTTGGTAGAGAAGCTAACTACACCAGGTAACACTACATGGGCCACTATGTTTCAGCCCATAGTCTAGTTGCCACCAAATCTTATTCCCAGGCTAACAATGTTAACATAGCAGAATCTGTTCTAAATGGCCATCAGTTCACATGCACATGGACTTACAATCACACACACACACACACACACACACACACACACACACACACACACATCATGTGCACACATGTCTTGAGAAAAGGTTGAGCTTGCCACATTAAAATAATCAAAGCCTTTTTTGATGCTATTATATCAGTGGTTCTCAATTTTCCTAATGCTGTGACCCTTTAATACAGTTCTTCACGGTGTGGTGACTGCCAATCATAAAATTATTTTGTTATTTTATAACTGTAATTTTGATACTGTTATGAATCGTAATGTAAATATCTGATATGCAGGATATTTGATATGTGACTCCTGTGAAAGGGTTACTCGACCCGCACAGGGATCATGACCCACAGGTTGAGAGACACTGTGTTATAATAAAGCTACTTTAAGACCTTAGCATCCTGCCGGGCGGTGGTGGCGCACGCCTTTAATCTCAGCACTCAGGAGGCAGAGGCAGGTGGATCTCTGTGAGTTCGAGGCCAGCCTGGGCTACCGAGTGAGTTCCAGGAAAGGCTCAAAGCTACACAGAGAAACCCTGTCTCAAAAAAATAAAAAAAAAAAAAAAGACCTTAGCATCCTCACTAAAGAATAATGGCCAGTTTTACATAATGCCAAATCTCAAACTTTAAAACCGACTGCATGATGGATCATTCCTCACCTGGGGCTTAGTTAACCAATCTCTAGGAAGTTCATAAAACTCCTACCAGCCGATTGAAGATGGTTTGATGAACTTGCCAGCCACTTCCACTAGCACAAACTGCAAACATAGAACTTCATTAAAGCCAAGGACAACTCCATCTCTTTTACTAGACCATGTCGAGCAAAAAATGAATACACAAGTCAAATATCCTAGACTCAAACTTAGAGTACTCTTAAAATCATGTGACAATTACTCAATGAGTTACACTGTATAGAAAAGGTCTAAACTAGGACTTCCATTGAGTGAAAACATCTACCCAGTTACTTGTATGAGATATTTTCAATCATGAGAAATGGGTAATTCAAAGGCAATAATGCTCCCCAATCCTCCTGATGAATACTGGTGTGTCATTTGCTGAGAGTAACTGACGCTGATGAGGATAGAGAGCCCCGAGCAGGGCACATACCACCATCTGTAATCCTGGAGCTATATACTCCATCTCTTCATAGAGCATCTCCTCTGTCTGCCCTTGAAGGATCTTGACTTGTTATCTGGTGACTCTAAGACAGTTAGGTCCAAATTCCATGGTGGATAACAAGGTGATGGAGGGTAGAGCTCAACATAAACCTTTATAATCCCTCGTAGAGTCCAACTCTAATTATCTCATTTATTTTGTAGTCCAAAATGCTGCATCTGAAGAAAATAAAAAGGTCAAAAGGAAAGATAACCATGCAGCTGACATCTTGAAAACAAAAGTGTAAACTGTCTTACCTTAGTAAATGTACAATGCCACCATGTTTACCGTTAAAGTAAAATGATGGGATACAGCCCTCAAACCCACCACCACCATCACTATCAACTTTTTTGAAGATGTATTCTTATTTTTATGTATATGAATTTGGCCCAAATATATGTATATGTACTGTATGTCTGTCTTGTGCCTACAGAGGACAGAAAAGAGTGCTGGACCCCAGGAACTGGGGTGACAAGTGATTTTTAAGCCACCACCTGGGTGCTAGGAACAGAACCCAGGTCTTCAACAAGAGCAGCCAGTGCTCTTCCTGGCTGAGCCAACTCTCCAGCCTACTGTCAAATTTTTCTGTAGATATCACAAGTTCTATTGTATTGCTTCAAAGCTACCTCCATGCTTTCATTAAGAAAGAAAACTAGCCTTGGCATGTCAACACTATATAAATAAATGGACTTAAGCACTCACACAGCTAATGAATTAAAACAGTGAGGTATATGATTATAACACTAAAAAGAAAAAGAAGTCCTCAGCAAAACAGCCACTGGTATATAGACCACAGAAGCTGTTAATTCAAAACAAACAGCCATCAAAATATACAGGAAACTTGGAGAAATGTTGATGCTAGAACTTTTCTTTGGGCTGAACCTTCTAGAGCTGACTCTGGAAGTCACTTAGCCCCAAATACAAATATGGACAGGGCAGAAAATTCTATTCACAGAATATTGCCAATTGGCCTAATGTCTTTTCTGATTGTGTACCAGCAACACATTCACTAAAGACCATCTGATCAGCACATCTGGTAGCTAAGCTGCTCACACTACAGCACACTGGCAAGGAACTCCAGCAGACAGACCAGTAAGCCCAGCCTGGACCAGAAGGTCTTCTTTAAACATAATCTGTGATAACTTCTCTGCTCAAGTCAAGAAGCATCCGAAAAGTTGATTATGAGGATTTGGTGAATATCAAAAAGGCTAATATATGAAAGGCTCCTGAATGACCTTTCCTTAAGAACTACCAGAGACAGGTGAACTCTGTTTCCAAGAACCGTGGAAAAGTTTCTCTGAGCAGGATTCCAAGAGTAGCTAAATTAGATGGAATATTGTCGTTGATATTCTGGAGACTAAAGGCTGCTTCCTTCTCTCTCAAATCTATTTTACTATTGACCAGGCAGAAACCAGGACCTCACATATCCAGGCACTTTCCATTCTGATACAAGTCATGGCTTGAACCACTTGTGTTACAATCATCTAAGGATGGACCTTCCTTTTTTTTTTTTTTTTTTTTTTTTTTTTTTTTTTTTTTTTTTTTTTTTTTTGGTTTTTCGAGACAGGGTTTCTCTGTGTAGCTTTGCGCCTTTCCTGGAACTCACTTGGTAGCCCAGGCTGGCCTCGAACTCACAGAGATCCGCCTGGCTCTGCCTCCCGAGTGCTGGGATTAAAGGCGTGCGCCACCACCGCCCGGCAGGATGGACCTTCCTAACAGAAAAGACTCCTAAGAAAATGGTGGAATCTAATGGAGTGATCTGGTCCCACAGTCCTCTGCCATCTACTCTAATGCTAAACCACTCACATATTGCAAACTCACTAAGTTATCTCTGGACTTTTTTCTTCTCCATAAATAAAAAGTTACCCAGAACATTCTGAATTGGTATCACTAGTGTTCATCAAAACCCCATCCAAAGTAATTGTACATGCTACATATGATTGTAAATCTCCCATCTAGAGAGCAACCAGAGAGCACTTCTCTGGACAGACATCTGCCTCTGCCTTGGTGTCTTGAGCTCACTAGATTGCCAGCCCACACCATCACATCCTCAGCTTCATATTCAGAACCTGCCACACTACCCAGAACACAATAGATGCTCAAAAATATAAATAGCTACCATTCTGCTAATTTATATTACTTCATTCTTTCTAATATTACTTAGTTAAATCCCAACATATGAAAGTTAAATTCATTTGGTTCAGGTCAAAGAAGAGATGGAACAATGCAGACTGTGAACTAAGACATAACTACTAGCAAAATTATAGGTAGAACTCAGTAAGTCTACTGGTACACCATATTATAGTATGGCATAGTATAGTATGGTATAGTACAGTATGAACCATCCAATAGATTCCATAGTTCAACCCTATTTCTGTATGTACAAATATTAATGGATATCCATAGTTACAATTATTTTAGGTTATCAATAGACTAACTCAACATTGTTATAAACTTGATTGCTTTTCATATGGCTTTTGACAATTTCCATATATATAGAAATATATATACATGCGTACACATACATATGTGTGTGTGTGTGTGTGTGTGTGTGTGTGTGTGTACACACATATATAAGACTGTCTTCCACTTCTTGGAACTCTGTCTCTCAACAGTTCTCGTAAAGAGGAGGCATGAGAACGGCGAACAGTGGAAGATAGCTTTGCTCAGAATGGATTGTAGGATGAAGATTTGTGAAGTGGAGATCAATATAACAACACCAAGTAGCTTGAAAGCTCATTAGAGCATCTCCAGACACCTTTGTTCTGCACAGTCATGATTGAAGAAGGGTCGCAAAGCACAAGGAAACGTCACTCCGGTATTCTGAAAAGCCTGCAAGTTTCTAACGCCTCTGAGAATAATGACAGTAACAGAAATGAAGGAGGGACTGAATCACAGACTCACAATCAAGGTAGAGTTGTCTAGAGGTTAGAAAGAAGGTGAGATGAAGGCACGAACTCCTGAAGTAGGCTAAGGATGTAGCTCGGTGAATAAAGTGCTTACCTAGCATATGTGAAGACCTTGGCTCCATTTACGACACTACACAAAGAGGGCATAGGAGCTAATCTTAGCACTCCAGAGATTGAGGCAGGAAGATCAGGAGCTTAAGGTCATCCTCGCCTACATATTGGGTTCAAAACCAACCCAGACTATAGGAAGCCTTATCTCAATCTAAAAATAAAATCTTGAAGTCAAGGAACTCCTGCTCCTTTGCCCTTGCATATCTTCTTATTCTCACCTGCATTTCTAACACTTGTGGATAGTAAACAAGGAGATGAGGCACCGAAGGAATCTTTGAAGAAAATACATACATGGTTTGTCAACATGTTGAATTGTTCCATGGATGCAATTGCTTGGGGTGACAATACTGGAGTTAGACACGTCCACGGGAAGAAAACTGTGACATACAAGGCTACTGGACATCATGAGGTCATGCTCCTAGAAGTATCCAAAAGGAGAAAGACTCCATAACAGCCACAATCAAGCTGTCTCCAGAGTCTGTATGTGCCACGTGGCCCCTACCGTGACAAAAGCTAGGATGCATGGAGTCATCAGGAGATAGAGCCACATGGAAAATTCCATGGGGGCACAGCTGTTTATGAACATGAGACTGTGCGACATCGTGTGATGAATCCAGGTTAATGGCGGATGAGGGGCAAGGACTTACGTGTGCTCATATTTGGACTCACACCTCTCAGTCTCTTTCTCTCATTACACTTTGACAACCATCTCCATTTCAAAGATGAAGCAGCTATGGTGAGAAAGTTAGGCTGGACCACAAGGAACGGTAAATCCATGTTCAAATACTGCCAACATTCCCACCTACTAGATCTGTGACCTTAGCCAACTTTTTCTCTCAATTTGTATTTCTCCATCTGTAATAAGAGGTCCTGGGCAGATGTGGTGAAAATGAAGTAAAAATATAAATGTAATATAACAATCATCCATCACTTAGTAATGGTCTAATGGTTATGGGAGCTAGCCAGAAATTATTCAGGATAACATGAGTCACAGCTAAGAAATTAACTCTGGTCTGCAAAATGCTATTCTCTTTCTACAGCACAAGAGAATGAGACTTAAAAAGTCCAAAGGAAAGAAAAATGAGGTAACTTGGGTAGCAAAGAAAAAATGTATGTACAAAGACTTATAGGTGGGTGTGATGATGCACACTTGTAATCCCAGAGCTAGGAAGTCTGAGGCAGGAGGACCATGAGTTTGAGGCTAGTATAAGCTATGTAATGAGAACCCTGTGAGTGAACAGAAGAAGAGGAGGTGGAAGAGGTGGAGGAGGAGGAAGAGGAGGAAGGAAGAGGAGAAGAAGAAGAAAGGAAGGAAGGAGAAGAGGGGATGGGAGGGGCCACCACCACACTACCAGGAAGGGAGAAGGAAGAAGAGAAGAAGGAGAGTGAGGAATAAGATAAGGAGGGAGAAGGAAAGGAGAAGGAAGAGGAAGAAGAGGAGAAAGAGAAATATGAGGAGGAAGAGGAGTGGGCAGCTATAAGGAAACTTTCATGTTACCTTTGAGTTTGGCTGAAGCCAGAACCTTCAGATGTTATATTCATTACAGTTAATGACTTCAAACCTACCAGGACATTAAGCAGCTATAGCAAAGAGCTGTAAAGAAAACTGAGGAGAGAAACCCAATGGCTTCCAAATCTGGCCCCCTCTGCTAGAACTGTTAACACTCTATCACTTGTTCTCCAAGCTCTTCCCTCTGAGCCAGGCCTCACAAAGGGCAAGGTGTGGTGACAGAGAGACAGGGCCTGTGGAAACTCTTGACATCTGTGAGTCTTTTGTGAAAGGGCACGTCCCGGAGTGTGCCTGCTCTCAAAGCTGCTTCCAAGGTACCCAGCAATCCCCTTAATGGACTCCACCTGCAACCACAGCTATTTATAGCGTTGTCCTCTGTGTGTTTTGTTAAAACCTCTCCAATGTATTTCTTCACTTTGCAAGGCTATTTCCTACAGTTGGCCCATTAAATTTTACCTCCTTTTTCTCCTGATCTGCATACTTGGAAATCCATGGTAGACTATACAAACAAAAGCACAGGATGATAAAAATAGTTCAAAGCCATAATTTGCCCTCTCTATTTTTCTTGTGTTTTCTGTAAGTGAGATTTTCTATAGCTTTGCCTTCCTGAAAACTGAGAACTGACAGACAGTGAAATCAATTGAAGGACCAAAATGGAGGAAGCCTAGGAAAGTGGCGAGGCAGCCATCTCGGTCCACTCCTGGGTCGGGGAAGCAAGACAGGCTCCAGACTAAGCAAAAACGGAAGGAGAAGGAGACAGAAAGACCAAAGAAGCTGAAGTGGCTAATTAAGAAACTAAAACAAGTTTACCTGCAGAAAACAGTGATGCCAATAGAGACAGAGATCTGTCAGTGATGAGGCAAAAGTTGCCAGGTGTGAGTAGCATCATGCATCATGTAACATGGCAGTCTGTGTTCTTGCTCACACTTCCAGAGGGCTAGCAGCTAGTGTTTGTTCTCTCTGTCTCGGTCTGCCTGTCTGTCAGTCCATCTCTCTCTCTTTCTCTCTCTCTCTCTCTCTCTCTCTCTCTCTCTCTCTCTCTCTCTCTCTCTCTCTCTCTCCTAATGTATGTGTGTGGTATTTCACATGAGCTTCCAGGTGTGCATACTTGTGTGCACACCCATCAGAGTTCAGAGGATTACATCCGTGTCTTCCTCTGTCCTGTTGCTCTCCACCTTATTCCATTGACACAGGGTCTCTCTCATTGAATTGGAAATCCACCTTTCCAGAGAGGCTGGCTGGCTGGAGAGCTTCCAGGACCAGCTTGTCTCCACTCCCCCAGTGCTGGGGTTCTATGCACACAGAACTATGTCCAGCTTTGTACACAAGTGGTTAGGAATCCCAACTCAGGGTCTTCATGCTAACACAGAAGCACTCCTCTCCACTGAGCAGCTCCCTAGCCTCAGTGGGCCACTTTTATCAACAGCTCTGTAAATTCTGTTAATAGCTCTAGACACAGTTTTCAAAAAAAAGAGAGAATAATGTTTTCTGTCATTTTATGTCATTTGTATCAGCAAAACTACATCTTTAAAGATGTATATGCTTATATAAGCAAAAATAAATAAATTCTGGAAACGATATAAAATCCCCCTGACTGTGAAACCCTGAAGTCCCCTCCCAGCTGAGAAGCTATTGGCAACAGGTCAGTTTTCTTCAGCCCCTGGTAGGTTGTTAGGCTCCCTGGGGATGGCCTTATACTCATGCGCATATGACCAGCACTGAGTGAACTCAGAGGTTTAAAAGAGAGAGCATGAGGTGTCTTCAGTGTTTTTGATCTTAGCCATTCTGACAGACGTAAGGTGGTATCTCAGAGTTGTTTTGATTTGCATTTCCCTGATGATTAGGGATGTTGAACAATTCCTTAAATGTCTTTCAGCCATTTGAGTTTCCTCTGTTGAGAATTCTCTGTTTAGTTCTATAGCCCATTTCTTAATTGGACTGTTGGGCATTTTGATGTCTAATTTCTTGAGTTCCTTATATATTCTGGATATCAGTCCTCTGTCAGATGTGGGATTGGTGAAGATCTTTTCCCATTCTGTAGGCTGTCGCTTTGCTTTGTTGACCGTATCCTTTGCCCTACAAAAGCTTCTCAGTTTCAAGAGGTCCCATTGATTGATTGTTTCTCTCAGTGTCTGTGCTACTGGTGTTCTATTTAGAAAGTGGTCTCCTATGCCAATGTGTTCAAGACTACTTCCTACTTTCTCTTCTACCAGGTTGATCTCAGTCTGTGGGGAAGGCTTTGCCCTGGAGGAGATTGGAATGGGGGGCGGGCTGGGGGGAAGGTGAGGGGGGCGGGAGGGGGGAGAACAAGGAAATCTGTGGCTGATATGTAGAACTGAATTGTATTGCAAAATAAAAATTAAAAAAAAAAAGAGAGAGAGCATGAGGTACTCTCGAAAAGTGATTGGGCCTTTAAGAGGTACAGGAAGGGAGGGGGATTTGATCAAACATTCAGATGTGTGAAATCTTCAGACTATAAATTTAGAGGTAAAATAAAGATGTGAGATCTTGAGCTGTCTGTATCTATCTGTGTGCAATCAGAAAGGGACATTGGACTGTGGGACCTCCGGGATGAGTGTTTTAAGTTCTAAGTGTCCACAAGCTGGGCAGCATGATTTTTATATCATAGAATTCAAGGCATCCTAAATAGCAACCTTAGGGCACAGCCATACTTTTTAGGCCATAATCATTTTAATTTTCTTTTTCGTTGTTTCTGTTGCTTCTTTTTGAGACAGAATCTTATTGTGTAATGCAGGCCAGCACAAAGCTCTCTAGGTAGCCCAGACAATGCTTCTGCCTTAGTCTCCCAAACTTCAGGATTACAGGGCTGCACCAGTGTCTGCTCAAGTCACTTCTTTTCTCATTTGATTTTGAGTAGAGTTGTTTCCGGAAGAAAGCTGCTCCCTGGTTTTGGTAGATGTGCTCTTTGGACAACTTCCACTCTGTTAGTCCACATTGCCTAGAAACCTGTCAACATGCTATCAAAAGTTAAACTTCCAAGTAGGCACAGCCTGGGCTGTGTATGCTACTTGTGAAACAGCAGAACACATACTCCACACAAGCAATTCCTGTCTGTATGCTCATTCTCAAACAAAGTCAATGCGATTTTTTATTTGTTTGTTTCTTGAGACAGGGTTTCTCTTCATAACAGCTCTGGCCATTCTGGATCTCGCTCTGTAGACCAAGCTGGCCTCAAACTCACAGAGATCCTCCTGCCTCTGCCTCCTGAGTGCTGGGATTAAAGGTGTGCACCACCACTGTCTGGCTCAAATGCAAAATTTTAAAGCATATAATAGATTCCTTCTCTATATCCTTGTGTTAGCAGGATATGAATAATCAGTTGTTTGTTCAGAAGAGAGAGACTTAGATAAAAGTTTTTGTGTAAGATAAATGGAATTCATTAAGTCCTAGGCTCTGGTACCTTTTTCATTTGATCTATCTCTTTATCCTGAGTTAGATAATGTCCCATTGCATAAGCAGTAAGATGTGGCTTAGGGAAGGTAAATACCTTACCCAGGGTCACACAAACAGCAGACAGCTAATCAGGAGCCCTGTTCAGCTGAGTCCCGATCCACAGTCTGAGTGTATAACCTTTCACAAGTTTGCATACCTGCACAGAATGTTCACATGGTTCAGTGCTTTGAGGACATGATTGTAGATACCTAAATAGTTCTTAATGCTGGTACTGTAGAAGTAACCCCATCCTGCTCCCTGGAGCTCCTGATCACAGTGCTGTATCACTTAGCTAGTTCCTTCTGGTGTCAGTAACACCTTGGAATCTAGTGTGACCCATTTATAACCACCACAGTATGCACCCACACTGTCATACCCCAACAACTCTGTCATATCATGTCCAATTCCAAAGAGATTCCTCCATCTTCTCCACCCCTGCTGCAGGCTTTCCTGAGTCTTACAAAGGTCGCTGCAGTCGGATGGGTGCAGGACAGGAGGGCTTCAGAGCAGAAGGCTGCTATGAGCTTTAGGCCTCGGGAAGAAGTGGAATAGGAGAGTGAATGTCCACACTGCGTTTCTGCCTCTTACCCCTGCTTCTTCACCTTCATCCTCTCTGTGCATTTGACATGACCCATGTCAGGAGACATGGTATTTCAGGGCTGCCAGCCCATGGCTTCTGCAACTGGAAGATATACCACACCATCATTTAGGGATGTGTTTGGGAAAGGGAACTGAGGAGAGTAGCATCCCAGACAAGCATACTTCTAGATCAACCAAATGTCACTAAGGAGCAGGGTCAGGTAAGGACATGGAAGGACATTCCCAGAACAGGAATCATGTCTTTCCAATCACTGTGGATTTTCCCTGAATGTTCCTTCCCTTCATAGCCTTGTCGTGATCTCGCCTAAGAACCTCATAGTAAGCTATCTCAAAGAGTACTCAGCTAGGAAGCTGTGTCTCATCACCACCACGGAGGTTTCTTCTCTTAGAATCCCCAGACCACAGAAGATGCTAGCTCTACTGGGTCACTTTTCATTATTGACTTTCCACTGAGGACAGTGTTTACAACAAAATGCCCTGGAAAGAGAGTTCAGATCTGAATCCCATGAATAGTACCACCAAATATCAAGAGTTGTGTTCCCAATAACTGCTTTCTGAAACGGTTGAGTTCAGAATTTAATTGAGAGGGAAGTGTTGGCCAACACGCTGTGTGTTCACTTCCTCGTCAGAACCTATGCTCTTCATTTCAGCGCTGGAATAATGTCCTGGAGTGGAAGATGATGAGAAATCAGGAGCAGTACACTTGCTCTGTTTCCCATGGCCTCCCCAAAGCAGGGTCTTAGCTTCCCACTCTCCCACCGCCTGCTGTCCTGGTCCTCTCTTAGTGACTGTATTGGTTTCATGCAGGACCAATGAGGTCACATATGCTAAAACAGGAAGGACCAGGGTCAGATCATATGGATATCAGAATGAGAGCCAGTGGCTCCATTCTTGCCTGGAGCTAGGATAATTTTTTTTGTTCATTATGCTACTTTATTACATCTTTATCTGATAAATACAAATACTGCTTTGAATACACACATGAGGTATTTAATGTTTCTTATATTTTCTTCCATTAAGCATTTTAACATGAACATTGTTGAATTGTGTTGACAAAAGAGTACATGTTGGGAGGACATCATCTACATTTGGACTTGTACTCAGGAGGTGGACATATGAGGATCATGAGTACAAATGTATCCCTGAATTATTACTGACATCCCAGCCAAACTGAATCACAAGCGCATATCTCAAGGGAATTTGTGAAAATATGAAAAACAAAACAAGGAACTACCATTTCACAGACAACCTTACTTGCAAAGTACGATCACACACTGCCTGATATTTAAATAAACAATGGACCATTTAGATGATGTGGATACTATTCTATACATTACAGCAGAAAAATACCTACCTTTATGTAAAAGAATAAAGGAAGATAACAAGAGCCACAAAAGGAATATAAGGACCACAAAATAAACTTCACTAAATGGATTCACCACACATATAGCACACTTTAGTATCTACCTCAAATGTTTCAGAATAGAAACCACAATGCAATGATCTCCACCATCAGTCTTGAATGGACATGATAAGTAATTTACTTCCTTCAAGGCTACAATGAAGGGCTAGGATAATTTGTGTTTGTTGGATAATACAAAAAAGGTGAGTAAGCCTTGCCAGTACCTATGCTAGTGGGTACCAGCATGGAGTCACATGACTACACCACACTAGGGAATGGGACTCAATGGACTAGTTCACTGGACTCTCCAACAGGATACAGTGCATCAGTCTAGACAGACAGACAGAAAGAAAGAAAGACAGACACACACACACACACACTCACACTCTCACACACACACACACACGTGTGCAAACACACACAGAGACAGAGATGTTCGTTTTGAACAAGGAGTGTGATATTTTTACTTTGTCCTGAGTCTTACAAATTGTGTAGTAAATCTTGGAAGGCATGTAGCACTGTGCCAAGCATCTACAAAGTGCTTGTTAATAGAAGGTTTAGAAAACTATTGCTAATAAATGTTCATGCCCAATAAAGGAATTTTAAAATTACCATCTATCTCTAATCTCCTCTGAGCCTCTGAGGTAGACAGAGGACCAGTGTGACATCCATCTCAAAAATGAGAACACTAAGGTTTTAAGATGTCTGGAGGCCACCAACCCTATCATGGTAAAATGGGCATTCTCAGCCACAGCCTGCTTCTGTCTGGGTATCTGCTCATGAATGACCTATGGAGCAGCTGGGTGGCCCACAGCATGGGATTGTCAAAACTGGCAGGTGCCAAGTGCTGTGGGCCTTGGTCTTGCAGCTACATGGAGAAGTCCCACCCTTACTCTGCATTTCTTTTCCTTTGCAAACTTTACAAAACCATAAAACCAAAGATGACTCCTAAGAAGCAGTCATCCAGTTCTGCAACCCAGCCTGAGGTGTAGACCACAGGAGCACAAGAGATATGTCTTTGCAAGGGTAGATTCAGGTCTGTTTACCCCATCCTTATTTCCAATTTCCTTGTGGGGCAACTTGTGCAGCCCTCAGATTTATGCTCTTGGTGGACTGTGTGGATTTACAGAGCACTCGCCCATCCCACCCCCAAGGCACAACACCTCTCCTGCAGCTGTCAAAACCACCCACTCATTCCCACTGAGCACTGAACAGGTCAGTGAGGGAAACTCCTTGGAAATATCACCCGGTTTTGCCCAAGAGGTTTTTGCCCAATTGCCCAAGTCCTGGGCATAAAAATGCCAAGCATAATGTGGAGTGAAAAACAGAGGTCAGACTAGTCTAAAGGGTGGAGCAGGAACTGTAGCCTGAGATGAGGGGTCAGAGCATGCTGGCAGCCTACAGGCTTGAACTTTCCCTGCTGAGCCCTGGCCCTGGAACACTTAATGATGTAGATCATCCGCCATGCAAGTCATGCAGTAAAAAAAGGGTGTTCTTGAGACTGAGCTATTTCTGGAAGCTGGAGATCTTAAGTACCACCCCCCAATGTTTTCCTAGTGACTTTTTCTTTATGTGTTTATTATAGAAAATGAGCATGGAGTCAGTGGCTAGAGTATCAACTAAGCAACCTTTGGCATTAGTTCCTGAATTGGAAAGCATACAGATTAACCACTGCATATGCTAAATGTAAGTAATTTATCACTAAATGAAGCTTCCTTATATTATTGTATATATATTCTTTCTCTCTTCTCTTCCCTCCCCTCCCCTCCCCAGTGTGTGCACGTATGTGTGCATGTGTGACAGGGTCTTTCAATAAATCTGGAGCTCACTGATTCAGTGACAATACCTGGCCAAGAGCTGTAGGCCTAGGAATCCTTGTATCCCTGCCTTGCTGGCACTGGAATTATAAGCATGAACTACCATGCCCAGGTGCTGGGTATCCAAACTCTCAGGTCCTTGTGCTTTCATGGCAAGCAGTCTGCCCACTGAGCCATCTCCCAGACCCTAATATATTACTCTAAGGCAGCTCTGAATCACACTTATTGTTACACCCATTTTAAAGGCAAAGAAATTAAGCTTGGAGCAGTAACATGGCAAGATCCACACCACGAATTTCATTGCCCTTAGCTGGATATCAGGGGCAATATATCTGAGTTAAGCAAGTTCAAGTGATTCTCTATCCACTCAGCCTCTCACTGTTTCACACCACAGCAAAGGATAAGAGTGCCTGTCACTCCTGGAGTCATAAATATCCACTCAGCTTGCCTTGTAGGCTGATGTCTACCCTCTTAATTACCGTATGGCTCTAGACACTGCCATCAGAGTCCCAGAGATGCCTTTCTGTGGATAAGTGCACTGCAGAATCAGGCTTTTCATTGCTGTGAGAGGGCAGAGGTGGATGGTGCCAGTTTTCTACTGGCTAAGTTCTTGTCTTTCCCCTTCTCTTCGCTTCTAGCCAGTTTCTTTGCTCATGTTAGCATTTCCTCCACTGATGTACAAACACTAATGAGGCTGGAGAGACACTCAGAGGTCGCGTTCATGTCCTCCTGGTCTTTCAGAGAATCTGAGTTTAATTCCAATCCTTCACATATGGCAGGACACAACTGACATAACATATACACACACACACACACACACACACACACACACACACACACACACACATAACCACGTAAATAGTTGCATGGTGTCAGTGATAATTGGATGGTGGAAACCACACCATGTTGTGGAGCCCCCAGGAATGGGGATGCATCTTCAATCTGTGTAAAGGTGCTCCCTAAAGAGCTAGAAAACTAACGGATTTTTATAACATTGTTACCAAGTTCAGTATGGCCTGTGGCATCAACCTGCTTGAGTTCACCTCCTGGCTCTGACACTTACAGAACGTCCAGTAAGATGCCTAAACTCACTAAGAACTAGTTCCTCCCCTATTGATAGGAAATAATAATAGGATCAACTTCTCATGTGGAAGATCTGATTCTCAGAGAATCAAGTGACTCAGTAGACACGAGAGGCTTTGTACAAGTGCTCAAAACGTCATTAGTCCTGTTCCTGGTGTTAACCAATGCTAACACCAGCCCAGAGGCTGTTCAAAGAATAAAGTTGCTCACTATGCGGTCTTTTGTAAAACTCTGTACAAAAAAAAAAGTGAGCAGCTATTCCATTCAAGGGCCACTTGTATATTCCTGGTGGAATGATGAGCATTGGACCAGACTTGCTGTGTCTGTTTGATTGGAACATGCAGCCTAAAATACACATATATTAGTCCTTTAAAAATAAAGTGAGAAAAATGCTGTGGATAAGAACATGAATTGAGATTATAGAATTTTTGCAGTCAATCCAACAAATAAAGAAAAACAGACACTTTGGGAACAAAATGAATTATTTGAATAAATCAGCAGCTTGTTCTACATTTTTCGGAATCTTTTAAATGCTGTGGAGTACTCAATATTTGAATTATTTGCTTACGATATTTCATTGTTCGACACCCCTCTCAATTCAGTGGACCAGTCCAGAGCTCTCTACCCTTCCAAATGCAGGAAAGCTACACTTCTTCCCAAAGCTCATGGCCTCACAGTTAGCATTGTCCACAGACAGGCATAGCCCTGTTCAGCTGGCTTGAACAGTAGTCACAACACCAGATCTGACCTTACCATGATGTTCTTGCTGATAGGGAGCATGCATTTCACATCTCACAAGTATGTTCTGTAACATAGAGAAAAGATTTCAGGGGTAGAAAGCTTAGAGTTAGGAAAGATTAGTGAGAAGGGATCTGGGTGAGATGTGACAAGGACTTAAGATCAGGAAGCTGATGGGAGGCAGAGCTAACACATCTAGATGGGTACACTTTGGTAAACTATGGCTTTGAGAGATGACTCAGTTTGAAGGACTTGGATACTACAAGGAGAACTAGAAATATAAATGGAAGAAGAAACAGAAGAAAAATCACAAATAATTTTCTTGGATTTGAAATGTCTCTCTAAGCTGCATATAAAAAGGTCAAGTAAATATTTTTCCAGATGTGCAGATAAAATACAGATTCTCCTAATGGCAGTATTTACCTGCTATCATTATATAACATGTTTGAAATAGATAATGCCCATGAGGGTCAAAACCTGGGTCCTGACAGGCATTCCTATAAGTAAATCACAAAAGAGGCATGCAAAGGAAGTCTCTGAGACAGCCTGAAAGGTGATAGGGATGTGACTCATTAGATAGAGTGATTACCCAGAATGGGTTTAATCTCTAACACCATTAGAAAATAAAAACATCCTAATAGTGAGGAAGGGGAAATCGAATAGTACTGGAACCACAGAATGCTTGGCTAAAGAAAGGTGTCCTTAGCTAGGTTCTTTCTAGATAAGACTAATTTGCTTCTAGAACTTCTGTTTCAGTTTCACTCTGCAGTCTGAAAAGGATGACCCACTAGCTCTGGTCACCACGTGAGCTTTGCTGTATCCATCAAGGTAAGGGATGGTGCTGATGAGCTATAGCATGAAACACCAAACAACACATTCTACTGGAAGAAAACGTCCAGGAAAGGATTGAAGCCTGGATACAACCTTATAAAAAATGGAAGGGGAGGCCCAGTTTGTAAAAAAGTTAATTCTAGCTGTCAAAATTGTATCAGACAAATACCCAGTACAGAAGATTCCTAAATGATTTATGACAATACTTCGTATAGACTCCCATAGTTAAATATAGGCTGTGCTTGGCGATTTCCTTCCAAAAGTTTAGTATGAAAAGAAGTTAGGAAGAGTGACTTTGGAGTGGAAAAAAACTGACAAGTATTACCTGAGCCAAGTGACAAACATCACCAAGAACAGAAATAAGTCATAAATCATGCTGATAATAGGTACCCTTGGAAGGACATGCCAAAAATGGCGTTTACCCTCTTGTCTTAGTTAGGGTTTCTATTGCTATGAAGAGATACCATGACCACAGCAACTCTTATAAAGGAAAACTTTTAATTGGGGTCAGTCCATTATCATCATGGTGGGACATGGTGGCATGCAGTCAGACATGGTGCTGGAGCTGAGAGTGCTACATCTTGATTGGCAGGCAACAGAAAGTGAACTGGGCATGGTGTGAGCATATATGAGACCTAAGCCCACAGTGACACACTTTGTCCAACAAGACCACACCTACTCCAACAAAGCCACACCTCCTAACAGTGCCACTCTCTTTGGGGGCCACTTTCTTTCAATCCACCACACCTCTGAAGAGACTCTAGGCAGCCTGAGCATGGCAAACACGGCTCTCGCAGGCCTTGCCCTTCCGCTATTCCCTCTGCCTTGCTGAAAATCATTAGATTACACTCCTAAAGCTAGCCACCAAGATCTAGTCTCTTATTTTTCAGCTTCCTCCTCCTGAGGCTGACTACCAAGGTCCAGCTATCAAAGAAGTCCAGCAATCAAAAGCCCCCTTTTGGCTGCCCTAATTAATATGCCCAATCAAAATTTAACACCCCATTCTAACACAGGGTTTCCCCTTTTACCTTTATAAACTGCCATTTGTTTGCAGGCCATGTCTATCTTCTCTCTTTCCAGAGGCAGTCCTTTGTCCCCTCTTGGACAAATACCCCTCCCCCTCTCCCTTGTTCCCTTTCCCTTCTCCCTCATCCTCTGTCTACTGTCTGTCTCTTATTCCCTGCCCTTTGTACCTTGGGGGCAAATAAATCTCCTTTGTGCTGAGAACTTGGTCTTGGGGTGTCTTGCAATGAATACTGGTCTCTTCAGCCTCCACGGTCTGTCTCAAAAAGAAATCAATAAATAACAACCCATAGTGCCAGCCTTATAACGTAATTGCAATGAAAACATGAGACAAATCCAACTTCACAGCACTTTAGTCAGTAAACCTGATCAGTATAGCTCAAGACCAAGAATTTGCCAAGCATGGGAAACTTCCACGGCCAAGAGGCATGAAAGGAGATATGATGTTGAAGTATAGCATGGTATCCTAGATACGATCCCAAGAACAAGAAGGAGGCATTAGGTAGAAACTGAGGGTGCCTCAATAGTATGTCTTCCATTAACAACCTATCAACATCAGCTGTTAGAATTTTGACAAATATCTCATACTTATGTGGGATTTTCACTGTGGAGGAGACTGGATCTGCAATATAGGAAACCTGTCAAAAGAATCTGCACAAAATTTTTACAAATCTAAAATTATTTTTAAATATAGATTTCTTTAGATCTCATAGGTGTGTGTTCATATCAGGATTACCGAGGAGCTGCAGGGAAGTCGGTCAAGTTAACCTTTGCCCACGTCAGTTTTTGTTGGTTTTTTTTTTTTCCCCAAGGAGGCAACATTGCCAGGAAATTTTTCACAAGGGGAAAAAAAAGACAAAATTAGATGGCCACTGTTCACCTCTGTCCTGGAAAAATAAAAGCCACATTCTACAATTTGATAGGTAGCCAAGGTCAAGTCTAGTATTATATTAAGAATGTGTTACCAGCACAGAATGAGAAGTGACACTGAGAATGACTAATAAGGTTGCCTCTGACATAAAGCCACAGATAGTAAGGTCACAGTCTTGCCACCAACCCATTTCAGAAGTTACAGGTAGCATTAACATAAACTATTCACCCATTTTCTTAAGGGAGTCATACCCTTGCCCACCCACACTCAACTCTGGTGGATCATTATCAGCACTGAAAGTCAAGACAAGTAAGTTTACCCAAGACTTAAAAAATAAAATAAAATAAAATAAAAAATACATTAAAAAGAAAACCACACATACTAAAACTAAACTTAGTGGTGAATGCTTATACTCCAAGCACTTGGGATGCTGAGGTAAGAGGACTGTGAATTCAAGCCCAGAATGGATTACATGGTGGACCGTGTCTCACAAACACAAAACAAGCAAAAACATCAAGAAGTCCAACACTAAAATCTCAGGCAGAAAACAGGCTCTTCCTGGTCCTTTATGAAGTGGTACTAAATACATTCATAAGTGACCAACTTTGTTTTTCTGTCATACTTTCTGTTTCTAAAAATACACAAGCATATCTCCTAATTAAGTTTTGGTGTAAATTGTGTTAAGTCTGTCGAGTTTGGAGGCTTCTAAAGTTCTCTGTGGTTTTGCCCTTTCATTTCAGGAAATACTTTCCCAAGTTATCCTGCCTGTGGGTTGTATTCCTGTGTTCAGGAAACTTGCTTTGTTGCCAGTGGCTGTTGCTAATTTTTCCCTTGTCTGCGGAAGAAGGGCTGAGTGTCCAGCTATGAGATATGAAAGAAAACATCTACCCACTACAGAAGCAATTATAGCTGGGAGAGGTGACCCGAGACTTTAATCCCAATACTTCAGAGGCAGAAGCAGGCAGATCTCAGTGAATTGGAGGCCAGCCTGGTCTACAGGCCAGCCAGGGTGACATAGTGGACCCTGTCACAAATGTAGAAGTAGAAGGAGGAGGAGGAGGAAGAGGAAGAAGAGGAGGAGGAGGAGGAGGAGAAAGAAGAGGAGGAGGAAGAAGAAGACAGAGGAGGAGGAGAAGAAGAAAAGAAAAAGTATAACAATTGGAAGCTATCTGTTCTTCCACTGGAGACACATAAATATCACAACTTTCTACTGCAGCCTACACAACCTCAAAAGACTGGCCAAGACTTTGTCTAGGCAGGGTTTTCAGTGGCTTCTAAACTCAATCTATCTTGCATACTACTAAATTTGTAAGTTCACATTTACCGATTATCAACTTGAAGTTGATAAACCATTACAATAAGGATAAAACTGTATTCACCACACCATCTTAGAATCTTGTCAAGTTCCCTATTGATGAGATGTGTCAATAAAGGGGATGATGAAATGATCACTCAGCAAACTCCAGCTTCCAAACTCATGTGTTCATTTCTGCTTCTCCCTGGAACAGTAAACTTTGACTACTTTTCTAAATGTTTGTCAGTTCCCAGGGACTATGGGATAGCCATTTTCATCAAGTCTTAGCTTCAGAAGCATCTACTTATCTGTGTCTTTGGTCAACAACTGTTTGAAACTCTATTTTCAGCATTTTTTTTTTTTTTTTGCTGCTATGCCGCATGTCACTCTTGGTTCTTTTCCACATTTCTGTTTGGTGAGCAGGAGATATTAGAAATGTCAAGTAGACTGACAGCTGAGTGGAGCTTTCAGGCCATTGAGTCAGTGGTGCCAGAGAGGGTTCTCTCACTGGAAGAGAGAACAAATTGACGTTATAGCAACAATAGAAGCAAAGGGTGCTTCATTCTATTCAAGTCTCCAAGCCCTTAGGTCCAAAGCTCCCCGATACTCCCCAATAAAGCCACTAACTTACAAACACCTGCACTGAGCAAGGAAGATTCCCATCCAAGTTGGTGCTTGGGAATGAACAATCAAAATATTAGTTTGCATCCCCAATCTTCCTTCTTTTGTCTCCACAAACACAGTCCATGGAATGGTTGAACATGCTGCTCCTCGGCTGGTCTCTCTTGACTTCTGTGTAGTGTGAGTAACCTTCCTGGTTTGCAAAGAACTGTCCTGATTTTAATTCTAAAGAGTCTGTTTCCCCAAAACAGTTTCATCCTGTGCAAATCAATAAGGTTGGTCAAAAGAAAGTGTGTTATAATTTTTTGTAATTTTGACCTCACCAGCAAGGAAACACGGGAGCTTTGCTGTTGGACTCAGCATACCCTCATGCTTCTGATTAAGTTCATTCTTGTACCATCCAGGAGGCCCAAAGGCAATGAACACTGGTCTCTGGGCAGGCAAGAGGAAGACAAGGATATAGTCTTTTACAAGAGCTCCAGGTAACTGTTAGATCTTCTTAATTAGACTCTTTATTAGATTGAAGGGAAGGAGGCAGCCAGAGATAAACAATCGACAAAGTAACTTGTTTGTGTTTCACAGGAAGAAGCCACCACCACACAAAACCCAGCTTAATACTTTGCTTTGAATGAATGTATAAACTGGGCATGAGAGTTGATGATTGGTCAAATGAGCTCCTGCCAGGTTATCTCAGTACGAGATGCACTAGAACGTATTCAGGAAAAACACAGTCAATCAAAGAGTGAGCAGGCTTGGTCTACCACAGGACATGTGTTTACTAAGTATAGCTGACCATAAAAGAAGACACTCACAATCATATCTTATTAAGAAATAGAGTTGACTTAAAAAGAAATAGTTAAGTGAGCCAAGCTGAGGACTCTAGGGAGCTTCCAGCTCACACAATGAAGCCACAAAATATAGCAGATGGGATAGTTAGTTCTGGTCCCACAAAGCCCCAGCACAGTCCTCCTATCTCTTGACAGCACACCCCACACTCATCACCGCTCACAGTTGCTTGAGGGAATGGCCAAATCTATTTAAGGACAGAAAAACAAGACAACACTTTTGCCAAAGCCTTTGGATGTCCAGGCTTTGTGGTTTCTATTCAGCTTCACAAAAGGCCACATGCCTCTGTTGCCTTGACTGTTTCAGTCTGTGGTAAATTCAGCAAGAGAAACTTCCCACTCCAGCCAGGGGAAGCTGGGGAAGGCCTACCTGTGTCTGGGCCTGTGGCAGGAGGAGTATGGCCTCTGAGTGAAGCAGGGTCGGTGCAGCCTAGGTGGCCCAGGCCAGGGCTATGCCTCTCCTTCTTACCGGCCTGGAAAAGGGAAGTGAGTTTCACCACACAGACTCCCCAACAGAAGCAGTGCACTTTCATAAACCTTTGGGAAAATACTCACTTTTCACACCTCAAGTGGTTTTGTGGTATTTTTCCGGTGCCTTGGGATTCTCTGTATTTCTTCAAATAAGAAAAAAAAAAAAAAAAAAAAAAAAAAAAAAAAAAAAGATTACCACCTTCCACCAAAGCCATGCTTCTGAGAGACGAGCGTCTTCCCCATGAGAAAACTAATGCCTGTCTAGTTCATTCATTTGTTTATTTGTCTTTGATAGAGAGGCTATTTTGCTAAAAGCTCTCTCTCTCTCTCTCTCTCTCTCTCTCTCTCTCTCTCTCTCTCTGTCTCTGTCTTTCTCCCTGTTGAGCTGGAACATCTCTCTTTTGTCCTCAGCATTCAGAGCTTTGGGCTGGGGATACAACTCAGTTAAATAAGTGATTTCTACACAAATGTAAAGAGCCCAGAATCTATGTAAAAAGCTAGGTACAGAAGCATACACCTGTAATCCCAGTGCAGGGAAAGCAGAGATAGAAAGATATCTGGAGCTTGATGGTCAACCAGTCTAGCAGAATAACTGAGCTCAGACTTGGGGAGAGACTCTGTCTCAAAAAATAGGGTGAAGGTCAACCCCTGTCCTCCAACTTCATTACTTACCAATCTGTAGTATTACCAACCTGACCATTACTTGTCAACTGTAGACAAATACATGTCTTCAAAAGTAGGCTTAATGAAAGTCAATTATAGGTAATGGTTGCTGACACTGTAACAAAAGAAAGAGGAAATAGCCAGCCTGTACTACTGGGCTTTGTTTCCCAACATCTGGGTCCATGGAAGTGTGTTTGATATCTGAGAAGTCTTTCTTTCCTTTTTGCCAGAGGGTCTTAGCTTTACAGTTGTACTTAGAGCATTGTAACTCTGAAAAATGATTGCACAGCTGACCCTTACCTAAATCTAATAAAAGAAAGTTAAGTAAATGATGGGAAATCTATGCAATGGTGTTTTTCAAGCATTGATAATGACACAGGGAAATATTTATGCTTCTATGAAATGAAATCAATATAATAACTATGTATATATACATATATTATACCATGTACCCTGGTCTGTCTCTCTAGCCCTCAGACAACATTTTAGACAACAGACTCCAACATTTAGATCTTCTAGTCATATATACATATGTACAGGTAACTAGACTTTCTCCTCCTTGGTGAGTGGGGAGTAGACAAATGACCAGCTAGGGTGAGCGAGTAAGTTGAAAGTTAGATCCTTAAATCTGAAGAAGCAAGGAAAAAGTAGAATCTGAGATGTTGAGCCAAAACACAAGGATAAGGTAACTCAGTAAGTGCATCTCAAAAGAGGTAAAGGGGAACAGAGCTGGGCAGGTTCCTAACCACTCCTTGTATTTTGTTCTGCATTTACTTAGTTGACATGCTGCATTTAACATGATTAGAGAGGCTAGACAATGTGTTTTCCCATTTCTTTTTACAAATTGGGAACATGTCTCTGCCTCCCCTTAGCAGTGTTTTTTCACACAGAATTCCAGAGAACCCTGGGTTCTATGAAGAGGGCAAGGCTAAGACTGTGTAGATGATGACTTCCTCTAGTCCTGAACATTCAAATGATCTATTTACTTTCCAAGTTGGGTTCTGTATAGTATTTTTAAAAGGCAGAAGAGAAGAGTGTGTTACTTTAAAAAGAAGGTGAGAACCTCAGTTCTTCTTTCTTCCCCATGACCCATTTAGTCGACTGACAGATGGAGGGTTCCTTAGGATTAGGAGCGATGTTCAGATCCCCAACCCAGTGTGAGCACCTCTCTCAGCACTGAGACATAGCTGCAGTATTGCTCATCACAAAGGTGAGGCACCTCTAGCAGCCATCTCTTGGAGCTTTATATGTTTGTCACAGTGTTCCTGGGACAGTTGTCCTCTGAGGGAACACCTCTGGGTCAGGGGACTGTGGCTTAAGAGAGTAGCCAAGGACTCTAATTAATTAGCTAAAGTGCCTGCAGTTATATGGCTGCAAATTTTACCTCTGTGAGATGTAAGTCATCTTTTCCAGATATGCACAGAGTAAATCTGTGGCCATGATTCCAATATTGAAAATCAGATATTAATAAACAAATTTTTCTCCAACCTAAAATTTCCATTTAATCCTTATATGTGTCTACATGAGCCCTTGTTTATATTCCTTTTAAAAGGTAAAACTGGAGTAATTGAGGATATGGTATGACCAAGAAAAGGAGGATTATCCTAGATACCACTGTAGGGAAAAGGGGCTGGCTAAAGAAATCCACCCTGACCCTGGAGCCCAGAATTAGGGAAAGATGGCTCAGATCAGGGCAGAAGGAAACACAGGTTGGCTCAGTCAGATCAGAGCCATCTTTGCTCCTGGCCAACTGACTTGTGAAACCAACCAATCACAGACCAGGATAGTAGAACCCTGGGCCCCAGGTTGACTCCACCCCCAAGACATCCTGTAAAAACTGCCCTGCTTAGTCAGAAAAAGGGGCTGTTCTCTCCACCCTGGTAGAGGCAGCTACTCTCCTGGACTCCTCCTTCCCAAATAAATCTTTCTCAAGAGTTTTGGGTGTGAAGATCTTCATTTACTGGCATAGAGAAGATCCTTTCGGAGACATCCCCCAGTGAACAAAAAAAAGGGAGAGCTGAAAGAGCAGGGCAAGGAGGAGCTGAACAGAAGATCTTTGCTGAGATCTTCTCAGTGGACACAGCTGAAAAGTAATACTTTTCTCCGGAGCCTGAGGAGATTGCTACGTTTCTGCAGGGGTTTCCCCTTTCTCAGAGTGAAGCAAAAGAAGCAACATCTTAGGCCGGAAAAGCAGAGCTCTGCTAGGAAGCCCGGCAAAGCTCAGCTGTCGAGGCTCTCCAGGAAAGGAGCAGGATTGCTGTATCCTGCCAGGAGACCATCCCCCATCACACCAGGTATACCTTGACTTTCCCAAGGAGTCAGGATACCCTTTCCTGCTGAAGCAGTTCCAGGCTTGACTCTCTGGAGAAATCAGAAAAATTTTCCTTCCGGGGTTGGACTGCTTCTTTGCAGTTCTAGCTGTCACAGCTGTGCTAAACAGGTCCAGGTGTCCAGGACACCTTCAGGGCAGAGTCGTTGTTCTGAGCATCTCGAGGTGTCCAGGATATCTCGCCCTCCAGGACTGAACTGTCTCCTTGCAGTTCCAGCCCTCACAGCTGTCCTAAGCAGCTCAAGGTGTTGCCTGACTCCCCAGGTAGTCAGGACACCTTTCCCCAGAGTTGCTACAACTAATTTACCTACATTTTTGGTGCTGAAACCCGGGACACCAAACCCACAGAGTTGCAAAAAAATAACCTCACGTTTTGCAACCAATTTATTTACAACCACACCAATATTAGAAGAGCCGAAATTATCACCACACTATTTTTAGCACCCCATTGAATAGAGACCGCATTTACAGTTTGGAAAATAAACACTGAAGTCTACTGAGCCAGCCCTGGGGAATCCACAGAAGTATGAACAGAAATGTGCTGTTTGTAGGCCCTGGGAGGGACAGTAGCCCAACAAACATCACAGAATGCTGGCTTCATTCTTTCCAGTCCACAGAAACTAAAAAGTGTGGGAAGACTAAGGACTAAAAGAAACAGCCTGTAGTGGGAATGGGGAGGCAGAGGGACATTTGCCCCCAGATAGTGAAGAATGTTTGTATCAGGTCAGAATTCTTACAGATAACATTAAGAAAATTATTAACTAAAATAAAAAGTCAAGCATTATAAAGCATCTGTGAAGGCTCATTCTACCTGTCAATTTGACTGGATTAAAAGAGATCTGGGCAGCTGTGGAAATATTATGCCTGAGTGTGAGCATGAGAGTATTCAGGCAGGGATAGGAGGGACAGGCTAGCATTTGAATTGGTGGGTTAACTGAGTAAGGGATTCACTTTCACTGGTGTGAATTGGTTCTGCCAAATCAATAAACAGAACAGAAAAGACAGTGAATTGTGTATGTGTGTGTGTCTCTCTCCCCCATGTGTGTGTTTGTGTGTCTGTCTCTGTCTCTCTTGTCTCTCCCCAGCCCCTTGAGCTGGGACATCTATCAGTGGTCCTCAGCATTCAGAGCTTTGGGCTAGGAGTATGGCTCAGTTAAATAAGTGCTTTCTGTACAAACATGAAGACCCCAGAAACTATGGGAAAAGCTAGGTACAGAAGTATACATACACCTGTAATCCAATGCTGGGGAAGCAGAGATGGGAAGATACCTGGAGCTTGATGGTCAAACAGTCCAGCAGAATAACTGAGCTCAGACTCAGAGAGAGACTCTTGTCTCCAAAAATATGGTAAAGAACAATTGAAGAAGACACCCAGTGTCAACCACTGTCTTCCAATACCAAACCCCCCTCTCTCTCTCTCTCTCTCTCTCTCTCTCTCTCTCTCTCTCTCTCTCTCTCTCTCACACACACACACACACACACACACACACACACATGATTTAGAACATTTACTTCTCAGATCTTCAGAACTACTCCAGTACTTTTAACATCATCCACCATACCATGTCCACCCAGTTCTGGAGCCTGAAAACTTGAACTAAGAGTCACACCATGAGGTCCTCTGTTGTCCAACTCATAGGTGGCAGACCAGAGGACTTCTTGGACTTTGTACTCAGGCAGGGCAAATATGCAACCAATGTATCCTATTGGTTATGTTTATGTGGAGAACTCTACTATAACAACAGAGAACTGCAAAACAGTGAGACCACAGAGAACCAAAAAAGAAAAAAGGAGAGAAGAAGAAACTGCATGTGTGCTGTGGGATATCCTTCTGTATGCTGTGAATATGTGTTGCTCTCATTGTTTGATAATAAAGCTGTTTTGGCCATTGGCCAGGCAGAATAAGTTTAGGCAGTACAATCAAACTGAAGATGGAGATAAAGAAGGGTGGAGTCAGGGCAGAAGCCAGCCAGCCACCGAGAAAGCAAGACATGTGAAAAATGAGGTAACAAGCCACAAACCATGTGTGACAAAGCATAGATAAGAAACATGGGTTATTTTAAATATAAGAGCTAGCTAGTAATAAGCCTGTGCCATCGGCCAAACATTTATAATTAATATAAGCCTCTGAGTGGTTATTCAGGAACTGGTGGGCAGGACAGAACCATCTGATTACACGTGATTTTTGAAAAACAACTTTAGTAGTTTTCTATACTATTATAATTGCTAAGTGTGGTGGCATAAGCCTATAATTCAGCACTTGGGAGGTGGAGGCAAGAAGATCAGGAATTCAGAGTTGTCCACACCTACATAATAAATTTGAGGCAAACCTGAACTATATAAGATTCTGCTCAATAAAAGAGGGGGGAGCCATCACCAAACAAGATGAGAGCCCATCTTCCATCTTCATGGTGGCTATATTCTAAAATCAAGAGAAAGACAATAGATAGCCACAAAATAACATATAGAGACATGATTAAAGCAACTTAAGGGAGAAAAGAAATGCCTATGAAGTAGGTAGAAAGAAAGTGCCATAATCTTTCTCATGGAATACTCAGCTAATACCTTTTAATATAGTGACTTTTAAGCCACTGGAGAAAACGATGATCTTGAATTTCCCCTTAAGTCTGGATTTCAGACTTAGATAAAGGAAAGTTTAGAACACTAAGTTAATTTACGTGTGTAAGAGACAAAGGAGGGAGGAAGATGGATAACTATTTTTTTAAGAAGATTTATTGCATCTCCAACTCTGGAGATTCAAGGTTATGGTACCAGCACTGCCCAGGCTTTGGAAAAATTCTTATGTGAAAAGGCATATGTAAGAACATATATGAGAAGAGGAGATCACAGCTGGACACAAAAGTCAGAGAGGAGTTTGTCTCCTACAACCCTTTCTTAAGGTGTTTCCAGTGAGCGTAGAGACCTCCCATTAGGGGCTCATCATCTTCTACCACTACACTAGGTATCAGGCTTTCAGCCATGAACTTGTGGAGAACACACTCAAGCCATACCCAAACTACAGCAAGAAGAATGTGGAAACTTGATTTGACTTGAACTCTAGGCACATCCTTTCTAATTTTTCTTTACACATATGATCCCAGGAATGTCCTAATGATTGTGGGGAGGAGCAGAAGATGACATACACTGTATGTGCTAGCAATGACTTACATTAGTTAATTATGAATTGACTCTAGCGTAGTTCCTGTACCCTGAGGTGATTCTCCTTATTTTGACTTTGGTCTAACTTAAAGTGAAAAGATGTCTCAAAACTGTCTTTGAAATGTCTCAGAATTCTATATTCTAGGCAAGGAAAATTACACATATAGAAACTCCTTCACTCTAGGCCTGGTTCTTTTCTGGACCTGGTGTCTGCTGGGTATAAACTTCAATTTTCAGAAATTTAACCTCATCCCAATTTTGTCTCATTCTATTCCAGTTTGGACTTTCTTAAGCCAGATGTTAGAGGTGGGAAGTTGTCTGCTTCTAAAGCCAGAATACAGTGCTGTGGGCCACCTCCATCTGAAGGCCATTAGATGATATTCTTGTAATGGTAGGAGTTTCTACAATGTCTTCTTGACATTATTTTTATTCCTAGGAGCCAGAAAAATGTGGAAATGTCATGGATATGCTCCTGCAAAGCCACAGCTGTTCATTTTAGTCTTGACCTTACAGAGTCAATATATCCTGTGCCCAGGTTATTTGTTATCTGGTCAAGGATACAACACATACAGGCAATAGCATTTTGTTTTTTTGTTTTGTTTTGTTTTGTTTTGTTTTGTTTTTTGAGACTGGTTTCTCTGTGTAGCTTTGTGCCTTTCCTGGAACTCGCTTTGGAGACCAGGCTGGCCTCGAACTCACAGAAATCCGCCTGCCTCTGCCTCCCGAGTGCTGGGATTAAAAGTGTGCACCACCATGCCCGGTGGCAATAGCATTTTGAAGCAGGAAAGGCAGGGGTGTCAGGAGGCAAGAAAATTATTCACATGGTTGGTAACTGCTTCATGAAGGCAATGGAGCAGGATTTGGAGTATGACAGAGGTAACATGAAGCTGAAGCTGGGTATTTGCTAGAGGAAAATTATACACAGGTGTGGAGGAAGATGTATTTACAGCATGTTGAAAGAGGAGACTGCCCACCTGGAGCCTCGAGTTTTGCTTTGGTGGAAACCCAGATACTGTGTCTAGAGACCCCACCCAAGAGTCTTCATGGCTCACAGAGAACTTTCCTTGTGGAGAAAATAACTCACATGGCCCTCTGCCCACAACTGCCACCACTGTAAAGCAATCAAGAACAGAAATTAGGAGAAAACAGCTCATTTCCTCATCCCTCCCATCAAGCACTGATTTTCCAGGAGCAATTTCATAAATTACAATTTTTCCTGTGTTCAGAGATCAGTGAGCTTCTTTGATAAACATCAGATCTCTAACCTGAAGGACATAGTCTCATGTACTTTAAGAGGTCAAATTGAATTCCCCAATGATTTCAGGCATCCTTCATGGATCAAGACAGAAAAGCAGAGTTCTAATGGTTGTGGCCACATGCTACCTGCCTCCAGTGAAAAAGACCCTAAACTGCCAAGAACCAAAGCCAAGAAAGACCAATAAGGGCATGTTTCTCTTTAAAGCTGAAGCAGTCAGCACAAAGCAGTTCTGTCTGAGATTTGTGAAGCTGCTTGTGCATGAGTTGGATTGTGATTTTGACTGGCAGCCAATAGTACAGCACCAGTGCTGAAAACCCACTCTATATATCCAGGCCAACATGTATGCCTGGCATCATTGTAGACAAAGCCGGTGATGAAGAGCATCTTGTGTAAGCACCATTGCATCATAGAATAAACACTGCACTCAAATACCACCACAGCCTAGGGCTTTTCCAAAGAAAGCTTTTGACATCCGTCATCATCAGCCTTAGACAGCACTGTGTTTGTGCTGCCTGAGGTATCCTCTTCTCCATAGATGTAGGGAGTCTTCTGGCAAAACACAGTCAATTCCAAGGTTCTGGGAGTCTGGGGTTCATTTTTCCCTCCATGCAGGGAGAAAACAAAACAAACTAAAGAAACAAGTCTCTAAGGGCTCTTCCAGCATCAGCAACACTGATGATGAAGGGAATGCAAAATGGGACGGATGCTTTAGGAGACTGGCAGCTCTTCAGAGTTAGAGCTACTGTGGGAGCCAGCCATTCCCTCGTAGATACATATGTAAGAGAATTTAAAATGTACATCTCTTCAAACACTTGTACGTGAATGTTCACAGCACCAGGACTGTGACAGCCAAGAAGTGACAGTCTCGAATGCCCATCAACTGATGAGTGAGTAAACAAAATGTGGTTGTATTCATGCAATGCAATAATGTTTGTCTGCAAAAACAAATGGTGTAAAGTGGTGATGCTCAGCAAAAGAATCAGATACAAAATCTGTATAATGTGTAAGTCTACCTAAATAAAATCGGCAAGTCCACAAAGACAGGAAGTAAGTGAATTTTGTACAGAAATTGGGAAGGGGGAACAAAGCATGGCTGCTAACCGATATGATACATTTTCTTGAGGGAGTACGGTGATATTATTTTTAAATTAATATGTTTGAAACCTTGGAAAAGTACTAAAAAAATCCCTTGATATATACATTTGAGGATAATGGATTTGTGATGTACATGTTATTACTCAATGCAACAGTGGAATTTGAACTTCTGTTAAGGGCCCTAAACCTGGAGCAATCAGGTGCAGTCTGGATGTATTGAAAACAGCCAGAATCCTCCATCTAGCAGTGCAGAAGCAGAGAGGATACAGAAAGGACTTTAGATCCAGGCTGTTTGGTGGCTTCTCTCTCTCATGTCCTAATCCAGGGCTTCTCCCCAAACCTTAGTGGGATGAGGTTTCAGCTGGGCAGGTTCCAGGTCCATGTCTTGACCAGATGACTTCCATGACAGCTGTGATGCTTCTAGCCCCCTCTTCACCTAGGAAAATGTTTTCTCTTGTTCTCAGCAGTCAGTCTCTACCATCTCAGGCAATGACAGAGCTGTGTGGGCTTCAGATCATCAGTGCTCCAGCTCTGCTGACTAAATAGTCTTTGCTTCAGCAAGAAATGAAGAGAATGTTGTGTGTTGTATTGCCTTGCTGTGTAGAAAGTCTTATTTTCATTTAATCACACCCCTCTGTAACCAGAAGTTTTTCCGGTCCCACCCAGCCCCACAGTCCTACAGCCGCTTATAAAATAACTCAGAGGCTTAATATTAATTACAAACTGTATGGCCTATGGCTCTGGCACATTATTAACTAGCTCTTATAACTTAATTCAACCCATTCCTATTATTCTATGTCTTGCTATGTGGCTTCATGGCTTAACCGGGACTTTTATATCTTGCTTCTGGTGGCAGCTCACAGCATCTCCCCTAACTCTTTTTTTCCTTTGTCTCTTCAGTTAGAATGTCCCGCCTAATCTTATTCTGCCTCACCATTGGCCAAACAGCTTTATTTATCAGTCAATCAGAGCAACACATATTCACAGCGTACAGAAAGAAATCCCACAGCACTTCCCCTTGTCTGTCTAATCAAAAAGGAAAGTTTCAACTTTTACATAGTAAAACAAACAGTTATCAAGCAAGAATTACCATTACAATACCTAGTCTATTCGTATTTGTCAAAATTAGGGAAAATATTCTATTATCTATCCTATATTTCTAAGTCAAAGTTTCATATCTAATTTATCTTTTATCATAATTAAGGAAAGCTATAATTATAATTATCTAGTCTTAAACTCCATCAAAGACCCCAGAGGGATATAATATAACTAAGTAAACAGGAAGTGCATTGTAAGCAACTTCCAAAATTCTGGAAATGATAGAGACAGTTGGCTGCCTGGATAATACTCCAAAGTTCCTCTGTGATGTTGGGGTATCCATCTTCAGCCTATATGCCTAGAGTCTTTCAGTCACTTTTCCCTGTGTCCTGTAAAATGTCTGGCAAACTCCTCTGTGAGGCAGGGAACTGAAGGACCATTTTGCCTTGTTTTGGCAAAATTCAGTGGTCATTTTCCTATAGGTACTGTATTTCTAGTTGATACAACATATTATCAAGTAGTCCAGGCAAGAGTAGTTTCTTGCCCAAAATGGCTGACTTTTGCCAAAAAGAAATCAAACTCCATATGGAGTTTCTTTGATGCCCATCATCCTCTTTGAAGCAATTGGTGCTGCCAGGAGCAGACATGTCTCATTGTCCAGAAAAGTCTAAGTTTTTAAAACATTTTAAATGTCATATTCTGTAGGTCTTTAAAGTCTTTGAAGATTATCTACCTAATTGAAATATATCTATGTAAACCTAGAAAACTTAATTAACAAGACTATAAGTTTGATTATCATAGATAACTAATTATTTTGTATTTTTAATTATATATTACAATTTTAAATGAGTTGCATAGACATAATACCTTAAATAAGAGTAGAAATATATATTTATATGTATAGTATAACAATATTATCTTCAAATTTGTATCAATAAACCAAAATCCATAGCAATGTAAAACATTTCAAATAAATTGTTGTTCTTTAAAAGTAGATTCAATAACCTACCCTTTCACCCTATTATATCAGTAATATCCCCCTTTTCTTCTTTAGAAAGAGATTGTATTTAAAATCAACCTCCTTTAAAAAAAATGAACATTTATAAGCAATATTTTGTGAATTTGGGCATAGTTTCTCATACTACTTCCTGCTGATTGGGGGTGCTGGCAATTTTATGGGGGTCCTGAGAAAATTTGAGATAATGGTCAAGTACTGGGAAGACCAGCTATAACCTTTGTTGATAGATACCATCTATCAGGGTTTAGGAGGTCTCACTTAATCAATTCTAATACATCTTAACCTGGAATAAATCCATAGCCTCTTGCTTCCTGTGGAGAGCCTCCTTTTCAAAGCAACATATTCTTAGACCCAAATTTTGAAGTCAAGATACCTTTAAAATTTACATATTGGTTTAATTCAGCAGCCTTTACAATCAAATGTCTCTCTCTAGTTAAAAATCCTAAAGACAATATAATCTAGACTCTGTGTAATTTCCATCTTTACATGGCTTAACTTTTATATTATTTTTATTGTCTCTTTAAAGACTATTTTTAAAACTATATAACTGCCTATATTCTTTTCCCTCTCTCTTTTAAGCCTATGTACATTTTTTGTAAAGTGTTTAGAGTTTTATTCCATCTGAATCTGTCATATTGTGAATCTATAATCTTTCTCTGACCAGGAGAGTTTTTAAACTGTTAAGCAGGGAAGTGACTTTGGCTGTTGACTCCACCCCCTCCCCCAGCTTCCCAACATGGAGGAGGTACATTTGCCACCAGCTCTGGGAGCTATGCTCACCGCCAACTCTAGGAAGCAGTGGGTCTATGCCTCCATCCAGTAGTATGTAGCCCAGAAACCTTTTTTTTTCTGTACTAGCAGAAGCTAAATCCACCATGAAGTGCACTGCACAGCTTGAAGACACCTCTGTGTATCATGATAGAAATCCACCATGCTGTGGGTCAAGCCCACAAACCATGAACTCACCATACTCTAGTTCAAGCCCACATGCCATGGCATCTCTGTATCATGGCTTGCCTGAGAGACACAACTGGGAAGTTGTTTTTAGTTCCATTTTAGAAGCTTTTTTTAAAAAAGCTTTCTCAGGTTTTGGGTGGAAATTCTTGCCCCATGTTGGGTGCCAAATGTAACTGAAACATTTTCTAGTCCCACCTGACCCGCAGTCCCACAGCCGCTTATAAAATAATAACTCAGAGGCTTAATCTTAATTACAAACTATATGGCCTATGGCTCTGGCAATTATTAACTAGCTCTTATAACTTAATTCAACCCATACCTTTTATTCTATGTCTTGCCACATGGCTTCATGGCTTACTGGGACTTTTACATCTTGCTTTTCCTGGTGGCAGCTCATAGCCTCTCCCCAGACCCTTTTCTTCCTCTGTCTCTTCAGCTTGAATGTACCACCTAACCTAATTCTGCCTCACCATTATCCAAACACCTTTATTTATCAACCAATTAGAGCAACACATATTCACAACATTCAGAAAAATATCCCACAGTACCCCTTCTGCTTTGAGACAGGGTATTGTTACATAGCCCTGAATGGCCTGGAACTCTCTATGTTAATCAAGCTGGTCACAACTTTGTGTGTCAATCCTTCTGCTTCTGCCTGCTGATTCTTAGATTATAGACATGCACCATCATGTTCCACTTAATGTGACTTCTCACTGGAAGCTATGGTAGGGGGTGGGGGTTGTAAGAGGTGAGTATCTGAAGCTACCTAAGTATATTTGATTTAGGTAACCATAATAAAATAGGGAACAGTAGGTCAGGGTAGGAAAAGTAACAGGCACAGAGGTACAGGGGTTTGGATACTCCAGTGGTCGTGAGTAATGAGGGCATGGTTAGAGCATCTTGCCAGTGAATGTTTTTTTTTTTGGAAATAGTGCAATGGAGATCTAAAAAGGGATAAAATTAAAGTGAACCCTTATTTTTTTCTTAAATAAAAATACTATAGTGTATTTTATGTGCCATTGTCCCAAGTGAACATTGATTTGAAGTGAGGGGACAGCTTGTAGAAGTTGGTTCTCTCCTTCTAGTGATCAAACTCAGGTTGTCAGGTTTGTGCAACGATTGCTTTTACCTGCAGAACATCTTACTAGTACAAAATTTTTGAGAGAGACAGACAGACAGAGATAAAGGGAGGGAGGGAGGCTGGAACTAGATTTGAAGAGCCCTTAGAGATTAATTTCTTCAGTTTGTTTTGTTTTCGCTCTGTGTGGAGGAAAAATGAACCCCAGACTCCCAGAACCTTGGAATTGACTGTGTTTTGCCAGAAGACTCCCTGCATCTATGGAGAAGAGGATACCTCAGGCAGCACAAACACAGTGCTGTCTAAGGCTGATGATGACGGATGTCAAAAGCTTTCTTTGGAAAAGCCCTAGGCTGTGGTGGTATTTGAGTGCAGTGTTTATTCTATGATGCAATGGTGCTTACACAAGATGCTCTTCATCACCGGCTTTGTCTACAATGATGCCAGGCATACATGTTGGCCTAGATATATAGAGTGGGTTTTCAGCACTGGTGCTGTACTATTGGCTGCCAGTCAAACTCACAGTCCAACTTGTGAACAAAAAGCTTCACAAATCATCAGGGGTTGCTGTTTTACCACATGGTTACCATTTTTATTGTCTTTCAAACTATAAACATCCTCAAGATGGGGGAATTACCACCTTGTAATTCTTGACCTTGTTTTCTTAATGATGCTGAGTAGTTTTCTATATGCTTATTGGCCATTTGTGTATCTTCTTTTAAGTGATGTCTATTCACATTTTCCCCATTTTTTATTGGGATAGTTTCCTTTGCATTATTGAGTTGGAAGAGTTCTATACAAATTCTCAAACTTACCTTTTAATTGCAAGTTTACCAGCTAATGACTGCAGCAGTACCTTCTTACCATATAATCTGCAGCAGGCTGACTTCCTGTATGACTTTTCACTTAAGAATAGCTTTTGTAACATTGCAGAAGATGGGGTGGAAAGACTTTAAGAGAGAGGTTGGGAGGGCACAGTGGCGAGTAGCTTCTGGACAGGATAGGACCACTGTACTCATGAACTCCCAGCAGCTGTGCTTGCCTGCACATAACCTGTACAAAACCAAGCTGGTAAAGATTCCAGCATAAATGGGGAGAAAAAGAAAAAGACAGAGACATAAAATGGGTTTGTAGGTCTCTGGGTCAATACCATACACCAGCAAGGGGAGAGGAAAAAGACCTCCCCTCTCAAGGACACCATGGTTCAAGATACAAAGTACAGACACTTCCTTAATTCTCAAAACATCTAGTAGCAATGCCTTACAGCAAAGAATCTGTAATTAGGCCTTGAAGTATAAGATACCTGGTAATCATGCCTTTGGCTAAAATATCCTATTATTCATCCTTGAGGGGCAAAACAAGCTCAGACTCTCTGACCTTGAGTCAAAATGTAATAAGGCCACACGATAGAGTCTCTGTGGGCCCCCACAAGCTCCCATCAATAACTGAGGAGCTTCTGACAGTTGATGACTGATGGTGGAGGGGTTGTCGATTTTCTTTAAGTATATATGTTCCCTGTAAGACATCTATGGTTCATTGGATTGCCTGATCACCATATGTATATAAGCAACACAAATGGACTTAGTAGATTATTAAATAAAAGAGAAAATGAAGTATAATGGGGGATGGTAAGTGGAGAGTGGATCTGCACTGAATTAGAGAGAGGACTGACAGGCAAATATGATCAAAATACACTGTACATATGTGTGAAATTCACAAATTAATTTAAAATATTATATTAAAATACAGTTTTTTGTCTTGCTTGAATTTACTTTTTTGCTCTTAGCATTTTCTCCTATATCTGTGTGTCCCCTTGATGTGCTTTTTACATTTATGTAGTAGCAATGATTTCAAGCTGCCTTCACCAGTGAGAGGTCACTCTCTAATATGATACATATTTTTTTCTGATGTGTAACAAATTACTACAACATATCATACCCATTTGTTATCTCACCAGTTCCAGGCATGACAGATGGCTAAGAAGACAAGTCTTCAGGCCTCCAAAGCCACAAACAGCTGAGTCATGGTCTCAACAGAGCACCCTCTAGAGAATAGTCCCAGGTAAATGCCCTCAACTTAGAATTTGGAATATCGGAATTTGTTCCCACACGGCTGTAGAATTATCAAATGTTTATTATCTCAAAACTAGGAAGAGAAGTCTTCCATCTCAGGAGAGTGCTCACCTGCATCCTTTTGCTTTTTGAATGGATCTCATCTGACTAAGTAAGGCCCACTCAGGATACTCTCACTTGGAGTTAACTGGTGGTCATTTGTGTAGGGATCTTAACTGTAAACACAAAATTCCCTCACCTTTCTCTTTCCCGTAGTCTATTGGCTACAAGCAAATCACAGACCCCACCTTAAAAAAATGATAGAATTATATAAGGGCCTGAGTCATCAAATGCCACCTTAAGGAGTGTCTGCTACAGGATGCTAACTCAAAGTGTTTTTCTCCTATGATGCAAAAATAAACACTATGATCTTTCATTTTAGGCAATGTCATTAAACTAGTAGCAGCTCCCGAGGAACAAAACAGCTACAGAGGATTATGAAAACTGTGATGATGAACACTGGGTGTCAGCTCTATGGGATCTGGGGTCACCTAGGAGAAAACTCTGTTCAGGCCTCTGTGTGGCTTGTAAACTAGGTCAATTGTGTGGGAAGACTTACTATAACTGTAGGTGGTACAGTTCCATGGGCTAGGCTCCTGGACCAAATAAATGAAAAATGCTTGCTCGGATAGTGTATCTCTCCTCTCTCTCTGTCTCTGTCTCTCTGTCTCTGTCTGTCTCTATCTCTGTCTCTTTGTCTCTGTCTCTCTCTCTGTCTTTCTGCCTCTGCCTCTCTGTCTCTGTCTCTCTCTGTCTCTCTGTCTCTGTCTGTCTGTCTGTCTCTCTCTCTCTCTCTCTCTCTCTCTCTGTCTGTCTGTCTGTCTGTCTCTCTCTCTTTCCTCTCTGTGCTTCCTGATTGGAGACACAATTGGTAAGTTGCCCCAAGCTCCTGCCACCATGCTTTCTTTCCCTGATTGACTGCACTATCCTCAAATTGTGAGTCAACATAAATCTTTCCTTCTTTAAGGTGGTTTTATTCAGGTTTTGTCTCAACAACAAAAAACTTCACTGATACAAAAAAAAAAAATCATTTCAGTGTGCAGCCATTGTATTAAGTACTGGCAACTTTCCTGAAGACAGCAATGATTTCTCTGCCTCACGGCAATGATAATGAGATCTGGTGTGAATGCAATGCTTTCTAAGGCCTGGTGCTTTATGTACGAGAACTCGATCCTCACTGTCAGCCCAGCAGAAGGCAGTGGTGCTGATACAGGCATCTGCTCTAGAGGCAGAGCTGAAGACAGAGGTCAGGCAGTCACACGGTAGGACGCTGAGGTGGCCCGATTCCAGGAAGCCTGCTGTCACTCACACTGGTGAGCCACTCATCTATCATCTTTCCTCACCCCACACACAACCTCAGGTGTAGGCATGTCCAGGGTCCAGCACGGTCTCTGGGGGCAGGCCGCCAGCATAAGGTCTGGTGTCATTTCAAACACTGAGCACTAACAGATGCATACCCAGAAAGAAGAAAGCATCTTAGAGAACAGATGTGCCATTCCCGTGTCCACCTTGTAATGCCACCTTTGGTTAGAGAGCATCACTGATGTCAACTGCACCACAGCAGCTCCTGTTCTGAAAGAACAAGTGTGAAAGCCATCGCTCCCTCTCCTGGTTGTGACATCATGCAGAGCCAGCCATCTATAGGGCATAGTACATGCATGAGGGACACCATGGGGGAAAGCATCTCAAGACCTCCTCCACGGAGATAAGAGTCCAATGTGAGACAGCCACAGTAAAGGCCCAGCCCTCATCCAGGAGCGCCTGGCAGTCGGCAGCCGTGGGGAAGGGGGAACCATGCTATTGTTGTTGTCAATGTGGAGGTGTTTCCATGCTCCAGGAGACAGTCCCACATCCCTGTCCATATGAGCAGCACTAACTGGATTTAGTAGGCTATCAAGAAGGAGGGGGAGAAGGAAGAGGAGGAGAGAGAGAAAGAAAAGGGAAGAAGAGGAGAGCGAAGATGAAGAAGACAGACAACATGAAGTTGAGAAGAAGACATGTGAACATACAGGAAGGAGTTGCAGAGGGAGATGGGTGGGGTGGATAAACTCATATAAAATTACAAACATGTAGAAATTTTCAAGAATAAAAATTACGATAAAATTTGAGTATAAAATAGAAATAAATGTGAATAAGTTAGCAGGGTCATTGTAGGTGCTGTGTAGAATAGACAAGGTGATGACTGAGGTTAGCAGCAGAGATCCTTCTCACACAGAGGGAAAAAAATAACATGTGTGAATCTATCAAAAGCCCACCTAAACTTTAAATTTTGTGAGATACAGTGTCTACAAGCAACTATTTGCAGGGAGAAGAGCAGCTGGGGGGGGGGGGGGGGGGGGGCGGGGCGAGAGGCTGATTCCAAGCAAGTGTCCAGGTAACTGAAGCCTCCCAGTTCCAGCGTCCACCTCTTTCTGGCTGTTTCCACTCACCATCAACTTGCTTCTGACCACACCTCAGTCCAAGAGGCCACCAGCCTCCAGGGTAGGTTTACTGAATCTCTGTGGTTCCCACATTCCACCCAGCCAGTCATTCAACCAGGACCAGGTAGCTTGTTCTACTTAACCCCTCCCACACCACACACACACACACCACACACACACACTGAAGGTAACACACACACACACACACACACACACACACACACACACGCACACACGCACACACACACATAACCACAAGCACCACACACACACACACACACACACACACACACACACACACACACATAACCACAAGCACCACACACACATACATTTTGACCTGAGCCCAAGTATAGACTCTGACATGATAGGGGTCATTTCACCGATGCTGAGTCTCCTGGGACTAACCCTACTGGACATCTCACATCTTTCCCCAAGAGAAAGGATTCCATCAGGCAGACCACACTTGGGAATGGGACTGGGCTTTCAGTGAAGAGATGTAGTCACGTGGGCTTGCCTTCACCCTGGACTTTCAAATCATACAAGCACATCCAAGCATCCCAGTATCAGAAGTTGGCTACCACACACATGCTTGCAAAACTCACAGACTGAGTGCTAGGCTTTTTCCCTGCTTAGTGCAATTCTCTTTTTCTGTTCCTTCATTCCCATGTGTGGCCCCAGTGTCCACTTTTATCCAGACACCACTGGTCTTGCATCTTCTTTGGGGGGGCCTTGAAATTAACAACAGATTTTTGCACACTAAAGACCTGCTCTTCATTTCCTTCACTTTCCCTTCAAACAATCCAACCCAGCTTCAGTAGTTCGAGGCCCATCCTAGAACAAGACAGACTAGGGCTTTATAGAGTCCTTACCAGAGACTGTGAAGCGTCCTCCTTACCAGAGGAGACCGCAAGCTGAGGACATAACTCTTGGTCTCTTCCTTGGACACCTGAGCCAAAGCACAGGCCCATCTAGGTCATGACTTAGAGGAATGGCTTTTCTAGCTCGGATGCTGACTGTCTCCAGCTGCACCCTCAAGCTTGGTCAGCTGGTAATTATATCTAGTAGCCCTTCCATCCTGTTGGTCATGTCATGAATAGGAGATCTGGTGACTCTCAGACTGCACATGGTAGCCATGCCTCTCTCTTGTTTCTTTACTGACCACATCCCGGGTCATCCTGGTCCCAGTGCACCTCAGCCCCATCCTGGATGAGGGAAATCCCTGAATGCTGGACAAGCTCTCTCTGTGATTCTGATCCACTGCCCTGCTGGGAATTACTGAGATAGAAGGAAAATGGAAAGCTGGATGCAAGATCCAAAGAATCTTACATAGTTTCCTATTGTCCTTAATAAGTGAGAGGCTGCCAGTCAATCATGTTGCCTTAACTCTGCTGTTTCACCTAATATTGGGGGCTGAATTTCCCTGCAATTATCAATTTGTGGGATAAAAGAAGTTGCCAGGACTCCCTACAACCACTTCACACTTCCCAGGGTGACCTTGGTCAGCAGTTTTAAGACCTTGAAATCCAGCCCAGTTTCTCAAATTGAAGCTGTTCAAACTCAAGAGCGGCTCAAAGCAAGAGGATGCGCCTTCAGGGAGGTGCAGCCTGTGGCAGGAGCCTCTGACCCCAGCAGGAAGCGGTGGAGGGCTCTGGCTTTCCTCAGAGTCCTTCAGGCTCAAAGTCTCCTCTGAACAGAGCTCCTCAGCAGAGTCTCCAGCTGTTTCCCAAACAGTCCTGTTCCACCTTACAAACACAGAGACAGTCTCTGGTCATCATCAGTTTATAATCATTAAAGCCTTACAAGTGAGGTTAAAAGGAAAGGTTCTTAGTAACAAACTTCTCAGATCAAAACAAAGACAGAATGACTTCAAATTTGTCATTTTGCATAAAAGAGACACACTTTCCACTGGAAATTTTCACATCCTTTTTCTTTTTCTTCTTAACAAAGGGAATGAATATTCTTTCCGAATTCAAATTCATTTTGAAATAATAAGAAAATAGAGGCTGGAGAGATGTCTTGGTGTAAAAAGTGCTTGCCACTCAAGCATGAAGACCAGAGTTTGGATCCCCAACACACACTTCAAGCAGTGAAGATATGGAAGCCTGCTTATAATCCCAGTGCTTGTCGGGTGGAGATAGGAGTCCTGGGGCAAGCTGGATAGCCAGATTAGCTAAATCAATGACTTCCCGGTTCAACAAGTGACCCAGCCTCTAAAAACAATGTGGAGAATAATTTGAGGAAGACAGCTTATGTCAACCTCTGGTCTCCACATACATGCATAACCATGTGCACATGCACACACATGTGAACACACATACACATACACCACACATGTAAACACATGGAAGGAAAATTTAAAATAATAATAGTGCAGTCTGGAGCACTCTTTCTAAAGCAGATGCCATGTGGCTGGAGTGCTACCTGCTCTCCCACACAGGCATCTGAAAGTGCCAAAAAGTGTTCCACTGCACCCCAGCCAACCCCATGGATCAGGCAGCAGTAGGTGGAGAGGATGGAGCAAGCCCCCACAATGAGGTCACTTCACACATATGAGTAAGACTCACACTAGAAGTCTCATACACCCACTTCTCCCTGACTTGCCCACCCACCTTGGTCCCCTAACGATCCGAACGAAGCCATTTTATAGCAAGCTGTTGAAAAATTGATGCGTTTCAAGCTGTTTGCGCCCGATGAATATCTGGTTTGTGGATTACTCGGCCTCAGGCATATCTATTTGCTTTTTCCATGACAGTTCCCTCTTGTCCCTGCCTTTCTCATTTCCCTAATTCCTTAGGTGGTTTCTTCCCTTCTGCTGGTGTGTGTCACATTTCTCCACGCAGAGTCATCTGTGAAGTTCATTTTCAAGCCCCTTTTCACTCCCTATGGTCCTTAATGAAAACAGGTCTGAGGGAAATGAAAACAAAGGCCAGCTTCCCAACCGGCTCCAGAGACTATCCCCCTGTAGCCAGCCAGAGTTCTGAAGGGTGTTTACTTCCACCCAGACTTTTTCCAGTCATATGAGAAGATGGGTAGCCAAGACAAACTGCATTCATTTGTGCCACATATGATGAGCATCCTATCAACTTTTGTGCTTGGGTGATAGGCAAAAAGAAGAGCTTGCCACACGGGGCATTGTCAATTTAGTGCGCACAACATTGACGCAATTCTCCACTTCCCTACCCTGTGGGCATTACATTTCACTGCACAAGCCCAGTTCACCTTGTTCATATTCTTTCTGTGTGATACAGTCAAGTAGTCTTCCCTCTAAGATAGTCCTCAGAGAACCAGCCCTTTCAAAATTATGTCTTTTAAACTTACTAGGGAATCAGCTTGTGATGTTATCCACTTCCGTTGAGTTTCTGGGTGTACACTTGGTGCAGACGGGCTCTGCTGATCAAGGCACAGCTTTGCTGACTGGCAACGCCAAATTAAGACAATCTTAGAAAGAAAGTTGGGAGCATGCTCTAGAGAGGTACAAATTTGATGCCTAAATGACATTGGAGGATGAAGAACAAATTGAGAGCTACTCTGCCTAATCTAGCTTCTGATATTAAATAGATAGACAGGTTTGAACAATTGCTCAACCTACCTGAGCTAATTTTCTCAAGGGGTTATCTGAATGATATCTTAATGAGGTATCTGAACTACACATTATCTAAATAAATATATAAAGTCTATTGGAAGGATTTCACAGAGCATAGGAATACCTTGCCCAAAATATTCTCACTGCAGATGGGAAGAAAAGTGGGGTCCATGAGAACTGTAGAGCCTTTTAATGTTGCCAGGGCCTGCCAGGTGGTGGTGGTGGTGGCAGCGGTGGCGGCGGCGGCAGCGGCGGCGGCGGCAGCGGTGGCGGCGGCGGCGGACACCTTTAATCCCAGCACTCGGGAGGCAGAGGCAGGCGGATCTCTGTGAGTTCGAGGCCAGCCTGGTCTACAGAGTGAGACCAGGAAAGGCGCAAAGCTGCACAGAGAAACTCTGTCTCAAAAAACTAATTTATATATATATATTGCCAGGGCCACCATTTGCTTTATTTCTATCATGAAAGTGCAGCATTTGTCTCTGTTCTCATACAACTGCTGCAGGAAAGCACCTCTCATATATGCACTATAGCCCCAACTCCTTTGAACTCCTCTTTGGGTCCATCCCGTCCATCCCTAAGCACTTCATTCAGGTGCTCACAGAATGCCACCTCTCAAAGGACCTGCATTAAAATAAATATTCAAGATGGGAATTCTCTTCAGATAGAATTTTGTTCTTCTGTTTTTGAAGTCTCGAGTACTTACTGAATACAGAGCAATAAAAATTGGGTACACAAATACTAAAACAAGGCATAATCACTACCCTCAAGGAGATTGTAGTTTCCAGGAGAGTCAAATGTATGAACATACAAGAGTAGCTAGGGAGAGATCAAGGTGGAATGACCACATAATTTATAGCACAAAATAGGGATTTTTTTTTTTTTAGAATAAAGAGGTGCATTATTAACTAATAGCAAGTGTATAAACCAGATAACCACAAGCCAGCATATGTGGTAATCCTAGCTGCAAAGAGGGCCAGCAGCAGTTACACTTAGTAAAGTGTCCTTACATAGTCATTGGAATGACTATGACACAGACAATACCTTGACCCAGAGAATTGAGTTGTACCTGATACAAAATTAGCATTGGTTTGCATTCTGTTTGGTAATGACTCTTCCATAAGCCCTGATATTCAGAGTGCCGTTTGTCCCCAATTCTCTTGTTTTATTCTTACAAAAGGCTTCCCAGTAGACATGATCATCAGCCTAATCTCACCATAATAAAAGCACTTGCCTTCCAGGAAGCAGCATGATACAATAACTCAGTCAGTCCCTCGGGAGGCTTCTGTTCCTCTGTCTGAGCTTTCTTCTGCTTTCTTCCATGCTTGCAACTCAGAGGTCCTTGATAAACTGTCCACAGAGTCAACACCAAAGAGTGGGGTCCAGATGAGCTCATTTTGTCTTCTGTGGTTCTGCGTCTTACTGAATTGAACCTCTTCGTGGTTTTTATGAATGTGGAAAATTATTTTTCTGTACCACTAACCCTAGTCTGAGGTTTTTCTGCCAGGAAGTTAGATTAAGGAGTTGATAATTAATTGGTAATTTTAAAACTATTAACTATATGTTTATTAAGAAATTAAACTCTATTGCTAAGTTGCTAGGCCTTTTATAAGATTTTGTTTCTTAGGTCTGTGTCCTAAGAAAACATCATGCTGTGGAACCCATTCTAATTTTCCTCCAGAGCAACTAAGGCCTGGAAGCCTGGCTGGACCAAAAGAGGATAGCCATCTACCAGGCTACGCTCTCCACATGTGAATCACCTATTTCTCCCATCCAGTGGTACATCCAGGCCTGCAGAACACAGCAGAGCTCTGTGCCCCAGGCCACATTCTTCCACAATTCCATCACCCAGAAAAAGAAAAGAAATCCATACTCTCGAGAAGAAAATTCACAGCCACCTCCTCCACCTCACTATTTACTAGTCTGAGACACAATTTGAAATTTGATAACCAGACTAAAGACATGTTTCTTAGCTGGTAAAACACTCCAAGGCTTCAAGAGTAATTTGATATGTCTCATCCTTTGTCATAATTGATAAGAAAGAAGTTAAGAGGCCTAATTCACATTTTAAAAAAGGCAAAGGATGTAAGGAGGAAACTTACAAAGACACACAAACAGCCAACAGACACATCAGGATCATCAATAAAATATGACTTCATACCAAGGAGACTGAGAAAGGGTTAGTGTTACTACAGGTGCTGGCAAGGACATGGGAAAACAAGATGCCATTCAGGACAGCATAAATCTCGGGTGTCACTGGAGAGCAATGTCATGTGCGCTGGAGTAGTTGAAAATGAGCATATGCTGCCACCAAATCCTTTTGCTTCAGACAATTCCTCTAGGAACTTTCATACATGCTTAAGAGAAGACTTCCTTCCACACAGCTGGCTGCTTTAGTTACTATATCAAGTTGGGAGAAATTGCCTCAGTACCATTGATGACATCAGACAAATCTGATATAGTGGTGGAATAAGCCATTGTTAACATGAATTCCTGATTACGTTGGTGCTAAAGGAGACCTGAAAAATAGGAAATGTAGCAAAAGAAAAAAATTATAATATACTATTTATGTGCATTAAAAAAATGCCACATGTTGAGAATATGTATATCTAAAGGTAAGAAATCTAGACGGAATATATACAACTTTGAACTTAGTTACTATGACTAGGAAGTAAATAAAGGGATTTATATCATCTGTGATGTTTTATTCATTTCTAAAGAAAAGATATGATGCAAACACAGCAAAAGAAAAAGTAATAGTTTTAATAAAATACAACAACAACAAACAAACAAACAAACAAACAAACAAACAAAAAACTGGAAGTTGGCTTCTATGGTGGCCAGAGAGGAATGCATCAAGCTGGAGACTTCAAGATGATGGTATTGACTACTGACAATACGATTCATCCAACAGGGAACAGACCTCAGCTGCAAAACTGGTCCCTCACCACCTCAGACAAGAAGAGAAAGAAAGAGCTGGAGCAATGGTTCAGATGTTAAGAGCCCTTGCTTCTCTTGAAGAAGACCAGAGTTTGTTCCTAACACCCACATAGTGTCTCACAACTGCCTGTAACTCTAGTTCCAAATGCCCTCTGAACAGGGAGGGGAAGAGGACAAAGGAGACAGTTCCAGAGCTTATGTAGGTCATTTAGGTTTGTGAGCTCAATGTGTGCAGATTCCTAAGGGGGAAGGACATCCACATTGTCTGTAAATAGTAGAACAGTCTCTATTTCTGCTGAGCCATAGAAAGGCAAGAAAATGAGTTGGCCACACTGGAACTGATCCACCCATAGATGGAGCCCTTAGATAAGATGCTCAACTTTTGGAAAGCCTACTCTATACTAGAGGAGTGCTCGATGGCCTGGGACATCCAGGCACCTCCTAGAAGAATTTATAATTAAAGGACATTGAACAGGTCAACTTGCAGGAGGATTTGTCACTGAACAGTGTCCTGGAGGGGATGGGTCTGGCATAGCCCCTACCAGACAATAATGTCAATACTGTCCAGGCTCTGGAGGCAGAGCCCGTGATGCAGTATCTAAAGAACTCACTTCTTGTTCCGTGGTGACTGTACATTTGAAAGGGGAAAGAACCTGGACTTTCTTGTGTATCGTGTTTCTTCACACAGTAACCTTTTCTAAGCCAATCAAAAGTGCCACAGTGCTGGTATCTGTAGTGAGGAATAGGTTGATCCCACTGAAAGTTAGGAAAGACTCTAGCCCTCAAGAGTGCTTCCATGTACCAAAGTGTGTATTGAGTTGTGGATAACACAAAACTGATCTTACTGATTTATACCCCCTGTTTAAAAAAAAAAAAAAAGAGCACAGGTCTTGGTAGGATTTAGGCTTAGCACCACTTGGGAAAGGGTAATTAAGTCTCCATTCAGAATACTAACCACTCAACTATATTTCCTATCAAGAGACCTTGAGAATTCTTGTGAGCCCCAAAAGGCCTTTATCTTTCAAGAGAATGAAGAAATTGATAATTGATCCCATCAGTCATGGGCCTGCACCAACCAATAGTAAAAACTTGGGTTTTTATTTAATTCATTTTAATTAAAATATAATTACATCCTTTGCCCTCTTTTTTGAATGAGTATTGGACATTTGAATACTTGTCCCCAGCTGATGGCTGTTTTCTAAGCAATAGGAGATGTGGCCTTGTTCCAGGTGTACCACTAGGGTCAGTTCATGAGGTTTCAGCATCTCCATGTGCTTCCTTTGCCTTCTGCTTGTTGGTCTGAGATGTGAGCTCTCAGCTGTTCCTGCCATCATGCCTTGGCTCCATCATCACAGACTCTAACCCTCTGGACCACAAGCCCCAATACACCCTTCCTTTTATAAGCTGATTTGGACATGGTGTCCTAAAATAGCTATGGAAAAATCAGTGTGTGTGTGTGTGTGTGTGTGTGTGTGTGTGTGTGTGTGTGTGCAAATATATAAAATACAACTGAATGAGTTTATTTTTTGTTGTGTGTATATGATTTCAGGGCTGAATATTTTGTGTTAGATAACCTATTATGAGCCTTGTCCATGGGAAAGAAGAAGTCTCTCTCTCTCTCTCTCTCTCTCTCTCTCTCTCTCTCTCTCTCTCCCTCCCTCCCTCCCTCCCTCCCTCCCTCCCTCCCTCCCTCCCACCCCCCCTCGCTTTGCAAGTAAATGGACGGAAATTGAAAAGATTATGTTAATGAAGTAACCGTGACTCTGAAAGACAAATGCCGTATGTTCTCTCTCTTCTGCATTTTCTAGCTCTAAATCTGCAGATGCAAGTATATAACATGGAGTAATTGCAGAAACCTGGAAACTACGAACAGATCATGGGTGGGTAGGGGAGCTTGGGGAGGGGATAGCAGGATACAGGTGATATGAAGGAGGAAATGGGAAAAATGGAGAGGTGTTCAAATTGGAGAGAGAGGAGGAAAGTCAATACAGAAGGAGGAAAGAGAGACACATTAACACCAAGGTTATTCGATAGAGCTTGGAGGGATCATATTATTCTACAGTTATCTAAAATTATAAAATACGCACACACATGCATGTATATATAATACATACCTAGGTCCAGTGACTCCCAAAATAATACAGGCTATTATTGCTGCCCTTAATGGCCTCTCAGAGACTGAAGGTAAGTCCTTATTGCTGAAGACACTGCACACTTAGGACATGAATTATTCGTGCTTGATCTAACATGAGATCCTCCTTCCTGCTCTCTAGCTTCCATAGCAGTGGAAAGTATTATGCAGATGACTAAGGGAGTGAGTCAGTGAAGAGCTCTACCTGGCTGTGATGCCTATGAACTACAACACTGACCAGCACGGCAACATATTGATAAAGGAGTAATAATAGTGCTCCAATGCTGTGGGTAACCAACAACTGTCTGTGTGAACTTAAAGCCCACTCGACAGGAGGGAGATCAGGCTTGGTACTAGAAACCCAGCCAACTACCCGGGTTGGTGAAGCCGTGGGTCTTAGAAGAAAATCTACCGTCACCATTTTCCCAGCCAGACTGATTCCTAATGACATTCTGAATCTTCTCCTTATTCCCACAGATAAATGCAGTTCTCAACCTTTCGTTTTTCTCTTTAGTAAGCAAATAGAGATCATTACAAAAAAAAATCACAACCAGACACACTGCAGAGATCAATGGGTCATGCGGAGCCCAGCCCCAAAAGATATATCTTCCATTCAACTCCTGAACCTAAGGCTTAGGGAAGAGTGGGCAGAAACACCATAAGAGCCAAAGGACCAGAAAGTCAACTGTGAGACTCTTTGTCCTAGAGACAGTTGCCTAAACAAGACCAGAAAAATAACAATATCAATAGGCATGCTAACATGGAGTCCTACCCCCAGACGAAGAACTAAAGTTAGTTTTAAGAAGGAGCCAGAAACAATAAAAGTTACAAACTCATCCCTAGTTTGATTGGCATTTGAGCTCTAGGCCATACCCTAGATTTGATAGTTGGTATTTTTGTGCATAATAGAAAATTCAAGGCTCAGGAATGTCCATGTGTTTCCTGTGACTGATTTTCACACAGATGTCTTTGTCACTCGAAGAGGCACAGATCCCTGAAGCTAGTTAGAGATCCCCACAGCCAGGTCACTAAGGAAATGCCAGGTTACCCACAAGCATTTCAGGAGTCCTGGAAATTCTCTAACAGACAGATCCAAACCCACAGAGCACAATTTTAATAGGGCCAGATTGGCCCATAAGGTATGTAAGCCTTTGCTCCATTTGAGTCCTCACACTTACTGGAGAGCCGGGGAAGAAACGCACAAGGTCCGTGGACCTCTGGGGACACCTCTTCGGGATTCAACAGCTGTCTCCAAGGGAGAACTGTGTTTGCCCAGTGTCCTCCACATCCTCCAGGACCCCCAGAAACCTGTTAGCTGTATCCAAGCACACATTAGGCAGCAAAGCCAACAAGAATTGCTCTGATCTTCTAACCACACGTTGTGAACTCCTCACTCTGAGCCAAAGTGCATAGCTGGGTTAGGGGTATGGGTACGGAAGGAGAGTAGAGGACAAGCTTCCTTTGCTCTTGGTTTTGTCTTGAACCACAAGGACATTTTCCACATTTCCATTATTTCTGGCATGAGGCCATAGCATAGGAAGGCCGAATTATTGTTGAGGGAAGAGATACGGATTTTGGTGAGGGAGCAAGGCAGGGAAGGAAGAAAGGAGTAAGCCAGAAATTAAGAAGAGAGAAACGTAACAGGCAGCGGGAAGTGGTGAGTGATCCTGAGGAAGGTGGAACAACCAGATAGGTATCTGAATAGCAAGGTTATGTGACGGAGTTAGGTTTGTAGATTTCGTTATTAAATCAGTTTCGGTCGGTACATACTCACCTTTACTACGATAGTTCTATGTCAGTTCTGTGTCTAGTTCTATGTCAGTCAACATAACTCTAATATTATTGAGGCGGCATAGCTGTGGACCTCACAGTCTGGCTCAATATTAAATAAAATGTGAAGGCTTTTTCCAAGTAAGTCCATGATGTAATTCTCATCTCTCTTCCCGAAAAAAACAACAACAACAAAAACAAATAACGTTCACTCAGAAATACATTGGCTTAAAAGGCACTCAGACCAACTGTGGATTATACCCATGTCTCATTAAATGATGTAAGTGCTCGGCTTTCTCTTCCATTCCAGAAGGCAAGCAGAGCACAGATTGCTGGCTAGAGAGGTAGCTTCAGATTCCAGCAGATTTTACTCTTCAAGAGTTACTGTCACTTGGCATGGAGATGGTTAATGGTTGGACACAATTCATGAATACTTATGGAGAGATCGAGATCTGCTATTTCGATTTGAGACCCAGAGCATCCAGAGCTTACCTTCCCAGAGGTTCCCAGCACAAATGTTGCTTTTGGCTAGACATGGAAGACATGGTGGGAAACTTTCCTCCAACCCACCATGACACAGGCATACAGGAAGTAATGTCATCCAAAGAGTAAAAGCAACCTGGCTCAGAGCAAATACAAGCTACATTCTGAGACCCTCTGTGTCCCAGCAAGGGACACAAGAGCAAAGATCGAGAGCCACATAGGTAAACAAGGGGAGTGGGTGTCATACCACAAGCATTGCAGGAGGACAGGAAGGCTGTGTACACAGCAGTCACAGAGATGAGGACAGAAACAGGCAGAGAGGATGAAGGTGGGGGAATCGCGCCTTCCTGCCTTTCGTGGATTTCACCATCTTGAGTCAATGGATGCTTGACTCTGCTGCAGGATTTTGGTTCTCAGCATCCATGCGGGTGGCTCACAACCACCTGTCACTCCAGCTCCAGGGGATCTGATTCTGGCCTTCATGGGCACTGGCACACATGAACAAACAAACACACACACACAAATAAAATAAATCTTTTTTTAAATGAGAGAGAAACAAAAGGTTGACATTTAATTCCAGCCAGGATCAAGCTTGAAGAATTCTGATAATTTGACAAAAAGGTACCAGTGTCGGCTCAGTACACCAGGGGAATGTTTCAAACATAATTGGAATTTGTCACCTTTAACTGGGGTCAGTGGACATATTCGCCTCATTGAAAGTCTGTTTAATCATTTATTCTCTTCAGTTGGATGTCAGAGAATTCTCTGATGAAGGTTAATTCAAATTTTAAGATGCAATAGAAAATGATTTAGAAATCTCAGCAAGTTTTATTTACAACTCACAAGCTATTAGTAAGTGATTACACAGCTTCCTGCAATAATCAGTGTTTGTAGACTTTGTCCTCAGCCCCCTGCTGGGCACTCTATACTTCTTTCTTTGTGAGCTCACCTTCCTATCCCCTCCCCAAACACTGTGGTTTCAAGGTATGTCTCTCATGGAAGGGAAACATCAGAATGAAAGGAGATCTCCTTCCAGATGCATCTGGCATGATCGCTAGTGAACCCCCAGCACCTAACACTCTTGTCATAGTTTGTACTCAATAAATGTAGACAGAGGCAGACAGACAGAAGAAAGAAAGGAAGGGAGGGAGGGAGGAAAGAAGGAAGGAAGGAAGGAAGGAAGGAAGGAAGGAAGGAAGGAAGGAAGGAAGGAAGGAAGTCTGTCCTGTGAACATGTCTTGCCCTTGTACTCAGAATTTATCCTTAATTTCCTGGAACTACTCTGTAACAACACAATGGAGTTTCATTCAGCCATAAAAAACAAATGTATGTTATTTACATAGAAAATGATGGATCCGAAGGTCATCACACTAAGCAAAATGAATGTGTCTCAGAAAGACAAATATGGCATCTATTCTCTCATACAAGAACTTGGATTATACACTTAGATAAAACATGAAAGTAGAAGGGGGTGGCTTGAGAGGAGGAAGGGGGAAGGGAGGGAGAGGAAGAAGTGTGAAAAGATAATGAGCTGAATATGGATAAATAGGTGATAGGCCTGAGTGAAAACGCCGTTAGGAAATCCACCACTTTGGACAATATACACCCACACAAAATTGAAACTACTGGAAGGAGGGTGTAGGGAATCCACTTCATGCTCTCCTTCTCTGAACCCTGCATCAGTTCCTTCAATGTCCATTTGTCTCAAAGCCACCACACACATGTCAAGTGAATAATATGATCTATTTCTTTTTGTGACTTTCCATTCTCACCCTTTTAGATACCCAGAACACTGGTAACCATCGAACTACAGAGTTCTAAATCCGAGAATACAGTGGCATTGTGTTTGTGCTTAGACCAACCAGAGGGGCACAATGACCAAAGAGCACACAGTGAGTCGTCCATTTGCTGCTGCTGGCCTGAGAGATCCTGGGAATGTCACCTCACCACTCTGTATTCTCATTTTATTTATAAAATTCAATGCTTTGAATGGATATTTTTCAAGAACATATCCAAACTAAAATATTGCTATTGGTACCCTGCCAACTCCACAGACTTCTGTGTTCATTTCATATTTCTCTTTCCTTAAAATCATGCATCTGTTTCACCCTAGACAGGCAAGTTACCTTCCCTTCCAAGCAGAACTTCTCCTTCACCCTCCACAGGCTCGCAGGCAGCAACTGACACTGACTGTACCTCATGCTACTTTTTTCTCAGTTAGTACAGTCTTCCCTGTCTCTTTAACAGCCCAAATTCTTCCTTCAAGGCCTGACTCAAGTCCAGCTTTCATGAACTCCCCCTCAGTCAGCTGTCTAGTTGGATACCCCATTTTCCAGATCCCTACAGCAAAGCACCACATGGTACCATGAAGACAGACACTCTCAGAGTGGAAAGCTGTGCAGGGGAGGAAGAATGAATCCTGAAAAGAAGGAAGTGGTACTAGGTTCTCAACCTTTAAAATCATGTGTTGTAGTCTACGGTGCTACGATGCTATAGTCCAAGCACTGTGGAGGCACAGGTTGGATTGCAAATTCAAAGCCAGCCTGGGTTATATCGTAAGGTCCTGTCTAAAGCATAAATAAATGGGAACTGGGGAAAAGTTCAGTTAATAAAGTGCTGCTGAGTGAGTATGAACACCTGAGTTCAGTTCTGTAGCACCCGTGTAAAGAGCCTAGAACGGGGCACACATCTCTAATCAGCCCTAGGGAGGAAAGAAACAGGTGGATCTGAAGCTCGCTGGCTGGCCAGTCTAGCCAGATCGAAAGATCTAGGTTCAGTGACAGTAGCGAGGGAAGACACCTGACCTTGGCCTGTGGCCTCCACATGCACACATGTGAATGTTTACTCACACATTTGCACACAAACACACACACAAGCACTATTCTCCACATGCACACAAGTGAATGTACACTCACACACGTACACGTACACACATAAGTACCAAGCACCCACACACAACTATGGGATACAGAACAAAATCCAAAGCTGTGAATGTAGAAAAAAGATTTTGGGGGAACAGGGGAGCCTGGTGAGGGTGGGTGGGAGATAAGAGAGGGCACAGGGAGACTAACTAGAATGTATTATATAACGTATAAAATTGTGAAAAAAAATTAATGTATACAAACAGAAAAATATGTAAATGTAAATAAAATCATATCCTAAACCAAATATTTCCAACCAATTCTTTCTTAGCTATGTTCTTTACATGTATAAATGACAGGGACAAAAACTTATTTACTTAGCAATTAATTTACAGGAATTTTCATCTGGAAAAACAATATATGTGTTACAAGAGACGGAGAGGATACCTTGAGAACTAGGAATGCAGCTCAATGGGAAAGTGCTTATGGATCATGCACAAAACTCTGAATTTGATATCTCCCATTACAATAAAAGATGTGAAAGGAAGACTTTGAATGGATAAAACTGCAGAGAACAAGTTCAAATAAGAAAGACGTGTCCCCAGATGCCCCGTAAGAAGGCCATTCCCACTAACGGCAGGACTCCTTCATAGGTCTAAGTCAGCGGCATATGCTAAAGTAGCAAGATACTTCATGACGATTTCCGTATTGTCTAGAGGTTCTGACATAGTCCTAAGGCAATAACAACCAAGGAAAGGTAGCCTCGCATTCCCAGAAAAGCTGTTCCCACACACACGGCTCCCACAAACAACACTGCCTTGGCAGTCCTAAGTGCAGCGTCCCCGCAACCTTCTGAAGAGAAGCTCAGAGGCATATCTGAACACAAAAACCGAGGCCCAAATACCCATTTACAAAACTACAAATATGTGATCCAGTTTGGGAGAAAAAATAGATTGAAGTGAGACTGTTTCTTCCTCCTTACTGACACAGATAACTGTCTATTTTGCAAGGTTTTGTGAAAATTAAAAATGATGCCTTTCAACACTCTGCAGAGAGCCCGTCCCGTCCGTTAGGTCATGAATAGGAGTCATTATTATGTACCAGACATTCAGCCAGCCACAGAAACTGGGTCCGGCCAAGGCATTTGCTTCTCCATCTCCAGCACAAATATTTACTCTTTATATGAAAAATTCTTTTCCTGTTTTATATGAAACTTTCTTTCCCCAGTAAACAACTATAAATCTCAAGTACACATCTGGATCTCAGGAAAGCCCGACAGAAATCAGACAGAGGATGAAGAAAGGTCCTGCAGTTTCGTCCTACAGCGTTACAGCCCGTGGGGGCCTCCATCGAGAGTCACGCATACAGTGCTGACACTCACCCTAACCCCACCAGGGAGCAAACGTCCTGCTGTCCCCTCACCATTCTGAACTTTGTCTATAGTGATGGGGGAAAGTGAAAAAGAAAGAAAACACCACAGGAAGCACAGGAAAGTGAGGAGGCAAGTGGATAAGCCACGGCAAGCGTCACGCGGAACGCTTCACTCTTAGGAAGATGGCTAGCTCGGTAGACGCGGATGGCCATGCTATTGAGAATGGCCTCCTTGCATGCTACTCGGCCACACTGAAGGACACTAAGCCTTACCTCATATTTTTCCATGTTACCATGACTATTCATGTCGGGACAAGCATGTGTCTGTCTTGGAACACATTCCTTTTGGTGTCTGGAATACACAAGCTCTCCTTTCCAACTTGAAAGAGTCTGTCACGTTGACCTTGGATGTCTTACAACCCCACTCAAGCCAGCTGACTTAATTGGCTTAGATGCTTTTAGGCATGGTACAAAGGCCCTCACCCCCGGGATAACAACACCCTATTTCTAAAAACAGCCTGTGGGAAATTTACAGGGTCATGCTCACGTTATTTACATGCAAATGGGAAAAGAAAATATATTCCAGAAGGCCACATTCTAAGCAAAATCACAAGAAGAACTTACAAATACACATGAGACAGACAGCCTGTTAGCATCATCTCAGAGTGCCCCAGACAGGGAGCCAACTGCATGAGTGACTACAAGGGCATGGACAAAATCCCATGATCCTTAGCATCAAATGTGTTATTTATGTTAATTTTAGAGAGAGAAATTTTTGCCTGACATTTAAATTGTTGAATATAAATACAATGTAAGTATGTATGCATTTTTAAATCCCATTTGTATTATAATCACTGTGTGTTGGTCTGAGGGCAGGAGGAAAGTCAGGCCTTCTCCAGGCATCCTCAGAACAGGAAGGGGCTAGTACACACTCAGCCCGCTGCCTCCTCAAAGTTCAGGCTCACGGTGATGCTCAGACCTGATGTCTTCAGAGTAGCATTCGAAGTCAGCCCATTACCATCCTTCATCCAGTTAGAAGTTAATTTTTATTTTAGGAATTTCATTTGTAAAAAGATGTGATAGCAAATTAATTCTATTGTTTAAAAATGGTATGATTTAAGCGGTTGTTTAAATTAATCTTTAAAGTGCAATTTAAAAAATAACAGTTTGTTAATAATGGATAAATTCTTAATAGTGTGTAACATTCAGAGAAACCAAATTTGATTTATAAAATAAACAGATGTCTTCAATAGCCTGGTAGATCATGGTGTATCACCCAAGTTCCCCGTCCTCTGAAAAGGGCCCACCCTGCTGTGTTGAGAGAAATGTTGGCCTGTAGCGCCATCTTCTGGTCAGATTAATGTATTAAACAAGTGCCCCCCCCTTCAATCTTAATGAAACAAGTCAGAGTGAGTTCCATAAATTATACCTAAAATATGAACGTACAGTGTGTCCTTTGAGAAACTCTCAAGACATAATTGGTGCTTAATATTAAAACCCACTGTGTGATAAAACCTAAGCACTAGGAAGAACCTGCAGGGTTTAGAATGGAAAGAAAAAACAAAAGGCTCTATAATAATATGAAAAAGAAACTTCCACTAGAATAGTACTAGGAGAAGAACATGGAGTGTGTTTTTAAAAATGTGAAAATAGTGGAATGTGGGAAAGTGAACAGAGTTGTATAAAGATGACAACCAAGATGGCTGACTGCTGTCTGTCTGATTAACAAAGAGAGATAAACAGTCCCTAAGTAGATGCTTGCAAGAAATCATTTTAGATATTCTAAAGGGATTGAAAACAGCCATCCCAAATCCCACTCCACAATTTGCAGCACACACACAATCTTGAAATAAACGGAGAGCATGCAAAGAGCCTGGCCCTAGGCCCTCTCCTGTTCTGCTTCTGCCAGAGGAAAACACCACCAGTTTGCTGTGCAGTGTTGTGGAAACATGGTCATATGAAACAAGGCATACGGTCAGAGAACTTACCTTAAAAGACAAAGTTAAGTCATTTCTTTCCAAATTAGTTTGCTTATTTTAATTCATATACAGGTATATATAAAATATAAAAGTTCGGATATACCCCAACTTTCCACTGTGGAGCAACAGCTCTTTTGGCATATAAATCTTCCCTTGAAAGAGGATCCTTCTGAGCTCTTTAAAACTGTGGATGAGTTGAAATCAAGTTTTGGTGACCAAGACTATAGGCTCCCCAGCTTGATGGCTGGGATCTACATTAGCTTCGCTGGTTTTCTAGCTGTGTGAACTCAGAAGAGTGATTTAGCATCTCTGTGCTTCCATGTCTTTATCCATGAAAAGGACATAATTATATTTAAGCACACACATACACATGCACACACACAGCACACACACACATACACACACATACACACATACACACACATGCACACACACACACACACGTACACACACACAGCACACACACACATGCACACACACACGTACACACACACAGCACACACACATACACGTACACACACACAGCACACACACATACACACACATGCACACACACATGCACACACACATGCACACACACATACACACACACACACACACACACACACACACACGTGCTTATAGAGTTGCAAAAATACATGAGCCACTGTGCTTGGTGTTCACGTGGCACAATGGTGGCCCTCACCCACTGTGGAAAGGGGATGTTTCTGTCAAGGTTAGGGGAGGGACAAGGTAGCACATCTGGTCTAGGTAGAGAGACAGCATCATCAACGCTTGATGTCTCCTTGAGAAGCAAGTAAAAGTTTCACCTTTGGGAAACGGAGGAAGACATCACGAACGTTGTTGTTTAGGAACACTCGTTCTCCCTTGCACCTCACTCTGAATTCAGGGGTGTTTCCATTTGGGCATCAAACTAGCAGCAGGATTTCCTGCCCACTTCAGAGCCAACCCCAACCAGCCAGAAAAAGGAGGAAGTTTCTAGAAAGAGCACATTCCACTGCTGACTAGACACAGAGCTTCTTGGCCTTGAGAATGAAGATGGATAGTTAGATTGCCCATTGCTCATCTCCTTGTGCTGAACAGGACCCACAAGTGATCTCCACACCAGCCACACACATATTGTTGAAAACTGATTATGATATTCTTTTCATCAAAGTGGCACCAATGTAAAGCCAGGTGTAGGAATGAATTTATCAAAATCCCAACCTAAATGAAATACTCCAAAATTTATTTTATTTTGTTGTCTTTGTTTTATTTTATTTTAATACTTAGGCTTTAGTCCAGAGTTTTATGAATACTATGTTCAAGCAGTCTACCACTGAACTACATCTCAGCCTCTTCTGCTTTCTATCTTCAGAGTCTCTCTAACTTATTCATTTGACCTTGAACTCACTCATGGCCTAGGCTGGTCTTGAATTGATTTTCTAAGCCAGCCAGGCCTTGAATTTGAGATCCTATGGCCTCAACCTCCCAAGTGGCTGGGATTACAAATTTGTGCCACTGTGCCCTACTAGAAAATATACTTAGGTTGTGACTTTATCTCCTAACAGAATTTTAAAAATAATGATGCCCCCACCAAAAAAAAAAAAATGCTGTATTGTCTCACAAATAATCGAAGAATTCAAAATAAACATTTTCACAGATTGTCTGACTTTCTTCAAACACAATTTACCCTAGACTTGTATTTCAGTTCCTAGTTTTTGTAATTCCCGTATTATAAACTTTAGAACTTTGGGGTTATATCCTAGCTCAGTTGTCCTTACAAAACTGGTAGGGGATATGTCCCAACTCTTCTAATTGTTAATTCAAATGCAATAACGTATGTTTCAGATCTGTGAAGTTTTCCAGAGGTGATGAATTTTCACAATGTCAACACTACTTTGTAATTAGCACTGAGATTAAAAAAAAAAAAAAAAAAAAAACTAAATCTTCCCAGCACCTCAGAAGGACACGCCTTCCTTTCTTTAACCACACCACCCTCCAAGAACTTCCTCTGTGCTGACTTTCTGCAGCGTAGTTCAATGTATCGGCTGGCTATTGCTGTGTAACAAACAAAGGTAAAACATCAGTGTTTTGTGGGTGGCTGGATAGTCAGAGCCACATAACCTGGCTGGGGTCCTGCCTATGACTAGAGGTGGGGCACATTTGTTCTCTAGGAGGCTGGCCAGGAAACAGGAATGATTATGGGCAAAGGCTAAGAGAACAAACAAATATGCAAACCTCTCTTGTTTTCACAAGATCTCATCAGTGAGAATTAAAACTAAGGTAGCAAGATATTTGTGCTTGACTCAACTTCTGTCTTTATAAAAATGTTTGTGTTATTTATCATGGATTTTTTATTAATTGATTTTAATAACTATTGCATTATAATGCCATTTTTATTGCTTCCTTATGCTTTTTGAACCCCACGAATGTTATGTGTCTGCCTCCTTGTGGTCCTGGTCCTTCTGGAGAAATGGACTATGCATCTTCATTCAAAATTGCTGTAGTCATGTGACAAAGAGGGTGGGTTTTAGGATAGACAGAATCAGAGCTATTTGAGCCATCAGCTCACAATTATTACAGTTGTGTACATGGAAATGTATGGCATATACTCCTTTGAGGCTGGACTTTCTCAGCGTTGCATTGTGGAAAACACCCACTGTGATGTATGTAGTTCTTATGAGGAGCCTCCCTGCTGTGTGGAATCCCATTCTGTGAAGATGTCACAAAATTGATGGGCTTTTGGGTAGAACCCATGTATAGTCCAAACAGTGTTGATATGAGCAGTCTTGCTGGTTTCTGTTACTAGGTATATATGTCTTCACTGAGCATGTGCCTCGGAGTGGAACTGCTGGGTGGGAGGGTTAGTGGATGCTGCCAGATTCCCAACAACTCCCGTCAATTTATTAAAGGTTTGAATACCTCGTGTGTACATCTCCGAGGGTGTGGTGGTGGTGGTGGTGGTGGTGTTCTTTCTCAAGATTGCCCTGACAGTCCCTGGTTCTTTATCCTTCTAAGTTAATTTGAGAAGCACCTTGTCGATTTCCAGGAGAGAAAACATCTGCTGGAATCATTTTTACTGCCTTTGCTCTGAATCCACTCTGAAGGAGAACTGACTGATGCCTGCACGGCGTGCCTCAGTGTCTTTGTAAGTTTTAAGCCAGCATCCCTTACCCCTGTATATCTAGGAATATATGGAAGATAAAGGAATATATGGCACACACTTGAGTAAGATAGGTAGACGATGCATATAGACGGTCCTTGTAAATAAACGCTTCATGCAGACTTCAGCATGAATGAGTTTCCAGCCACAGCGGGCATCTCACAGGCACCCAAACTCATTCCTCTTTTCCATTCCTGGGGGTTTGCTTGGGCTCTTCAGGTAGGCAGAACACCTTCCTGGCATCCATCCCTCCCGCCCAGCGATAGCTAATCTTTCTGAAGAACTTACCGAGTCCCGTCTGTGCTCCACCACAGCGTGGCTTCCTGTCAAGCCCCCACATTGTATTGTGATAAGCTGCTCAGATGCCATGCGCTGTGAGATGACAACCAGGGCAACCCTGGCTGTAGGTAGATTGGTGCTGCCTGAAGGCTTATGACGGTTCCACTTTGAACTGCGCCGTTTGGTTTAGGTTTCTTTATTGGTTTGTTTCTGTTTATAGGACATCATTGAATTTAAGGTTATTCAAAGGTATTTGGTATTATGGTTTAGCAAAGCGGTGCTTAGACACTGACTTTTGTCTTATTATTCATTTGGCTTGAAAATATCCCACTTACACTAACAGTCTACAACAAGGACTTACAGCACGTGCATTGTCTGTGGTTTACAATATGGTTTGTCAGTTTTAGAAGCAAACTATCATTGATTGTGGGTTTGTTTGTTTTTGGCTTTTCGTTTGTTTTTGTTTTGTTTTGTTTTGTTCCCAGCCAACTGGAGCTCCTGGGAAGAGCTATGCCTTTTTGTACCACTAGATGGCAGCTTTCCTCTCAATATGATAGGTGTGACTAAGACAGGTTCTGTCACTCGGGAAGTCTGGGTAAGGCATGCTGGACCAGGCTGCACAGCTTAGCTTGGTGGAAAAAAAAAAATGAAAACTATATATTAGCATCAAAGAAAGCAGAGTCATGGGGAAAGCATCCTATGGAAAATGGTGAAAAGTTCTTTTAATTGCAGTTCCAATGAAGAATTAGAGAAAAGCCAACCACAACCATATGGGGAAGCGGAGGTGTGAGAAGCAGAAACCGGCCAGCTGAAGTCGAGCATCTGAGGAGCCTTCTGTCCACCTTGACAGTGGAGCCCACCCCTGCTGAAGGAAGGCAGAAGGTGCAGTGTGTAAGGGAAGAAAACTGAACCCCTAGAAACTTCCAGGTTGGATTCTCCTGTGAGGAGAGAAGCATGAAGGCTTTACACAGCACTGAACGCGTTCCTTCTCACTGATTTCAGCTGAAATGCTTGTCAGCTCCAAATGATTGCAGACCACTCCCAAGGTGCTGCTCTGCATTGAGAAAGCAGCAACAGTGCATGCTTCTTTGTTCTGTATTTGGTGCACAAAACTTGGCCCATTTTTTTTAAAAAATGTAAACCTCACAAGTCTATGGATTAAGCCACTCACATGCCTTTTACACTTAAGAAGCTTGAAGCTATGAGCTAATGTGTCTCCCAGGGCTGCAGAGCAAGAGATGGAGGATTCGAACCCTGCATTCTCTTGCTATCACTCACTACTTGACGATCCCTGAGTCCTCAAACAGACCTGAGGAGACCAGAACCTGGGAAACGCTGTCCTCTTGGTGTCTATATCCTTACAACACAACACCTTCTCAGTCACATGAAGGAGTGTTCGAATTTTCACAAACAACGAACCTCAATAATTACTTCACTTGCCCCCTTTTTCTACTGCCAACCCCACAAAAATTACTAAGACCCATAGACCAAGCCCCTAGAAAAAGATGACATCACAGGGTTTGGAAGTCCTAATCAACAGAGATGACAACACACGTGAATGGATTGGCTTCCTTATCTCCATCATACACTACAGAGCCTGGGTTATAAAAAGGGGGAGTCAGAAACAAGTTATAAAGTACAGTGCACACAAGACAGCTTCTCCCAGGGCACCCTCACTACTCACACCTGCCAATCCCTCAGGCTACATCCTCTATGGGTCTGTAAGGAAGAGAGAATACATAGGATTTGAGAAGAGGAGAGGGTAGCATGCTCCCCTGAATGCTACAGTTTCCTAAGCATCCAAGTGACGGTGCCCTCATCTGCCCACAGTTCCTGCAGAGAAACAAAACTGCCACAGGGCAGGGCACAGTCAGGTAGGAGGTGCCAGTGTCCTGCAAATCCATCAGTCCTATGGCTCTGATGTCATCAGACCCACTCACTGGACCTCTGGACAACTTGTTCACCCCAAGAGGACACATGGCAAAGAGAAGGGTGTTTTCTCTTGGATTCGCCCTAATTCTTTGCCTTGTGTCCTTAGATAGATAGAAACACATATTTCCTTTGAGTCTCGGGTTTCTTTTTTATATAGTGAATATATTGTTAATTTGTAAAGCTGCTGTGAGAAGTAAGTAAACTCCATCAAGATCCCGGCACAGAGTAAGAGATTAGCAAGTGGGGAGAGGTGAGGTGTGGACCCCACATCAGGGGAAGTATCCCAGGTCCCTGTGTACTTCCTAAGAAGGAGGCTGGCTAAGTGAAGATGCCAGAAGCAAACACCTGTGAAGAAGCAAAAAATCAATAGTGCCAAGAAGCATGTGGCTCTGGAAAGAGAGATGCTCACCTTGTAGCAGTACTCGGTCGGCCATGCAATGCCTGGGCTGCTTGCAGCCACCAAGGAAACCAGGGGCAGAAGAGGGAGGGTGTGTTCAGGTATAAAACATATTCCGTCCTGTTGCTGTATTCATATGTAATTGGGTGATGTAACAAATTGACTCAACTTTAGCAGATGCAAACACAGCTTTAGCATCACTTAGTTCTGTGGTCTCACAGACTAAATGAAGGTATCAGCACGAGTGTGCTCCTCTTGAATGCCCCAGAGGAAAATCCAGGCCTCCGCTTCTTTGGCTGTTGGTAGTTGCATAGGGTTAGGGATCTGAGGCTCCTGTTCCCTTACTGGAGGCCCACTAGAGCCAGCCTTAACGCCTAGAAGTCTCTCTGATCTTTACATGCAGGTCCCAACATCAGAGAAACAGAATTGGAGCATCTAAACCTCTTCCCAGTCCTTCTTTCAACATTTTTCATGATCACGTTTCTCTGCCTCCACCTAGAGAAGGTCATCATTTCTAAGCAGTAGACTGAGCTCACCCAAATAAGTCAGGGTAACTTCCCCAGCTCCCAGTCCAGAATGCTAATCCCACTTACAAGTCCCCTTTGCCTTGTAAAGTGATGTATTTAGCTTCCAAGTGTTAGGACGTGAATATCTTGTTCTATCTGCCACCTCATTATAGATTCAAGTTTTTATGTTGTGCCTTAATATGACAAATGAAGTGCTGGGTGTTGATTAAGATGTCGTTATCAGTGGGACTGGGGGGGGGGGGGTCTGGGATGGGTCAGGGGTGCCATGCACTGCCCCTCCTGGTTAGTGTGAGAGGTGACATAACACAGAATTCAAGGTGGGGCAGAACCTCCCCGTTGTCTTCTCTCCCATCCTTCCCCAGTTTCCTCCTTGATTTATGCAAGCTGCAGCCCTGGTCTGAAACTTCTGGAGGCCTCCGGCTTTGGTCACGCCATTTCTCTAGGAAGCATGCACGGAGCTTTACCAGTACACCAACGGAGCTTGTGCTAGGTCCAGGGTTAGCCACAGCAGGAAGTCCAGCAGCAACGGGTAGCATCCACTGTACCTCAGAGAGTCCCTGAGAGGCAGATGTCACACCTGCCACTTGCCCTGACTCATGACTCAGTTTCACTGCCCACCCTGGGCATTTGAAAGTAAAATGCCCAGGTCTTCTCGGCCACTTACATACATATAATATAGCATAAAGAGACAGAAAAGGGTTGGTTTCTCGCTAACCGAAGCCCCTTCCGGTGGAGGCTCTCTGGCCTATATTTTGAAGCTCCGGGGCTCATGGGAGCCTCTTGCTCGCTGGTGTTCTCTCAACCACAAGGATGGTGAGTCAGCACGGTGGTTACTTCTCAGATGGCAGGCTGCAGCCTTCAGCAGAGTTCCAGGTAGGGCAGTTGCCCGGCAGACAATCAGCCCTGGGGCTGCCCTGCTGCTCCTTACAGTCTACAGCCTCCCAGGTTGGCTAGCATCCTGGCCACACACCCCAGAACAATTCATCTTGCTAAGTTCCCTGCTCCTCAAAACCACAGCAGGAGAGGGGAAGGATCAGCTAGAAAAGAAGTCGTCAATCCTGTCTGACATGAGCCAGCCAACATGTGGCAACAGAAAGAAAAGAAACCCAGACCCTTTGCTCCAGACCAAATCTAAGTGTGAGGGAGAGGGAAGGAATGCGTATCTAGGATACACACCCAGGTGCTGACTCCTGGGGACCAGATGCGGTTCACATCACAAAACCACGTGCTGAACAGCCAGCCTCCAGAAGCAGATGCAGCTACCAGAAGGGCTGACCCATACCTGAGGTTAAAGTGTTCTTGCCATTTATACCTCCAACCCCCCAATGCTGTTTCTGTTGTCACTTCTGCTCCATCAATTTACAACTTGTTGGCAAGGGTGACATTTAAGGAGTGACTTTTCAAACTCTCTTGTCCTCCTCTTCAGAGATACGTCACTACCTGTGGCTGTGAGTTGCATGTAGCAGTTTATAGCCAGGAAGAAACAAGGTGTGTGTGTGAGAGAGAAGAGGGGGAGGAAGGGAGGGAGGGAGAGAGGGAGGGAAGTGGTGCAGGTACCTGTAAAGGCCAAAAGAGGGCATTCAGATCTCCCAGAGCTAGAGTTACAGGGGATTGTGAACCACCCAAAGTGGATGCTGGGAACTGAACTCAGGTTCTCTGGAAGACCAAGAAGCACTCTCAAAAGCTGAACCATCTCTCCAGCCCCTGTGATAAATTTTGGAAAGTATATTTTATCAGCAGTAGATAAGACACTTGTCTGGCTGTCACATTCCTATCTCCGTTCAGGCTCCTTATTGAGGGCCTGAGTTCAAAGGTATGAAGGGGTCCGTATTCAAGAGAGACAAGGCAACCCCTCCTCCGGCTCATGTAATAGAATCTCAGCTACACTAAGGCAGTGATTCCTTGATGCTGGCTCCCAGCAGACCATCCCAGTTCAGTTAGATCTACCTCACTGGGTCATTATAGGTCTCTGTGGCTTTACAAAGTTATGTGGAGAGTCTAATTAATGTGCATGGCTGGCATGAAGACTCACCGCTCTACACTACACACAATAACATCAATTCATCAACATGGAGGGAAAGTGTTCTGGAGCATCTGGGAAGGCAGAGCACATTTCTTTCAAAAATGGAAAAATGGTGTTGATGGAGCAGGCTGTGCTTCGTCCTGATGAGATGCCCAGAAACATGGACCCCCATCTTGGGAGAAAAACCAAAAACACTAAGGTGGGCAGAGAGCAGAAGCCATAGGGGACTGGGGAGCTAGCTCATTTGGTTAAGTGCTTGCCTCGTGAGTGTGAGAACCCTAGTTCAGTCCCTGAAACCGAGTTTAAAAGCTTGTCATGGTGGCACACGGATTCCCTGGGGCTCACTGGCCAAGTAGCCTACCGTAATTGGGAAACCTCAGGCCATTGACAGACCCTATCTCAAAGAAACAAGATGGTACCCATGAAAGACACTTAACTTAATCCTCTGGAACACACACACACACACACACACACACACACACACACACACACACACGACAAAGAGGACCTGGTTACTTACAATGTTATTGTGCAACAGAAGTCCCTAGTCCTGGCCCACCTTCTTCTGGAACTGTCTGTTAATGAGTCCCAGAAGGCTGATGTGACCAGCTTCACTTGGATTTTCATCACCACCTGGAAGCATGACCCAGTAACCCGGTGCAGCTACAAGTCCAGCCAAGACAATTCTGGGCAGCAGGCAGGAGCTGGAAGTGGGGAGGGCACACAAAGGAAGGGAACTGGATCTTATCATCAAGGGTCCAGTTCCATTTCTACTATTAAACAGAGTGCTTTGGCACTGGTGGCATAACTCAGTGCAGAGCACTCACCAGCATGTGTACAGCTCTATCCACAGCACTCCATAGACAAGGAGAGAAGCTTGTGAAGCCTGGTGTAGACTGGGTTGGTTTTTGTTTGGTTTTTTTTTTTTTTTATGTCCTCAAAATCCTCTCCTGAAAATGCAGCTCATCATCTAAACAGGGAATTGCCAAGTTAAAGAGAAGGAGGAGGAGGAGGAGGAGGAAGAGGAGGAGGAGGAAGAGGAGGAGGAGGAAGAGGAGGAGGAAGAAGAAGATGAAGAAGGAGAAGGAGAAAGAAAGAAAGAAAGAAAGAAAGAAAGAAAGAAAGAAAGAAAGAAAGAAAGCCAGACAGACCGACAGACAGGAAGAGAGAAAGAACGGAAGAAAGAAAGAAAGAAAGAAAGAAAGAAAGAAAGAAAGAAAGAAAGAAAGAAAGAAAGAAAGAGAGAGAAAGGAAAGAAAGAAAAGAAAAGAATTGGAGAGAAAAGCTAGCTTAGAAATTCGGGTAATTTTAAAAATAATAGCTTGAATCCAAATTCCATATTGTCTTAGATTTCAGTTAAAAAAAAAGCATGCAGTAATTTTGCTCACCTTTGCAGTAACCTCAGTGACTAATGGCTCAAACCACTGTTTCAACTGAATTTATTCTTCTGGCTAGTAATTTTCCATTTGAGGTCTCCAAATTAAACATGAGGAAAGTAATTATTATTTGGTCATCACAAAATAATAAAGTCTCCGGTGAAAATAAGCCACTAGAAATACTTCTATTTTCTTGTAGTTGTGCCATAAACTCATACAGGACAGTTTAAGGAAGTTGGCTGCCAGTTTTTAGCTTGCATCCCCGTCCTGAGGCCCTTAGACACTAGAACAGTATCCAGAATCTACCTGAAGGTGGCGCTCAAGGGTGCTGCTCACAACATCTGAACAGGTAGTTTAGGCATCTGCAACGAGCAAAGTGGACTGTCTTTTCTTTCTGATAAAATAACTGCTTTAAGTTAATGTAGCGTGCAAAGCTTCATCGCTCAAAAAGAATAGCAGCATACACAAGACATAATAATAGAAAGGCACCTGCTGTGAAGGAGTAGTGGCCTGCTGAGGGTGACTGAGGGAGAGGGGATGCTTTAGGGTCCGCAAGGACTGTCTGCTATTCCTTACATAAGCATACATCTAGTTGACACTTATTACTTTTTTTTTCAAGCACACCTTTCCCTATTCCTGTTTCACATAAGGAAAATACACTTGTACACATTGCTGGGTACAAAGGTCACCGTGTGATGGAAAGCTACCGTGGCAACTTCCCCAGTACTGGGTCTGCGAAGCACCAAAGTGTAACACTTAACCTACTGAGACCATTCCACGCTACCGGCAACTTTAGATTGTCTGCCCTACTTCTTCAACTGGCGTCCTCGTAGATATCCTGGTGGTGCTCTTCCTTCGAAGCCCTGTGCTTCCTGGAGAACAAGCTTAACCTTCTCTTGTATTGGTGACAACTGACCTTCCCTCCAGGTCCATGTCATCACTCCCCCAAGCCTCAGTATCCCCCATCCTAGGCTAAGTCTAGCCTAAAATGGGGCTCCCCGGCACCCAACCTTACTTTGTAGAAGGCCCTAGACCATACATAGCCAGGGTTATTCTGAGATTTGGCTTGCTGCATGGAAGAACATGCTAAGTCCTGCTGAGGACACCTCCTTCCAGGATGTTTACCATTTAGAGCACACACCGCCCAGATTTTGAAGAAAGCCCAAGACTTTCTCCCTTCAAGGTCCTTCAACTGGTCATGACTGTGAACGCAGGAAATGTGCAGATGAGAACGTGCTTGAAGTCAACGCTGGTCGCATCATCCCTTCCTTGGCTCCAAGGACTGTAGCTCCTGCAGGAAGGAAGACTGGCGTCCTTTATCTCCCTTCCTCTCCCACAGCCTAATGGCCTGGCCCTGCTTTCCTCCACCTGCCCTTTTAATTTTCTTTCTTTCAAGGTTTGCTTTCACAAAGATGCTACTAGAACAGTGGTTCCCAACTTGTGGGTTAAGACCCCTTTGGGGTCAAGTGACCCTTTCACAGGGGTCACCTAAGACCATCGAAAAACTCAGATATTTACATTATGATTCATAACAGTAGCAAAATTATAGTTATGAAAAAACAGTGAAAATAGTTTTATGGTTGGGGGGAGTCACCACAACATGAGGAACTGTATTAAAGGGTCACAGCATTAGGAAGGTTGAGAACCACTGCCCTAGGAGGAGCATTAGTAGCTCCAGAAGAGGAAAATTAAAAAGTAGACTTGAGCTGGGTGTATAGCTCAGTGGTAGTGCACTGGCTAAGAATGCACAAGGTCCCAGGTTCAGCCCCAGTGCTATAAGAACTGGGAGAACTTCTGGAAAGGTAATGAGTCTTAAAAGAGACTGAGGAACCAACATGGCATTGTTTGAGGAACACGCTTTCCAACTGAAGTCATGCTCATTCCCTAAATGCACACTTGTGCATGTTTTAAGTTACAGATCTCACTTCTTTTGGCTAGTACACATGCCCCAGACCAACTACAGGTCACTGAAAGGTTTTCATTAATGCAAGGAGCTGTGATTCTTACTTGGTATATTTCTTGAAAACATTTATGACTCAGGTTTCCTCTTCATAAGTGATTTCACATATCTGTAATTCTGGCAGAACACCATACCTGAGGCAGAAAATGGGAATGGGACATGTAAAGGGTTTCATCTTATTTTCACTCAAAATCGTGTTTCTCCCCCAAAGTCAGGAAACCATGCAGGAACCAAAACTCAAGGAGCCCTCCTGCTCCTGGGTTCAGGCATCAGCATCTTAAACTGTGGGCTGTGACCCCATATGGGGTGGAGTGACTAAAGATGGCTTAGAAAAAAATAGAGAACAGTGAAAGGTTTCAGAATGTGCAACAAATACCAATATCAATATCGTGCATATGATGGATTTGACATGTTATACTGTATGGTTTTTTACAGGCTTCATTCTGAACACACAACATATAAGCTTTGCTTTGTGCATGCCACCACACCAAGCAAAATTGTCACTGAAACATCCTTGCTCAGATTTCAGACTATTCCATATTACCACCTGCAGTGTTTTTTACTGTTCATACTGAGATCTCTGCTCTTATAAAAACATAATGGTTTAATAACAGAAAGCAAAGATTCAGTATTTCCCTGCTATCATTCCTCAGATTGTCTGTATCAAGTTAGTGTATCTTTGGACTGTACTGCATTCAAATGTTTGATTTTTAAAATTACTATTTGAGTGGTTGATATGGATTTCATAAAATATTGTTAAATGGATTTTGTCTTGAGATTAGGATAGACTGTTCAAAACTTTATAAATTGCCCTTAATCATACTTCTGCTATATAGTGCTATGTATTTACACAAAGTGATATTCTCAGCATTAACAGTTAAAAAATCAAATTATCAGTCAACTCTGAAAAACCTTGAAGATTCTATGTCCTGCAGTACTAAATAGTCAGCCAATATTTAATTACTTATACAAAACAAACAAGCATATCTCCTTAGTATGCAAATTTACTTGTCTCCTTAATAAATGCACATTATACACTTACTTGTTTTAAAATGACATTTCTTTATGTTGTGTGTTGCCAGTAAAAGTTTGATTTGCTTAACCCTTTTATATACCTATATATTCAGGGTCATGTAAAACTTTCTCTAGCAAAAATGGATCATGAGTGGGAAAGCTTTTGGAAGCTCATGTCACCAAGGTGGATCTTCAGTCGAGCAAGACTCAACACACTTGTTCTGCAAATGCTCGGACATTTGCCTAGTATTACTAGGCCCCGCCCTCTTGTGACTTTGTTGGACTCACACAAGCTCCAACTAGAACAACTGGCTCCTCTGGGTGTGGCTTTCCACAAAACTTTGCCTGTTAGCTCTGGGCAGAGGGCCATGGGGTCCCACTATTAGCACATCCGTTTTAGGACGATGGCACTGAGGGGTAAAGAGTCCCCAGTCCTTAAGGACAGAAGAGATTAGCATAAAGCACCACAGTAACCCTGGTGAATGAGTAACTCAATTAAAAGAGCTACCAGTGCTGTTTATAGTCAGTATATGCAGCCCCATGCCAAATGGTACATAAGCTCTCCATTATCTCGTCCTCTGTCCACTGATGTGGAAATCACATGAGAAACACGCACAGGTCCTACCACAGGAGAATGGACATCTTTAAAAAGCTCTATCCTGACCTTCTCTACAGTACATGTACACACACACACACACACACACACACACACACACACACACACACACACCCTTCATCCAGTGGCTCCCCATCTGAGCCCAAACAATGGTCATGTCCAGATGGCAATTGTTCCTGTCTCCTTCCCAGAACCTCCAGCCATGACACTGGAATGTGTTATTCCAGTTTAGCGATGAGGAAACCAAAGTGCAGATGATTTGTAATAACTTCAGCAAGTGTCATAGTGGAGACTAGGAGGGAATAAACGTCCACTGTCCAGCTTCAGAACAAACAAGGAGAGTTAAAGTATCCCAAGCAAAGGAGCTGGACAGACAAGTGAAGGGTGTGTTTGAATGAGAACTCTAGCTACAGGACTAGAGAGATGGCTCGGTGGTCAAGAGGACCTGAGTTCAATTCTCATCTGAAATCCCATCAGCACACTCCTTTATTTCCATTTATTTGGCATTCTGGCCTTCTGCATTCCCACCAGGGACCCCAATAGGTTCTTACTGTCTCCCAGGCTTTCTCTAGCCTGCTTATCCAAACTCACTGAGATTCCTCCCACAAACAGTCCAAAGGCCTCTGAACTACATTGTCAGTTGTCACAGCAAAGATCCCGCTTCTCTGGTGGGGTCCAGTTTTCTGAACTAGACTTTTACCACTGTTACAAAAACAGAAAGAACTTAGCAGAAGATAAGATTGATTTGAACTCTCGGTTTAGAGGTTTCAGTTAGTGGACTGCTTGCTACGCTGCTGTGCACCTCCAGTGAGCTGCTGTGCACCTGCAATGAGCTGCTGTGTACCTCCAGTGAGCTGCTGTGCACCCCCAGTGAGCTGCTGTGCACCCCCAGTGAGCTGCTGTGCACCTGCAGTGAGCTACTCTGTACCTCCAGTGAACTGCTGTGCACCTCCAGTGAGCTGCTGTGCACCTCCAGTGAACTGCTGTGCACCTCTAGTGAGCTTCTGTGCACCTGCAGTGAGCTGCTGTGTATCTGCAGTGAACTGCTGTGTACCTCCAGTGAGCTGCTGTGTACCTGCAGTGAGCTGCTGTGCACCTCCAGTGAACTGCTGTGCATCTGTAGTGAACTACTGTGTACCTCCAGTGAGCTGCTGTGCACCTCCAGTGAGCTGCTGTGCACCTCCAGTGAACTGCTACGCATCTGCAGTGAACTGTTGTGCACCTCCAGTGAGCTGCTGTGCACCTCCAGTGAGCTTCTGTGCACCTCCAGTGAGCTGCTGTGCATCTGCAGTGAACTGCTGTGTACCTCCAGTGAGCTGCTGTGCACCTCCAGTGAGCTGCTGTGTACCTCTAGTGAGCTGCTGTGCATCTGTAGTGAACTACTGTGTACCTCCAGTGAGCGGCTGTGCACCTGCAGTGAACTGCTGTGTACCTCCAGTGAACTGCTGTGCATCTGCAGTGAACTGCTGTGTACCTCCAGTGAGCTGCTGTGCGCCTCCAGTGAGCTGCTGTGCATCTGCAGTGAACTACTGTGCATCTGCAGTGAACTGCTGTGTACCTCCAGTGAGCGGCTGTGCACCTGCAGTGAACTGCTGTGCACCTGCAGTGAGGCACATCTGGGCAGAGGGGTGCCAGAGGGCAGAGTTGCTCACTCCATGGCAGCCTGGGAATGGAGAGAGAAAGAGAGGAAGAGGGGGAAAGGAGGTAAGAAGCTAGGAAGAGAGAAGGGGGGAGAAGGAATCCCAGTTTTTACTTATATCTTTGACCACAATATTTCTAATTTCTACATTTGATCAATTTCATGAATTAAAAATCTCAATGGAAAGGCTACCGACACACTTACCTCAATGTATAAATAGGAACACTGAGACTGGAAGCCAGGTGATGTGCTTAGGAACGTAGCTTGGTAGTAACAAAGCAAAACCTTGTACCCTGATTTTTCCAAGTTCTGGCCCTGAACTCTCATGCAGTATTTGCCTCTACTGAGGGCATACTTTCCCTGTGCTATGTATGATACAGAAAGACCTCTGAGCCTCACTTTCTACTACTTCACCACATTCAGGGACCACCTGAGCTGCCTTGCCAAAGCATACCCCTACCCTCTTCCGTGATTCTGGGTACCGATATTTATTTATACAGCGTGCTTAATTAGGCTACAGAGGGCTTTCCCCACTGTGGTCCTCTAACTTGCCCATTGTGTTTTCTTTGTTGCTGCTAGAGTAAAAATAATTCTCTTCGGCAACAGAGTAGCTAGTTTAAACACATCTAAAGCACTCCACTGAAGGAGGCACACTCCGGTTTTTTGCTCACACACCTCGATGATACTTGTGACACCGGGTAAACCCTTTGAAGAATTCTAAGAACTTTCTCACAGGAAAGAGTGGCTTGGGGCCCCTTGGCTGTCCTCTCTGGGCTCTTCTGAGCTCAAGGTTTTGATGTGTGTAGGATAGGGCCAAAAAAGGAAGGTTGAGAGAGGAAGGCTGGCGGGTGGAGGGGTGGGCATCAAGGGAAAGAGGACAAGCTACATAAAAGCGGGTCATTTAATACAAGCCTCCTGAGGAGGGAGGTTCTTCCTTTGGCACAGCGCAATGAATCCATTCTGATGATGCTCACTGCAGCTCAAACAGGTCACCAGGGAGGCAAGAAAGAAGGGGGCGACGGGGACTCACAGCAAAGGCATGCTGGCCAACAACACAGAATGTTGGAAGCAAGAGTGAGAAGAGTTCGTGCACGCCTGCTGTGACAGCCAGAACTCTGCAGAGGAGGCCTGCTCCCACCCTTCCTGGTTTTGTGAACTTGAGTACATTCTAGAATATTCCCAGGCCCATTTCTCCTGTTAATGGGGAAGCACAGCAATACTTTATGTGGTACCCACAAAAACTGAAGGTTAGGCTGCATAGAAGTACTTAGCCCATTTCTGATGCCGTTGTAACAGGTGACAAATCAAAATTATAAATAGTTAAAACTTCAAGCCAGGCCCAATGGCACATGCTTATGATCTCAGCTCTCAGGAAGTAAAGACAGGAGGATCAGGAATTCAAGTTCATCCTCCACTACAGCGTGAGTTAGGTTCAGCCTAGGTTCCATGAGACCTTGTCTCAAATTAACTAACAAACAAACAAATAAAGATAGCCCTTCCCAATTCCCAAAAGTCTCTCATCTCATGGTTTTCTATTATTTTTGGAAATGCTGTTTGCAATGTCCGCGTATTTGTACATATTTTTCCACCACCAAGCAAAGCCATACCATTCCATCATCGTTCCTCATCAACAAAGCAAGCTCTGCAGGCAGAACTTACTTCTACTGCGAAACTGAGCTCTATTTTCCCCCTGGTTTTCTGGGAAATGCTGTCCTCAGGTTGCTCCTCCCCGGTGCCAAGAACATAGCACCATGGTTTCCATCCCACTAAGCCATAATGGGGTATCCCAGGGAGATAATGGATTCTGCCCAGCAAGGGACCACTTACAGGAATCTCTGGGTAAAGGGTGCCTGTGCAGAAACCTCACTAATGCACTCTCTCCATTACCCTGCTCCAATTTCCCCTGTCTCCCTCCACTACCTTCGGTTAAGCAGTGCTCTTTACAATCTTTCATCTGCCCCAAGGGCCATTAGCTTCCATCTGACACAGTCAGCACTCAGCCAGGCACTTCTCAGAAACCTCAGATAATGTTTCAGCCAACATGGCTCTCTGTCCTGAATGTGTTCAGCTTTGACAAAAGCCACTTGAACCTGGATCTTAAAGAAATGCCGTGTTAGAAAAAAAAAGATGGGTACTAGCTTTATCTGTTTCCTGTTTCCTGGTGGAGGGGGTTGAGTGGGCCAGAACTAAGGCTCCCCAGAAGTAGACCAGTTTATTGAACAAATGATTTAGAATCTCTCAGTATGTCATTTTAATTCATTGTCTATCAACTCTGAGACCCCAAGGCACTTCAACAGCTCTTTCATTAGACAAACTGGGTAAGGACTTAACAGGGTTGGACCCAGAACCCACCCAGACCTGTAAGGCTATAGCCAGTAGGGCAGCCACCGTGTGTCACCCAGACAATCTCACTCCTGAGGGCTCGTCTGCCGAACCTTTAAAACACGTTTCCCATTTCTAAAACATTCTGCCTCCTTTCTCCACATACCCACTCACACTCCCCAAGGTGGATTAAAATCTTCTTGGCCGCTGTCACTATAGAGTTTAGAAGTAAGTGTTCCTGTAATATGTGTGTACCGCCAACAGATGGCATCAAACATCACCGGGCACCAGACACCTTGCTAGGAGCCGGAAGGATGGGGGTGGCAGTAATGGAAACGGCTCTCCTGCACATGTGCATGCCCTCAAGTGTGTGTGCATGTGTGCACGTGTGTGGGTTTGAAATTCTCAAGGAAAACATTAATAAAAGAAAAAGAATCCAGAAGTGGAGGATGGGGCAAGATGGGAGACAGCTGAGTGCCTGCTTGAGGGGTCTCCTCCCCACACAGACACCAATTCAGACAGCCATCCACCTCTCACACCATTTTCACGGCAACCCAGGAAGCCATGCAAACATCTGCAGCACCCCGGTTTCAGTATGAAAATCAGAAAAGACATCTTGAAGAAGGCAGGAAGGAAGCCTCACCCAACCCCAACAGCAAGCAGTGCAGTGTGGGAAAGAGATGTTGCCTGCCTGCCAAACTGAAAGAGAAATAAGCCCAGCCTTTAGACTTTAAACCCTCTACCAGGCTTGCCACATTGCAACCAAGTGCCAGACAGGACACGGGAGCTCTGTTTCCAGGCAGAACATACAGAATGGGTCTCTGGTCTCCTTGGCCAGGTAGCCAAGGGACTGCCTCCGCCTTCTTCCTCTAAGTTTGAACAGACAGTACCAATTAGAGAGGCTACAGGCCTCTGTCTCTGAGCCTAGCTCTCTGCAGCTGATACACAGCAGGAGCAACTCAAGCTTCACATCACCTGGGCAGCCTCTACACTCCCTGCCCCAAGCCTGGGCACATGGTGAGAGTAAGACTCCAGCCACTGAGATGAAGAACACCAAGGGAGATACTGAAGTGGACACAGGTCTATGTCTGGAGCCCTGCTGGGCTAGTAAAACTTAACACTGGGCCTATCTGGACCAGCCGATGCAGATGGCACCTCCAGAATCTCCCCAGACTGGAACTGGGGCGCCCTCTAGTGCTGAAACAGCAACAACACACCAACAGTGAGCTGGCGGCAAACCTGTCTGTGGTACCTAGTACTGTAGGGGAAGTGTACAGATGTTTGAGGACTAACAGGCATCTTGCTTAGAGTTTTTGTAAAGACAGGAACAAGAAAAGCCAGATTATGAAGTCTAGTGCAAAGCTAATCAATCAATTTTCAGATAACGTCGCATGTCAACAAACACCAAGAATAATTTAGGAAGTAGGACCTAAACTGTCCAGCAAAAGAAAACACCCAAAACCAAAGGGTTCGTAAGGGGTATTTGTAAACTCTTGGGTGGACAATTCAAAAGAGATTTTTTTAAAAGAAACTTAAAATGCTTTATGAAACAAAAACTGGGTGGGTGGGAAGTGGAGGAGGAGGGCCACACCTCTAATCTCAGCACTGGGGAGGCAAAGACAGTAGACCTCTGTGAGTTCAAGGCCAGCCTGGTCTGCATAGCAAATTCCAAGCCAGCTAGTGCTATGAGATCTTGTCTTTTTAAAAAGCCCACAGAAACAATCTAATTCTGCAAAAGTTTAACAGAGAGAAGAGATTAGTCTTTTGAAAAGCAAAGCAGAAATACTCAAGCCAAGTAGACTAAGAAGTAAAAACAAAATAGCATCAAATGCATAACAAATCAAACAAGAAGGAAAAGTTTGAGGCTGAGTAATTGGAAAACACACAGTCAGAACACAAAGGAGCAAAGAGGAATGGGGCAAATGTGTGGAACACTGGTCAGCTTCCATGAAGCAGGTGTGGGAGTCAGGTGCGGCAGTGCATGCCTGTTGTCCCAGCTCCTTGGGAGGCTAAGGAGGAAGAGTCATAAGTTCTGTGTGAGCCTGGGCAACCTGATGAGACCTTATCTCAAAAAAAGAAATTCAAATTCAAAACGTGGAGAGCAAATGGAGGTGAGCCTTGACCTTTCTCTTTGTTTCTTTTCTAATCTTAATGATCACTGGCTCGTTATACTCAAAACATGATTTTTTTGTAAGTCTCATGGTAGTCATAAAGTGACTCTAAAACAGATACACCAAAGTAACGTAGACTCGAAAGACACTATGGGGAGAGGGGGAGATCACTTAGTCACAAACGAAGAATGTAAGAGTAGGGGAGAGAGAGGATTTACAAGAAAGATGGAAGATTTATTGTATCAAAATGGCAATAGCAAGACACGGCCTATTGTTAACAGCCTTAAAAATTAATGACAAAGGACTCATAAGATAGTTCAGTGTGTAAAGACATTTGGCACCAAACTTGACAATCTGGATTTGATCCCCGAAAGTCATGTAGCAGAAGGAGAGCATTGACACCTGCAAGTTGTCCTCTGACCTTCACACACACACACACACACACACACACACACACACACACACACACACACACCATGCATCTGCATATACACAGTAAATTAATTGAAAAAACTTTTACATTAATAATAAGTTCTATTTTCCAGTTCAAACATAAAATGACTAAATCGATTTTTAAAGATCCAATTATAGGAAGCTTTCCAGACAATCACTTCATGTCTCAGGACACAGTCTATAGATGGGAGACTTGTGTGAGAGGCTATGCCCCAAAATCACCAGATTTAGGAGAGCTGAAGAAAAAGCTAGTTGTACTGCCAGGTCCACCCCAGGGAGATTGGGGAGGAATAAGGGAAGATCCTCTAAGCATCAAGGCTGGTGAGGCTAACCCACCCCTTATCATTTCTAGGATAGTAAGTACACAAGAACAGACCAGTGTCTGCTCAGTCCAGCAGACACGGGTTCTGGTTGGGGAAAGGCAGGACTCTGGAAGAATAACAGAAAGAATTTTCACATGTACCTTTCATCCTGATTTTCTAGTCCACTTCAAAGGGCTTCTACCCAAACCAGCTGAGTGAGTTCTTTCCTATCTAACACAGCTTCAATGTCTACTTCAAACTTCAACAAAGAAGCTTTCATAAGTCAGATTTATATTTAAGAATTGCAAAATGCAGCAGGTATCCTTAACCAAATAGCAACATTCTTTAGAAAAATAGCAAACGTTTTAAGTCCCAATTGGAAATGGAAGCACATTTGACAAGAGGCTAAAAATTCATCCTCCAAGATAATTAAATGAAAATCCCAAAGGCCCAGCTCTATGCTTAGGGCTTTGCACGATTATGCAAATTCTCTCTCTCTCTCTCTCTCTCTCTCTCTCTCTCTCTCTCTCTCTCTCTCTCACACACACACACACACACACACACACACACACACATGCATTAATATCTAGGATCTACATATGAGAGAAAAAATAGTATTTTCTAAAGCTAGAATACCTTGCTTAAAATTATAATTTCCTATTTCAACCATTTTCTTGAAATTGTCATAATTTCATTTTCTCTTCATGGCTGAATAAAATGTCATGTACATACATATCATATGTTTATCATTCATTTGTTGATAGACATTTAGGCTGGTTCTACCTATTTCATGCCTTTTACAAAAAGTGTAGCAATAAACACAGATGCTCTAGTATCCCTGTGGAGGACTTATGAGTTCTTTGGGTACATAAGGAGTGGTACAGCTGGTTCATATTGTAGTTCCACTTTTATTAACATATTTTTAAGCCCTTTTATGAAAGTCTAAAGACACATAGTCTTTTTCCCTCGTGCTATGCAATTGTTTAGTGAGCTCCTCTTTTTTGAGGCTTAATTCTCAAAAGATTGAGAAACTAGTATGTAAGGTTCACATACATCACTCACCCAGTTTCCTTATTCATAACACGTAACATCAGCATGATGAATTTGATGTAATTAATGAAGTAATATTGATACCAATACATTATTGTGATTGTCCAGTGTCCCGGGTTTATCACAGTATCCTGAGATGTCCTTGAGTGTCCTTTCAGTATCCCAGGGTCTACATCAGATCTAATTGGTATGTATAGGTTCCTACCAAGTACTACTTCAAAAAAACTTTTCTGGGTCACTTAGAGGCTAAACTTTGAAAACAGTTCCAATTACTGACTATAAAGAATTCTTTCTGATCCTTTCAAAAATATTAGTCCCTTGAAGCTTTAGTGGTAAAAAAAAAATATCAGTGTTCAAGTTCTGAGTCAAATGTATATAAAAGAAAGTCTTGGAATATTTGTTCTCAGTAAACACCTGCTATTTATAGTAAGAGCTCTGGAGAGGCTTCTGTGTCTATTCTTGCTGTCTATTTAACATCCACAGGAGAGGTGCTGTTTCTTCAGTTCTGTGGACACACGGTCATAGTTCATCCCAGAAAAAATATCTTTCTAATTACTTTATAATGATGATCTTCAATGAAATATTAGAGAGAAATTCATTTTATGAAAAAAATGGCCTTAAAACATCGACTTGTGGTTGAGATTTTGACTTTGGTTTTCTCTTCCAATGCAAAAGCAGAGGTATAGGATGGAAGAACCAAATTAATGCACTTGGTTAACTAACAATGGAAAATGGGCATGTGTTCTCAATGGACACTTGTGGCACTTTTGTTTGTTTTTAATAAATGCCTCAAGCTGAATGAATGAATGACATTTTGAAGAAACAAAGGTGATTTACTATATGGAAAACATCTGATTTTTCTTTATGTTAATGTATGACTAATATCCAGTAAAATGCACAAATTAGTGATGAACTTGGTAAGCTTTGAGAGTATACATCCATGTAACCTAATCGCTAACAAAAGAAGAAACATTCCCATCATTCCAGAAATCCCCCATACCTTTTCTAGTCATTTCTCCCTTCCTCCTCTCCCGACAACCCACTTTCTGCCTTTCATTACCAAAAATTTGTTTTGCTCAGTTTTTTTTTTTTGTTTTTTTTTTTTTTTGGTTTTTTTTTTTTTTTTTTTTGGTTTTTCGAGACAGGGTTTCTCTGTGTAGCTTTGTGCCTTACCTGGAACTCACTTGGTAGCCCAGGCTGGCCTCAAACTCACAGAGATCCGCCTGGCTCTGCCTCCCGAGTGCTGGGATTAAAGGCGTGCGCCACCACCGCCCGGCTGTTTTGCTCAGTTTTTAATTGACATAGGTGAAATCCTATGGTTTGTGTCTTCGAGTTTTCTATCACTGTGCTAAAACATCATAATCAAAAGTAACTGGGGGAAGAAAGGGTTTATTTCATCTTATGATTTGTAGTCCACTGTCCAGGGAAAGTCCTGGCAGGAACCTGAAGGCAATAACAGAAGCAGAACCGTGGAGGAGTGTTGCTTACTGGCTTGTACCTCATGGTTTGCCCAGTTTGCTTTCTTATGCCACCCAGAAGCACCTGCCCGGGGGTGGCACAGCCCTTCTTCATCAATCAGTAAGAAAATGTCAACTGAACTTAGATACCTCAATTCAGGCTCCACCCAAAGCAACTGAATTCAGAAGAAAACCAAAAGCGCAAGAAATAAGTTGACCATAAACCAGACCTCAGGCAGGCCTCTTACGAGCATCATGAACCCCAAGGTAACAAGTGTCTTCCGTGTCTACATAGTTTAGTTTATCCTTCACATTTCCCCACCGCCAACTACCTTTGAACTTCAACCCATCAAAAAAAAAAAAATCTCAAACAGCTATGCCATGCCTACAACTTCCCCTCCTTACAAAAAGTCAAGACCCAGCATCTCTGAGAGGCCCGCCAAGAGTCTCTGTCACTTGCCTCCTCAGGATTCCACCTCACACACACTGGAAACAGCCAGATTGCAGCAGTGTGACTTCATTTATATATTGCCTTTTGCAGAAGACAAAGTTGTTCCTGGGATCCTTGTAATGTTTCATAGTACCTCAATTCCAAAGAAACCACACTCATTTATTTTAAACCTATGTATATTCCACACATGATCTTTAGGGTGGACGACACAACAAGAACTCCTTGGTGCAGATTGTTTGGTGAGAAAGTGCACCTCCAATGGCTGTTTCCAAGAATGCTGGGCAGATGGGGGCTGTCCCATTCCAGGAAAGTCTGAGAAGGTTCTCCCTCTATCCATGATGTTTACATGAGATTCTGCCTAAGCTGCATCCCTTCAATAGAACTAACGATCAGGAGAAAGCTAAGTGAGCATCAGGTAAGGTGTGCAAAGCAGCTGAAGTGACTTCACATTTCAGGCTACATTTAGCCCACCCATTCTTCCAGCGACAGGAAGTGACATTCATCCAATTACTTGCTATTTGTGAAGGAGAGAGAGAGAGAGAGAGAGAGAGAGAGAGAGAGAGAGAGAGAGAGAGAGAGAGAGAGAATGTGAGGGGTACACTCTGGAATTGACTTAGTCAGTTCCTGCCTGACATAAACTCAGTTGTTTTCATCTATTAATTGAGATAGAAAGGCCTTCCTTCTATGATGGGAGGGAGGGATACCGTGAGTACATGGCCTGTGGTACCCACACTTAGTCACCAAGATTCCTTTCTCTGTTGTTGCAATTCAGATTATAGCAGCCACGTCAGTGTCAGGATCCCCAGAATCCAGCACAAATGGTCTCAACCATTTGAAATTCGGAGGATTAACTCTTAATTCCTTGTCTAGATTGTGTGGGCTACAGTCAAAGTTAGAGGAAATTCTTTTTCAGGGTTTTGTAGTTCTTAGTTGTTTCTCCAACTTTGAAGAAGACACTGCCCAGTAAATGTACCTCTCACAGCCCATCAGATGCACTGGTACAATGCTAAGGTAACAAACAGGAGAAAAATCTAGATCAAATGATGCCTGGAGACTTCCCCTCCCTGAGGATGTTTCACTTCAGTTGTTTGTTACACAAAGTTATCTAATATAAAGGCCATACCAGTTTTGATTTGGCTTTGGGGTACGTAACAGAGAGTACTTTGGTTGTAGTAGGAGAATAGTGAGGGTCAATGAAAACCTGAGTTGTCACCCCTTTGGGTGGGTGGCTGGATTCAGAGCAGGCAGTGGTGACTCAGAGAAGTGGGACATGTCGAGGGGATGAGGCCATCAATTTATGTCCCGACGTTCCATCAGGCAAAGGCATAGAGGTGCTCCAGCTGTTCCCAAACCTGCTCCCCAGTGATCACACACACTTCAGCACTTCCCTAAAGATCTTCCCTGTGCTCTTCATAGCCATGTTTCACTCCTGAAAACATGTTATGAGAAAGGAAACATGCACGGGAATCTGCTCCCCACTCCCACCTCCACCCCCAAACACACACACACACACACACACACACACACACACACACACACACACAGAGAGAGAGAGAGAGAGAGAGAGAGGAGAGAGAGAGAGAGAGAGAGAGAGAGAGAGAGAGGCTGTGTCACCACCCTAACTCCTTGAAGACTCTAGTTATGAAAACTGACATTCTAGGCTGTCAGCTTTGTTCATGTTCTGCCTGCAAAGGCTTCTATACTCCATGGTCCCTCTGCCCTAGTACTGCAGAACCTCACCTCTGATGGGGGATTTCCTGCATCCATATGCTCTTAAGCACTGAGACAAGGTCTCGTTTCTGTGAGCATTTTCCTTCTTACCTTTATTTTATTATTTATTTTATTTTTGTGACTAAAATATAATTACATCATTTTCCCCTTCCTGTTTCTTACTTCAGACTCTCCCCATATACCACTCCTTGTTCTCTTTCAAATTCATGGCTTCTTTTTTGCATGAATTGTTGTTACATGCATATATGTATATGCATATATATTCCTAAATATAACCCGTTCAGTCTGTAGACTAGTACCCATAGGAGTGTTTTTCAGGGCTGAGCTGTTGATAGTGGGCAGAGCCTGGTACCTTTTCACTCAGATCAGTGAGCTGATTCTGACTTTATGGAGACAGACGAGCCTCTGGAGAGATTCTGTTCTCACCTCAAGCCCACTTGTGTGGCTCTGTTCTACGTTAGGTTCTCCCTTCACCGAGACCTCAATTCAGAAGCATTTTTATTTTCTCTTTTAGAAAAATAAATTTATACTGTGGGATTGTTTTTAAGGCATTACAATGAAAATCTTGATTGCCTGTATTAAAGTATCGCCATCTTCCTGCTCACAGAATCGTGTGTGTGTGTGTGTGTGTGTGTGTGTGTGTGTGTGTGTGTGTGTGTATGTATGTGTGTGTTCTGTATTGCCCATGTCTCTCAGAGAATTCTTGGAAGTTATTGGTTCAATAATTCAAATAAATATATGAGCCAATTCTGGCCAATAGGACTAAAGGGGAGATGTGATGAAACCTTCTAAAAATGTCTTTTTTTTTTTTTTAAGACAGAACTATAAGCTGGGCAGATGGTTATAGTGATACATGGCTGTAATCTCAGCACTTGGGAGGCTGAAGCAACCTGGGCTACATAGAAGATCCTGTCTCAAAATGCTAAGAGGACAGAGAGAGAGAAAGAAAGAGACAGAGACAGAGAGACAGAGAGAGAAAGAGACACAGAGACAGACAGAGACACAGAGACAAGAGACACAGAGACAGACAGAGAGACAGAGACACAGAGAGAGACAGAGACACAGAGAGAGACAGAAAGACAGAGAGAATGAACCACAGGTGGTGGGCCTCTCCTTGTTGATCATACATGAGGAAAAAGTGATCACATGACTACTGACAGCCCTCCAGTCTGAGAAGAGGAGCCATGCTTAAGATGGACACCCAGCAGCTGATGGAAACATGCAGAGGAGCCATGCTTAAGATGCACTCCCAAGCCGGGCGGTGGTGGCGCACGCCTTTAATCCCAGCACTCGGGAGGCAGAGCCAGGCGGATCTCTGTGTGAGTTCAAGGCCAGCCTGGGCTACCAAGTGAGTTCCAGGAAAGGCGCAAAGCTACACAGAGAAACCCTGTCTCGAAAAACGGAAAAAAAAAAAAAAAAAAAAGATGCACTCCCAGCAGCTGAGGGAAACACGCAGAGAGTCACAGTCAAACATTAGGCAGAGTTTGGGGAATCCTGCTGAAGAGAGAGGAGGGGTTGTAGGAGGTAGAGGGGTCAAGGACATCGCAAGAAAACCCACAGAATCAACTAGGCTCATGGAGACTGAACCAACAATCAGAGAGCCTGCATAGAACTGACCTGGACACTCTGCGTATATGTGACAGTTGTGTGGCTTGGTCTTCTTGTGAGACTCCTGACAATGGGAGAAAAGGATGTTTTTGTTTCTCTTTCTGGCTTTTGGGACCCTACTCTTCATACTGGGTTGCCTTGCCCAGCCTTAATACATGGCGAGGTGCTTAGTCTTACTGCAACTTGATATGCCATGTTTTGTTGATATGCCTGGGAGGCCTGCCCTTTTCTGAACAGAAACAGAGGAGGAGTGGATTGGTGGGGCAAAGCAGGGGCAGAGGGGAGGGACTGGGAGAAGAGGAGGGAGGGAAACTGCAGTCAGGTATAAAATAAATACATTTTTTTAAAAAGATGAAGCCAGTACTGGCAATGCCACAGAAGACAGACAGAAGAACGCAGCATTACCCAATGACATCAGCAAGGCTCTGGGTGCACCAGCCCTGGGGCAGGGACTTCTCTGGAGAGTCTGCCTCATAAGCAAATCAATTTCACATGGTGTGAACAGATTTGTTTTGGTGCCCTTAACTGATGCTGGGATCAATCATGTTTGCTGTGTCCGCAGACCTATACAATCATTTTTCATATCTTGAATGATGGTCTAGAGGCATCATACACTCAGTCAGCAAACAAAATGCAGGGTTTTCACACAGTAGGCTCTATGTAGTATATTTAAGGTGAGCACATTCTTTGTCATTGGGAGGCTACTTAGAGCAGATATCAAGTTCCTTTTCTCTTGAATCTCTGCTGGCTTTGGGGCCTATTTTGGAAAACAAATGCAGTGAAAATGACATTGACTAACTTTGAGGAAGGATCTTTAAAGATTTTCAGATTCCACATGGAGCTTGGAATGCTACCTCTTGGGACCCAACTGCCATGTGAGGTGCTGTCTGCCCACTGTGTGATCCCTGTGCTGTGTGGAAGTCCAAGATCATCATCAGTGTGTGTGTGTGTGTGTGTGTGTGTGTGTGTGTGTGTGTGTTGAGAGAGAAAGACAGAGACAGAGAGAGACAGAGACAGAGAAGGGAGCAGCATAGAGACCAGGCATGTGGTCCTAGTTTGAGCTAAAATAAGCATGTTCTAGCATTCATAGACAGCATCTAAATGTCTATAAGGATGAAGTTGCTCTTCTCTGGCCCTCACAAATGTCCCCTGCCTCTATTAAGTAGAGGGATTCTTCTTAAAGCTTTTCTGAAAACTAAAGTGTGAGAGAGGGGCTGGCCAAGGGAGTGCTTTTGAGGTCTGCTGAAGGCTCTCCAGATGTGAGGGTGCAGCACACACACACACACACACACACACACACACACACAGCCCACCCCCACTGCTCCCTCGTCTCACTCTGCTTGGCTTGGTGGGACTGTGGCATTTGTTCAAACATTTGTCACACACACACACACACACACACACACACACACACACACAATCAGCAGAATTTGAATTAACCACTCATCTCTTTAAGCTGAGCAGACATTTTGAGCTAGATTTATTTTAACCAGGGATTTATGAGAGGAAAGGAACACTTCTAATTACATAAGTATTAGCCTCAAACGGTGTGAATAATGACCCTTTGGAAGTGTCCCAGTCCCTAATAGCTAATTAACAGCTCATAACCCGTCTCTCTTGGTGTCCCAAGGCAAGTGTGAAAAAGAGGCCATGGCTGATTAACGAGATGGGCTCAAACAGGATTAAAAATGAAAATTGGCTTTTCAGACTCCAAACCTGCAAATCCACATGATGTGAAAAAAGATGATTGTTGGTGCAGCATCCTGAGCCGCCGCTGTGGGAACAGAGAGTGCACGGCTAAAGGCATTGATTGATCGATCGATCGATCTCTCAAGCCCTCAGTGGTCCCTCTCACCAGTGACACAGACAGAGGACAAGACTGCCCAGCGTGAGGGAAATGGCCTCCTGCTGTCATGAGGTCTGGAAAAGTTCAAGATGGAAAGCCACATAACCTTTCCAAATAGGAGTTCTTCCTTTGTTGTGCTCGTGTTTCGAACAAGTATTAAAGCGCACTGACGGAGTGTTAGAAGCCGGTCAACACCCATCTTCCTCTCAGATTCTGTGACTCCACGTGGAGGGAGTGTATGTGCTGGAAGACCTTTTCCTCTCCCTCAGCCAGGGCCTGGGTGGCTTTCCAGATGCCACTGTAGGCTCATGCCCTGCCACTTCTCACGTGCACTTCCCACAAGAAGCTTTTAAACAGGCAGCTCTGCTTTCTGGGGAAAACGTAATGGTAGTTTTTTGATTCCTCACTCTACTAGAGGGAATTGCTTTGCTTCTACATGGCTCAGAGCTGTGGTCTCGCCTCTTAAGCCCTAGGTGGTACCTTGCTTTTGTCCCACCACCCAAGGAAATGATAATATACCACATAGAAACACAGGCTACACAGCCAAGTGTTTTCCCACCCCCCAGCCCCCCCCCCCCCCGTCCCCAGTCTATGCTCCTTACTTCCTCCAATGGGATGAAAGATAGATCAAAAAACAAGAACTTGGTACCACACAATGCAAAGACAAAACTCATGTCCAAAACACCTATCCTTTATTAAATTTTATGGAATTAAACAAGGCTTAATGCCAATCTATTTGGTTTCCTGCCAGGAGAGGTGTTATCTCTCAAAGGGTGATGGAGACAGGCAAGGCAGCAGGTAATTAACACTTCCCTGGAGGTGGACAGAAGCGCTCTCCTGGGTTGGGGAAAAAAGCCCATTTTCTTCCAAAACTGTTACTTGGAGGTGACACTTCAAATTATCAACAGTAATTTGGGGGATGAGAATGTGACTCTTTAGTTATTTTAATCAGTGGGGGTGTACTGAACACACTTGGGTACAGAACTCTGTCTGCAAAAGCTTTTTCAGGAAGATAACTAGTAATTGTGTCTGCCTTCAAGACATCAGTCTAGAGAGAAATGTTAGACAACATAGATGATGGAAAAAGGATACAGATAAACACATCATGTCAATGTAAATCTGTGTTATGTGTAACTTATGTGTTATGTACATACTGTTAGGACCCGCCCAGTGTTCTGGTGTCATTTATGTAAATCTCCCTTTAAGAGAAAACCCTTCCTCCTTCTCTCTTCCTCTCTCTCCTCTCTCTCTCTCTCTCTCTCTCTCTCTCTCTCTCTCTCTCTCTCTCCATGAGGCTGTGTACACCTCCACTTTTCTCTTTTCCTCTCTTTCTCTTCCTGCCTCTCCCTCTTCCTTTCTCTTCCCTCTCCCCTCCCCCTTTAATAACAAAACTTTCCACATGGATGCAGTGCCTACATGGTGTGAGTAACTTTCCACCATGCCCCCTTGGCCGCCACCCACATGGCATGTCTCCTTGGCTCAAACCTGCCAAGGCCTCTAGAGAGCCTTTTCACAACACATATGACATAAATGTGACTAAACAGATGACTTCTTTTGACAGGTTGACTGAAAGCTTTAAGGGTAAGAATGCAGTCTTTTCAATTCTTTTTGGTATATTCGTTGTACACAGTGATGGGTTTCATAAAGATACGTCATACGAGCATATCCCGTGCTTTGGTCATATCAACTCCCCCATTTTCTCTCCCTTCCTTCTCTCCACTCTTCCTCTCTTCTATCTCTTCTACTTCCTTGTATGTACACACATGCACTGTATAATATACATATACATACATACACATTTATGTGTATGTATACATATACGTGTGTGTGTGTGTGTGTGTGTGTGTGTGTGTGTGTGTGTGTGTGGTGGTGGTTAGAGAGATGGCTCAATGGTTAAGAGTGTGTGTGCTGACAGGTGTAAGATGGAATCTCAGAGTCATTTTATTTTTCGTTTCCCTGATGGCTAAGAATGTTGAACATCTCCTTAAGTGTTTCTCAGCCATTGGAGATTCTTCTGTTGAGAATTCTCTGTTTAGATCCGTATTCCACTTTTTAATTGGATTATTTGGTTTGTTGATATCTAGTTCTTGAGTTCTTTACATACTTTGAAAATCAGCCCTCTGTCGGATATGGGCTTGGTGAATATTTTTTCCCATTCTGTAGGCTGCTGCTTTGTCCTATTGATGATGTCCTTTGTTATACAGAAACTTTTCAATTTCATGAGGTCCCATTTATTAATTACCAATTTTAGTGCCTGTGCTATTGGTGTTCTATTCAGGAAGTTGTCTCCTGTGCCAATGTGTTCAAGATTATTTCCCCAGAATGGCTAAGATCAAAAACACAAGTAAGAGCTCATGCTAGAGAGGATCAAGGGAAACATTCTCCCATTGCTGGTGGGAGTGCAAACCTGTACAGCCACTTTGGAAATCAGTGTAGCAGTTTCTCAGAAAACTAGGAATCAGTCTACCTCAAGACCCAGCTATACTGCTCTTGGGCATCTACCCAAATTGAGTTTAAAATTCATCTGGTCTACCTTCTCCCTTGTGATGATGAGCAAACTGGGGCTTGGGGCTCTGGGAGGTGCCCAAGGTCATGGACAAGCAAGTAGAGCTGTCCTCTGTCCAGGGCTTCTGGTACCCACAGTTTTCTCCTCCTGGCTCTTCCCTGTGTTATCCTCGGTGCAGAGCTCTTAAGAATAGTTAAGATATTACCTTCTCCTGTAATAAAGGAGTGAGTCATGGGCCAAAAACTTCTCTCCCACCCATCACTTCTTAGGCACTTCATCTTAGAGCATCATTTTTATTCCCCGGAGAAAGAACAGCCTTAAAGTTGGGATATTCTTAATTCAGTCATTGTGGGAAGGGGAGGTGAAAAGGAACTCTTGAGCACAATCACAGCGAGACAAAGGTTTAGCCAGTTTATGTGATGCGTTATAATTATGCCATAAAATTGCTCTTCAGCTGGAGTGTCAATGGAGAGAGCGTTTTAAAATAGTTCTGTTCTTGATAGAAATAGCTCAGATGGGCGTGAGAGCGCATATATATTTAAGCAAACCATGGGGCTATAAGTGTTCATCCAAGCATTCAGAATTTATGGCCCTTTCTTTACAACTGAAAATTTAAAAAAGAAACAAAGAAACAAACCCTCTCAGGCAGGAAGATGGCTCAGTGGGTAAGTTCTTGATCTGGAAGCATGAGGACCTGAGCTGGATCCCCAGTCCCCAAAGTTGGATGTGCAGAGCGCATCCACAATGCCTGTACTGGGGAAGCAGTGACAGGGGAATCCCTGGGGACCTAGCCAAAGCTTGATGAAAGATCCTGTCTGAAAAAAACAAGGTCAGAACTGGATGATGACTAGAATGTAATATCTGCTCATGTTAACAATGGGCTGTATGTCTAGGTGAGTCCCTTTTCCTAAGACACAGGAATGACATGCAGATGTAGTAAATCACATACTGTCAACGCATTATAAGGTCTGCAGAGATGGCTCAGTGGGTCACACACTTGCTGCATAAGTGAGTCACACACTTGCATGAGGTCCTGAGAGCACATCTCCAGAACACATATAAAATGTGAGGCGTCAGGGTGCATGCCTGTAACCCCAGCCCTGAGACACCGGGAAGGTGGAGACAGAAGGATCGCGGGGCTTGCTGGCCATCCAGTCCAGCCCAATCATTGAATTTCAGGTTTTTGAGACCCTGACAAAAAAGCAGTAAGTAGAATAACTGAGGAAGATAACCCATGTCAACCCCGGCCTCTTCACACGCGGAGGGACACCTGTACCAGCATCCATACACTTCTCTCTCTCTCTCTCTCTCTCTCTCTCTCTCTCTCTCTCTCTCTCTCTCTCTCTCTCTCACACACACACACACACACACACACACACACACACACACACACACACAAATTAAAAACAGAATAAACAGATGGCAGAACTGACCAGCTGGGCTGGCCCTAGTGAGGAATGAGGAATGAGGGCATGGCAGCTCAGTTGGGGTATATGTGCCTCCTGAAGACAGGAAGCCTTGTGTCTCCTCTGAGGTCACCCTCTATTCCGCTGGCTGATCATGTCAGCTATCTCCTTCGAGGCGAGTCACACAGGTGTGTCTTTGGAAGCAGGCTGAGTTTTCTCAGTCCTGGCTGGATGTCTCCTTATTTCTCTTTTATTCCACCTCAAAATGACTTATCAGTCTCACCAAGCCATAGGAAGACATTTTGTATGGCTAGAGGACAGACTATGGGACGGGTCCTGATGCGTCCTCCCAGACCGCCATAATAAAATGTTACAGAGTGGGTGGCTTAGGCCACACAAAACAATTTTCTCACATCTTGGAGGCTAGAGATCCAAGATCAAAGTGCTATTCCCATTGGTTGCAGGTGCAGACTCTGCAGTCTGGATTCTCACAACAGCTTCCCTGTATATGTAAAGGGTCCAGAAAGGTTCACAGACATCTTTGTTTTTCTTCTTACAAGAACACCATTTCCACTAGAGACTTCACTTTACTTCAGTTACTTCCCCCGAGGCCCTGTCTTCAAATATGCCCACACTGAGGTTCAACATGAGGATGCAGGAGGAAGATAATCCAGTCCCAATCAGTCCCTAGCTGTGCTTTTGTCTCCAAAGAAAGCTGCTAACTTAAAAGAGACAGACAGACAGTAGGACAGAGAGTAGACCACATCTCTCCCCATCTACTATTACTTGAAATTAAAATGGAGAGAAAGATGGGCGATAATGAGAAGCACTGTGCCCCAACTGATAGGGAAAATGTTTACTAGGTTTGGACAAACCCTAACTAGAGTTTGGATAGCAGAGCTCAGTGCCAAGCCAACCACTGACTTGGAATGTACTCATCATCAGCAGTGAGTCTGACTTCCCTTCATCTTCTACTCTGTAAATTTAGGTTAAGATTTTCTGCTGAGAGAGAGAGAGAAAGAGAGAGAGAGAGAGAGAGAGAGAGAGAGAGAGAGAGAGAGAGAGAGATCCTGATTCAAAACTAAACATAGCATTCTTCCCTGCCTTCGTAATCAGTCATGCCCTGATCTCTAGCTGCCCTGAGAGATTGAACAGGATGGATCAAAGGATACAGCTGAGTTCCTGCATGTCCCCCAAGTGCCCCCAACTAAGCTAAGACATGCATCGTGGGGAGAAAGTAAGTTTTATTAGGTAAAGCCAGACATTTGGGGTTGTATGCTACTAAACAAAACTCAGTCCACCCTGATTGATGGAGACCACCTCTGTGAACTTTGCTCTTTTCCCACACTCTTATCGCCTCCTGGTGAATGTGGTCATCCACCTGGGACACACAGTCTCCTGTCTTTGGCTGTTTGAGTGCACACAACTAGCTTGACAAGTGTGGATAGACTCTCAAGTTCTCACATAAAACAGACACATTCTCATAACTCAGCATCTGAACCCAGTCTGGAAAATTGTGTAATTTGGTTCCTTATTCAAGACCCCTACTCTCTCCTTCAGCATGGTAGCCACTGACCATATGCAGTATGAGCGCGTGAAATGTAGCTAGGGCAGTGAGAGACTGTTTTTATTTTAATTTTGTCTAATTTTATTAGTTTTTTAAAGATTTACTTATTTTATTTGATGTATACAAGTGTTTTACCTGCATGTATGTGTGTGTACATGCACCACATGCTTGTCCGGTGCCTGTGAAGGCCAGGAGACAGCATCAGATCCCTGGAATTGAAATTATAAGCCTCTGTGTGTACTGGGAACTGAGTCCAGCTCCTTTGCAAGGATAGCGAGTGCTCTTAACCTCTGAATGATTTCTCCAGTCCCCAGTTGTTTCTAATTTTAACTAATTCAGATTTACATTAATGTTATAAATTTCATGAACAATACTGATTATACATCTAAAACAGTAGTATTTTAGACACATTGGGTGAAATAAAATATATTCATCAAAAGCAATGGCATTCATTTCTCCATGTGGCTCCTAGAAACTCATTTCCATGTGTGTATATGGGTGGCTCCCAATCCATTTCCACTTTAATAGCGCTGGTGCTGGTTCAGCCGCTAATCTTCCAAGCTGCAGTTCTTTGCTAGACACCTGCTCCCACCTCCCGTTGTTACGTAGAACCATGCTGTCAACTCTCTTTAGCTGCTAGAGGATTAAGTTTCCTAGCTGGTTCTAGAAGTCTCTAATTAGCTAAGGGTTGAAAGGAGTTTTCTTTGAGGAGTCCTGAGAAGTCTCCCCTGGGAAGCCTGCTGTGTCCATCTCTGAAGCCAGTTCTCTCCCATTAACAGGCCTCCCCGACTCTCCTTCCTAGAGAGTTACTCTCTCATCTTCTCCTGAAGTGAGAAAATGACCGACGAGCTCACAGTTCTTGCGAGGAGACTAAGAATGCATGGTGACTCCTAACATGGTTTTCCTATTAAAACTTCAGTCTAGAGACTAAGACTTCATTTAAACAGTGTGGCATTCCTCTGGGTTTGTCCACAACTTTTTTTTCCCCTGAACTTTTTGCACCGTCCTGCTCTCTGCCATGAAGTTTGGTGAGTCTTGCATGGTTGAACGCCTAGCTACCAGAAAAAAAGCATGTATGGTTTTCCATGGCCAGAGAAGAACCTAGCATGAGGAAGGCCCAGACTCTTCATCATACTTCATTGCATCATGTACGGATCTGCCCTTCGGGGCTGTCCCCTTGAATGTCAAGTAGCTGACCTAGTCTCACATTCGTAAAAGACCAATAAAATACCCTCCCCACCTGTGGCCTATAGCCTACCAAAGGCCACTGACAGTGTGGCAAGATATCATTTCTAAAGCTTGAAAAGATCAAACAATTCTACAGTTGCTCAGACAGCCACAGCAAGCCCCACCCCCTCCCCAAGCTAACTTCCTGACCCCAAAACCCAGAGTCTAATCACGGAGAAAACCATGTTAAGCTTGGGGTTTTGACAGCTGCAGAAACACAAGCACAAAAAAAGTTGCTTCCAAATGAGAACAGAGAGGACTGCACAAGAAGCCGAGCAGGTTTACTTGCCGGCTTCCAGTCCACTCAGTGCCTCTTTGCACTCCTCTGCAGTCCTAGTACTTTCCCACCCAAATCACTGAAGTCTGTTTGTCCTAGGTATTAAAGGCAGGCAGTTGTGTGTTTCATAAACTGATGAGCAGGGGAGGAGCTTACCTATCTGGTCTCTGACCCAAACTGGGGAGATCCAGAACAGAGCTGGATACAGTTTCAGATCGAAGTGAGCAGCACTGAACTTCAAACCTCCACTCAGTGATATACCACATACTTCCTTAGACCTGTAGGCTTGCAGGCTAGAACTAGCCTAGTGGGCTTCTGGTTGATGGCTAACTGAGCATTTATCATTGCATATGACTGCAAGTTTCACCCAAGCCAAATTCCCTCACCTTTCTGCAGATGGTTGTATGAATGCATCTGTTTAACAGTGAGAGCGTTTCATTTGTATTTTCAGTGTGTGCAGGGGTATGGAGTGCTAAATTTTTGCATGTGTAGAAGGTAGCCACTCATAGGTTTCCCTGCCTTACTAAGACCTGAAATGGTCATTGCCCACACGTTTGCTGGCTGGATATCAAGAATGTCCCCACAAGAAAAATTAAGTTAACACTCATTCATTCTATATAGTAATATAATTCTGTTATGTCTTTTGTCCCATGCATGAACGCATTTCCTCATGACACTTCTGATAGTTCTTTCTGTGAGAATAAAGTAAAGACACTTAAATTGTCAGAGGATATGGGTCAGAGAAAGGACATGGTGATGGGAGTTCTTCTCAAATTGGGGAATTAACACTTTGTGTCCCCAGCTCTGGAGGGACATGGGAATGGAGCAGAAGAGGATTGAACAGAAGTGAGCATGCTCAAGTTCATTCTCTTTCCCACCCAGCTGCCCTTCACTTCAGTCTGCCTGTTGTTGGAACAAAGATGGCAAACAGATATGGTTGCCTTTGTAGCCTGGAGGGAAGGGAGGTGTGGTTTATGTGAACGGCTGCTTACAGCCTGTAACTCTCACAAGTGTGAACTTGTCCTGTTTGTTAGAGCTGAGCTGTTGCTATCTGAGCAGAGAGAGAAAAAAAAAATAAAATAAAAGTGTCTCTTTGAAAGAGAGGTGGGAGAAAAAGAAAGCCACATTAAAAAGACTGCTGGTGATAAATTTGGGTTTGCTCCTATCTGTAAGAGGTTTAAAAATACCCTGGGCTTGTTTCTGCTTCTGCACTTTTCTGTTTAGCAGCTTGCCCCATTTCCAGCAGTTCCTGGTGAAGGCAGTGTACACTGGACTGCTCTCACCAGTACCAAGAGCTTTGTAGCCAATTTCTGAGCAACTCAGAGACTTTAGAATCCCCTGAGAGAAGCGTGAAGACTCTGGCCCCAGCTAAAGACCTCAAGCATAACAAATGAGGCTGCCTCAGTCCTACCCCACCCACCCGACACACACCCCAGTCAAACCAACCTGAACCCGCACCCCACAGGTGTGTCTATCCTGAGCTGTCTATTCAAAGATAAGTTGATTTAGTTGTTATTGTGTGAAGGTTGTGGGATGTGCCTGTCTGATGTGGAATGTGAGGGGGGAGCTGGGGGCTAAACAGTTGAGTGAGCCACGGAGACACGGAGCTTTTTGTAGTAAACAAAATCCTTTCCGTGTCCTGTATGAAGAAGTTATTAAATGCTGCGTTCAAAATGGAGTCACAAAACACTGGGTGGATGTATATTTGGAGAGAGAGAGTTAAATAAACTGTATATAAAAACTGAACAGTTACAAGAAGAAGAATGAGGAAGCTTCCTGGGCACTGGTATGGAACAATTACCAGGAGATACTGGCAGGCGCTCTACCAGCTGAGCTACCTCCCCAGTGAATTACCAACAGACCAAAGTGACAAGATGCAAACTACAGAACAATGTAGATAGGCTACATCTCTTCATTAAAATATCTCCCGTTTTACACACACCAATACACTTACCAAGAGACACAAAGTGAAAAGAAACAAACTATAGAACGATGTAGATAGGCTACAGCTCTTAATTAAAGTATCTCCCCTGTTTTACACACACCGATACACTTATACATCTAAGTTCTCCAGGACAGGTGCATTTATACCATTCCCCAGCTGCCTTGTGACTCATCTCGGCAGCCTTGCTAACCATGGCCCTTGCTTTTCCATTCTTCTGTGTCTTCTTGTTCTCCTATCAGATCAGTTGCTTCTAGGAAGAAACAGGATACCTGGGGGGGCAGAGGTGGGAAAGAGGAGTTTCACTGTCTCTGCTTTGTGCTCTTTGTGATTTTGAAGTATCTATTTGGAAAGTGAGAGTAACATAGTTTCAAATTTTAAACCAATGAAGATCAACACTATAATGGGAATAGTAAGCGTACGGCTGCGGGCATTCTCATCAGCTAGAAGCCATCCACAGGCAGCCCAATAACCTGACACAGGGAGTCCAAGTCAAAGACATCTTCAAGGGATGCGGGGCCCTGGAGGGTTCTCCCCTCCAGACCTATGCCTTCCCTACACGAGCAAGTACAGATTGGCCTGGGTGGTTCCCACCGTGTGCCCAGCATTCCATAGCACAACTCTTACGTAGCGATGGGTTGAATTTAACAGCTCTTCATTGAGAAACTTTCTGGGTTAATACTTTCAGTAAACTGTCAGACTCATTAGCACCTGGGGAAATTGAAAATAAAATAAAATAGAACAGAATATCCAATACTCATTCAATGTAGATCACTTTAAATTTTTAAAAAGAAACACACACATACAAAGAGCAAGAATCACATCACCCAGAGGCCAGAGCTATATCTCAGTGTGTTCATTCATTGTGCAGAGATGCTTCTGTTATTCCATGTGTGAGATGTTGAAGGATGACTTGGTTCATGGCCAGTACACAGCAAGGAAGACTCAGGTGATGGAAAGAAAGCTAACCCAAAGCCCAGAGGGTAAACATTACAACAAGGAGACGAGTCCCCTTTAAGTCTAACCACAATATCAGTTTTACATCTCAAAAAATTCATAATCATGCTTCAAAATCATCAGACCATGTTCATGCATACAAGATAACCAGGAGAGTTTGCATACTAGTTGGGTGTGCACATAATTTTTATAGACTTGATTATTCAAATCAGGACTGGAACATTTCACTGGGGTGATGTCTTAAGTCTCCTTTTCATCTCTACTTTTTCCTTTGAAGTTTTGATGAATAAATTGAGCAGTTTGCTGTGCACAGTAGTACAGTTTCTCATCTTCTGGATTCAACTGACTGCATCCTAACCACTTTGCCTAGTATGTTTCTATTTGCTCAGTTTCCACCATAAATGGTAGACCTGGAAGCTGGGTTTGATTCAAGCTTGCTCTTTCTTCACATGAATATTCCATAGACGGCATTGTCCCTCAGGAGGCTCTGGGTGTACTGTCGTCTTTCTGCTAATGATACTGCAGGCATAAAAGGTCATTGTCTATCCTTTTATCATATTTGTAAGATAGTAGAATTGCAGAGCCAGGCTCTAATAATTTTAGTCCAACTTTGGCAGAGTGGGGATTTACCTCTGATAGCATGTGCTTTTTCCGCTTAATGTGGAAAACCTTGGTTCCTGATGTACTGACACGATCATTTTCTTTGATTCACACACAGATATCTGGAACCATTTCAAAGGGCAAGACTAGGTGTGAGCAGCCAACAAGCTTTTGCTGATTTGTTTTGTTGCTGCCTCTGTGGGATTACTGCAAGTACTTTACCGCACTAGGGATGTGTACCCATGACCCCTTTTTTAAAGTCACTTGAAAATGTTTTAGGATTGCTTCTTTGGTTTTTATTTAACATTTGTAATTATAAGGATGTTTGTACTGTATCAATATAAAGCTACAAAGTGAAACTTTTTAAAAATCTCTCATTTTTATGTCTATCTTCTCCACACCTCCTTCCTCTTACTACTTCAGGTAATTCTTTTATTTATTTGATAGTTCATAAATATGTTTGTTACTCTTACTTGGGTAAATGTTAGAACACTATACTTTGCTATCTTACTCCCTTTCATACATAACTTATTGTGGTGGGAGTACATAGTGATATCCATCTTATCTAAAGCTATATAGTATTCCACTGTATCTTCCGTAGCCTATTGAGCAGGTTTCTAATCTTTAGCTATTATGAACAGTGTTGCAACATAGTTACGCACAACAGTCTTTTTATGCTATTACTGCGCAGGAAATATTCCTAAAATTTGAAATGCTAGGTAAAATGGTAAATGTATATTCAATTTTATTAAATATGTCAAATCCCCACCACTGAGGTATGTACATTTCTCATCCCCACTAACAACATAGTAGAGTGACTGTTTCTTCATAGTCTATCAAAAAAACATATTGTCAACCTGATAGGTGAGGAAGTTAAGTCCCAGTGAACTTTTAGTACAAAATTTTGATATTGCAAATGACGCTGAACATCTCAGGTATTCACAAGATGCCTTTGTTTATTTTCTGTACTGCGTCTAGATGCCATTTCCAGCCCATTGTTGGCACTTTCCCCATGTTCTAGAGGCTTCTTATATATTATTGTAATTAACTCTATGATATAATTTGTAAATATCCCTTTCCAGCTTCTCTAGCCTTTAAAATATTTTTATATCTTCACATGAAAAAATATTAACACTCAAAAGATATAAGAACAACACCCAGAGCTGGGGGAAAAGGCTGCACACATTTCATTGACCACCAAAGCACAGATGTGATGAGGTTCCTTGGTATATGTACTCCCAGAGCCTAACCATGGTTCTTCATCAGAGATAGACACCCAGAGTCTGGCTGTGACACCCTGTCAGGGAAGTACACAGAGAGTACATATAGGCTCTTCAGCAGAGGTGTGCCTCCAGAGCCCAGGCTGTGGCTCATTATCACAAGTATAGCCCCAGAGCCTCTTACTCTGTGCCACACATTGAAGAGCAGAACGTCTGCACTCAGATGAAGTCCCAGAAATGTCACCTCAATCAGTGTCTGATGTCTTTGGTTTCCATGGCTGTAAAGTATCTACAGGCCACCTTGCTTCCACTTCTGGCAAGGTCATTTATTCCGCACTTTCTTATTGCATTCCATTTAGAAGTCCCCCGAGGAGGTGACAGAAGAACTAAGGCCTCTGGAAAGAAGGAAGTCACTAGTGTAAAGATTGAGGGAGGGGATTTCTCGGCAAAGGGAGCACCAAGTGCTAACCCTCTAGGGCAGTGGTTCTCAAAACCCCTTTGGTCAACCTCTGTCTCCAAAAATAGTTACATTATGATTCATAACCATAGCAAAATTACACTTACGAAGTAGCAAGGAAAATAAGTTTATGCTTGGGGGCCACTGCAACATGAAGAACTGAATTAAAGAGTCACAGTGTTAGGAAGGTTGAGAACCACTGCTTTATGAGTCAAATGCCAGGCGTGTTCTAGGACTGCAGGCACATGCACCCAGGTGAGCACTGTGAACCCAGGGGCAGATGGTAGCCCAGGAGGCTGGTTCCAGCGGACAGGCGGTCCAGCAGACAGGTAAAGGCTCTCCCAGGAGGTTAAGTATTGGGTTCGAACTAATTCCGTTCTTGTCTCTGACTGAGTTCAAGATGTACCTTCTCACTTGTTTCTTCTCCAAAAAGTGAGTGATTCTTTCTCTGCTCTTCTTAGCTTCGACAACATGACCCAGGGTTCCACCGTTTATGCTCCTCTCTCCCTGAGTCTCAGGTGATGTTCTTGTTCTCCTGAGACCTGGCAGCTCTTCCTTCCATCAAAGAAAAACAGTGTGGATGTTCTCACTGTTGACGAACACAAAGACTTCATTTACATTTGGGCAATATGAAACTTATTTCTATCCAGACACGCTGCAACACACGGGCTTTGCCCACATATACCGGCTTGTCTGTCTACCAGGTGTCTCTTTATTGGTGCTTTATTTTGCTTCTTTTGTTTGTTTTTGACAGGGTCTCATTACATTGTCCAGGCTGGTCTCAAACTTCTGGAGTCAAGCCACCTTCCTGTCTCAGCCTCTGGCTCAGCTAGGATCACAGATTTGTGCCACCATGCCCAACTGAAGTCTGCTTCTCATGGAAAGCTTGCTACTGTCACATGCCCAATATGATTTAGTGACTGCTAGCTTATTCATTAGCTTTGCTTGGAGCTCAGGTGCTGTGGAGTCTTATTTCAGCCATCATGCTATTGCAGGTGGTGGCCACAGTGAGAAAAATAATTACAAGTCCATGTTTCCTGTGCTTCAGCACCCATCACCTCCTTCCCCATCCCGCTGCTGACAAGGGTGGAGACCTTCCCTACCTCAGGAAGATCCATAGGACCTGGAGAGGGCAGTGAAGAGCTAAAAGAGAGACAGAACTCTTCTGCCAGAACGGGAGACCTAGACAAGATTGCACAAGCTGCCTCCTTTTTAATAGGATGTGGGTTTTTTTTTTTTAAGTTGAGATGCTAAATATTCCCTTTGAGATGTGTGTCCCCTAGTCAATTTTTGTCTTTGAAGTTAAAAGTTATTTCTTTTTAGTTGGTGATTATTTCCAACTTAGTAATATAATTTTTATTACCAGAGACACTGATACACACACACACACACACACACACACACACAGTTGAAGTACTTGCTTGAAACCTGTTTTATGGACCTGAGAGTGACTCAGCAGGCAAACCAACTTGTTGGCAAGCCTGACAACGTGAGTTCAGATTCCCAGGACACACAATGCTGAAGGAGGAAAGCAGCTCCTACAAGTTGTTCCCTGGTTTCCTCGTGCATTGTGGCGTACATGTAACCATAGACACACAGACATAGACGCCTGGAAGATGCTGGTACACAGCAGAATCACCAAAATAATGTCATTCTGTGACACTGAATGAGAAAATACTGCTTACCGACTCCTTCTCTGACTAGTAGATATACTCTTTAGTTATCCACGAGACATGAGGCCAGATTTACACAGCAATCATTTTACTCCTTTATAATGTGGGAAATACGTCAAATACGCAAAAGTGCCAACATTTCAGATTCCTGCCTGTGAAGTTGTGATGGATTTTACCAAGATGCCATGCAGTTTGGTTGACTTTTTACAAATCCAGTGATTCAGTTACGATTTAGTGTCCTCTGCTGACTGGTCTGGAAGGAGTTCTTCCTCGGAGGCATCTGTCATCTCTTACATTTCTTTGTGGTCTTACGATACATAACGTATACCTCGGTCACAAACTCTGTTGGCCTATGTTTTCAAGCTTGGCATACAGTTCTTTCTGTAACTGGCTTTTGTTTCTCCAGATGAGACATATATGCACATGGTTAGGTGAAAAATAAACTCCCTCCTATTTTTTTCTTGTATGGATTGACACATAAGAATCTGACATATCCATGAGATACAGTGTGATGCTCTGATATGTGCATAAAACGTGTGATGACCAGGTCAGAGTAGTTAGTGTCCCTCTCCATAATCACCATTCCCGTGTGTTAGAAAGCCTCAGCTCCCTCTCTTCTAGTTCTCCATAAAATATGTGGTCCATTTTTGTGGACTCCAGTCACCTGCTGTGGTCTAGAACACTCGGGCTTCCTATCGACTGCATTTTAGTGCTGAGCATCCACCCTCCATGCCTCTGTTCTTCTTCTCCTCCAGTGGCTACCTCTCTACTCCCTCCTTAGGAGAAGTCAACACCGCTTTAGCTTCTACGTGTGAATGAGAACACGCAGCACCTGCCTTTCTGGGCCTGTCTTGTCTCAATGTCCTCTGGATTCATCCATTTATTGAAGATGATAGGATTTCCATCGTGACCACACTGTGTTTCCACCAACAGTGTAAGAGTGCTCCTTTCTCTGTCTTGATCCAGCATCCTTTTCTTTTCTTCATTACAGCCATTGTAGCTGGGGCTCGACATCCTCTCCTTATGATTTTGAATTGTATTTCCCTGGTGGTTAGTGATGTTGAGCATTTTTTCACATATCTATTAGCTTTCTCTGTATTTTCATTTGATGAATCCGACCCAGCTCCTTTTTAATTTGTTTGTTTGTTGTTGAATTTTCTAAGTTCTTCATATGTTCCAAATATTAATCACTTGCCAGATAAATATTGGCAATGCACTCCCTATCCTGCATGTTGCCTCTTCTGTCTCTTAATCATTCTTTTTGTGGAGCAGAAGTTTCTTACTTGATATAATCTCATATGTCTAATCTGCAGCCTGTTTCTTTGGGATCTTACCTAAACCATATCATGCACATCACTGTCCTAAAGTGTTTCCCCTATCTATTGCTCTAGGGATCTCAGGGTTGGGTCTTGCATTTACTTTTACAGTCCATTTTGAGTTGATTTTTATATAGGATTAGAGACAGGGGTCTAGTTTCAGTCTTCTGCACAGGTGCTCATCCATTTTACTTGCTATTACCAGGGCTCTCAATACTGACTGCACAGGAGAAAGACCTGGGAAATTTTCAGAACATTGACCCTTTAAGATCCACCACTGGAAAAGGTAATAAATGTAATCATTTTTTAATTTTGTGTTTGTACTGGCATATATAAATTGGAATCAATAATGGGTTTCACTGGGACATTTTCATATATATGCATGAGGTACTTTGTCATATTCACACATTCTTCTGTTCTCTTGTCAGCCTTCCCCACTCTCACTCATCCCTTTTCTACTCCCAAATAATCTTTCTTCTGCTTTTCCAAGTCTGATTTATTCCATCCAATGTGATTACCTCTAGTTCCATTCATTTTCCTAAAGTGAATAATACTCCATTGAACATATATGCCACAATCACGCTGTCCACAATTTCCACAATTTCCTGATGAGCAACTGAGCTGATTCCAAACATGGCTATTACAAAAAGCACAACCAGACACACAGCCATAAAGGCATCTCTAGTGAACGTATCCATAAAGGTATCTCTAGTGAATGTATCCATAAAGGTATCTCTAGTGAATGTATCCATAAAGGTATCTCTAGTGAATGTATCCATAAAGGTATCTCTAGTGAATGTATCCATAAAGGTATCTCTAGTGAAAGTATCCATAAAGGTATCTCTAGTGAATGTATCCATAAAGGTATCTCTAGTGAATGTATCCATAAAGGTATCTCTAGTGAAAGTATCCATAAAGGTATCTCTAGTGAATGTATCCATAAAGGTATCTCTAGTGAATGTATCCATAAAGGTATCTCTAGTGAAAGTATCCATAAAGGTATCTCTAGTGAATGTATCCATAAAGGTATCTCTAGTGAATGTATCCATAAAGGTATCTCTAGTGAAAGTATCCATAAAGGTATCTCTAGTGAAAGTATCCATAAAGGTATCTCTAGTGAATGTATCCATAAAGGTATCTCTAGTGAAAGTATCACAGAGAAAAAAGCAACATCAAATACTGAAGATGATGCAGGAGAAGGGAGAGCTCCACTCTGATGGTGGGGATATAATTCAGTCTCGCTCTGTAGGAATCTGTGGGGAGTCTCTAAAAACAAATGTACTATGTGCTTAGAGTTTTTACCCTTAAGACAAATATATATTTAATTGACAGTAATGTGTTTTTCCAAATATCCTTCATATTCACCATACTGGTTATATTAGCCAAAATGCCCATGCCATTATTTGCTTCTGTGGTCTTCACTGCTCAGTCTTTGAGCAGAGGAAGCAATATAATTTCCCACTATAGTTGATGATTTGTTTTCCTTGGAGTTCTGCAGTTTCGGGCTTATTAAAAATTGAGGTTATGTTCTAACAATTTGCTGACTCAGGAATATAACTCTTTCTTCAAATGTTTATGTAATAATCATCTTCATCCATAGCAATGTTTCTTCATTTGAAATCAGTTTTTATTCTATACATTTGTGGATGCCCAGCTTTTTTGTGCTGATGATGCTTCTTTTACCACCATTTTATTTTCAAATTTGTCGTGTTATTCTTTTGTTTAAATAATGTTTTCTTTACGTCTTTGAAAAACTCATACAGTGAGTTTTTGACCACATTTATCCCCTTTCCCAACTCCTCCCAGAGTATCCTCCCTGGCTTGCTACTGGCTCATCTTCGTGTTCTCACTCTTTCTCTCCCTCTTCAAAACATCAATCTACTTCAGTTTAGGTTGGCCAACTACTCCTTGGTGAAACTTGCCCTGGAGTGTGGTTGATATCACGTTATTATTTATATCTTGAAATCATCACATTAATGACACCATGAAGTTAGTTTTTCTTAATGCAATCCAAGTCTCCATATTTGGACTCATGAATTTAGACAATTTACATGTATAGTGATTGTTGTTGTATTTGTTTGGGTCTGTTTCTATAACTTCATTTTGTGCTTCCTATCTTCCCTAATTTTTAAATGATTATTTTTATTTTTTTTATTTTATTTATTTTTTTTATTTTTTGGTTTTTCGAGACAGGGTTTCTCTGTGTAGCTTTGCGCCTTTCCTGGATCTCCCTCTGTAGACCAGGCTGGCCTCGAACTCACAAAGATCTGCCTGCCTCTGCCTCCCGAGTGCTGGGATTAAAGGCGTGCACCACCACCGCCCGGCTATTTTTATTTTTTATTTATTATTATTTAGAGTAGGAAGGCACAGCATGCATGTGGATCTTGGATGCCTCCCTTCAGAAGTCAGTTCTTTCCTTCTACTCTGTGGGTTCAAGGGACTGAACTCTGGTTGTCAAGGATAGATGGCAAGCAATTTGCCAACTGAGCCATCTCACCAGCCCTACCCTGTTTTTTATTCCCATTTTCTTTTCTGCATAACATCTATTGGATTTATCACACACTCTACTTTCTCTGCTGCCTTCTGGTTTCAGAGTTATTTCTATGTTTACATTGAAATAACCCTGAAAATTCTACATATATAATTAATCAACAAAAAATTTTTCAAGTGGCCTTTCTTGCTTCCTTATAAATAATGAAGGAAAATTAAAACCTTTTAAATTCAACAAATCCCTATACTACATATAATCATTTTCTTCTGTTAAGTCTACCTTGAAATCATACCCCCAAAATTCTGTTGGTATTTGTACTATTGATTACTACGTTTCACAAACTCATTGTACATTCTGGACTCCTGGACCACGTGGACAGTAACATTTGGATATCAAGACTATACAAGCTCAAGGACTGTGATACCATCTTCTTATATTAGGTTTCTTTTCCTACCTTTTTCCCCCTGAGTTCATGAGGAAGAAAGAGATATCCTTGTGTCTCTTGACACTGCTCAGTTGCCCCATTTCCACCCTGTTGACACCACACACACACACACACACACACACACACACACACACACACACACCGCCGACCCCTTTTCTTCTTTTTCTCTTGTCCCTGACTGGTAGTCTAGCCTCAGCCTCATAACCATTTGGCTCCCTCATAAACCTCAGATTCACTCCCCACATCATGAAAGTTCTATATCCTTATTTCATACACTGTGGTCCTCAGAGCCCACACCCTTCACCACAGATACAAATAATCCCTGTGAGGCCCCGCTGCTTCATAGACCTGCCAGGCTGCCTTTCAGTTCCCTTTTCATTTCTGGGATTGAAGTATTTCCCTTTTTTTCTTGCAAGCTCAGCTCTCTATTTCACAGAAGTTTGAATATTTTATTTGGCTTTTCTCAGAATTTGTATACAAAGAGTTACAAGTTATCTTAGGCCCCTCCTTTGCCAGGAACTAGATCTTCTATGCATCTAAATTGTGTGTGTATTCACAATAGTATGTCATACATACATGTCAAACATACATGTACAACCTATTTATATATATGCATGTGTGTGTTTAAATATATAGGAACATAACTGCAGCAACTGTGTATAAACTGTTCAAGAACCCCCACGATTGTATAAGATCAAATTCCTAAAATGTGTCACTGATGATTAAATGATTCAGAATCACTTGGGGTGGTTTACATTTCTTAGTGAACTCTGACTAATACAAAGTTAATATCTGAAGTTTTGTTTTCTTGACTCTGTGTATGCTTGGGGAGTTAGAAAATGAAAGCAATGAGCTCAAAGGATTAATTTTCTAGCTCTAGATCTTCATTATGGACTTAAAATACATAGTGGCCATAACAGATCAATCTCCTGTAAGCACAGGATCATTTTCAAAGGCCACATCTAAAATCTGTTCCACAAATGGCCAAAATGCAATACAAATTAATGTCCTATCTCAATTGGGTTTCCCATGTTAAAGTTGGGATGTTAATTGGCAAGGAGTTGGGACCCTGAGTAGTCAGATGGAGTCATGGTGGTAAACCCCATGAAAGTGGGCAACTTCAGTTCCTAAGCCTCCTCTGTCAATAGGACCAGTTCCTCTTTTCTGTCTAGGAAGATAATTCTTGTCTGAAGAACCATGATCATCTCCTCTGAGGGATTTTGCCTTGGCAGAAATTTGAACTTCCTCTAGATTGAAGCCCCGGGACCCTTAAAGATCACAACTCAAGAGGAAGTGCAATAAACACTCTGTGAGTCTTTTCACCAGTTTGCATCAACGTAACTTCAAGTAACAACATTGTCAGATTTGGGCCAGTTCATAGACTCCGAATCCCCGAAATGAAGAAGAGCCTGGGTCCCCTTGAGGAAGAATCCTGCTACACAGACAAAAATAAATACCTACTCTTACACCCGTAGAGAAGTGTCGCTCCCACCCTCATCAAAGAAGCTTCTTTTAGTAGCAAATGGAGACCATCACAGAAATCCACAGTGGACCAAAATGTAGAGAATAACTAACACCTACAATACAATCCCTACACTTCAGATTCGGAGAAGACTGTGGAAGAGGGTGTGGAAAGATGTAAGTTAGGGGACCAGGATGTCTCCTGTGAGACAGTGTCTTCTATATATATGTCCACTGTGGGATAGTGTTTTCTGTACATGACCTGCACCCATGAAATCTCTTAACAATATGGTCACCTAAAACAAGACCTGCCCAACGACAGCACAAGTTGACATGCCCCCACATGGATGGCAGAAATCTCACAAGGCCGCACCCCTAGGTGAAGAAATTCAGGCAATTAATGGCTGCTCAAAGGGAGAATCAGTCTTCTTCAGGGATGATCCCTATGATAGGGATCCAGTCCCAAGTGGTCAGCCCTAAACATATATACATATGAGCAATACTAAATGGATTCAACTACTAGTATTTATACATATGTGTGTGTCTGTCTGTCTGTCTCTCTCTCTCTCTCTCTCTCTCTCTCTCTCTCTCTCTCTCTCTCTGTGTGTGTGTGTGTGTGTGACAGTAACTAAAGAAGTCATGGATTTTAGAAGGAGTAAGAAGACACAGGAGGAATTGGAGGGAGGAAAAGTCAGGTGGAAATAAACATGAAATTCTCAAAAAAAGTTTTTAAAACTTACACTGTAGACTTCTCTCTTAGCTTTCCCCTAAGTCACCTATGCCTTAGAGAATGGTGACACACTGGGGAAGAGATTATAATCAGTCCTTTCAAGACATACTGCCAGTTTCTGGAGAAGTAAACTGGTGTTATAATCCACCAGCTAACAGAATTTTATAAAGGTCAAGAGATGAAGGGACCTTGTGCTCGAGTGTATCCCACAGTGATTGCAAGGAGCAGTGTAACCCCAGAAGATCAAAACCATATGCCATTGAGGTTTTGTGGTTGATTGTTATGGAAACTGATAACTGTTTTAAAATCATTTATAAGGTTAGCTCTTGTCACAATGACTGTTATAAACAAATATTAAAAGATAACAAGTGTGGGGAAAAGAGAACCTTCACAGTATTGTTGGTAGAAATTAAATTACTTCAGCCATTAAGAAAAACAGTATGGAGGTTCTCTAAAATGTTAAGAATAAAACTAATACGTGATCCAGGAGTACTACTACAGCACTAACGGAAATGAAAGCAGTGTACGAAGATATTCATGAATGTCCCTATTTACTGTAACATTAGTCACAAGAATCAAGATACAGAGTTAAACAAGTACCTGGTGGTGGTGGTCTGAATGAGAATGGCACCCAGAGTCATATATTTGAATGTTTGGTCCCCAGTTGGTGGAACAGTTCAGGAAGCATTAGGAGGTGCGGCCTTGTAAGAGGAGGTGCGTCACTGAGTGTGGGCTTTGAGGTTTCAAAAGAAGTCCATGCTGTTCCCCGTCATTTTTCTCAGCCTCCTACATGTGGATGAGGATCTAAGTGCTTAGCTTCTGCTCCAGCACCATGCCTGCCTGCTGCCATGCTCCCTGCCACAATGGTTATGGACCCATCCTCTGAAACTGTAAGCTTTCAATAACCTCTTTCTTCTGTAAGCTGCCTTTGGTAATGGTGTCTTTTTTTTTTTTTTTTTTTTTGGTTTTTAGAGACAGGGTTTCTCTGTGTAGCTCTGGTGCCTTTCCTGGAACTCATTCTGTAGCCCAGGCTGGCCTTGAACTCACAGAGATCCACCTGGCTCTGCCTCCCGAGTGCTGGGATTAAAGGTGTGCCCCACCACCGCCTGATGGTAATCATCCATGATGGATGGATAAAGAAAATGAAACATGTTTACACAATGAAGGACTCTGGACATAAAAGAATGAGATCTTGCCTTTTGCAGCCTAGATAGACCTGGAGTTCAGGTTATGTCAGTAGGCAGGCATTCCGTGACCAATGTCACATGATCTCATTCAGATACAAATGCTGAAAGACTATCTCACACCAGTCAAGAGCAAAGTAGGTATTCCAAGGAACTGGACTGAGTGTAAGAAATCTATTGTGCAAAACAGTGACAATAATTAACTCTATATCATAGACTTGAAAGTACTCAGGGAATAAATAAAGTTGTTCTAGAAAATATGAGGATTATATACATATATGTATGTATATATGTATGTATGTATTTCAAAAACAATTTGAACATGGTAAATGCATAAAATTTTACTTGTCACTTTAAAAATATTTTGAAGAATACTTGGGGGGGATTAAGTTACAGTGTCTGATTTTGAAGTGTAGTATGTGGTTTTTTGTCCTATTTAAACAATGAGATAATGAGGGTAGAAGAGAAAACAATTGACTTGTCCAAGGTCACAAAAGTTGATATTAGAAAATATCCAGTTCTTCCCTGTTTTCATTATCTATAAAGGAAAGTTTGACTGCACTGTAGAAAGGTTATCATCCCCTTAAACTAGCAGACCTTTGCAAAGTAGGTGCTCGAATATTAACATGATATTCTGACTTTCTTGGCATTTTGCTATAGGCTCAACACTACTTGAGCCATAATGTCTGTGGCTGCCTGTTTCTACTGTCTAGTGTCTCACAGAATCAGTACTATAGAAATATTAATTGGTTTTATATCAAAGCATGACAAGACAGCAGGTTTCGAGGTGTGGTTTTAAGGAGCACACAACAACTGACTTGTTCCAGCTGAACAGCCCATGTATCTGCTTTATTTTGATTCCTATCACCATGCTAAGAATGGAAGTATGAAAATGCGCTAGCAGTGAGCTACCTGCCAGTGTTTGGGTTTTTTGAGACAGGATCTCACTATGGTACTCAGACTGGTGTCAAAGACTTGGTCTCCTCCCTCGGCTTCCAGAATGCTTAGGATTACAGTCATGTGCCCACACACCTGGCATTCAGCACAGTTTTCTACTATTTTACCCCTTGGGCATTCATACTAAAAAGAGATGATAAAATCCAAATGCTCCTTGAGAAGGGTGGCAGAAAATACAAATGAGAGATATTTTCTGCTGGGAGCAGAAGGCTAGGGATGGGGGTCAAGGAAGGAGTATTGGAGAGAAAGATCAAACCCAGTTGAGCCAAAGAAAGAGAAGCCTAAGTGCTGTGGGATAATGCTCTTGTATACTGGTTTAATAAGATGCTGATTGGCCAGTAGCCAGGCAGGAAGTATAGGCAGGGCGAGTAGACAAGGGGAATGCTGGGAAGAGGAAGGGCAGAGTCAGGAGTCACCAGCCAGACACAGAGGAAGCAAGATGACAAGGCAGAACTGAGAAAAGGTACCAAGCCACGTGGCTAAACATTGAGAATTTTGTGTTATTTTAAGAATTATGTGTTAATTTAAGTGTATGAGATAGTCAGTAATAAGCCTGAGCTAATGGCCGAGCAGTTATAATTAATATTAAGCCTCTGAGTGATTATTTTATAAGTGGCTGTAGGACCACAGGGCTGGGCAGGACCAGAGAGAAACTTTCAACTGCACCTAAGCAGATGGGCAACCCTTCTCCTAGAGTTAGAGGGCAATAAAGAAAGTGGGCACTAGCTTTTCCTGTTTCTTCACCAGAAACAGTCAAATGCCTCTTTGAAAGTCAGAGTAGAAGACGATTGCCAGGGCTGGAGAGATGGCTCAGAGGTTAAAAGCACTGGCTGTTCTTCCAGAGGTCCTGAGTTCAATTCCCAGCAACCACATCGTGGCTCACAATCATGTGTAATGAAATCTAGTGCCCTCTTCTGACCTGCAGGGATACATGCAGGCAGAATACTGCATGCATAATAAATAAATAAATCTTAAAAAAAAAAAAAAAGGCAAGTGCCACCATGCCCAGGCACACTGCATTTAAAAATAAAAAGTAATGGGAATAATGCACAGTGTGGCCGCTAAAGAGCCAGGCACTAGTGCTGTGGGATGGTCTGTATGTCAAGTGTGTTGCTGATTGGTCAATAAATAAATCACTGATTGGCCAGTGGCCAGGCAGGAAGTATAGGCGGGACAAGGAGGAGAATAAAGCTGGGAAGTGGAAAGCTGAGTCAAAGAGACACTGCCAGCCGCCATGATGACAAACAGCATGTGAAGATGCCGGTAAGCCATGAGCCATGTGGCAAGGTATAGATTAATGGAAATGGATTAATTTAAGCTGTAAGAGCAGTTAGCAAGAAGCCTACCACGGCCATACAGTTTGTAAGCAATATAAGTCTCTGTGTTTACTTGGTTGGGTCTGAGCGGCTGTGGGACTGGTAGGTGAAAGAGATTTGTTCTGACTGTGGGCCAGGCAGGAAAACTCTAGCTACACACTAGGTTCCAGCTTGATCACAAACTACCTGGCGGGCTTTGGACAGCCAGCCACTCTACCTTCCCACCTCTACAAGTAAGAATCTTCCAGAAGACATGTTCTGCTGTCACATATGACATGTCCCCTGACAGTATCACTAGATCTAGATAAGACAACAGAAGAAAAATATTTCTACATCGAAATGTTTGCCTAGGTTTTATGAGAGACTCTGGGTTAGTTCTTGGAGCAGCCACATCCAGCGCTACCAAACCCCGAATCCTTATCACTAAGACTACTGTGGTCTCAGCCACTACAGGTCTGACAGCCCTTGTTGACTTAACGGCCCTGTTTCCAAAGAGTATGACAGAAAAGCCATCTTTGCTGTGATGCTCTGGGTAGCAGGTGGCTGTGGTTTCCGAACAGGCCTTCATCTTCAGCCTCCTCCTTGCTTGAGCTTCTGTTGAAGTCATATCAGTCTCTCAGATGATAAAAATCCTGAGTCTTAGCACCAGTGCTGAGCTCTCCCCGCTAAAACCATGCCAAAACTATCATCTCTAATCTTTCTGGTCCCAGGCTTCAAAGTTTACACACCAAAGAGACATAACTGTACCCCCTAACATGGAAGAAAAGGCTGTTAGAAAATGTTCCCTTCTTGCTACTCTCTGACATGTAGTCAAAGGTTCCTGTAATTCCTTCCAAATGCTGATTAATATTTTTCAGGCAACCAGCCAGGAAATTTCTATAGGAAACTATTTTCCTGTATGACAATCCTAAGATACCAATTTCATGAATTGGCTTTTAGGGTATCATGGGTTGGCCTGAGCCTAGATCACAAGACCCCAAGGTGGACATGGTGATCTCTAAGTCCCTCACTCTGGGAAGTCCTTGATCTACTTATAAGTTCTCAGCCTATTGTTCCTAATGACTCCATTATCCTAGCCAAAAATGGGTCCCTGTAATTCTATCAGACAAACATGGACCAACCAGTGTCATTCTGAGAGTATCATCTATCAAAGGGCATTTATTAGGCTTCAATTAGCATACACCACTTACCAGAAACCACAGGCATCTTTGTACCAACATGTAGTAATATTAATCACAATAGCCGATGGCACTGCCACTCTTATGCAAGGACACAAGAAGACTCCTAGCTAATATGCTAATGTGTAGAAGATACCAGATGGATCCAAATTGTACTAGCAAAACTTGTGACTTTAAATGGCAATGAGCATCTTCCAAGCCCATCCTTCTGGGACTATGCATCTTAAATCAAGTACAGTGGTAGGAACACGAGGTTGTCTCAGAATGCTTTGGAGCTGCTCTGACTACATTTCCAATAGCAACCAGTGAACTTCATCTGAGAATTCACCTACACAGAAACTCACAGCTAAGCTCGAGTCTCCTGCCTTTGGAAGAGGTGTCTGGATCAGAGTCCATCAGGAAAAGACTGAGAAGTATTCTGTGGCAAAAGGGGAAGCAAGATGGATCATGGACATACACTTTAAACATACATGTCTCCTGTCAGGCATGTGGGCATTGTATTCATCCAACATCCTGTAGAGTAACTTACACTTCTTCTATGGATCTAGGAAGAAAAAATGATGGGGTCTGCCTAGGAATTCCATCAAGTAACCCCAGTTCTGCCAGTTTCTGTTTCTGAATCTCTAAGGAGCAACTTTCTCTCTTCACCCAGAACAAGTCCTTTCAGGAGATAATCTCCAAGTTAAACCTTCCCCTCTCCTGCTCACTGCCAGTTCTCTGAGCTCAGCAGTTTATTCTCAGGCTCTCTGTCTGTAGTGAGGATAGAATGACTCTGCTACTAGGTACTTCTCAGGGAAGCCGGTTACAGACGCACCAGCAACCAGGACAATAGCAACAAGTTCTCATGGGGGATGGAAGCTTCCTGAACCAGTAGAAAAGTGTTGTGCATCTTAACGTCTGCATTGCTAGTAAAAAGACATGCTATCATCTTGGCACGTATCCCATAGGCCAATATTCCATGTCTCTTTTAAGAGAAACTCGGATATCCGATCACAAACTTCTCCTGAGAAGTCACCTCTCAGAGAAACCCACGCGGAACACTGCTGCAGAGACTGATGAAGAGTTGGAAGCAGCGATCTGCTAATGAACTCTTTAGTGAGCATTGAAGCACCAATCACGTATTGCCGAGCATCTTCTTTGGGTCTGGAATCCACCAGCACCTCAGCTGGTGTTCCGGTTGAGAGTTTCTTATGAGAGTACAGTCTGGCTGTCAGTCAGAGTGGCAGTCATTGGCAGCTCCATGGCCAGAGGGTGTGTTTCGAGCATACTCCCACAGTTGTTGGCAGACTCTTTCCTTCTCCACATGAGATTCTCCAAAGCCTTCCAGAGTGCCCTTACAACTTGGTAACTGGCTTCCCCCAGCGTGAGTGATCAGAGAGAAAGAGACCAAGAGAGGTCAAGAGAGAAGCCACAGAGTCTTGTGCTTCATCTCAAGAGTGGCAAGTCACTACATCATTACCATTCTAATGATCATGCAGATCAGCCCCAGTCCACTGTAGACAGGGGCTGCACCAGGCAGGGTTCAAATCCCAGAAGGCAAGGACCCTGAGAGCTATTTTGAATGTCAAACTTTGATTATAAAACAGCTTATCCATTTATTCTTCTATATTATAGGGTACTTTTCACTTTTCATTCACAAAATAACTGACAAGAGCCACTTAGGGATAGAAGGTCTAACTGGGCTCACATTTGGGGAATTCTCCATCCTTGTGGGGAAGGCACGAGTCAGAGGCAAATGGTTATATTGTGTCCACAGTAAGGAGTGAGAGAGAGGAGAGACAGACAGACAGAGAAAAGGAGAAAGAGAGGGAGAGAGATACGAAGGCTGCCACTCAGCCGATTTTCTACTTTTCCTTTTGTTATTTGGCCCAAGACCTCATTCATTACTCCCCTACAATAATATAGCCCATGTTTAGAGTAGTTCTTCCCTTCTCAGCTCGACCTCCCTGGAAATGCCTTCACGTGTGTGGCTAGAGGTATCTGCTAGGTGAGCCCAAATGCAGGTAAGCTGACAGATTAACTCTGCCACCTTCAGGGTTAGGCTAAACCATGCTAACAGGGCAATGCCAGTTGCATACAACCATTTGTCAAATTAGGTTAATTTTTATACCCAGGACAGTAGCTGTAAATAAAGGTGGGTTTTTTTTCATCTATGGGCATTTTGCCTATCTGCCATTCTGTGCATAATTCTTCTTCATGGTAGCAAATTCCCCTGGCTGTTTATTCTCTGATTCCTGGTCAACCAGGTGACTTCCCCAAAACTAGGCTTTCTGTTAGGACTTTCCAGGCAGGGACGTGCATGACTGTCTCCCATACATTCCCAGAGAGCTTTATACATTTCTCAGTTAAAAAGCCTTCCCACAGCAAAGCGTGTGCTTCAATCTCCACCTCTTTCGTTAGACTCCGAGGTTCCCAGGACTCGGGTTTTGATGTAATAGTGGCTCCAATACTCCAATACTGTTGGAGGGGAAAGGTGAAAGAGCTCGCAGAAGTGGAGAGAACACAGGCCAGATAAGAGCAGGTTTTCAGTGCACTGCTTCTTTCCCACCTGCTGACTAAGGTCCTCCAGTGTTCCAGGCGGGTGGTAGATGTCTTATGGTTATTATCTTAGTTAATTGGTTCTTGTGACAATCTAATAAATGAACATTATTTAGAGACGATTTCTTTTTTTTTTTTTTTTTTTTTTTTCCGAGACAGGGTTTCTCTGTGTAGCTTTGCGCCTTTCCTGTAACTCGCTTTGGAGACCAGGCTGGCCTCGAACTCACAAAGATCTGCCTGCCTCTGCCTCTCGAATGCTGGGATTAAAGGCGTGTGCCACCACCGCCCGGTGACAATTTCTTTTTCAAGCTCAGAAACATTAAGTAATTTTTCCTTCCATGTAGTAAAGCCAGAATCTGACCCTTGACTCTTATGTGCCAACTCCATATTTGTTTCTGTGTGTGCATGCATGCGTACATGTATGGAGAAGTGAGTGGGTGGGTGGGTGAGCAGATGGGGGTGTTTGGGCGGGTTGCCTGAGGAGGTCAGGAGAGGGTGTTGGATCACCTGGAGCTGGGATTACGGGTGGTTGTGTATTGCTTGGCGTTGGTTCTGGGGTCTGAGTTGAGGTCCTCTGGAAGAACAGCAAATGATCTTAACCACTGGGCCAGCGCTCAGGCCCCCAAAGCTGTGATTTTTACATCATCTCACCAACCCCCACTGTTACTGAACTGAGGGGGGCACTGCCCATCAGAACTTGTTTTTTCGCTGAGGATCTTGCTGTCAGTCATGAACGCTGACCCTCAAATAGTCCTTGACTGTTTTCTTTTCCCTTGTGCTGTTTCAGGATCCTGAAGCCAGTGTCTAGGGGAAAGCTTGAAGGCCCCCTTTCACCCAAGACAGGAAATCATGTCTAGAGGAATGAGCAAAGCACAAGCCTGGAGGAACTACAGCCCTGCAGGCGCCCAGAGCCCAGCAACAAACCCACCTCCCAACAGATCACACAGAAAAGAAGCAAGGACCATCCAGGCTATCTCTCCAGATGTCCCACCCTGGGGCCAGGCAGAGAGTCCTGCAAGGCTTGATATTTAAAGGTCACAGCTCCCAGGAAAGTCAAGAGGATGAAATGAGTGGGGTGCATCAAAGTGTTATGGCTTCTTGGAAAGAAAAATACCTTATAAATTCAAGATAGTATTAACATATTTTTGAAAAACATTATGTATGCTGATTTATTTTTCAAATAGTTAATCTGTGTATATACACATTTAAATATTAGAATATGTAATAATTAATTTTAAATTAAAGTTGAATCATGTTACAGGGGTGGGCACTGCAGTCTTCTTCTTTTATATTTTTGATAGCCTCCTGGTCTCATATTCCTAAAGTGCTAAAAACACAGTAGGCAGCCTTTGGCGCTGTTTACTCCCTGACGCCACAACACTGACATGTATCTCATGGGTGGATCATTTCGTATTTAACAATAATAAAAAGTCTACAAAAGCTTTCATCACTATGTGCTCTCACAGGAATTCCACGTCAAAGAGAATAATCCGCAATTATTATTGTTCCAGTTATAACAACAATGGGACTAAAGTCACTGTTACTTTTTAAAACGTGTGTTTCCTGACTATCAGTGAGTCTCCAGGCATTAGTTAGCATTTTGACATTTTTTCCTAGTGAAAATTTGTCTACATCCCTTGCCCCTTTTTGGTTGGATGGCTAGTCTATCTACTTGTTTATAGATGCTCTTCAAATGTTACGAATAAATGGTCTTAGTCTGTCTTCTACATTGGGATGGTGTTTCCATATTTATCACTTGTTTCTTTGTGTTGTTGATAATCTCCTTTAATTCACTGCTACTTTTATATGCATTTATACATTTATTTATAACCTCAGGTTTGCCTATCTTAGTCAGAAAGTGTCCTCTACTCCTGAATTATTCTTAGGTGTTTGTTGTATTCTGTTGTATTGTTTCTGGCATTCAATACATCTTTAATCCAACTGAAATTTACTTTTGATATGTTGTAGATAGATTCCAATTTTATCTCTATCCAGATGCAAACAGTTGTGCTGACACCGCTTGTTTAAACGTCCCTCAGTTTCCCCTCGAATCACCCTAATGGGCCCATTGTTCTGTCCTGTGTCTATATTCTTTGGGCAGTGTTGTATGTACATGATTAGAGATTATTTTGACATACAGTAAAGCAAGTCCAATTCAAAATAAGCCTTTCCATAGTAAGGAAAGCAGATACGATCAAAGCATTGCATATGCATGTATGAAATAGGACAGTGAAACTAGTTACTTTACATAATTAATACACAGTGATAATTATAATAGAAGATAACTTATCCCTTTTAAATGTCTCCTCCCCCACATTTTCCTCCTTCTTATTCTTGAGACAAGGCCTCTCTCTGGTAGCCCAGGCTAGCCTCAAATCACTAAGCGGTTGAGGATTACCTCTGTCTTCTTGTCTCACCTCTATGGTGCTGGGGCTACATGTGTGCACCATCACACCTGGCCATTCCTTCATTTTTATTTTATTTTTTTTATTTATTTTATTTTATTTTTAATTTTTATTTTGCAATACAATTCAGTTCTACATATCAGCCACGGATTCCCTTGTTCTTCCCCCTCCCGCCCCCCTCACCTTCCCCCCAGCCCGACCCCCATTCCCATCTTCTCCAGGGCAAAGCCTTCCCCACAGACTGAGATCAACCTGGTAGACTCAGTCCAGGTAGGTCCAGTCCCCTCCTCCCAGGCCGAGCCAAGCGACCCTGCATAGGCCCCAGATTTCAAACAGCCTACTCATGCAGTGAGCACAGGACCCAGTCCCACTGCCTGGATGCCTCCCAAACAGATCAGGCCAATCAACTGTCTCACCCACTCAGAGGGCCTGATCCACCCACTCAGTGATCCCTCAGCCATTGGTTCATAGTTCATGTGTTTCTGTTCGTTTGGCTATTTGTCCCTGTGCTTTATCCAACCTTGGTCTCAACAATTCTCGCTCATATAAACCCTCCTCATTCTCGCTAATTGGACTCCCAGAGATCCACCCGGGGCCTAGTCATGGATCTCTGCATCCAGATCCCTCAGTAGTTGGATGAGGTTTCTAGGGTGTTTGGCCATCCCATCACCAGAGTAGGTCAGTTCGGGCTGTCTCTCGACCATTGCCAGCAATCTGTTGTGGGGGTATCTTTGTGGATTTCTGTGGGCCTCTCTAGCACTTTGCTTCTTCCTATTCTCATGTGGTCTTCATTTACCATGGTCTCCTATTCCTTGTTCTCCCTCTCTGTTGTTGATCCAACTGGCAAAGCGACAGCCTACAGAATGGGAAAAGATCTTCACCAACCCCACATCTGACAGAGGACTGATATCCAGAATATATAAGGAACTCAAGAAATTAGACATCAATATGCCCAACAGTCCAATTAAGAAATGGGCTATAGAACTAAACAGAATTCTCAACAGAGGAAACTCAAATGGCTGAAAGACATTTAAGGAATTGCTCAACATCCCTAATCATCAGGGAAATGCAAATCAAAACAACTCTGAGATACCACCTTACACCTGTCAGAATGGCTAAGATAAAAAGCACTGAAGACACCTTATGCTGGAGAGGATGTGGAGCTAGGGGAATTCTCCTCCACTGCTGGTGGGAATGCAAGCTTGTACAACCACTTTGGAAATCAATATGGCGCTTTCTTAGAAAATTGGGAATCCATCTCCCCCAAGATCCAGCTATACCACTCTTGGGCATATACCCAAGGAATGCTCAACCACACCACAAGAGCACTTGTTCAGCTATGTTCATATCAGCATTGTTTGTAATAGCCAGAACATGGAAACAACCTAGATGCCCTTCAACTGAAGAATGGATAAATAAAATGTGGTACATATACACAATGGAGTATTACTCAGCAGAGAATAACAATGACATCATGAGGTTTGCAGACAAATGGATGGATCTAGAAAAAATCATCCTGAGTGAGGTAACCCAGACTCAGAAAGACAAACATGGTATGTACTCACTCATAGCAGGATACTAGATGTGGAACAAGGATGACTGGACTGCTACTCACAACACCAGGGAGGCTACCTGGAAAACAGGACCCTAAGAAAGACACGGGGATCGCCCAATGACAGAGAAATGGAATGAGATCTACATGAACAGCCTGGACATGAGTGGGGGTAGTAAAGGGCGAGGGTCGAGGGAAAGAGAGCTTGGGGGAGTGGGACATTCCTTCATTTTAAATGACTGTCCAGCTGCTCTCAGACATTTGTCATTCTATATGATTGAAGATTATTTTATACAATTCCCAAGGGTGGAAAAACTTCTGATATTCTCTTTAAAGTTTAAGTTTTTACATTAAGTTTTAGAAAATTATACTTACAATTTTAAGCCTTTCTATACAGGAATAGAGTACACTTTTATAAATATTTTATAATTGCTATTCCTAATAAGAATATAGTATCTTCTATGTTCATTTTAGGTGTTTTGGTAACAAGAAAAATAATATTTAGCATATATTTATCTTTAGATGCATATAACTTTTCATCAATTCTAGTATTTTTATTCAGACATTGCTTTTTGTCATTGCTTTTTGTCATTGTTTTTGTCTGGGCCTCGCACATGCCAGGCTAATACTCTCCTGCTGAGCCATATCCACAGCCTTTAGCTTGGTCAAGGTCGTGCTATGCCATCCAGGTTGGTGTTGAACTCAATATGCAGCTTCCCTGGTCTTGAACTCTTGGTTATCATTCCTCTACCTCCCATGTGCACACAACCATTCTGACTACACATTGTTTTTTTCCATGTATGACTGCAGATTCAAGAGAAGAAATTCCTTTATGTTTCCCAAATTCATGCCAATAGCTTTTGTTTTATTTTTAAGGTGTCAAAACACTCACTGGAATCTCAATGCAAATATGTGGGTATACTGATGACAGGCAGTCCTAACCAGATTTCAACAGAAGTGGCTTCAGCAAGATTGCATAATTTGGGAAAAGACTCTTCCTCTGTCTAGCATCTCATTTTTCCATACATTCATCACATGCTAAGAGTTTCCCCCAGGAATTTCTCAGGGAACTCTTTGCTATAGGTCTCAAGGGAGGGTGATGAGAAAGGACAGATGAGGGGCAGTGGCAGGAGTTACGGAAATGCTTCTCTCCCAGAGATGGGCGGGTACTGTAACAGGACCTGCTGTGAACCACAGTGAGAGCCCAGGCCAGGAAACAGGAAGGTGCCTGGGTCATATCAGAGTCCCCATTTGCCACATACCCTCTATCCTTTACAGGACTGTTTACCTCTTACTATCTCTTTCATTTCATCCCAAACACAAACTTCTTAATTCTCAATACTGAACATGAAATATTTTCCTTTTCCATCACCCTTAGGGATCTTGAAGTCTCACCTCTCTCTTTAATGAAAGCCACCTCCTCGTGTGTTTCCAAGTCTCCTTGTTTATTACTGTTAGATAGACTGTTGGCAAGTTCCTACAGCGGCGGACATGTTGCTACGAATACTTGTACAGAAATACATTGCCACCTAGACACAGCTCTGTGAGATCATTAGCCTTTGTCTTTGTGTCTTTGCCTGTTGCTATGACAACATATGCTGACTCAGGCAGTTTAAGGAAGGACAGATTTACTTCGGCTCACAGGTCAAGGTCCAGTCATAACAAGGAAGTTAAAGCAGCAGGAAGTGGAAGAATCTGGTCACACTGTGTCCACAACCAGAAAGAAGAAATCAGTGCATGCTGGTGCTCTTCTCACCTTCTCCTCCTTTTTATGCAGTCGAGGATCCCAGCACAGGGAATGGCACCCCCCACAGTGGGCAGCTCTTTCCACATTAATTAACTTACTCAACATTATCCATCACAGGCATGCTCAGAGGACAACCTAATCTAGATGATCCCTCACAGATAGGCTCAGAAATTGGTCTCCTGGGTAATTTTGTATCTTGTCAAGCTAAAAATTAACACTAACTATTATATCCTGCATTACAGAATTCCGTCATATAGATACAACATTCAACTTTTGCACTGTTGTGACTTGGGGCTGGATCATTCTCCATGGGAGAAAACTGTTCTGTTCATTGTTGGATATCTAGTAGCATCCTTGGTTTCTACTCTCTGGATATCAACAGCATCCTCCTTCCTATTTGTAACGATCAAGCATGTCTACAAACTCACTAAGCATTCCCCCAGTTTTATGGGAGGATAGAAAGACAGAATGATACTACAGAAGACCGCTGCCCTGGACAATATTCCCTGAAGCACAACATTGACAATGGCCTATGTGTCAAACAAAACTTTGAAAACCATTGCCTGAGTTCCATAGCATCTGCCCTGTCGCTTTCCGTTTGGAAACCTCTTGAAATTACTGTATGTCTCCTGTGTCCAGAGATCTTGACACATACAGCCTGCCCCTTCTTATTGATTGTCACCCATGTCTCCTGCTGAAGGATGATGGCTCAGAGATCCTGAAAGTTAATTTTGTGTATGACACACCATGGCCAGTTCACACCAATGTTACCTATTTTTAGCTGTTAAGAGTGGGATCATTTTTATTTAGTTTATCACAGAATGACATGTACTTTGGTTCCTATTGATGGTGAGGATAAAACATGTGCAGCTTTTAGAACTGCAGTCTTCAAGAGGAAATTAGTTTCCCCCTGGGCAGCCTCACACGGTTGTTTGGCTGATGACATCACATCAAACAACCTACAAAGAAACATCTCATTTTAGAAACAAATAGGAGCTATCTATAGGTAAGCATTGATTTTCAAGTAGGTTGGTCAAGGAGAAAAACATTCTGCTTTTAAACGTCAGCAAGGGAAACTCCCATTTTACCCAGTACCTTGAAGCTGGGCCACTTGCCAAAGTGGAAAGTCTGTGTCACGTTAGTAACTGAGGGATGGAGTTTTGATGAATTTTTAGCCCGTTGAAAATGCCAACCCATTTTTATATGACGCAAACACAGACTCAATTTAAAACATAAAACCTGAAGAAACAGCCTTAAGACTAGAGAAACAAGGAGATTTCTACCAAGATCTTTAAAATTCCAATCAGATGACATGTAACCTAGCAACAGAGATGCTGGTAAAGGCCATGTACTGAGAATGTGAAGTTTCCCTCTGGAGACTAAGACAGGTCTCCATGTGTGTGAGTGTCAACACCTTCTTGGTGTGCTGAAAGAGGTCATATCACTGCTGTTGAATTTTTGCTAAGAAAAATCAGAAAAACTTAAACTGTCCTAAGAGGAGGGTCTCACGAGAAACAGTGACTGGGCTGCAAGCATCAGTGACAACAAGAAGGATGTACCCTAGAAGGCTCTTGAAGTTGAGCTGTGTAGGCCTTAGCTAGGGACACACATCTTTCTTTCGGTAAGCATCCTGGGGCACCTCTGATTGTTTCTGAGAGCCAAGGTCATGTTGCCCTGCTTCCACTGGTGTTGGTAACAAAACTTATATAAAATAACAATGGATGGGGCAAGTATAGCCCTTAGTTCTCAGACTTCATGGTTAAGCCTTGCTCTCTGAGAAGATGCCAATGATCTGAGCATTAAAGGCTTATGTATAAGACACATCATCCTAGGGACCAGAAAACGTTTTATTTTTTAAGAACCAGGAAGTAAATATTTCATACGTTGAGAGCCATGTGATCTCTGCTACAACTATTGAACTCTGCTACCAGTATGGCACTACAACAGCTGTAGACAATACATAAAAGAATAGGTGTGGATATTTCCAAATAAAATATTATTTGCAAAATAGACAGTGGACCACATGTAACTCAAGGCCCACAGCACATTGGCTCCTGACCTTTTTTAACTTATTTTTATGTACAATATGTGTTTTGCCTGCATTAATGCCTGTGTACCACATGTGTGCAGTGTCTGAAGAGGTCAGAAGAGAGCTCTGGAACTATAGTTACAGACCATTGTGAGCTACTCTGTGGGTCCTGGGAATCAAACCCAGATCCTCTGGAAGAACAGCCAGTGCTCTTAACTGCTGAGCCATCCTCTCCAACCCCTGGCTTCTGATCTTGATGGATGACATCATGCAGAGAATAACCCTCCCCACCTAGATGGGCTACTCCTTGCAGCCTCTGGTCTCCAGGGTGCTGCAAGCCCTCTTCCCCTCTCTGTCCCTGCTGCTTCCTGACCTAGCCATCCCATTCTCCACAAGTGGTTTCCATGGTCTCTTCTTAGAATATGCAACTAGACCCTCAGTCTCCAGCTTGCCTAGTACCCCAGAGGTTAAAAAGTAGAGACACTCAACACAGCTTTCAAATCTCTCCACTTGTGCTGACTAGTTTTAGAACATTTTCCAAACCTCAGTTCTGTCAACATATCAAGCACAGTCCAGTAGTCCCCTCTCTATGTTTCCTTGAAAATAATCCAATAAGGCTGCATTGAAGTTTTCATATTCACCTTGTTGTCTTTTCTCAAGCTTGGGCTACATCCATGCTGTCCTAACAGACAGGCCAGCAGAGAGAAACTGATGCCCTCAGTCTCGTGAGGGCCCACGTCTTGATGACCATGATGGCTGCTCCACAGCTAGACTTCACTTCTTCCTTGGACAGCAGTGCTGATCGCTCGCACCTGATAGAATCACCAAGAAACATCCCACACAAAGGCCCACTCAGAACGTTAATCCAGGACCTGCCGCGATGGGCCCCATGCTTCTCTGTGTTCTCATGTCCCCAGGTGATCCTGCCACATAGCCAGCATTACACAACCACTCTAACACCCACACCATCTGCATACTACTCTCAGGATTCACGTCCTACAAAACGGTACTTCTCATCCTTGGTGCACCCACAGAGGAGCTGGTGACTTTGCTTCTTTAGTGGCTGGGCCTTTGATTCTGCCTTAAAACAAGCTCTAGGATTGAGCACGGTAGCGCACACCTTTAACTCTAGCTCTAAAGAGGCAGACAGGAAGACATCTGTGTGTTCAAGCTCAGCTGCTTCACCTAGAAGTTCTAGGCCAGTCAGGGACGCATAGTGATTCCCTATCTCAAAAAGAGAGGGGGAGGGAGGGAGAGAGGGAGGGACGGAGAGAGAGAGAGAGAAAGGAAAAGGAAAGAAAAGAAAAAAATCTCTGGCTGAATCAGCTGCTGGTACACTTGAAAACTCACGCTTGAACACATGAGGAGCAGGGACTACAGCACTTGAAACCAAAGTCATTGCCACTTTTCCAATGTTCTAATTCATGCACTGGGAAAACTAAGTGTCTGAACAGGAATGGGAATAAAAACTTTCTTTGGATCCACAGTAGTCCCAAGACTAGTACCATATGCACACTCTAGTTGCAAGCGGCAGCTTCTCTGGACTCATTTCCTACCCGTGGGAAGCAAAACAGAAAATAACATCAGTTTGCATTTCGGCAGACAGACTTTTTTTTCCAGTGGGAATAGTCATATAAAAGAGAGAAAAAGAAAAAAACCCTCCAGGCTGAGGTTCCCTGACGAAAGTTCATAAAACCCTGCAGGTTTGCCAGGGTCGGCTGTGGAGTACCTTACGATTATTTCCACATAAGAACTGAGGCATCTTCACGGAGGGGCTGCATAAAGGGGTACCAGGAGAGCCTTGCAAGGCTGTGCATCCGTGTGACTCAGATCTGCTCCCCAGAACAGCGTGGGCTGATTTTTCAAGCAACACTTCCATATGCCACGGGCAGGAGTTCCCCAGTTCTGGTTTGAATATCTCTTCTCCCCATGAACAGTAGCTTTGGGACCTAGGAAACGTTATTTCACTTTCCTTACCAATTTCACCCCTCAGATATCTTCTGTCAATGACGAGAACAGAGGTCTAGAAAGAGCTTTGTTTAACACAGTGCCCGATACCTTCAGAACGCTGAGTCTTGGCCGTGGTATTTGACTGGTCCTCCTACGTGCCCAAGTGAAATGGCAACACTAGCCTTGTTGTCACTTGCTGAAAGAACCCGATTTTCAGCAAGGCAATCAAAATCCCTATGAGAAGAATAGCAATTGGAGTTCACCAAGTAATGCAATAATGACCAGTTCACATGTGCCCCTGTGGAGGAAAGAGATCAGGCTTGAAGTTGAACTAACCACAACAGGTTTTCTCCCACCCTATGGAAAGGAAATTCTCCTTGTAATCAGAATTACTTCCTTTTGAGGCCAAGGAAGTAAGAACCAAGGACAAGTAGAGTTCTCTGTGAGCCCCCTGGAGGAAACCAGCCTTCCAGTGGAATCTACTCTTGGCAGCCAACAAAAGCTGGGGAAGGGAAGTGCTCCATAGGTTTTAATATGGATGACAAGCTGCCTGCTTCCTCTGAAGTGTGAAAAGCCTAATGTGCAGGTAGTCCCTGAGCTAAGAGGGACAGGGGAGGTGAGATAGCTCTGAACCATGCTTTGGTGCAGAACATACCACTTCAGAGTCTGGCCGCTGGGACAGCATCTCTGACAAACGCTGATAAAAACGTTATAGTGCAGATAACCCTTGAAATTCCAGTGTCAGTCCCAAAGAACGGCTCCCTGAGATGGCGAGTGGGTGGACTTCCAGAAACACAGATTCAGCTTTCTAACTTTAGCCTGAACTTTCTGGTGCCTCTCAGCAGTACCAGGAAAAACATTCGGTGTGAAGGAGACTAAAAATAGCAGCTGGAATCAGAATGTGGAATCAGAAGAGTTTCAATCAGCCATGTGTCCCCTCCTCCCTGGCCTCGCTGGGTCACAAGCAGCCATGGGGCAAGAGATTCAGGGGCTGGGAGACTTGGGGTTTAGATCAAGACCAAGCATGAGGAGACCAGGCCTGATGCTAACCACTTCACATGAGTCAACTGGCTCAATGCTCACTCGGTGCTCAGAATACCTCCACATTACAAATAGGGAGATTTAACTTAGAAATATCAAGAAACCAATTCAAGGTCAACCCACAGATCAAACACTAGATCTTGGAAAAGAGCAACAAAGGGCTAAGAAAGAGAAACAAAAACTAGGCAGCTAGGTCAAGGACTTTAACAGAGAGAGGACCTTCAAACACAGGAACTAAGAATTGGGTGCCATAGGGTTGCTATCCATCTGATACAAACGAATAGAGAATTCTAGTCTGCATTGAGGAGGGAGAATTAGAGTATACATCAGCAGGGTTGAAAATCAAAACCAAAAACAAAAATAGTGTGACATGAGTTCTCATTATAAAGCGACAATGAGAGCCTGTTAACTCCAAGTAGGGTGGGGGCTGCTTTCAGAACACCAGTTCTTAAAGGTATTAATAGAAGTAATTAAACATGATTGGTGGGGAGAAAGTTGTGTGCTTAACAGAGTTAGATTTCTTGGCTTGACAGGCTCTAAGAACATTTATTATTTTCAGGGCTAGAGCTCAAACCCAGGGCCATCAGGCATTCTAAGCAAGGAATCCACCGGAGAGCTGTATCTACAGCCCATTTAAGAACTGTTATATAACTAGTGTGCATATATTGTGATTCTCTGGCCATAGTAGGTGGTGTTTCCCAAAGGTATTTGACCAGACCCTACTTCCTCAAGCAAACAGGAGGGAAAACTGGTGTTTTCCTGAGATGATTATAGGAGGTTCGAGTTGGTCTTCTTATTCAAAGCTCAATCCAAGCACTTGTCATTGACACACATGTCACTTAGGAGTAGTAAGAAGTGCAGAATCTCAGCTCAGCCCCAACTATAAGTGAAGAATCCACCTCCACTCAATCGATCCTAGGGATTTCTGTGTAGATCAAATCTTTAGAAACTCAGTTGTCCTTCAAGCCTTAGGACTCAGTTACCCAGAATTCAATAGAGCAACCACAGCCTTAACACTAGCTATCTGCTATCCAACAGACCATCTCGTTCTCACTGTATCTTGAAACATGAATGTTTTGTTGCTCACAGATTTTGCTGGCTTGCAAGGTCTTCTGCTTCAAACGATACAGGCTGGGAGCAGTCACTAGGAGGCATTCAGGAGACAGACTGCTAATATTTCAGTCATCTCTCTGGTGCCCTGGAGCTCCTCCATGTGACTTCTCTCTACAAATAGCTTGGGTTTCTCTACACAATATTCTCAGAGTATTGGACTCTTCCATGGCAGAAACAATGGCTGCCTATTATGGTAGTGCCTGGGCTTGGAAGACCCAAAACATTTATTTTTGGGTTGTTCTATGTATCAGTAAAAACAGTCCACAAAGCCAATTATATTCAAGGATGGTGTTGGTCTACCTCTTGATGAATAAAGTAACATGGATGAGGTGAGGGGAATTGGTGACAGACATCTTTGGATACTGTCTAGCACATTCTTCTTGGGTGGTAGTAGCAATACACATGAGTTCCCTAAACTCTAACATCTTGACAAGTACTCTCACATACCCTGGGCTATCTCTTCCTACAAGTCTCACAGGTATTCCAACACACTCTACAATCCACTCTAATCCATGAAGTAAATCAGAGCAGGATCTAGGGAGGTGAGTTAGGCCCCATCATTCATCAGTGCCAGTCAAAGCTATTTATACCTGCCTTGTGCTTGGAACAATTTTACACTGCATAGATAACAATGTATAATATAGTCATAAGAGACTATTCCCATGACAGCTTCTACATTATAGACATTCAGTTAGTAAACACTGGGGTAGGGGAAATGCTATACTTCATTAAAGTGACAAAGGCTCTTGAGAAAATAAAATAGGGTAATATGATTTTGAGTGGCTTTCTAATTTCAATTGGATGGCCTTCTAGAGGGAGTATGACTGAGCTAGAATGGTAGAAAAGAAGGAGGCAGTTACTCAAAAACTGAGGTCAGAGTCCCTAAGATGATGGTAGCAGCAAAGGCCCTGGGGTGGAAAAACATTCTCTCCACTCAGGGGACAGAAGTAAGGCCACTGTGACTGGCACATATGCCATAAAAAGACAACAGAGCGAAGCTGGAGAGTTGCCTGGGGATCTTCGGGGGGTTCTTGGGGCCAAAGCAAGAAGATAATATTACGTCCTAACTGGTGGGAAAGCACCAGACGGCTTAAGACATGGCTTAATTTGCCTTTATGCAAGAAGGCTGGCTGTGTGAGAGGCAGACCCAAGGGAGAGGAGAGCAGGAGTGGAGCAGTCACTTGACAGACATGAACACTCCTCTGGGGAGGAGAAAATGGCAGCCTCCCCCAAGGTGGGGCTCTGAGTTCTGAGTGTCATGTAGATACTCCTGTGCTCTCCTGCTGACATCAGAAACGCCATCAGAAATCCTCCCGATCCCCGTCATTCCATATAAAGAAATTCTCATCTTACTCCAGGCCCTCTCAGACTAGAACATGGCCTTGAGTCTCTAGGGCTTGTCTTTGTTGTTTTCATCTCATTGGGTTTACGAGATGGGAAGTAAAATACATTTTTCCTGCACATCCTTCTTCTATCTATAAATATGTGACTGTGTGGTGTTTCATGTCCTTCTTTCATCTTCTAAGGTCCTGACTCAAACTGCTCAGAGTTAGATCTGATCCAAAGCTGCTATAGAGGAAGGTAAGCCACACATCCAATCAACTCTGGCAGCTAGCGGCACTAACTGATTAATAGCAAGTGACAGGCTGGGGTGTGCTCAGAGTTGAGCCACTTGCCTAACATGCACACACACACACACACACACACACACACACCATCATTGTCCTTGCTTCAAGTATCTTGGCAAGGTCACCTGCTGGTCTTCTGAGACAAAATGGGAAGGGACTGCGATATGATTCCTTCCCTTCTCTGGAACTCCATGGACACCTTAGCTGTACCCACCCCAGTCCCACAGCTACTTGGGAGCTGTGACTGAATGAAGTGACTGAGTATGTCCTTCTGACATGGCCCTGGGAAACTTTTCATGTGTTCGGCCTCTGGCCCAGCAAACCAATAGCACATTAGAGTTTCTGATTTACATTCCTTTATCCAACAATGGATCTGTTTCTATGCCTTTCCAGTTTCAGGTAAGGTTTGAAAGCAGGAGGCTAAAAGCTATTTGCCGAACCTGCTCCCAACATTTTTACCCAAAATGCAACCATAATCTCTCCCTCTGGGTAAAATAATGTAACTTTGTATGGTCCTAAGGCTTTCAAAATAGAACACTGACCTAGTAGCCACTACAAACTACACCAATCCCAGATAACCTCAAAAGTTCATAATTTGGTGGTACATGCCTTTAATCTTAACACTGGGGAGGCAGAGCCAGTGCATTTCTGTGAGTTTGAGGCCTGCCTGGTCTACAAAGTGTGTAGCCTATATAGTATGACCCTGCCTCAAAAAAAAAAACCATTTTTTTAATTCATAATCAAGTGCAGTTTTAAGTTTTAACCCTAATTGATTAAGAAAATAATAAACGGCATTTGCTCATTCAGTGCTGATTGCTTTCTAGTCTATTGAATGGACCTTTTGACAAAAGCTTGGGTATACTATTTGACTAGGAAAGAGGCCAGGAGAACAGAAGGGTCAGGAAACATCACTTATTTCTGTCTCCATTTCAGAGAAACTCTGCAGAGAGGCTGCAGCTAGGAGGAGAGGGGTAGCATGGAGCCTCCGCCCCCATGCCCACCGCTCACGTACAAGCGTGAGAAAAGGAGTTCCGTTTTCCCGGGGCTCATCCACGACGGAAAAGCACGGCTTTCCTTCCATCTTGCTCCAGGGAGTTTAGAAGAGCAGTCGTGTTTTTAGACAGCATTCTGAGGAAGTTGTTACTCGTGCACAAGGGAATCGGGTTGGTGGCTACTGGGCTGATAGATGAGCATAGGGAACGAGAAAAGAAAACTGAAATAAAATGAGGAAGATGAAAGAAATAAAGACAAGAAGGAAGAAAAGGGTGAAAGGACAAAAAACAGCAGTCATCAGAGACGTTAAACACGAAGACAGGCTGTCGGACTCGGAGTCCCAAACCGGAAGTGTGAACTCATTTCCCCGGTCTTTTAAAACATGAAGAGACCCTGGGTGAAGCGGAAGCGGCGGTACCTGAAGGTGTCTTTTCTGGTTCCCAGGGTCTCTCCCCACCTTTGCCTTGTAACATGGAGATTCTGGTTTGAGAACCCTGACTCCACATGTAGCCAACTCTCACACAGCACTTCACACTGTGCGGACTGTGTAAATACTCCCGGGCACTCACCCTGGCAGCGGGGACTAGAGCGCTGGGCACAGAGTTAGTACAAAGGTTCTTTCAGGTTCCCAAGTAGATCTCAAGCAGCCAAAGTCAAGGACAAGGGCAAGAGCCCAGGTCTGGAGCCTGGCCAAGATCTGCTGTTATTTTCGGTGTGGAACTCCTCTTGGCTTTGGAGTTCTTTCTCTGTGGGATTTTCTCCCCACCAGCTGTTGTGTGGGATGCAGGTGCCTGTGGGAGGGGAGGGAGACTTCTAAAAACAAACAGAAGAATGCTTTACAGGCACTCCGTGCTAATGGCATGGGTACTAATCTAACTAAAGGCAGCTAGCTGAGGAACTGGGGGAAGGAGACAAGAGAAGGAAGGGGTAATGAAGAAAAAAAGAGCCTTTACAGGACTTCCCAGAAGAACCCACAAGGAGAAAGTCTGAAAAAATGTCTGGCATAGAAGTTTTTTAAATGTTGGTGAATTCCCCCCATCATCGTTATCATCATCATCATCAACATCATCAACAACAACAACATCATCTCTCTATCCCTCTCTGTTTCTAGCCACAGAGGAAACATTTAAACATGCAAAATGAGGTGAAGCAAAAGGGAAAATACTAAGACAAATGAAAATGAAAAAATAGAAAAGAGAATGTGTCAATTATTCTGTTGCCCATATGCCCAATTAAAGGAATCCTATTTAAACACTATGAGTATACCTTTTTTGGAAACCGCTATTTCAAAATTCAAGAACTGATAATTGAACAGTGGCTTACTGAGGTGGGCTTAATCTGCAATATGCATCACACCTATTAGTATGGAAAGCAGAAAGTAGGATAAGCCAAAGACAACATAGACAGTCAAGACCTGTACACGTCCCAGGGTAAAGAGCGTTGAAATCTATAGACCAGCTGATTGCACTTGGAGACTTTGGAAGTCCTGGCCTCAGTGACAAGAGAAGGACAAGCACTGTATATTGAGTTTAAGGCTAGCCTAGGCTACATGAGACCTCAAGCCTCACTTCTGACTTAAATAAATGGACTTTATCCAAAAGATAACGGGCATTTAGCTGTTTTCTTTAAACATTACCTCTCCAAGGCTACATGTCAGGGTGTTCTTTGTAGTAACTTACCTCTTGTAATAACTACAGAGAGGAACCAGGCCTGTTTTATCATATGTTGCTATGGGTCTTTCTGTATGCTGTGAATATGTGTTGCTACCATTGGTTAATAAAGAAGTTGCTATGGCCTATGGCAAGGCAGAATAGAACCAGGCGGGGAATCCAAGCAGAGAGATGAGGAGAAGAAGGTAGAGTCAGAGGAGACACTGAGTACTGCTGGTGGAGCAAGATGTAATGGAACACAGGTCATGCCACAAAGCCATGTGGCAAAACACAGATTAATAGAAATGAGTTAATTTAAGATGAAAGAGCTAGCTAGCAAGAAGCCTGAGCCACAGACCAAACAGTTTGTAATTAATATTAAGCCTCTGAGTGATTATTTTATGAGCTGCTGCAAGCCAGGCAGGACACATGAAAACTTCCAGCTACAGTATGTCTTTCACATTGTGGCCCAGGTGATTTACACACAGAGGCACACTCAGAGGACCCACTGAAAAGGAAAGCTATTCCCCTCAGCTTTCCAGGAAGCCAGCCAGTGACCTCACTCAAGGAATTCTTTGCTCCAAAGCTAGGTTAGCCTTCATAATGTAGCTAAGAATTTTATCTGTTCTCAAAACTGTCCAAGGTTCCCCCAGTACAGACAGTTTTAACAAGTCTAGTAGCACTGGCCAATGACTAGGCCCACCTGCATGTCAGTCCTGTCCTACTCCATTACTCTATCATCACCCTCCACTTTTCAGCCTCTGCCCACATTGTCTTCTAATTCCTAGACTCCGCATGCTCCTTCAGCTCTGTATTTTTTCCTGCATATCCAAGTAAGAGCAGTAAGATCCCATCCCACAAGTGTGGGCACTTGACTTTGAAACCAACCCCAGTAGCTCATTAGCTGTGTGCCCTATGATGATAAAGTTTTTAACCACTGAGTATTATCTCCTCATCTTTAAATCCTGGGATCATAATATCCACTTCACAGAATCACAGGACAAATTTCTGCCTTATAAAGGCAGAAAGCATGGGAGGCACCCAATAAGTGTTAGTCTTCCCTCTTTCTCTTCCGTGTCCTTCAAATTTGTGCACAGAAAGCAGAACAGCCTCCAATCCCCAAAACTGGGAGGGAATATGGGAGAACATCTATGGAACAGTGAGAGGGGACACTCTCTGGGTCAGCTGTGTCTACCACAGAAGCAGGTGGACCAGGAGACTACATGTCCTACACACAGAAACCTGGAGTCACAGAGCATAAGATCTTTATCGACTATGTAACTACGTCTCCTATTTCATAGACAAGGAAGCAAGACCTATGAGAAGCTTAGACCGGACTCCTTTCTTTTGCTTCTCACTCTTTACCGTGACATGAACACACACTGATTGCTCACTTTACCAACCAGAGCCGTGGGAATACTCCATGTTGAGACTTCTAAGCTAAAGAGCTTTTCCAAAGCATCTGGCCCTTTGCTTTGTTCCCAGACAGAGACATTCATTTTCTTCATGCAGTGCATACTGGACTCCTACTAGGTGTTAGGTCTCTACCTACAAGGTTATTGAAATGTCTAACAAATTCCTTCCTTTAACAGCCAGGCCGCACACTTGTGCCAACTGGATTCTGTCATTATATCCAATGGATAATCCATTTCCGTGAAGGGTAGCTCTACCTCACCCTGCAATGCTCATCACAATTCATTCTCTCCTAAGCAGTCCCCTGGGACACTTACATACATTTCTTACTATATTTTATGATGACTTCCCCCCACCACCTACTTGCCTTACCAACTAATGTGAAAATTCTTCAAGGATATCACCCAAGTCTTAGTCAAGTCAGTCCTTTGGTCTACCTCCACCTCAGTTCACAGGAGGATATCAATTCATTCCCCTCGTGCTTTATGACAAGCACTGAGGATACTATGGTGAACAAAACAGACAAGGCTTTTGAGTTCCTGGCACAGGATGGGACAGACACACTTGGAGTACCTTACCTGTATATTCATTAAGGTCCTATGTGTGCTGTGCCCTACATAGGTGCAGTCCCCTAAACCACACAGTGACACTCTCAGCAGCTTAACATGGAGACCATGAGACATCACCTTTCCTTTACATAGATTCCATCATGTTTCTAAATAGCAGCTGTGGATCCTTCTAGAGAATAGTGTCTTGTTTCATTCCCATGAACTCCTACATTCAGAGACACTATGTGCTTAAAAGGAGGCCTCATGGAAGTCCTAAAAAATTCAAATTGGGGAATGGTGTTTCTGGCTCCTAGAGAATGTGGCACTCCCTGGAGGGGTCTCCTCACTCTATTAGCCAAGGATTCCCAGCAGTACTACAGGGTCTGCATAGAAAGGGAGGCAAAGATGCCGAACACTCACTTTCTCACCTTCACGTATAGGAAGGAATGTCCCACTGGAGCTCTAGATTATAAGACTGTGGTTTTGCTGTGCTTCTAGATGAAAGTAAGGGAGGACAATTAAAAACTTTAATCATACCCAAGCACTGGAATTGTGGAAGAGGTGAACATGGTCCTCAAAATCACTTCAAACTCACTGGTGAATAGCAGTCGTCTCTTGCCAGAACGCAAGCCTCAGGTACCAGCCAGGAAAGTCTTTCTACCCAAAGGACATTTCTTATATTCTGCACTAAAAAGCAAGACATTTTCTCAGTGGGATTCCTGCTGAGGGGATCTCCTCTAGAAACTCCATATTTTGAAACCGTGAAGCACAACAGTCTAAAAAGATCAGATGATGGTGGTTGCTATCAGCATTGGCCCCTGGACCCTACACACTTTGATTCAGGTGAATCTATAGCTTTTGTTGTATTCACTTTAAGTTCTGCTCTCTGTAAAAGCAATTTGCTAAACGTGTGTGCTTGCTCTCAAAAGGTGAAGGATAGGGAAGAGCTCATACAGCAAAAGTTGATGGGCCTGTGTCTAGACTTTAACGCAACACCGTGGAGAAGAACTGTTCTCAAGGAGGTTGAATGTGGAGAAAGGAAGAGTTCAGAGTGTGGGTGTGTCTGGAGTCTGTGTCAGATCCATACAGAGGCTGAGGGCTGCTGGGAAGAAAGAAGCAGTCATCCTAGGCTGTGCATGGAGCATGTGAACAAAGTCATAGAACAAGCTCTTTTCTGTTAAAATCTTTAGATTTCTGGAAGTCTTCCTAAGGCTAAGGTTCATCTTTCTAGTAAAGAGGATTGCAGTATCAGAAAGCCATGAATCAGCTGAGCTACCAACTTCCTGGAGGCTGTCATCCAAGCCAAGCTGCGTCTGGGTCTTACTGAACTGGTTTTTCTAGAGCCTGGATTGACCAGCCCCTCCAAAACTTCCCTGAAAAACAAAGGGATCAGTTCTTCCTCTTCTCATTTCTCCCCTTCTTTGCTTTATGGCACCAACAGTGGAGTGTAGAATTAGAAATGAGATATCCAGGGCTAAGTAGAAATTGCCTGGCCTTATCCCCATAGACATTAGGAAAGCTACTCCACCACTACAAGGAGAGTATTGCAAATCATTGGTCAAGGTGGCTGGAACCAGAGATCACCCTGTAAAGTAAAATAAGCTAAGTTGAAAAACACATAGTAAGTGTTTTCTCTCATTTGTGGAATTCAGAAAGAAGAAGGGGACCTAAAAGTAAAAACAAGACTATTATGGGGAAAGGAGGAGGGGTGGGGATAAGAGAAGGCAATGGGTGGGGATTGAATATGACCTAAGGAGATTATATGCATCTTATGGTTGAGTCTAAAATGTCCCCCACCCCAAGCCAGTGCTCTGAAAGCACAGTTTTTAGAAGGGCCTTGATTGCCTGTCCCTAGAGAGAAGTTGTTCTCTGGGGTGGGCCTTTGAATCCTATCCCTAGTTCTATCCTATATCCCCGACTTCCTGGTCTGCACTGTGTGATGACCTGTGCCTCCTGTTCCCACTACCGCAGGCTAAGCCTCCCACTTTGCCTTCCCAGCTGTCACAGACTGTGACCCTCTCAAACCATAAGACAAAATAAATCTTTCTTCCCTTAACTGGTTTCTGCCAGATATTTGGTCACACTGACAAGAAGAGTCACTAACACAGAACATACATGAAAATATCATGAGCACCAGTAATCTACACACTCCATGTATACTAACCAAACTAGGCCATAGTGAGCTGATCCCACAAATACAAATGCATGCCTGAGGCATGGCTCCATCCTTCCTTTTGGATTCATGTTCCTATTTCACAGTCCCCATCACTTCATTCCCACCCCTGACACATGCCATGGAGAGCACCTAGACCCCATCTGGAACGCGCCCCACTTTGTCCTCTCCATCTTGCATCTTCTAAAATCCAAGGCTGATTTCCAGCTTGATTCCAGAAATCCTAACTATAATGTTTCATCTGCAGCGGTAGTTATGAAATTTGACTACAGAACAAAACTCTCTGTCATCACCCTCTGAAGTTTGGGGAGTAAGGCTCGCTGTCTTCTGCTGCTGTTGTTTTGTGGCATTCCCACATACCTTCATTTAGGAGCCACTGGTCTATAAAAAGTACTCCATGCTTGATGTGTAATATTTTCTTGTTTATCAGTTATTATTAGTTCGCTGCATGTGTTTTTTCTACTGATGCATCCTCACACCTCTCACCAGGGACAAGGCTTACATGCCTCCACACACAACGTCCTCTGCAGTATCACGGACACAATGAACACACAATAAATCATTGATGCTACAGCACTCTTCATGAAAAGGAAGGGAGTAAGGTAGCAGGGACACACACTATTTTCTTCCTTATGTTATGATTTTATGAATATCAAAGCCTACACATGCCTATGAAGATCTCTGAAAGGGAGATGATTAAGGAGGAAGGGGCTTCGATGGTGCAACATTTAGCTAGGATGCACGAGGCCTTGCATTCTACGGAAACTCTCAAGTGAAAGAAGAACCATTGGGGAGTTTGAAGGCAATAGCACCGTAGAAAAGACAGTGGATAAGTCCAAGCTGTAGGATAATTGGAAAACCAGCAGAAAGATTGCTAAGGATGATAGTAGCTACCGTGTTGTGAGTGTTCCCTGCTGGTCACCTGACAGGAATGTCACCATTCCCAGTTCAAAGATGAGAAGGGGGAGCTCCAAAGACACTGGATCCTTCATCCAAGTTCACAAATTACAGGGTCCATAGCTGAAGTGTTTAACCTCTCCACCTCCATTTCTTGGGATCATAGGTCTTTCTTTTCTTTGCCCTTCTCAAGAAGCCAGGTCCTACTACTACCTTCTCATGTACCTAACCCTCATCCAGAATAGCTCCCCTATCTCTGCAGCTCTTCAAGAGACCCTCATCTTTCTGACTTCTAATTAAAATCTGGCCGAATGAGATTAGCAAATGAATTGGCTACTTTGAGTCAGATGTTCATCCAGGACCCAATCAACCATAGCTATGGGCAGGGGGCCCCCAGAACTCTGATTGGTACATGCCTACAGGCAGCAAGTCCATTATACCAGGACATTACTTGAGATCCCTGAAGCCAAACTCTGCAGTAGACAATGTCAGCCTACTGCTTTTCTCACATGTAGATTCAGGCTAATAATGGTACTCCCCCACATTTCTATTTTGAGTTTTAAAGGAGATAATTTATGTCAAATGCATAGAACAGAGTCTGACACAGGAACTTCTGTGAATGGTATTATGATCATTATGCAAGTTGTACTACAGATCACTTTTCTCTGCTTTACCAGTTTGCTCTGCCCTTGACTCCCACTTGGCTTTGTGGTACTGACCCATGCATTACAGAAAGTGTGCCTCAACAACCAACAAACTGAAACAATTCTGGAAATGCATCCCTGGACAACACAGCTTGCTGCCTCCATTAGGCAGGTCAAAGTGCATGACTCTGGTCTGAAATGTTCCAAGTTCTTCCAAAGTGGCCCAAAGTGAGACTAAATTTTGTCTTTAGGAGATAAATCATTAAAACTGAGTCTTATGGAAGGAAATTGTGTTCACAGAAATGATGAGTAAGAATGTTCTGCAGCTAACTCTGCTCCTGGAGCCTCATGTTCTCATATGGCAAGGAGACAGCTCATTAATGATCATAAATAACAAAGTAAACTGTATATTGGCATGCTGCCACTAAGTAATGCCACCAAACCAACCTGAAGAATTTAAATATTTCAAGAAGATTGTGATGAATCTGAGCATGGTTCTTCTAGAATCTACTCAAGCAATGACTTGTTTGAAATAGGAATGCGAGTTTGTGGATTCGATACAGAGCAAATGAAGCACAGAGAGACAATGCTGCCTGAGCCACTGTTCACACATACAAGGGATTTCTCAGGCTCTGCTCTATGCTATCATAATCACAACCACTTGACTTATGGGTAAAAGTGCTTGTTATGCAAGCTTAACAACCTGAGTTCAGATTCCCAAATCCCTTTGAAGAGGTAGATGTGGTGACACACATCTGTAACCCTAGCACTCTTACGGCGAGATAAGAGGCATAGACAGGGGAATTTCCCTGGGAGCCAGAGACTGGAGATCACTCAGAAGCTCATGGGGCAGCTAGCCTTGAGCGCACAGCAAACTGGAAGAAACAATGAGACCCTGCCTTAAACAAGGTGGATGGTGATACTCAACACTCAAAAGTTTTCCTTTGACCTGCATGGTATGGCATGCACATGCCCACACATGTACACACACACATACACACACACACACACACACACACACACACCACATACATACATACATACACACATACATACATACATACAAACATCTCGCACACAGGTGCCCACAAACTACACTGCCCCTATAAATTTTTTTAATTAAAAAGCCTAACAACATCTAGATGTTGTTTAAATTTCTCATTAGATACCCCTGACTATTGTCTTGCCAACAATGGAAAGCCAGTACTTACCAAGTTGTTATTATTTACTGTAGGCAGCAAGGATGTATTATTAGGACCCAGGTCCTTTGACTCTTGGGGTCCTTGACTGTCCCACGCTGTCTCTCCACAGTGTGTTGTGCAAACTGTGGAAGGAGCCCCCACATAACAAAAGAAACTGTTTGAGAAATAGTTGGTTCTTTCCAAGTGTGCTCCTGGGTAAGCTTGGGAGCTGGGCCTCACCACGTTCCTCATCTTGACTTATGAGGCACATTAGCTTATTAGGGGCTCTAAGCAATCCTACCACAAAGAAACTTGAGTATGTATTCCTCAAAACTTACTTAATGATAGCTTTTTGGGTTGTGTCGTTTGTTAATATTGCATAGCAAAATTATCGGGAAAATATTTTTGACTGTTAAAAACATTTACACAGTCACACAAATCTTTCCTTACCTAGTCCTTCTTTTTAGGCCCAAAGTGATTTCTAGACATAATAATTCTACATATGATTCCTGGAGCTGCAAGGGCAGCGCATAGGAAGAGAGCTGAAGCTGGGCTGAAGAAGGCAGAGACACAGAGCAAAACTCCTGCCTCCCGCCTCCCGCCTCCCAGTGGCCTTATGGCTTCCCTTTCTACCTCGATAACTTTTCATTTGTCCAGAGCTCTGTCCCTGATTTCAGAAGGAACATATTCCTCCCCTGACCCCCACCTGTGACTTTTCCCAGGAAAGACACTCTCCGTCTTCAAGGAGAAATTCTTGCTGTTTCTGGAGCTCAGAGTTTCAAGTGGAAGGTGGAAGGAGCTCAGAGTTTCACCTGTGCTTGCAAGAACAAAGGTTCCGGGCACCGAGGAAAAGGGGAAAGCAGCTAGTGTGCTTTCCTAGAAACCTTCACCCAGCGTGAACCAACCAACCAGTTGAAATCCTCCACGCCAACAGGGTGAGCCTTTTTGGCATCACCCAAGTTCACTGCTTCTTACCAGTGGCTGCCACTTCCCAGTTGACTAGTAAAGCCTCTTCTCTAAGAGAGCTCAGTATGAATCCTCTCCATCCCACATATCTGTATTAAAGTCACTGAGTGGGGCCGCTGACCTGTTCCTGGTAGATTTCATAGACTCTCACTCCAGAAATGTCCAATCTAAGCATAAGACTATTTTCCCTTGTCTCTTTGGTTCTTTCTTTTTAAAGGCTCTTGGGGGAAAATAGCAAATATATAAATAAACAAACAAACCTTAAGTGAGTTTGTGCACTGTCCTCTTGTTTATCTGTCTTCCACTACAGGGGCCTCAACCATGACCTTAACTTTGGGTGAAGAAAGTGTCCAAAGTTAATAAGTTTTGAAGTATACTGCTTTTCTTCCCTGACACCCACTGAGAGAAACACATACTCCTCTCTACCTATGCGCTTCCTAAAGCAGTGATTTCAACAAGTTTCTCCTGGTCCTTAGCCTCATTCTAAGATAAGAAGGAGTCAAGACTTGGCACATTGGCTACCCTTTAGCAAATTAGTGTTTTCCTTCTCACATGATCCAAGATGGTGGAGGCCCCATAAAAGTCTCTCTCCTTCCCAGGTCTCTCTGTTACTGTGATGAACCAGCCTGCCTCCATCTTGGGCTTGAAAGCCATCTTATAATAAAGACAAACTAGATTCACTTCTGTTTATCATTAAACCTGTTTCTCAAGGATTGGGCTATGCCCCACCTGTAACCTTAACTACAAATGGTTCTGTACTGCCTATTCCACAAATAGCAACCATGTCTTTGTTTCAAAAAGTTGTTAGGACCCTCTTGCAACCCTGCCTTTGTTTCAAAGGTTATTATAACCACTTGTTGTTATGGCTACCTTGTTATGACTACCTCATTACGTTCTGCTTCTGTAACCCACCTGCCAAATCCCCCATTTGGTGACCCCCACTCCTGAGCTATAAAATCCTTGCCTTCCCCACATCCAGTGCTGACCTCTTAAACCCCGCCTTTAGGAGGAGGCAGCCCGTGTACATGAATAAACAAGGCTTACTCTGATGAATTGCTTGCTTTAATTAACCTGGCCATAATGATTTGGGTCAGTGGTCTTTTTCCTTGAATCTTTGGGATTATCAACAGCAGAGCAGTTCTCCCAAAAGACAATCCAGGCGTTTACAGACAACTTGTCCTCCAGGGCATAGGCCAGTCTCTCTTCTTATCCAGAAGCAGAGAATGTCCAACTTCTTGAGCAAGTATCTCTTCATCACAGGGACCATCTTATGCTATAAAGAGTCTCCTGAGTAGAAGTAATGAGTAGAAGTGGAGTAGTGCTCTCCCTGGGACAAGAAAGGAGGGGGCTCCTTTTCCAACCCTCCTGCCTCCACTCTCCTTAGCCCACGTTACCAAACAGATAGTCTCTTTCATAGTTCCTCCAAGGGAAAACCACTGGCTGAGGGCTGAGTAATGGGAGCACCCACTCTACTGTTTTGGTCGGTGGGAACAACATATCAATACTAGGGACCTCTGAGCATTCCTCTGGGAAGCCACTGTCATCTCCTGTACCTCCACCTTGCTCAGAGAAAGAGCAAGTCTGACTTTCTACACATTACAGAGTGAGGGACTCCTTCTTAAGGATTTTAACTACCAGGGTGGAGTAAGAAGAGCCTGCAAGGATGACTTGTGTTCTTGGATGAAGGAGGTAGGATGGATTGCCAAAGTGAGGCTAAATGTAGCAAGACCTGTTGGCTCACATTCTTCTGTGTTCCTGTGTCTTCAGAGATAAAGATGTCTCTTTCCTCTGGGTTCCAGGACTGGGAGGAGAGGAGGCTCTCCTGCATTGGGAATGTGCTTTTGACCTACTTGGAGGGAGAAAGACAAAGAGAAGACAAGATTGCCTTTCTTGCTTCTGTAGTTTTCAAAATGCCTAGGTGCAATGTTTTGGGATAGCATGCTTGGAAAACTGGAAAATTTGTGATTTTCATGTTATTCAAGATATTATTCTCAAACTGTAGCAATTGCACTGTGCAATAACTAATAGTAAAATCTATTCTTGCTCCTCTGCTCCTAACTATGACCCTAAATTTAAACCAGATCCTAAATGATGCTGACTTTCAAAGGGAGGCAACTTTAAACGTAGTTTTCAAGTGTACCTTGCCAGGGCACTAAGATAGGACCGACCATCTTTCAGGAATCAGTGGAGGTTGCCTGAAGAACTAGAGCTGTGCTGGATCTATACAATGAGATCAACTGAGCCACCTGGGTGCAGAAAACACTGTGAGGGCCATGACTGCATGACTGTGCTAGAGCGAAGTCATAAATAGAGGCTGTGTGAAGCTCAAAGAGAGCAAAAGGTAATTATGATTATTTACATTGTTTAGTATTTTTTACCCTTTTGATCCCCACTGTTCTCTGCAATATTATCAACTCTAATGAACGTAGAATAAAGCCCAGAACAGGCTTTCATCATGCATGGATGGATGTCTCTTAGGCATCGATTTCATCCCAGTCCTTTGTGTTTGGTCTCTTCTTACCCTACTTTACAAGAGAAATCGGGGTGGGAAGCAAGGAATGGAGAGTGAACCCTTATCTTCCAATACCTGACTCCACAATCCTGTCCCTGCAGCCTCCCTACAGACGGAGCAGACAAGGACACCCCACAGTGGCAAATCTCCTGTTGTCATGATACACAGAGCAGAAAGGAGACACAAAGGCCACACACACAAGAATAACCTGGGAAGCTGCTGAAAAATGTGCATCACCAGACTGGAATATAGCTCAGTGATACAGCACTTACTATCATTCATGAAGTCCTGAGTTCAATTCCTAGCATGGGAAGGGGTGAAAGAGAGAGTCCTATTCCCATTCCTAAAGACTTAAGTCAGCTTATGATGTGTCTGCATTCCATAGTATGTAAGTCATTACATTTTAGACCAAACATAGAAAAGGAGAGTGCATGTTATTATCTCCCACAGGTCTTAAAAACTAGTCTGAACATGTTAGAGTGGTCTCCAGAAGCCCTTCCTGGAGGGTGGGCTTTGCCCAACCTGCCCCACTGCCTTTCCGGCACAGATAAGGTAGAAAGATGAAACCAGCTTAGGGAAAATGTTGTGCCTTCTACCATCTGTTTACCATTTTCAAACCATCTGTTTCTTCTCATGAAATATTTTGCCTATTAAGGCCCCATAGGGTGGTGATTAAATTTGTGTTCTAGACCCAGAACTCCAGGAATTAAATTCTGATTTTCTAACTTATAACCTGGCTAAAACACTTAACTCTTTCTGTACCCCAGCTTTATGAAATATTAATATCTGTTGAGACACAAGACATAGCAACCCAATACGGCTAAAGGATGCCAGAAACACAGTACCCCTCAACATGTTTGTTTGTTTGTTTGTTTGGGCTGCTTGGTTACTTGCAGATGGTTGAAATGCAGACACAGGAGGAGCTGAGAAGTTGTCCCAGTGTATTAGACATTTGAAAGGAGTTTTCATCCTTGCACCAAGAAGAGAAGTATGGACACATTCCTAGAGATGTGATCAACAGAGAAGACACTGGGCCTGGTCCTACCTGCACAAGTCACCTCTGCCTTCTTGGCCATCTTCTTTCACCCCCCCCCCCCATTTGCCTTTGTCCCACATATTAACAGTGCTCGAGTCTGAAGCTTCCTTGATGTATTCTCTGGAGACTGACTAATTTCTCTGGACCTTCTCCCAAATCTAGTAATGTATACCAGAAAACTTTTGTGTGTGTTTCTCTTGTTAATTGGTCTTTTCTTACAGAGAATTCCATTAAGAAGAACAGAAAGAAAATTGTATTTCCTCTCCTATATACTTACTATTATTGCCTTGAGGATTACACTAATTAAAATATGTTATGACATTTTGGCCAACACAGATTAAGAACTCAAATAGTAATGGTATATTCAGGATTTGAAGCAGAAGCTGGTGTTTGTTAACCAAAGTGAGTGTTAATTATCTTCCTTTCATTTTTGTTTCCTCTGCTATGATCACTTCTTAAGATAGGAAGAATAGCATCTTCAGCAAATGGCACTGGTATAACTGGATATTGGCATGTAGAAGAATGCAAATAGATCCATATCTATCGCCCTGCACAAAACTCAAGTCCAAACAGATCAAAGGCCTCAACATAAATCTAGTTACACTGAACCTGATAGAAGAGAAAGTGAGAACTAGCCTTGAGTGCCCTGGAAACTGCTTCCTGAATATAACACCAGTAGCACAGACACTGAGATCAACAGTTAATAAATGGGACCTCATGAAACTGAAAAGCTTCTGTAAGGCAAAGGACACTGTCAATAAGACAGAACAGCAGCCTACAGAATGGGAAAAGATCTTCACTACCTCACAACTGAGAGGGCTTATCACCAAAATATATAAAGAACTCAAGAAACTAGACATCAAAATACCAAATAATCAAATTTTTAAAATGGGGTAGAGATCTAAACAGAGAATTCTCAACAGAAGAATCTCAAATAACAAAAATACATTTAAAGAATTGTTCAACATCCCTAGTCATCAGGGAAATATAAATCAAAATGACTCTGAGATGCCATCTCATACCTGTCAGAATAGCTAAGATCAAAAACACTGATGTTAGCTTATATTGGAGAGGATGTGGAGTAAGGAGAACACTCCTCCACTGCTGGTGGGAGTGCAAACTGGTACAGCCACTTTGAAAATCAATATGGCATTTCTTAGAAAAGTGGGAATCAATCTACCTCAAGACCCAGGCATACCAATCTTGGACATATACCCAAAGGATGCTCAATCATATCACAAGGATACTTGCTCAACTATGTTCATAGCAGCATTATTCATAATAGCCAGAACCTGGAAACAACCTAGATGCCCCTTGACCAAAGAATGGATAATGAAAATGTGGTACATTTACACAATGGGATATTACTCATCTGTAAAAATAATGACCTCATGAAATTTATAGGCAAATGGATGGAACTAGAAAAAGTCATTCTGAGTGAGGTAATCCAGATGCATAAAGACAAACATGGTATATACTCGCTCATAAGTGGATATTAGGGTAAAGCACAGGATAACCAACCTACAATTCACAGCCCCAGAGGAGAAGAATAATGAAAGAGACCTCTTGATGTGTATGGGGGTGTGCATTTCTGGGTTAAGAAGAAACCTGGTGCCAGGGAAACTCCCAGGAATCCACAAGGATGACCCCAGCTAAGACTCCTAGCAATAGTGACGAAGGGTTCTAAAACTGGCCATTGTAATCAGATTGGTGGCTACCCTAATTATCATCAGAGAGCCTTTATCTAGTAACTGATGGAAGGAGATGCAGAGAAGGCACAGTGTCAATAGCAAAGACACTAGGAGTCAGGCAGACTCATTTATTCAGTAATGGGCAAAGTCTTATATGCCCTCCTCCCAGGCTTTGTCTCAATCTGGGGACATTGTATGGTTGTCCCTCATTGGCTGGGCACAATGACAGCACCTATTGCTAAGCCCTCAGGCAGACTCCACATGATCAGGCAGACCCCAGGTTGGCTCATAAGGAAGTACACTGTGTGCATGCCTTGGCAACTTGTTTGAGCCAATTTCCTCAACCCTATGGGCCTGTCCTACTACACATCTACCCTTTTTATTTTATTATGTGGGCCCTCAGCAGGAGTCAGAGTTCTGTGCTCCAGCCTTGTTGAGACTGCCTCAGGGGGCCTCAGCAACTGGACTGTGCCTGACTTAGGTTGGCTTGCCAAATAAACCAACTCTTACCCATCATTGACTATCAGCCTTCTGTGGGCAGTCACCCTGGGTGGGGAGGATCAGACAGTAGCCTTTTGAATTTCAAATTTTGGAAAGCAAGGCATGCATAAACTCTTGTGAAGGGCTACGAGTTGGATGTCTAAAAGCCATTAACACCTGTAGAGTCATTTTAGCAGATGCCCATTGTTGCTGAATGTGCTGTAGGAGACACTTTAAAAAGAGAAAGATTAACAGCACCACCCCACCAATCAAAACATAAGTGAGGATCCAGGAGGGGTCACACAGCCTTTTTATGTTGCAGAGATCCACAGCTAAGCACTGGGCTGAGCTCCAGGAGTCCTCCTAAAGAAAAAGAGGAGGGATTGTATGAGCCAGGGGAATTAAGGTCATGATGGAGGAATCCTCAGAGACAGTTGACCTGAGCTAGTGAGAGAACATTGTAGCCAGAAGTTTTCCTGTGTCCCGCCTGGTCCACAGCCACTCAGACCCAAGTAAACACACACAGGCTTATATTAATTAAAACTGCTCAGCCTTTAGCTCAGGCCTACCACTGACTAGCTCTTACACATAAACCTATTTCTGTTCATCTATATGTCGCCATGTGTTCTATGGTTTTACCTGTGTGCCATTACATGCTGCTCCCTGGATGGCAGGCTGGCATCTGCTGACTCAGCCTTCCTCTTCCCAGAATTCTCCTTGTCTGTTTATCCCATCTATACTTCCTGCCTGGCTACTGGCCAACCAGCGTTTTATTAAACCAGTGTACAAAAGCATTATCTTACAACATTTCCCCTTTTCTGTTTAATTAAAAGGAAAGTTTTAACTTTAACATAGTAAAATTATATATAACAGAACAGTTATCAAGCAATAATTACAGATATAATATCTAGTCTATTTATATTTGGCAAATTTAAAGAAAATACTTTATTTATCATCTATTTATGAGTCCAAGGTTTCATATCTACCTTATCTCTTATTATAACCAAGGAAAAGTATAATTATAACTACCTAGTCTTCAACTACATCAAAGACCTCAGAAAGATACAATATAGGGGTTCCAATTATAGATGAATTTCTAAGCGGTCTTATTAAATAAAAAGCATGGAGCCAGAAATAGGGGTGAAAATCTGACAGATATCAGAGGAATTGGAACAGCTACCAGCTAACCTTACCTCACCATGCCACAGCTTCCAAAGTGAGCTATTTCCTGTCTACTCAGGCTTTTATTGCCTTGCTGTTCTGCCCTCTCATTGACTCTTAGCTCAGCTACCTTACTTCCTTGTCACTGCCTGTCTGTACAGACCTCCAGTTCTCTATGGTTGGTACTAGGATTAAAGGCATGTGTCACCACGCTTGGCTCTGTTCCCTAGTATGGCTTTAAACACACAGAGACCCTGCCTGATAAATGATCGGATTAAGTGCACGTGCTACTACTACTTGACTTCTATGTTTACTTAAAATGGATTGCTATTTCCTCTGATCTCCAGGCAAACTTTATTTATTAACATGTAAATAAAATAACATCACAGAACATGGATTCTGAACCAACAGTTAGGCAGCCTGCATGGGACTGACCTAATCCCTCTGCATATGTGTGTAGCTTGCTCTGTTTATAAGGCTCCTAGCAGTGAGAACAGGACCTATCCCTGGTGCTTAACTGGCTTTTGGGAACCTGTTCCCCATGCTGGATTACCTGGCCCAGCCTTTTTGCAGGGGGAGGAGCTCAGTATTACCTCAATTTGATGTGCCATGCTATGTACAAGCCCATGGAGGGGGGCTGTCCTTTTTCTGAATGGAGAAGGAGGAGGAGTGGATAGGGAGGAGCTAGATAAGAGTTGGGGGGGGGGAAGGAACAGGAGGAGAAAAGGGAGGGGACACTGTGATCCCAAATGTAAAATAAATGAAAAATGTTAATTAAATAAAATAAAAGTCTTTTTTCAAAGGATAGGAAGAATGGTGAACTATTCACTTGGCTGTCATGGGTACAATACCAGGGGTAATTGCACAATCACAGCTCTGGGCCTATTACTCTACTACTTGGCTGTATTAGTCAAGGTCACTCACCTTGCAGTCTGCCCACATGAAGGTCATGGAGGACTGGAGCTGGCTGGTGCAGAACTATGTAAGGTGAGGATGCATATGGGGCCAGCCATGCGTCTGTGACTATGAACTATGTCATCCTAAGGAATTTACTCTAAATTAGTGTAGTGACTAAAGGGATTGCTCTCTGCCCTTTGAAGGTTTGCTGGGACAAACTGGTAAAGATGAAACCAGAAGAAAGGCATGCAAATCTATTAACATGCAAAGGGGGAGAATAGCATTGGAAAATCACAGTAGTGAGATAAGTCACAGGCCCAGTGCCTTCAGAAACTTTGTGTTTCTTTCTCTGCAAAGAGCGGGAAGGGTAGAGAATGTGGACAATTTTAAGACATGCAGATAATTTTCAGGAAACATTTGTGGATTTGGAGATTTTTGTTTGAGTGTTTCATTTGTGCTGGGATCGAACCCAGCACCCTGTACATGTTAAACACACACTCTACCGCTGAGCTACATAGGATTCCAGCTTTTCTTGGGTTCTGATCATGCAACAACCAGAAGCAGTCTGTTTGGCCGGTAGAACACGCTATAGTTTGTAGGTAATTATCTGTGGGATTGAAACGTAGAGCAATGGCAGCGACAAAAGTCTGTCCAGCTGTGCCGACGGGAGGCTTTGGTCTTCATTCCTAAGGTAGGAGCTTGAATGTTTTCCAAAGGGACCAGAGCTCAGTGTTTTCCAAAGGGATCAGAACTCAATGTTTTCCAAAGGGACCAGAGCTCAGTGTTTTCCAAAGGGGCCACAGCTCAGTGTTTTCCAAAGGGACCACAGCTCAGTGTTTTCTTCTTTTGGTGTCCAGACTTTGAACAGATGAAGATGTGTAGAAGGCCTCAGCCTGCACTGAGAAAAATAAGGGAAGGTAAGAGAGATATTCTGTAACATGAATTGCTAAATGGTCTTATTAATAAAAACTCCAGAGCCAGATATTGGGGTGTAAGCTCAAAGATCAGAGAAACTGAAAAAGCCAGCCACGTTCTTACTTCTATGAAATCCTTAGCTTCAAGAGAGAGACTTCCTATTTACTCACACCTTATATACCTTTCTGTGCCCTGCCATCTTCCTTCCTTCCTTGTGCTGGGATTAAAGGCATGTGCCACCATGCCTGGCTCTGTCCCCAGTGTGGCCTTGAACGCACAGAGATCCAGATGAATCTCTGCCTCCTGAATGCTAGGATTAAAGGTGTGTGCTACCACTGCCTGACCTCTCAGGGAAGAAAAAGTTGAGCCATCTCCCCAAACTAATTTAATCTATGTACTCTACCCCCAGCCTTTCCTCCCAGATCCCCCAGTTAAGTGTATTATTGTTGTTGTAGGGATATAAAGTAGGGTGATATGGAATGGGAAGGGGATGAATCTGGGAGGAGTTTGGGGGAAAGGATGGATATGATCAAAATACAATGTATAAAATTTGCAAAGAATTAATAAAAAATAAATTTTAAAGAAATGCTATCTATCCAGCCCAAATCTGTTATCTCGATAAAATAATGCACGCAACACTCACCACAAAACTGAGTGTGGTAAAGTGTGCCCTAGAAATGAGATTCGCTTTAGAGAATTACCTTCTTGCTGTTTAGAAACCCATGAGACTTACTATGAACCCTAGGTGGGAACATCATTAAACTGCTGAAGCATGTCATATTGCAGTACACCTTGAGAATGAGCCATTAGACTACCTGGAGGCAATGCATCTCAGTTCTCATTGTGGGTCTCCAAGAAGCTGTCTACTTAATTAAATGACAAACATTCAAGCTATGATGCCCCGGGTGCTGGAGTCCACAGGGGGTACCTAAGACTGACCTGCTGGCCACTTGCTACCTGTGTGAGTTGGAATAAATAATGAAAATCCCTTTGAGGTTGAGTTGCTCTTCTGGGACGTGGGGAGCAAGATACAGAACTAAACTATCTGGGTTATAACTTTCCTCAGCTGAAGTCCCAGAAAAATCATGACTCAAGAGCTGTATCATGGGAAGTTCTGTCACACGTAGCAGGAAGTGCCCAGGCATGGCCACAGGTGTGCCAAGCAGCCAGCCTGCCTCTGCTTGCTAGGTTCTAGCCTCCGCCCTCTGTGTTTGCTTCTTTCATAACTATTGCAATTGCAGGTTAATGTCAGGTCACCAAAAGGTAGAGAGAGGGAAATCTCTCTTCCTCAATAAGAAAACCTTCATCTTCTTCTTCCAACCATCCTTCCTGTGGGAGCCCATTCTCGGGTTTCTCATGGCTTTACCCAGCAGGTCCACATAGAGGATGATTAGGACCACGGGCCTTAGTGCAGGTGTCTGGGATGGTCTGCACTTGGCTGTGCTGGGGGAGGAGGTCTTTTGCTCCACCCCTTGGTGTCTCTATAAATACCCTGGGGCAGAGACAGTCGGGGCCCGTTGGAAAAGGTTCCAGGCCCTCTCGAGGCTATCCTTTATTTTCTATCTGTTTATCTCCGCAAGATTCTCCACAATAAATCCTTCTATCTAATATTTCCTGCTGCTCACACTCAAGAAAACTCTGGGGAACTGTGGGGGTGGTGGGTAAACGCCCCATACCTCCCCTTCCTCTCTCTCTGACAAGAACTACCCATGTCACTTGATCACTTCTGAACTAATCACTTGAAACAGGTGTCATGATGGGTATAAAAGCCCATTCCAACCTTATCCTTGAACTAAGGACAGGATCACCTTCCCTGAGGACAGGGTGATGGGGGAGAACAACAGCTTCCTAAAAAATCAAAACCGTCCTAATAAGTTGGGTGCCAGCTAAGCATATATCACCACATAAAATTCTTGTGATGAACACATAACTGGGTGAAAATGGCCTATACCACCACCTGGCATGCGAGAATGACAGCAACTTGTATTTTGAGGAGTCATAATATTAGTTACTTTATATAAATTATATGATTTAATTGGGTTCTGTATGGTACATACCATTATTATACCCATTTCAGTTAAGAACACTGAGCCACGAGTGGGATGAGTAACTTAATCCAGGCAGAATACACATTCAAACTCAGTTTTACTTATTTCAAAGCCCTACTCTCATTCATTGGTTCCCTTCAAAGCCCTACTCTCATTCATTGGTTCCCTTCAAAGCCCTACTCTCATTCATTGGTTCTCTCTGATTTTCTGTGCTGAAATGCAAATCAGATGTTCCATTCCTTCACTAATATCAAGAAATGTATGCATCTGGAGCTCTAGAAAATTAACCCACAAATAAATAAGAACATGGGCTAACAGCAGTGATGGCCTTGGTGGCAGACTGGAAGAAAGACCCCGAGAGAGGGAAGTCTTTCCGCACAACTATCTTTCATCAATGAGGAGACTTTCCTCTTCTTCTGGTCCCCATCCAACCACCCTCTCCCTCATCTCTCTATGACCAGAAGTGACTAATGGGCTGAACAAGGAGACCATGGATTGAGCACCCTTGGGAATTCCACATGGTCTGGACCTTTTGCCACGATGACTGGGGAGTTGGTAGGACAGCCTGTCCCAGCTCTGCAGTAGTTTGTAGTTTTCATAAGACTTGGGCAAAGAAACACGACTGTGCACCCTGCCAGCTGGAGGAATGGAGAAGCAAAGCAGAGGCCCTGACACGCTCACCTCTGGGAGACTTTAAATGCTGCCCCACCCCCAGGATCTCAGAGGCCTCCGTACTACATCTCCATAGACTTTACGAGTCAGGAAACCATTGCACCAAAGAAGACCAATCCCATTAGAAAACTCAGTCCTTTCCCTAAAGTCTTTCTCTGTCTCTGACCTATGAACCCCAATCTACAATGTTATGAACTCTCAAGAGTTTAACTCTCTTGCCCCTGAGTCAGAGGTATCTCCAGATACATTTGTTTTAGATAGAGAGTGCTAGTGTTCAAACTCAGAGGACTATGTGCCTATCCCCAGTTTTCATGCCCCTTCTTTTTTTTTTTTTTTTTTTTTTTTTTGGTTTTTCGAGACAAGGTTTCTCTGTGTAGCTTTGCGCCTTTCCTGGAACTCACTTGGTAGTCCAGGCTGGCCTCGAACTCACAGAGATCCGCCTGGCTCTGCCTCCCAAGTGCTGGGATTAAAGGCGTGCGCCACCACCGCCTGGCCTTCATGCCCCTTCTAAGGTCATGTCCCCACACCTATATTATGCCAGCCAAAGTCATATTCCTGCAAAAGAATTCCCAGTCACAGAACACTAGCAGACCCAGATGGTCTTCCCCAGGGGAGTCTGGGAAAAGAGGGTTTCTCTTTGTGTCTCAACTATTTATGCAGCACCAACTTTAACACCAAGAAAACACCTTCCAGGACACACTCTGGGCAGGTTTGGGCAGTGATGCTTTTAAACAGAATTGATTCACTACCAAGCCATGCAGAACCTTGACTGTTAACAGGGTCTGCATCTTGTTCGTCATCATTTACTTTATCTAGTCTGGAAATTTCTTCCTAGATGTCTCTGCCATCTGACATTAGAAAGGTTAGTAAAATAGTCAGTCTGGAAAACACTGGAGTGAAATCAGTGCTGACTGTGATCATTGCAAGTTCCCTTGGACCCAGGACTGAACCTCAGCAGAAAAGTCCACATGGAAAATAGTGCTTGATGCTGACAGAAGTTTAAAAAAAGAATAAGAAAGACATCTTGCTCATTGTCTGCACACAGTCACTGTTTTGAATGTTAGTTATTTCTTCTTCTTTCTCCACTATAGAAAATGAAAAGGAGTAAAAAAAAAAAATAATCAAAGCACAGAATATCTGTCTAAGATTGTGCGGTATGTGATTATGTCACCAGTTGCTGTGTGACCAATGGTGAGTGTTTTGCCTTCTCTGGATCCTATCTCTCATGTCCGCAAACAGAAGCTTGGTTTTTTGGTGACAGTTGATATTGACTCTCAACTTGAAAGGGTCTAAAACAGTGGTTCTCAGTGTGAGTCGGGATGCTTTCAGGTCTGCATATCAAGTACTTACATTATGACTCATAACCGTAGAAAATTACAAAACAAAATAATTTTATGGTTGAGGGTCACAGCTTTAGGAAGGTTGAGAATCACGGGTCTAGAATTATCTAGGAGACCAATAAATATCTGGGCGTATCTGGGAGGAAGTCTATAGACTGGGTTAACTGATGTGAGAAGGCTCACCCTAAATGTGAGCAGTGCCATTGCCTGGACTGAGATCTTGGACTGAGAAAATTAGTTGAGGACCAGTGTTGATCTTTCTCTCTGCTTTATGAATGTGAGTATGATGTGATCAGCTGCCTGAAGCTCCTGCTACATTGACTTTCCTGCCATGATGGACTGAAATCAAAATAAAACTCCCTTAAGTTACTTTTGCAAGATATTTTATTACCGTGATGGGAAAAGTAACTATTTTATTTTCAAAATCACTTATATATTAAAATGGCATTTAAACATAATTTACTGTCTGTTTCCCAACCCCTGAGTCATGGGAATTCTCCAAATCCATCAGCTTCGTGCAGGCTCAGACCCATCTCCCTCAACAAGGTGTGGTCCATTCTTCCCTTTCAACTCTATATGCAGGATCCTGCCTTCTTCTGATGTGTTGTGCAATGGCTAATTTCCAAAAATAGCAAGTACCTACTGACCACTCAGGAAGGAGGTGCAGTGAGGACCCAGAGATAACGATCTACAAAAGACCCAGCAGCCAGATGCGGCCAGACAGTCTAAGGTTCAATCAGAGCAACTAAGAGCAAGCAAACCAACAGAATAGAATGTAGCTGGTCCTGAGGTTTGTAAAGTGTGGCCCTATGAGATGGGAAGGTTCCCCAGAGGCACTGGGCAGAGAGGGTGGGGAGACAGAAACAAATGGGCCAGCTCCACTCTACCAGAACGAGTCCACCTTTGACTCATACATTCCCAGGTTTTCTGCCTAGAGAGAAATCTAAAGGTCACTAGTGTATTCCCTTCCTCAGAATGAATCCTGCACACTTCCAGTAAGTTCTCCTAAGAAAATCACACTAGATCTATGAAAGCTTCAAGAGCATCATCCCGCTGCACTTTACAGTAGAGAAGGAAATAGGAATCATAGGCAAGAAAGAGAAGTGGCTGAACATGCACCATGTTCCCAGACATGGAACACTGGGAAATCCCAGATAGCATGGAAGACGGGGCGCTTACTTGGGAAAATGTTCACAATAGATTGCTAAGTGGAACACAACACATACACATTTGTTCTGTAGCTAATTGTCTCCATCAATGTCATTGAAGGGCATTCTTGGAGTGTCTAACTGGGGCACCATCCTGTCCACAATGGTCGGCAGCTGGCCTGTGGCATTGGCCTGGTGGCCCTTTTCTCATCTGCCAACTCTCTTTCCTGCATGATATCTCCTGCTGTTGCTGCTGCTGCTGTTGCTGCTGTTGCTGCTGCTGCTGCTGTATGAATAAATATCTCCATGCTGTAGTGCTGCCACCTCCCTGTCTCCATTTCTGGTACACCAGAACTGCAGGATTCTTCACTGGTGACTCTGAGCCACATTCTTTTTTTCTGATCCTGAACTGTTCATGAATGTACCCAGAGTCTCATCTGCTTCTTTGAATGGTTTCTTCCACTTCTGGCCATCAACTTCTGTCTAACAGGCATCAAATCCTGTTCGTCAGCAAGAAGGGATCTTCTTCTTCTCTGGTTTTGTTTTCCTCTCCCACCTGAAAAACAACAGCAAAAAACAAAACAACAAAACAAAAAAAAAAAAAAAAAAAAAACTTCTTACTGTTCTTCACTTTGCAACACTAAGCACTTGTATGAGTGTAAATACCTCTACTCGGTATTACATAACCAATAAGGGAATGTGTCTTGGGGTTGGAAAATTATGATAGACAGATAACAGCTCTCCAAAAGTGATATATGATAGGTTATATGACCACAGAGGTAGAAGTTGGAGTCTACTTACGCAGCTGGAAGAAGGAACAATAGCCACAAGATGCTGGCAGCTTCTTTCCTTTACTCCAAGGAATGCCGATGGCCGAAAGTGTCAAACAATCTGTTTCCTTCACCTGCAGTCACTGGTGGGGAGCACTGATTCTCTCCTGTAACCACTGGTGGGGAGCACTATTTTTCTCCTGCAGTCACTGGTGGGGAGCACTGCTTCTCTCCTGTAATCACTGGTGGGGAGTACTGTTTTTCTCCTGCAGTCACTGGTGGGGAGCACTGTTAGCTGTCTTGATCCTTGTTCTACACTGCACATTTCAGCTTCCAAGCTCTGGATCAGCAAAGTAACACATTGGTATTGCTTTAAGTTATGCAATTTGGGGTACCAGGTTATCACACTGAGGAAACTCATCCAAAAGGTAAGACGTTCATTCTAGAAACAGCCAACCTGCCCCATTGTTAATGACTAGGATGGCACCAAGAATGACTTTTCCTTAACTATATTTTCTGCCTTTAGTCAAATGAACACACAGTAACTTTTGTAATAAGATGGAAACATTTTCAAAAAGAAAATCCTAGTGAAGCATTATAGGAAGGTCCTGGAAGGGAGATGGGCTGGAATTTATAAAGGTCCTGGAAGGGTGAACTGCAATCTCACCAGTAGCTTGGTGGGGGGTGGGACTGAGTCAAAGGTGACAAGCATGGGGTCTGAAATACTGCCTTTATCGTTTAGGACCTTGATGTTCAGGGGGTCTGGAGATACGGTTAGGACAGCACTCAGAAACTTTGGTACTCCCAAAATACAGACTGAGAGAAGGAATCTAGAAGTGAGCAAGCACAGAAAGAGATTAAAAAACAAAACAAAACAGAAAAGGAGTCAAGGATGTTGCCTGTACCAACACTGGGGAAGAAGCAGGAAGATAAGGAGTTCAGGGTCTTCCTCAACTTCATAGCAAGTTCAAGGTCATCCTGTCTACACGAGACTGTCTCAGACACACACACACACACACACACACACACACACACACACACACACACAGGGAATGCACAAGGGTGGCTGTGGAAGAAAAGTCAAGCTATTACATGAAAGTGAAAATGAGTCTCAGACACTACAGTGACAAACAGTTCTTCTTTTCACGTCTGTAGGAAGGAAGTCTCAACAAAGTTAAGGCAATGGACTGGCCTCCCCTGAGGAAACCACAACACAGGGGATTTTACAGCCCCTGCTGCAGAGGCCATGCAGAGTTACCTACCAGAATATTTCATCCAGGCCCTTCCTGGAAATGACCCTTCTTTGGGGCTTTTTCTCACCTTTCTCCATCCAATAAATGCAACTTTCATAAGCACTCCATAGTCTCATGGTCATGGAGGAAAATAGGGGAGGCATATTCTAGAAACAACCATACTCAAGAGAGAGATGGTGTAATTTTTAATCTTCTGGAGATTCTATTAAAAATAAATGAGCTGAGATGAATTTCAACAGTGTGGTGATATATTGTGTAGCCCAATATATTGTATACCCTAATAAACTTATCTGGGGATCAGAGGACAGAGGCAGCCACTAAATTAGACATAGAGGCCAGACAGTGGTGGCACACACCCTTAATCCTATCACTCGAGAGATGGAGATTTGTCTGGGTCTCTGTGAGCTCAAGGCCACACTGGAAACAGAGCTAGGCAGTGGTGGCACACACCTTTAATCCCAGGACTTGAGATCTCATGTGTTTGCCTTTAATCCTAGGAAGTAATGTGGCAGGACACAGAAAGGTATATAAGGTGTGAGGAAATAGGAACTCACCTTCTTGAGACTGAGGATTTCATAGAGGTAAGAACTTGTGGTTGGCTTGCTCGCTGATTTTCAGCTTTCACCCCAGTGTCTAACCCCAGGTTTTTTACTAATAAGACCATTTAGCAATTTGTGTTATACAATAGTATATCACATTTAATTAAATTATACTCAAAATATTTCAACATGTAGTTAAAATTTAAAATATGTCAAGATATCTATCATTTATTACTTCATGCTAGATCTTCAGGATTTGGTGTGCATATTGCATTTATATTTTAGATTTATATCTATTTATATTTTAGATTTATATCTATTATACTAGCCATATTTTAAGTATTCAACAGCTCCATATAGTTTGTAACAATTATACTAGACTACAGTTCTAATTAAAAGAAATAAGACTGAATTAGTCTGTTGCATGTTACTATAACAAAATACCTAAACTTGGCTACTCTATAAAGAATTGAGTTTTGTGTCCATGACCTCATTGCTCCTTAGCCCCAGTGGGCTCCTTGTGTTCCACACAGCTGTACACATGACCCACTTCACATCCCTTAGAATAACCACAGAGAAGGTGCAATTAGGGGGATCAGATATTAATACCTAAAATTAGCTGCAGAAGTGTGAAATACCAATCATTATAGAATTTTTAAAGCATATTCTCCTCTTAGAGCACCAAAGATTAAATAGAGTCAAAGCAGAAACATGTTGTGTATGTTGAAAGGTTCTATTAGCCAAAGCCCAAGGTAACCCAAAGCATAGCTGTGCTCTAGACACTAGCTGAATTGTATTGGATTTTGTTGTTGTTGTTTGAGAAGTCAAGAAAAAATACAGATTGTTTTTGTTCTAAGACACAAATCTGAAGGTATTTTTTACCCACTAACAGAAAATGAAAAACAGTATGCAAATGGAGAAATAACTTTCTATCTCAGAAACTCTGTGTTCCTGGGTTCCAATTTTTATTTTGCAAATTATCTATTTGTGATGTGTTATCTTGGCCCCTACTCCTCCTTCAGTTTTCCACACTGTGAAGCTTCTTATGTTCCAAGGTTCATCACCCTTTGCTAGGGCTATGGACCTTGTTTATTTCCCTACCCTGCTTCCTTAAGTTCTTTTGACACTAAAAATTTATCATAGCATGCACATTTATGTATCCATGCACTCACCAATACATATAAACACACACACACACACACACACACACACACACACACACACACACATACACCTGAACAGACCCACATGTAGGAACATCATACCAAACACCAGAAGTCCTCAGGAGGTTGTCAAAAATTCATGAGCCACATAGTCATTCCAAGCCTCCTAACTTTGTGACATCTGGTTAAATTTCTTGGCAAAAAGAAACATAATGTCACATTTTTAAAAGTGAATATCTTCAAGGATATGGAGTTCTATGATATTGTTTTAATTTCCTGGGATGTGCACTAGTTGAGTATTCTTTCAGAATGCTATGTGGTCCACTTTGCTAAACTTACCTGTAATTGGTAGCATTTTCAAAGTATATGAATCCTTCAAGGTGGTTTTCTTCTTAGTAGGTCATGATTTGCTCCAGCAATCATGCACTTGGACTTAAACCCTTACCTCATACAGATACTTTTAAATGTAGTGAGCTTCTCTTCATTCTTCTGGAACCCCCAGGCTCCCAAATGTTGAATGTGGATAAATGTTGCCTATCTAACTGAAAAGCATGGAGCACAGTGGAAATTTAGCTGGGTGATAGATGAGCAGTGCTACTGACTGAACCCAGCTAAGAAGCCCCAGGTGTCAGAGGTGAGGGCCTTACCCAGTGTGATGAGGAAGAAGAGGAGAAGGAGGAGGAGGAGAAATAATGAACCGACGTTCTGTATATAAAATCCTTAGATAGAAGCTGAATCAACTTTTGAACTCATGTCTGATGGCCCTTGGTCTCTTCCTTACCCTTTTGTAACTAGTGTGGGGCTGTCCTGGTTGGGGTGTCTCCCAAGGATGGGAGGAGAAAGGCCGTAGCCTGGGACTAGCTGCCACTCCAGAAATTAACCTCAGTCCTGACCATCGTTCTTACACATTGCTTTCTCAGCCAAACAAGACACAAAATTCAGAAGACTGTTCACATCTAAATTCAAAGTTTTTAAAATTGGTGTTTTCAGCATATTTTTCTAAGCCCCTGAGTGAATGACATATTTAAGGTCAGCATTAGAACTTTTCTTCTGGGCCCAGCTGAGCACTTTTCTTCCCTGGCTAGAAGGCCAGACACAAACCTGAGCAAGAAGCCCCATGGAAATTGTGTCTAAGATGTAGGAAATTTCCACAAGCCAGTTTTTTTAAAGAATGACCTGACTTCCTGCCTTTTTTTAATGAGACAAAATAACTAAACACAAAGTCAATGTGTGAAAATTCAACTATAGAATGTGCATCAATTATGAAGTCAGGCACCTCAGATCCCTGCTAGAAACCAGGAACAAAGGGGCTGAAGCCAGGTGGCCCTTTCCCACCTATGACATAATCTCCACAGGTAAAACAAGATATTCTGTTGGTCGGAAGGCCAAGCTGGATTTTGAAGACATGATGCAAGGCAGAACCTGTCAATGACTCACTCTACAGGGCACCTATCTCTGAGCCTGCTGAAGGATTCTTGTGCCTATTGGACAGGGAAGGGAAGTCCTCTTATAATAGGAACTACCTCACCATGTACACACATCTCTGGGAAGATGAGGGATTCCCCCATCCTCACACATGGAAGCCTGGAATTTCCCTGACAGTCATTCTCCAGTTGCAAGGGTCTAGTCACTGTGTTTCCAGAGAATGCTCATGACCACAAATCCACCCCCCTCCCCCACACACACACACTAACCCCAGTTTATTGTTCATGGGGCTCCAGCACCCTCGGGATGCCAACAATGCCCCTTGTTACACTCGTGATGGATTCATTTCTTAAGGTCAACATGAGGATTAATATGACCTTCCTGTAGTCTTCACATTCATACTGAGATCTGGCTTACACCTACTTAAGAACAAGGGAGGTGCTGTTGGCAGACTTTCCGCTGGCATAGTTCCCTCCTAGAATATCTCCTTTCTCTGTTTGCTATGTTACTGTAACTGCAGTCTTGGCCCTCATAGAGTCCAAGATCAGAATAATGGCAGAGAACAAGAAAAGAGTTGCCCCTCCCTTTCTGGATGGGCTATAGGCGCAACAGTGAGTACTAGACATCTTTAGATGGTGGCTGGCCTGTCCGTGAAAGTGCAGCTCTTCCTGGATTCCGAATGGCGGTTGTCAGTGCTTTCTCTATGCAAATAAGCAGTGTTGGTTTAGTGCAACGTGAACGTCTGAATCCCAGGACTGAAAGGGCTTTTGTTTTAGATACTTCTTTGACGTGGTTTTTCCTTTCACTTTGGTCCTACTCAAGTGACCCAACAATCACTTACTGTTCAGATAGAGCCACCCCTGCCAGAGACATCAAGACCTGAAAATCCAATTCTCGGAGAGTCACTCCTGACTCTCAGAAACCTGTCCCAGGTCTGAGACGGTTGCCCCCTTAGGAAAGTTAACAGCGTTTAAAATACTGAGACAGTTGTTCATTCCAGGCAGTTCAAACTACCCCTGCCTTCAAGACACTACAGCAAAAACACAAGCCTTAGCTAGAGAGGTAATTTTTCACCAGATTACTTAACGTGAGACACAGTTAATTCATTTCCTGGGACCCTGGACATGTCATGCCTCTGTTTAGCAAAGCTTAAAAAATAGGCACTTCGCCTGCCGCCGGTAGTCTCCTCTCTGCTGTCCTGCCAGTGTGCAATTGTCCCAGGACGCTCTTCCACATGATTGCACTTTGAAGAGGCTGTGGTGCAGAGAAAGATTTGGTGTGTGCTTGCATAGCTGGCTGAGGGGCCAGGTGTCCTCACTAGATAGAAAATAAAAGTGAAAAATGAGCCACAAGTTCCCTAAAGGGCAAAAGCGCATCGAGGCACTGTCAGGATGAATGGCAATGAAGAGAGCCTCTGGCTTAAGTCTCATGTAGGCACCTCGGCAGTGGATGGAGGGCTCCCCTCTCCTGGGTCGGCAGTGGATGGAGGGCTCCCCTCTCCTGGGTCGGCAGTGGATGGAGGGCTCCCCTCTCCTGGGTGTCAGATCCGAGTCAGAAGCTGCAAGCAGGACGTACAGAGGAACAAGGAGGAAGATACTGAGTGCACTAAGTTGTGGGAAAGAATGGTCTTCACTGAAAACATAAGGAGACAAAGGAAAGAAAATTCTAAGTGGGTATTTTTAATTGGATCAGGTCAGCCAAGTATCTGAAACTGTGTTAGCACCTCAAAGACAATATTCATACCTGTTTAAAGTAGACATTGAGACCCAGACCACAATTCTAGTAACAATTTGGTCATAAAAATAAATTATATGCATGCATATGCGCTCGCTCTCTCTCTCTCTCTCTCTCTCTCTCTCTCTCTCTCTCTCTCTCTCTCTCTCTCTCTCTCTCTCTTCTTGCCCCCTTTGTGTGTGGGAGTGATGAGGGTGGATGTGGGTGTGTGGGTATGGGTGTGCAAGTGCTAAAATCCTGTTATAGATACAGCTTAAAATGTAAAACTTCTTGGGTTGTTATTAGAAAGGCCCAATACCCAAGGACTAAGACCCAAGTCACCTCATCTTAAGAATGTCCCTTTTCCTGCTAGGGTAGACCAAAGCCTTCAAGAGAAGAATCATGGGGAAGAGGTGGTAACAACAGCATGTTTCTGGCCCAATCTGATTTTTAAAATGAAGAGAGAGGAGGAGGCACAGAGAGAAAGAGACAGAGTCAGAGACAGAGACTGAGAGCATGCACTTCCTTCCCTGCCCTGTGGAAACTGGTGTGTTACACTGGCATGACTCCAGCCAGCATGCCCACAGCACACTTCCCTGCCCTGTGGAAACTGGTGTGTTACACTGGCATGACCCCAGCCAGCATGCCCACAGCACACTTCCCTGCCCTGTGGAAACTGGTGTGTTACACTGGCATGACCCCAGCCAACATGCCCACAGCACACTTCCCTGCCCTGTGGAAACTGGTGTGTTACACTGGCATGACCCCAGCCAGCATACCGAGAGCACACTTCCCTGCCCTGTGGAAACCGGTGTGTTACACTGGCATGACCCTAGCCAGCATGTGGACAGCACACTTCCCTGCCCTGTGGAAACTGGTGTGTTACACTGGCATGACCCCAGCCAGCATGCCACAGCACACTTCCCTGCCCTGTGGAAACCGGTGTGTTACACTAGCATGACCCCAGCCAGCATGCCGACAGCACTCGAGAGCACTACTACTTTCACTTTTCAAACAATGTGAAAGTGAAAACTTGGTGGCAAGGCTAAAAGAAGTGATTCTTCTTAGTGATTGTAGAGATGCATGGACCTTGAGACAGAGCGAAGGACAGTTTGTAAGCGAGCCAAGAATCTCATCTCCGTGATGCTCAGGGCAGAAACTTCTAGTTGATAAGACAGTTCAGAAATTAGCACTTTGCTGGGCTCATCAACCATCTATTGAAACCTAGTTACTGCTCCCTTTTCCTTATGAAGTACCTTTTAATGACTAGTGACCGGCAAGCTCAAATGTTTTGGATGCAGAATCTAAGCTGTTGTGAGTGAATGCCATAGCAGAGGGGTGGTTCGCCTGTGTCCCTGATTTGCTTCTCACAGGCTGTGCTCAGATGAGTGACGTGCCCCCCCAACCTTAAGTTCCCCCATGACAAAGCAGGGACCATGACAACTGAAAATCAACACAGTGTTTGTGAGGGTGAATGAGATCATAGACATGCCTTCCTCAGAACAGCTTCCAATGTGCAGGAGTCATTACCTCATGACGGGGAGGGAAACAGAAAACCAGGAGACACAATCAAATATTTAAAATAAATTATTAGTAAGTAAATACTTACTTTAAAATACTCTGTTCCATCACAGCACCCAGGTCAGTGCAAATCAGCATGCAGCCAACCTTGGTGGTTTAATTGTTTGGTTGATTTTGCCTCCTATTGATTTTGCCTGATGGTGTGGATGACTTTCCTCAGTAGTCAAGGATTGCCATGTCCTTTCTGGTTGGTCCTCTGGTATAACAGCTTCGAGTGTGACATGGAACAACAGAGACTTATGCTCATATGCATAATCCAGGACAAGCACTTAAGAGCTGGTATGACAGCAGGTAGTTGTAGGGTAGTTAGGACTCTGAGAGTCTCTAGTATTTAATGACATTTTTGGCCTCTAATTTGCTCAGATTGTGATGGGTTCTTTGTTTATATGTTGTCAGGGCCTCACCATGTACCCCAAGCTGGCCTCAAACTCACTATCCTCCCACCTCAATCTTTTGAGTGTTGGGATTTTTAAAAAACATATTTTATTTTTAAAGAGCAATTTTTAGGTTCAAGGCAAAATTGTGTTGAACATTATCATTTCTTCTTCACACATACACGTGTACAGCATCCCCCTCCCAAACAGAGTATGTGTGACAACTGATGAGCCTAGGTCATTATCACCCAGAGGTCATGGTTTGCATTGGAGTTCTATAAGTTTGAATGACTATTCGATGTCTAGTGTCCCCACACACATCGCAGTGTCTTACAAAATAGATTCATTGTTCCAAAAAGTCTATGCTACAGCCCACATTTTAAAGAAGATACAAGGCAGGTTTGTGGGCCCTGGCCCGTCATCCTAGGATTTGGGAGATGATAGCAGGGAGATAATAAGTTTAAGATCTATACTGAACTCAAGGCCAGCCTGGGCTCATGAGACCCTGTCTAAAGATAATAAAAACATAAAAGTGAAAAAGAGTGTGTGTTTATGCCCCTCCCCCCAATAACCCACTAACTACTCTTTATTTCTCCTGTGAGTCCAAGGGGACCAGAAAGTGGTTCCTCTCTAAACTCACTGATGACAACTCTTCTGAGACCAAGTGAGAGCATCCAATCTTCCAGGAAGGAGCAAGTCTTACTGCCAGGCAGGTTCCGGGCCAAGGACCCAAAGCAATCACAGCACCCACAAAAAGTGTTTCAATTTCACTACTTTTATAAATAGACAAAATGGGTAGTTAGGGCTGGATAGATGACTTGGTGAGTAAAACATTTGCTGCCCAAGCATGAGGACCTGAGTTCAAATCCCCAGAGCCCCCAGGAAGATTGTGAGCATTTGTCTTTAGTCCAGCCCCTCTCTGGCAAGATGAGAGACAGAGATTGGTGAATCCCTGGAAGCTCAGGAGCTCAGAAGCCAGCTAACTCAGTTTACACAACAGTGAACAACAAAGAGACCCTGTCTCAAATAAGGTGGAAAGGAAGGACTGGAAAGCAAGGTTTTTCTCCGACCTCCACACACATACAGGACTCCTGTACTCATACACGAGAGCGTACACATCACACATGCATCCACACACGTCATACACATACATGCATGCATGCATGCATGCATACGCACACACACACATACACACAAACAAGAATATTTAATAATGAGCACAATCTGGATTATATTCACCTTTATGCCAATATAATTACAAAATGTGGTTTGACTTTTTATGGAAAAAAATGAGAACACTGAGTTTGGAGAGGCTTTGTGGGGAGGTCTTTTTTTTTTTTTTTTTTGGTTTTTCGAGACAGGGTTTCTCTGTGTAGCTTTGTGCCTTTTCCTGGAACTCACTTGGTAGCCCAGGCTGGCCTCGAACTCACAGAGATCCGCCTGGCTCTGCCTCCCGAGTGCTGGGATTAAAGGCGAGCGCCACCACCGCCCGGCAAGTGGGGAGGTCTTAAGGTAAACAAACTGGTGATGTTATCTCCTACTGTGTGTCTACTCATCCATTTACTTCCTCTTCCCATTCCCAGGCAAAAGCCACAGCAACACTGAGTTCTCCAAGGTTGTCTTTTTAAACAGCTACCAGCATTGATTATACAGAACTTGTTTATTTCATGTGCCCATCATAAGCCTCTCCCAGACTTTTCACACCCCCATCCCAGATACCAACTAACAATGTCACAGCAACTAACAGCACAGTGGGGTCACACCTGCATGGGCCAAATTAAGATCTGGCCTGGGTAGCGCTCCTCTGGGAGTAGATCTCACTTCAGAGGCTCCTGTGAATCACACATAGCAGCAGCGATCACACTTCTCACAGCCAATGGCCATGTCTTCTGCTGATTAACGAGCAAGAGCAATGACTGAGCACTTAGTTGTCACCTGGTCAAGTGCTGGTCTCCATCCACACTGGGAAGCTGTAATGAAGACGTCGCTAGCATTTTCTATCTAGAACAATGTAGAGGAGAAAACAATTAAAGAAACAAAACAAGCAAAAATAGTAGTGTTTCCTTTTACATTGAAGTGTGTGTGTGTGTGTGTGTGTGTGTGTGTGTGTGTGTGTGTGTGCGGGAGTGATATTGAGAAGTTATTTCCAACAAAATGCTTGAACCAGTTGCACACTAGGCAGTCACGCAGACTAGTTTTGATTCATTCTTGTGTCAAACTGTAGCTGCCATTCAGCATTTTCGCCCCCCTAAACAATGCAGTTCTGATGTGTACAAACCAGCCTTGCATTGACTCTATTACTTGTAGGACGCTCACTATGTATAAAGAACACAGGTACCTACTCCATGACAACTGCCCTCACTCAGAGTTCGCTTTCTACTTCTAAAGCCAGACGGCTCAAAAGAAGCACATAGAAAACCATCATTCAAACCCAAGGTGTATTTTCATGGGAATAGTGTCTGCCCTTAAGAACGTCATCCTCTATTCTCATGACAGTGAATCAGACTGAAAAACAACAACAACAAGAAAGACCTTCTCAGGCCTAGTAGGATAGGTACTTTGGCACAGGAACAGTGGGATTGGCTATCAGAATGCCAATGTCAAAATCAAGCAGTAAAATCAATTGTATTTGAGTATGAAATTGGCTCCTTTAGGTTTCGTTGAGTAAGCGGAAGAATGAGCAGTGTGGGGAAATGGGTCTGAGTCAGGGGGTTACCATCCAAGCATTACAACCTGAATTTTGGCCCCCACCGCCCTGGTAAAAGCTGTGCACAGGCGCATATATACCTGTATGGCCAGTGCTTCGGGGTTCACATTGGAGGATCCAGGAACTCTCTGGCCAAGAAGAAAAGCAGCAGGAGCAGGGAGAAACTCTGGCTTGAGGGAATAAGGTGGAGGGGGATACAACAGGACACCTGACATCCTCTTCTGGCCACCACACGTGAGCACATGGACACACGCACACATGAATATAGTATATAGACAGCACACACACACACACACACACACACACACACACACACACACACACACACACAAGGGTGGCTTCACCTTAAAGGAAACATTCCCTTATAGAGCTTAAGGATACACCTGCTAATGAAGCAAGTCTGAGAAATTTCTCCCATGTTAATTTGCAATGCTTTTCTCTGCTGTTCACATGCAAGTTGGTCTACAAATTGCCAGGAGTTTTTGTTTCAACACTGTGTTTATCATGTACTTTTTAAATGTATATTGAATTGAGCAGTTTGGAGTTTTCTTTTCGTTTTGTTTTGTTTTTACCCAGAAAACCACATCCTTTGGCTGATGCTGGCCACTTGAATCTTTCTATAAACTGGTTTTTTCCAGCTTTTGCTCGTGTGTCTTTGCAGGTGTTAAGTGATTAAGCAGAATGAGTTCCGTGAGGTATACAATACGAGCTTTAAAAATAGTATTCGTGTGGCCAAACTGGTTTAACGTTGGAATCATTGCTGTTAGATTGTACCGTCAGCCTCTGGAAAGAGGCCCAGTGTGGAATTTTAATCCCTTCAGCCCTCTCTCCAGTCCTAGTTGTCCCAGGCACCCAGTAGCAAACCCCAGGGTGTGTGCTAATTGAATCACACCCGACAAGGAGGGAGGACCGGAGGAGTTGGAGAAGGATCTTGAAGATGCAAAACCTTCTAGCCTTCGCCAAGGCCGGAAGAAGCAGACTGATACCAGGCAGTGTGTGTGTGTGTGTGTGTGTGTGTGTGTGTGTGTGTGTGTGTGTGTAGGGTGCGTCCCCCGATATTGTGATTCAGCACTGGCTCTCCCTAACCTCTGCAGGTTCCTTTTCTTTAGCATCCCCCACCCGACCCCTTGGTTCTCCTCTCCCTTCTGGCTCAGGACACTGTTCTGACCCTTTGTGCCACTAGCCTGGACCTTCCTTCCTTAGCCAACAAGTGGGAGTAGGTGTCCACGGGCATAAACACAGTGCTTGGCAGAGTGTTGGAACATCCACTCTGGCAGCACCCACCCTGGGTACAGAGGAAGCAGTCAAAGCACTAACAGTACCACATCCGGGACAAAGTTCATGTTGTATGCTCTGATTCTTTCAAACTCTTTTGAACTCGTTTTTATGAACAGGCTTAGAAAAATATGTTAACTTACTTAAAGTCACTTAGCTAAGACATCTCAGGGATGAGAGCCAAATTAGTCTGACTCTCAACTCATACTTTCAACCAGTGAATTCATTCATTGGTAAGAAAAGGTGATACTATTTGCTACTTGAACAAGGTGGATTTTCCGTGTTAGTATCATGAGGGGCACTTCTCCCACATCCTCGTACCCGTACCCGTACCTGTACAGAGGTGTGTGTGCCTGCTAAAGCAGAAGTCAGCTTCCAGCCCTCATCTCTTCTTCCTCTCCAGGAAGTTCTCTCTCTCCAGAAATAGACATCATGAGACCTTTTCTATGATATGGTATGCTATGGTATGGTATGGTATCATATTATATATAGTATTCTATTCTTCATATTGTAGTACAGTGTATTGCATTATCATGTGTTTATCGTGTTAGCATCCTAAAAGATACTCAAATCAAAGCTGAGACTATTTAGAGACACTGTTTCTGCCTATGTGCTCTGTGGGATAAATAAATACAATTTGCCAGACTCTGGTAAAGAAATTCACAGAATCAGACAGCAATCTTCAAAGCAGCTAAAAACAAGAACAGGTTTCCACATTTAGGATCTGACTTGGAGTGGTCTAACAAAATACAATGTAATGGCCTTCATAAAACTCCCATTGAAGACTTGGGAATAGATGAGTTGGTAGAATGATTGTCTAGCATGAATGAGCTCCGGATAAACCAGCACTGCATGAACCAGGTGTATTGGTTGGTGCCTGTAATGCCAGCACTCTGGAAATGGAGGCAGGAGGATCAGAAGTTCAAAGTTCAAGGTCATCCTCAGCTACATAGCAAATTTAAGGCCAGATTGGGCTACATGGGATCTGTTTAAATACAAACTATCAAACAAAACTCTTCTTTGGAGAAGACATCTCTGCTCATTGGAGCTCCCCAAGCCCTCCTCCAGACAGAGACTTCCTGGGAGGCCTCTGATGGACACAAGGACAATGTCCAACTCTAAGCCCAGGTCTGAAGACAGAAGCAAAGGAGAACCTCTCACACAGAGATGCCCTCCTAGCCTTGGTCTGAGGTGAGCCACAGCAGAGAATGTACTGTGCTTACAAACCTATGGGTCTGCAAGTGACAACATGCAGAGAGTGAGACACTTTGGAGCACTCGGCTCTAAATCCAGTCTTTTTATCAGAGTCCTCCTTTCACGGCTCAGGGATCTATGTGAAAGAGGTGAAAAGACTGTAAGAACCAGGGATAGTGATAACTCCAAAGAAAGAGTGTCTTCCAGACACAGCAAAGCTCATGCACATAGGAACCCATGGAGACCGTGACAGCCACAGAAACCTGCACAAGTTCAAGCGAGAGAAAAATCTCAGGACAGAGAAGGGGAAGTGGGTACAAACACTGACCCCAACCAAGAAGCTATTTGCAATTGATACCTCCCGGGAGAAGGAAGAGCAATTTTCGCCAGCAGAGTGCCCTGAGTATAATAACCACACTCCAGAGCAGGCCCCAAGCTCAGGAGTAGATGGCCAACACAAAAATAAACACCATGGTTTTTGTGTGCTTCTTTGTTTTGTTATTTCTTGTCTTTTTGTTTTCTTTTTTAGTGGAGAGAAAGAACACGAATTTAGGTGGGTAGAGTGTGGTAGGTTCTAGAATGAGTTGGGGGAGGGGAAAGAATATAATCAAAATATATTATATGAAAAAAATTAAGAAGCCAAGAAATAAAATAAAAACCCATGAATCAAAGGCCTGAGCAACAGCTCAGTGGTTAGGAGCACTTAGTATTCTTGCAGAGGACCTGAGTTTGGTTCCCAGCACCCACACAATGGCTCACAAGTACTCATAACTAATTCCACAAGCTCCAACACCCTCTTCTCCTCCAAAGACACCAGGCAGACACACGATGCATAAACATACACACAAGCAAACAAATAAAGAAACAAACTGTAGAACAACCATCACAATCACACAAATAATGAGGCTAAGTATCCCTGCCTCGGGGACAGAACCATGGTCAGCAAAGCATGCGATAACCTGACTCCATTCCACTCTCATCTCTTCACTCTCCTCGGGAGCTGAGTGTCCCTGTACACTGGCCTTGTTTTACAGGCCCATGAGCTCTTGACTGGGACATGGGACCATGAGGAGGAAGCCTCCATTGGGACACTTCGACGTATCTCCATGAGGATAGAGGTATCCTGGCCCTGAACTGGCAGTCCCCAGACAGGAGAGGGTTAAAATTGCAGCATGTTTACATATTCATTTATTTGCTGACTTGGTTACTGTCCATATGCTGGACATGTGAGCTTATGAACACAAGGACCTTGCCTGTCTTGTTCTCTCCCAGACACCGAGTAGCAAGAACAGCATCTGACACGAGGGAGGCCTCTAGTAATTACATCTTCAAAGGATGATTAAGTCTTAGACAACACTATGTAGATTCCCCAAGCATGGCCGGTCATCAGGTCAGGTCTGAAGATAGGTGTGTACACCCTGTATCCATGTCTGCCCTCTAGGGTGACCTGATTTTCTAGATAACCTGGGTATAACTCCACGTTGTATGTTTACCAGGCAAGGCAAGACGGGAGGCAGCAGCAAGCTTACAAGCAAATGCACTGCTTCATAAGATACAGCAAGGAGCAATTATCAGAAGTGATCAGAGTTCAACCTAAGAAGTCAGGGACCAGACAGGAGGGTCCAGCCATAAAAGTGCACAAGATTATGATGTCCAAACCTTGTTTTCTAGGTAATGGGGAATCAATCCCTAAAGTCTGGAAGCTGAAAAATAGCATAATAATATAACCATGGGAAAGACCTATAACAACAATCAGAGAAAGGAAATCTCAAAATTAGGAAGGCTGGTTACAAGTCTATGACACATGTCCTGGTGAGGGACGATGGGAAAACATGCCAGTTTGTGGTTTTGGAGACAGAGAGGAGGGGATAAGTATAGATGGCAGTAGAGGGAAATGTGACTCCATTAGATGCTAAGTGTAGATACTCAACAGAATCCTGTGGGTCTTGTTGAAGCCAAGGAAGAAAATGAAAACACCTCGATGAAGTGCAGATCATATAGAAAAGCCAACGGAAGGAAAATCACTTTCCCCAGGAAAAACATACACAAAAAAAGTGGATATGATTGCAAAGGTGTCACACACTCAGTCCCTCATCTGAGTAAAGGGTCTGTGGACCTTCATTAGGAACCCCTGAGTAAAAAGAGGACTTCTTCTGACCTTGCAGAGTCTGGGAAGAAAGACCGGATGGATCCTGACTGCCACAGAGGCACTGACAGTACCAGATTGGAAAGGCTGAAGCAGCAGTGAAAAGGGGTAAGATGGGGTACAGAAAGAGCAGACTCTCGGTCTCCAGTTAGAAGTGGTCCACGTGTCCAGGAGACTAGCACACAGCAGGAGATGAAGAGGGAGGTGGGGCCGGCATGATTTTTAGGAGGTTAGGGAAGGCAGGTTGCTCAGGTAGTAGACAGAAGAAACATGGGAGGTCTCGGGTGAGTGCTTCCTTGAGCTGCCACAGATATTCTATCCTTATGGAAAAGCAAGGCGAGGCCCCCACTTCCACTTCATCAGGACTTCACTCACTGGTACCAGCCTGCACACTGTTGCCCTCATCCTGCATGACCCTGAGGCAGTCATCACCTAATAATGCTCAGGAGCATCCTCAGGAGAAACTTCTTCCCAGTATCTGCGACAAGAACTGCAGATTTTTGAAATACATTTTTTTCCGGGGCAGGGGTCTTTCATACGTAAGGGAGTGAATTTTAGAACAGGCCTCCCTCTTGGACTTGACTGGTCCACTTGAAGCAAGTATATATTGGATTCTGTTTTCCAAATGCGTACGTATACATTAGCACATGATTTTCAGAATAATGTTCATTTTGGGCCCCATTTTATCAGCCTTATCCTCGCCTCCCCCCCACACACACATACTTATTTTTACTTATTTTTGTAGGTTATGTATTCTTGTAAATGATCCTCAGTTCTTTTTCTAGGACAACATGGCACATAAACATGAGGGAATATATGAGATACAGCAAGAGGAGTTCTTAAAGTCCAGGACTTTGTGGCTGGGAAGATTATGGGATGTGATAACAATAAGGAGTGTGTTATTAGGCCAGTCCAACAGGGACTTAGAGGCGCCGGGCAGAACTGAGTCTGGGCCACCTCTCTTTTCTGGTTACTGGCTATGAGACCTACTGTTCTTTGAACCTTAAGTAGTGACCTCTGCGTTTGGAGGGGTGGCTTAAATGAGGTAATGTGTGGGAAACAAGTAGCTCAGCACTGGATCAGCACTAGCTGCCATTATTACTAACATCGCCATGCCTGAGACAGGTAGTTGGTAGGTTTCCCCTCTTGGCCACGTCTGCTGGCACACTGGCACAGCCAGAAAGCCCCCTCCCCCAACCTTCCATCCCTCGCTTGGTTCCGCTGGTATCCCACACCTACAGTTACTCCAAGCAGCTGCCTCTCACTCGACAGGGATCACTCCTCCGGAGCTCACCTCCACACCCACCACCTCTTCTAGGATGCAGTGCACACACCCATGTCCTCTCTTGTAAAATGTGCCAAAGAGAACTAAGTGCGCAGGTTTAGGGGGTTTCTGCCTTCCCTGCCCGGACCCAACTGTACACCCCCACTGATACATACAAGACAGCCCTGAGATCCGGAAAGGGGTCTCAGTACAACCCCCAGGGGACCCGTGGCCTTGGGTGGAGGCAATTCTTCTGCAAGGCTCTAGCTGGGTCAGTTTCAGGGCCGCTCACTCTGACCCCTCGGACCTAACCCTTGGGCTGGGAGAGATGGATGAGGGGGCGAAGGAAGCGAAGGCTGCGCAGGTCCTCATCAGGGCGCTACCGAGTAATGGGGGCAGGATTCGAAGAAGAGCTGAGGGCGCCCCACGTTTCCTCCAGCCTGATGATAACATCAGCGCCTGTCAGGTGGTTGGTGCGAGGGAGTGTGCGCGCGCGCGCGGGAGCGAGCGCAGGGAGCGCGCTCGCACAAACTTTGTGCCTGCGGGTGCGCCTGGGTCGGCTCGCCTGGCTCCGAGAGTGGCCGGCGCCGGGCTGCGAGGGCCGGCGGCGGCCGAAGGATGCGCCGCGCCCCGCCGAGCCGGTCCCGCCGCTCCAGGTGAGACGGCTCCAGGAGCGCAGCGCGCCGCGGCCATGGGCACCCTGGGCAAGGCGAGAGAGGCTCCGCGGTGAGTAGCTGTGGCTCCTCGGGGGAGCTCGGCATCTTTAGTGGGGAGGGATAGCTGAACAGTGTCCCCTGCGGTCCTCTCCAAGTGGGTAAGGAGCGGGATCGGAGGACCAGGCGACTCGTTCCGAGGAGAATCGCTTCCCGGGGTGGACCATAGAGGTAGACCCGGGAGCCAGGTCAAGACTGACGTCGGGGGAGAATAGGCGTGAGGCAGACACCCCCGGAGCCCAGCACTTTGGGCCAGGAGGGAAGACAGAGTCGGGGCCGCTGGGGTGGCGAGGCCACAGGTCGCCTGGCCAGATCTGGAGTGGTCTGGGCCCAAGCCTCCACCTACCCAGCGCTCCACAACAGTGGGCCTTTCTGGACGCTCTTCGGCAGGTCACCCCCGGGAACTCCCACTCGCATACTTTCTGAGCCCCTGGCACCTGCTGAGGGCGCAGGGAGCAGGAAGCGCCACCTGGTGGTCTCTCCGGGCCTTTCTGGAGTGACCCGCAGAAATGGCTGCAAACGGAGGTGGCAGGGCTTGGCTGCCCTTGAGAAAAAAAAAAAAAAAAAAGTTTCCAAATCAGAGGTCTGCGAGCCTGCGCTCCTACGCCCATACTCTAGAGAGATGTTTGGGAGAGTCTTGGGATGACAGAAAGTGAAGAAAGAGTGGCTATGAACAGTCCTGCTCCTGGAAGCGATAAGGGCCTTAGGTGGTCAAGGAATTTGACATTTGCCCTCAAAGCACAAGAAACCCTCAACTGCCTGGACACCGCTTCGCCTTGGTTGGGGCCGATCGGGTTGTGCCCTTCACAATGCCCTTCATGTGGACGCAGATGTGAGCGCACCACGACCGACCTATGTTTGTCGTTATGTCCATTCTAATTCCCTGCCGGGCCGTGCATCCGAATGTCCTCCACCTTCCTTTGCTCTACCCTGCAGTGGATCTGTCCATCAAATTAACTGTATTGTGGGCAGCGTGAGGCAGGACTGGAAGGCGCACTTGGCAGAAGCGGCCAGCGAAAGCCACCTTTCCAACTCTGAGCAGATCACCGATGTCGCCACTCTCCCCTGTTCCTCCTTTGTCCTGAGGATATCTGTGCCTGGAGACCAAGTCCCCCAAACCAGTTCAAACTTCCTTCAGCAGGCTTTGGGAGTGTGTTGGGGGAGGGAAAGCTAACCACTGTAGAACTGAGAAAACATCTTCAAGTTAATGTGTTTCTTTCAAGATTTTGTTGTTGGTTTGTTTTATTTAATTCTCAAATTAAACTAGAAACGTGTGGCTACTGCCCTTTAAAATATGCCTTTGTAGAGTTAACAGCTGTGCCTTCTGTGGATGGATAAAATGCTCTCAAAACTTCCTATGATAAAGCCCTGTATTAAATCAGCGGATCTCAACCTGTGGGTCCTGAACCTCCTGGAGTCACGTATCAGATATCCTGCATGTCATATGTTTACATTACGACTCACAACAGTAACAAAATTGCAGTTATGAAGTATTAACAAAATAATTTTAGGGTTGGAGGTCATCACAACACGAGAAACTGTATTAAAGGGTGGCAACATTCGGAAGGTTGAGAACACTGGTATAAATCCTTGTCTATAACCATTCCACTAGGAGGTGGGGAGAGAGGAAAGATGGAAAGGGGCAGGTAGTTCAGGGGGTGTAGTTCAGTGAAGAGGCTTGCCTGGCATGTGACAAGCCTGGATGTGGTCCCTAGCATTTTTTAAGAAAGAAAACAATTTAAGATATTTCTTTTATTTCCTTTCGTTGCATCCTAGTGGGGTGGTAGGGTTGTTTTTTAACCAGGTGGGATGAGGCATGCTTGCAGTTCCAGCACCAAAAGGCTGACTGAAGGTAGAGAGTTCTAGGCCACCCTAGACCGCATAGACTCTGTTTCAAAAAACAGTTTTTTAAATACTTTTTTTAAAAAAGAAAGAGCGGGGGGACACGATCTGAGAGTTTTCCAGGGCAAGCAGTCAAGAGACTGGGCAGAAGGAGAGTTTGCAGCCCACAGGGCGCCCTCGGCTTTTAACACTTTCTCTCCTGTTTCTTCATGCCTGAATCTCTCAGCACTGGACCAGGTTTGGATAGTTGTGACAGTTTGTAGGAAGGGAAGGAAGCCTAGCTAGGAAGTGTGGCATGGTGCCAAAAAAGCTGGCTGCTGGCCTTCTCTGTACTTGAGGCCAAACATACCTCTCTCGTTTATCTGTGGATGTTTGGAGAAGGACTGTGTAGAGACTGGGCAGCTCTCAGGTGCTAAGGACCATTCCAGGGACCTGCTGAGCAAGTAAGCACTGAGATGCCGCCTTTTCATTATCAGCCATCTTTCTGAAGGAGCTGGCTTTTGTTGTACATTGAATAAACCCTTTCAGTCTCTTGACAATCTACTCACCAATTCCAGTGTGGTTATAAACATATAGCCCCCACCCCAAATGCCAGTTAGATGAATAGAGCCAGGGAGACTCCAGGTATTAGTCCCCTGAGATAGTCCACATGCACAGCCTCAGAATGTTTAGGACTCAGTTTCCACATCAAATGGTAGCATCTTTCTGGGCTGTAGCTTCAGACACAATGCAGATCCCAGCACAGTGTGGTTGAAAATGGAAACTCACTTTGTGAGAGCTGTTACTGTTTTTAGATTATCATTTTGTTCTTACACACTGATCTGACTCTTGGGGCCTGAATAAAAATCAGTGATGGCCAAGAGTTCGATGGAGTTCTGCAGCCCCAACCTGATCCTTTTTGGAAATTGGTGGCTTGGACTAGCAAGTTCCCCGGTAACCAGAGTGACTAAGCTTCATTGGTCCCACCTCAGTTTGGAACAGAGCCCCATGTACACCACAGACTGATGTTCTGAAGTTAGAACAGAACTGGTAGGACCAGGGTGTTCCCCTGGAGTCTGGCTGTATGGTGTGGCCCATGTTCAGAGTACTGTCTTTATGCAAGCTGATTTCTCCAAACCCAGGTGTGCCCAGGGTGGTGTTTTGTTGGTTAGTTTGTTTGATGTTTGTTTTTATAAGTGTATGGTTGGCCCCTTCTGGGTGAAGCTTTTACCTTGTCAGGGCACATCTTCCACACAGTCCCTGGAAAGTGCTTTTCCTTCTTCAGAGAACAATATGCTTCTTGCCCTCTGCACTCTTTGGACACTGGCCTAGAAGTTATGTGGTTACACTCACTGACTTGTTTAGGTTCTCCTACTAGAGCTGTGTGTATGAAGGAACTCCTGATGCTTTTATACAAGAATAACTAACATGCACTGGACATGTGGTATAATTTACAGAGTAATTACAAAGTCTATCTCACTGTGGTCTCCCCTGACCTACTGCAGTGTCCTACTCATGGAATAAGTACTTGGCTAATGGATGCCGGTTTATGCTTCTAATATGTGTTATGGTTCTAGAGCGTTTTTTCACTTTCCTTCTTTGACAGCACACTATAACTTAGCCAAAGGTGCAACAGGAAAAGGAGAACTAAGTCCATGCCCCAAAAGTGATCAGCAACAACACCTTTCATTATTGAACCTGCAAAGATTATAGATGTGGGTCTCTGTGTGTTTTTTAACAGAGAGAAATAAAACATACTACATGAGACACTTTGCAGAGTGGCTTGTCATGCCCACTAAAGCTAAGCAAAAGCACCAGACTCCTAAGCCATTTCCAGGCGCAAACAGCTATTTTACACTCAGTTCTAGAGCAGGCAGTTCAGCTCAGAGTCAACCCCTCCACCCTTCTCTTCGTTAAGGACCCAAGCTAAGACCTGATAGAATGTTTACTGGTCTGAATGATTCATAGTGATTTCTTGTGTTATCAAAAATGAAACTGTTCATTAAAACCAACCAAGACTTGTAAGAGAAGCAGAGATGGCTGAGAAATCTAAATGCCACCACTATAATAACCCCCACTTTCTCCCCACCCTGGAGTCTTTGAGTTCTCCTGCAAGGCTCTTAAAGGTGTTTCAGAGGCCCCCTGCCCTTCAGCATCTTAGGCACTGATCAAATGAATGAAACTAGCTGAAAATGAGGCCAACTGAACCAGTCCTTCAGACCCCAAGGCAGTAGCCTAGCAGCTAGAAGCTAAGGGCTGCCAGGGTACAGTTTTCCCTCTGCCTCTCCCCTTCTGAAAGAGAGACGGCAGCATGGAGTAGTCCTTCCACCAGTGGGGAGAAAGCTGTTGCTGCCCTGGAATCTCACCTTGTCATTTGCTGGCGAGATGTCTCTTTAACAGCCAACCAGTCCGTTCAGTGCTTCTGCCTGACAAGTGGAAGGGGTGTGCCTTCTACCAGCCCGGCTTCAGGGACTCATTGCCCTGGCTCCTCTTCCCTCTGTCTTCAGAGCCTAGAGCTGCCAGCGAGACCCCCAGCTGCTCCGTCTATCCTAACCTGGACCTCTCTTTCCTGGCAGGAAACCTCCCCATGGCTCTAGAGCTGGCCCTAAAGCAAGACTAGAGGCCAAATCAGTCAACGGCCCTCTCCCTGCCCAGCCTAGCTTGGCCCAGATCACCCAGTTCCGAATGATGGTGTCCCTGGGACATTTGTCCAAAGGAGCCAGCCTGGATGATCTGATCGACAGCTGCATTCAATCTTTTGGTGAGTTGGCTAACTGCCCACATACATAGAAATTGCTGTGTTATTTCTTTCTTTTCCTTAAAAAGTGTCTTATACAAGAGCAACCTAGATTGTATTTTGGCTTTAAAAATAGCTTTTGAGCCTTTGAAATGTTGGAGACAGTCTGCACTGCTATGGCACATGACTATGTGGGTGGAAGAGGTCGTGATGAGAGGTGCAATCTGAAGTGAGAAAAGTTACCACCGAGGGGAGTTGGTATTTTCTTTGCATGGAGGTTTGTCTCGTGGTGGGAGATATCCGAAAATGATATTGGCCTCTAGGGCTGTCTTCCTTCTCGGGGTAGAAAAAATAAGTCTGTCTCACACCGTCAAACAGAATTTGAAAACATTCAGGTCATTTGGACAAATAAGGTCTCAATAATTCCCCCTTGCAGTATGGAATTGTGCTTGTGTTTGTGACGGAAAGATAAGAGTTCATGGGTTGCAAGGTCAGGTGTGGGGGAGGGTCAAGGAGCTAGGAACTGAGCATGTGGGCACATAGGCCAACCATGCATGTTCCAGGTGCTGCCCTCTGTCAATACATGCAGAGCTATACCGCCAGCAAGCAATGCCCTGAAAAGATTTATTTTTAATTAAGCATTTTCTTTTGCTGATGATTTGAAAGTACTAGGTATTGAGTTTGCTTCAAAACGAGCAGAATTAAAATTGATGGATTTCAGTGAAATCTATTAATTCAAAGATTTTCAGTATCCTTTTCCCCTGTCTCCCTTTCTATGTTTCTGCATCTCCTGCTGGGAAGCAGATGAGTTTGTGGGGCTCAGCTCTGAAGCATCAGCCCACCCCAGCCGGAGCCTCCTGGAGAGTAGAGGGGAGGTGTGCTCAGCTCTCAGAAGTGGGGACTGTTAGTATTTAGGGCTTGTTCGGACCTTATTTATAGACTTGGGAAAGACTTGGCACTTTGAGGAGATTCATTGCGTGCAACTGTCTCAATTTTGGTTTAAAACGGTGCTTCTTCAACATTCTTGCACACACAGTCATGTGGAGGTTTGGTTTTTTTTTTTTTTTTTTTTTTTTAGTAATGCAGATGGCTGGGTCCCACCCCCAGAGTTTCTGCTTGAGTAGGTCTGGCTAGGGTGGGGTCCAATAATTTGCATTCTAACAAGGTCCCAGGTGAGGCTGAGGCAGCTGCTTCCAGAACCCCACTTTGAGAATCACTACTTTAAATTAGTTTGCTATAGATGTCTTGCCTTTGGAAAGAGGGAGGGGATTCGATGTGTGGCTCGGTGGTAGAGTGCTTACTTAACACACAGGGGCTTGAGGGCAACCTGTCTATCCCTGAAAAAGAAAAAGCCGTTTGTTCTGTTCCTTGGTTTACCCTTCCCCAAAAGATTGATTTGAGACGGGTATTCTACCACTAAGCTACGTCTTCAGCCCCAGATTGAATAACTTGGAGTTTCAAAAATCGTCTTAGAAAATACGTACATTCAGGGAAACAGCTAGAAGCTGGTGGCAACCAGTGGGAACAGGGTGGTGGCTAGTGCTGTTAGATACGCTGTCCTTCTCTTTGGCTGCTAGTTGTATTTCCTAGACCTTCACAGGACATAGCATTGCTACTGCGTGAACGAGGATCTTTATTCTTTGCTTCACTACTGAGTACACTGCGACCGTAGATGTATTTATATTATCTTCGTTCTTTTTCTGCCAATCATCCAACTACCTGATGAGTTCAAGACTGTTTTCTTAGCTTTCAAATAATGGTGGCTTCAACCTCAAAAATATATGGTCAATTCCGGAGTCCTTTTCAAAAATAACCCATCCTAGCCCACTCCCCATGACCAGTCAGTCCTACAAAGGCAGCGGTACATTGTTTTCTGGAAGACGTTAATGTGAAAACTTGAGTCTTAAAATGCAACGGCTGTGTAGGCCCCACTGAGGCTAAATGTCCTTTAGGTCATTACCAAGAAGCATGTATTAAGTCCCTAATTATACCTGGGTGAGACCCAAGAAAAATGACAGTGACCAAGTGCCTGCTTCATCAGCACTTATAAAGCACCTGTGAAATAGCCTGTTCAGGAATACACACACACACACACACACACACACACACATACATATACACACACACTCACACATACACACACACATACATACACACTCACACATACACACACATACACACACTCACACATACACACACTCACACATACACACACATACACACACACACATACACATATACACACACTCACACATACACACACTCACACATACACACACACTCACACTCACACACATACACACACATATACACACTCACACATACACACACTCACACATACACACACACACACATACACGCGCACACACACTAATAAATGAAGGTGTTCAGGAACAAGTTCCTTCTGCTATGTAGAGTTTGAGCAAGGGCACTTACTGGGAAAGACCAGACACCACCTCACAGCCCCTGGAACATGGGAATGCTGTGGACAAAAATCTCAGAGTTTATGACAGAAATGTCATAATCATGTGTTGCAGAATCGCCCATCCCAGAATTTACATAAAAGACAAAACAGCAAAAGCCAATGTGTGTTGGAGACAATTAGAGAGGATGCCTTTGTGAGTCTGCCTTCTCTTGGTTATCAGCTGACCTCTCTACTGTGAGGAGGAGCTTCACACTGACCTTTCTTTACTTTCCCTACCTTCTCCCCTCGTCTTCACGCAGCCTGGGATGTGTTTCACTCAGGCTGTGTACTGTTGTCCAGCACAGCAGCCCCTAAACACATGAGGCTATTGTCGTATATATTTTAAGTAGTTACAAGGAAATCAAGTGTAAACTTTAGTTCGGATGCCTCAATTGCCAGTCTTCAAGTGCCTGATGGCCTCAGGTGGCGACTACTGCTAGACAGACAATGCCCATGGTCACAGGAAGTGTGACTGCCAGCGCTGGTGAGGGAAGATAACTGACGTCCAGGGAGAAGCAGCAGGTAGATGTTTCTGAAAACTGAGGTTCCATTCATTTCTCAAGTGCACCGAAGGGATAATCTAAATGTTATTTAAAACCTCCTGGGTATTGAGAAGTGCATCCTGAAAGCTGTCTCCTGAGCATTACTAAGTAGCCATTGTCTACCCCTTCCTGCCACTGTTCTCAGAGGAAGGCTGGATTACAATGTTTTAAGGATACACATGCAAATGAGGGCACTGTGGAAGGCCCCCAACAACCCTCCCAGAGGTTACAGATCTGTGACTAGAAAACACCACCCCTCCAGTCGGTTCATTTGCCTTAACCCTGCCCGGGCCCATCCCACCTTCTGTTTTCATCAGACCCCACATGTGACTGCTAGTTAACCCATTCTGACACTGAGTGTAATGAGGTGGATGATCACAGCCAGGAACATGTAATATGTATGAGGTGTGTGGATCACACCAGCCGTTGCAGAGCTTAAAGGCCTATGAGATCACTTAAGCTTTTCATTCTTTTTCACTTGGCAAGAGGGCTACCAGCATTGGGGCCAAGTAGAAAAAAAATCAAATATCCCAATTTACAAAGTTCTTCCATGTCTCCTTTCTGTGAAAGACAACTTCTGATAGCATCATAGAGCAATTGCACACGTGCCCTGGCAAGCACCCTAGCAAGCTGCTCCCGCGTCCAGAGTGGGCTGTCAGGGCCAAGGACAGTGCATCCCAGTAGCTTATATTTGTGGGGTGTTATTTTTTTTCTTAGTGTTCCATATGTATTGATTTTTCTTTTATAGTCAAAACAAGCCTGAAATAGGTCAGGTATTATTATCTCCATGGGATGAACAAGAAAAAAGTGGGGCAGCTGAGAACTGAAACAACACACCTTGTACCCACATCTAAATAGAAAACACGCTGCCCTTTTTCTTCTGCCTCTGCCTGCAGCAGCCCTGTGTCCCCTGAGCTGGGGCGGGTGTGGCTCTCTCCCCGAGACAGGCCTCAGATTCTCAGAAGAGTCTTCCTTCGTGCTGCACGGAGTAACCCTGCAGCCAGTGTTTGCCAGACCTCCCCAGTCAGAAACCAAATTCCATTCAGTGCAAGAAATAGTCACAGACTCCACCCCTATACCGTCAGATGTCTGAAGGAAATTAATTGTCAAGTCAAATTTATATTCTTAAATTACCACGTACATGCATTGTACTAATGTTTCCCAATCCAGGAAGACCTTATGACTAGTAAGTATAGTTTCTGTACTATGAGCTAGTTGGTATTAAGCACTTTGTAGACCTTAATGCATTATGGGTATAACTATGCCTGTCTTTAAAATTGAAGCTGAGGGAAGGCAATCAGGTGCTTGTTAGAACCACAGTCCCATCCACAGCGTGGGGAAGGTCAGCTATTTCTCAACTCTCTGTAGCTTCAACTCTGTCTGCCAAAGCAAGGTGTAGAGGAGACAGACAGGCACCATACCACACCACACAACACATCACCACACAGATGGGTACTTAGAACTGGCAACCACAAGCACGAAGCTGTGTATATAAAGTCACGTATATGAAGCCTTTGCTACTGCTGATAACAGGCCCTTCAGCTGTCTCTGAAGCCTCCCCAGGAGTACTCCCCAGATCTACAAGGTTTCTTATAGGAAAAAAAAAAGCTAATCACAGGGTCACCCTATCCTAAACAGCTGGGGTTGACAGACGTGCCCAGCATGGCTCTTCCTCGTCCTCTGGAGAGAATTGGCATTCTTTGGTCGGCATGCCGCTAATGCTGTGTCTCTGCTGGGCTGGTGTCACCCAGTGCCCCCTAGGATGTCTGCCCTCTCATGAGGGTGTGTTCTGGTGACTCTTGGGCCTGAGGAAGGAAAGTGTTGAATTCTCGCCACCCTGAACTTTCTTGTGTAGCATCACCTCCAGGAGCCCTCCCTGTGTGCTGGGCCACAATCAGTCTTCAAAACAGTGATGAATAGGAGCCTCAGTTTCTCAGGAATCCTGGGTACTTTTCCTCAGTAGAAGGGCCCAGAGAAAGGAATCTTCCTGCTGACTGGAAGACAGAGGATACGAAGAGACTGAGCGCTTACGGATCATGGGCTCAGTGGGGAGTGAGCCTTTACCTGAATTGACCCCAGTGGGCTTCCCCACATCACTGTAGGTTATTAATTTGCTCTCTGAGCTGATAGGGAACTGGAATTCAGGAGAGGGAAAGGGCACATGGGATGTGGTCCAGCTCAGTACCGGGCCAGCTGCTGACAGCAAAGCTCTGATCTGCTCTCCGAGGCTTGTGTTCTCTCTGCCGGATTAGAGTCTCATCGAGAGGACTATGTCAGATTCAGGTTCCTGACGTGCAAGCCCAGAGGTTTTTGTCTGCCCAGGACTCACTATGACGTTTGAGCAAAGTCCCTCATAGGCTAATATTGAGTACCACTGCCTTGTAGCCCACAGGCTTCTTGGACATCCCAGGACATGTTCTCAGGCTTTCTAAGAAACCATGAAAAACAAACATCTCTGAGAAGCAATGGAACAAATAGGTTTTTCAATTTACAAACTGGTAAAGCCCTCAGGGAAGCCAGCCTCGTGGGAGCATGAAAGCAATCCAGCCAGGCTTAATTAGGGATACGCTCCGCCTGGGAGCAGCTCGGAATCCTAGTACCACCACTGTGTGATTTCCCTGAACGTCTCTATCCTCGACTGCAGCAAGCTATCTACAGAATTTACAGCCTGTCCATCTTACACTCGGGGAAATAAACAGAAAGCAGATGTCTGTGGTGCCCACAGCCTTATTCCTTGCTCTCAGAGACAGTTTTCTCAGGCTTACATTTGCAGCTTTTATGATCTTGTGCTGCAATAAGGTCTCCACCCTCATCTCCATGCAGCCTCCAGGATTCAGAGGTCTTCAAGGAGTAGCTGAGCTGGGAGGAACTGGAGAAATGCTTTTTCCTAAACTACCATCCAAACAAACCAGTTTGCCAATAGATTTTTCTGAGGCTTTCATTGGGAAATAATATGAATCCAAAAGCGGCCTGCCCTGTTGACACTGACTAAACTTCTGAGAGCCCTGGAGAAGGGCACGTCAGAGGCAAACTCACTCCCTGGCCTTCCGGTTGCTGCCTCACGCCTGCAGGACTTTGCAGAGCCCTGGTACTAGACTTTAGGATACAACCAAGTCAGGCTTCCTACCCTGGGGGACTTTGAAGGAAAAACCAGAGAAATAGTAAGACAGTGTAGGTAGGATCACCTTCAATGCCACCCCAGTCTTGAAGTTGTGGATAAGGGGGCACCTTTTTAGGCCTATTGGGTCTTAAAAAGCAAATAGCCAACCATGAACATGAGAATCACAGAAATGGGTGGGGATAAGGATAACTTGCTGAAGATGTAGAGGAGAGATGGGCCCAAACTTGTTTTCTTTTTTATGGATATGAAAGTGTGTGTAGAAGGGTAGATAGTAGCCTTTATCTGCTAATAGCAGTATGTTACATGATTATTGAGCTCACAAGATCACAATTGTTCTATTTTCTATAATTTGGCAAGCCAGTTGTTAAGCATAGCCACCATTAAAGATTAAGTTTTGTCCCTGTGTGATGAGTAAGTTCATAAACGACAAGCATTCCAAATGATCACTTTCTACTATGTGGTCATGTTTACTATCCCGTGTGCTTCTGAGGGTGCATCCATCATGTCTGTATGGGGAAATGCTGGAGAGGCTTTAGCGGCAGAGCAGAGCCTCCACAGCTCCATCTGCAGCAAGGCGGGGCTGGAGCTCAGCTTGGCTTGGCTGGTGTATTCACACCTTGGGAAGAGCAACACTACCTCCAGTGCATCCTCCTCAGACCCAGCCCTGCGGAGCCCATGGTTAAACTCCTACAGCATGCCACTGTCTACAGTACTGGACCAAGGGTGCTAAGAGACAGACGTTTAGGGGGAAGGGACCCTCAAACTTAACAATCTTGGACTTTATCACACAGTTAGGAATAAGGCTACCATGGTGTTTGCCTCTTTCATACCTTAAGAAACAAACTTTCCATTTGGTCAAGATGAGATATGCTAAAGAGGTGAAGAAATCAAACATCAGCCCCGCTGGGGTTTTCTTAAAGAATTGTGGAACAAAGACTAAATCCAAGAGCTCGTCATTTGGAACTGAACAGACTACTTATATGTAGGGGTTTTTTTTGTTGTTTTTTTTTTTGTTTTTTATCTTAACTCACCTCTAAACACTCTCCAGGATTAAACCTCTCCTTCTTTTCTCAATTTCCTGCACTTTTGCCCTTCACATGTTATGTGCCCGCTCTCCACCCTGTTGCTCATCGGCCTTTGTTCCACTGCGTGCTGGCCACATCACTGGTGTGTACACATAGGCTTTGGCTGAGTGTTTTGTTTGTTTGTTTTTGTTATTGTTGTTGTTCATTTTTAATGAGTTTGTGTGTAGTTGTGCTCCTGATCATGAAAGGTCCCTTCAGGCTCCTTGCCTCTTTGTTGCTTCTGTCCAATGCTCTCTATCGCTAGAGGTTTGAGCCTGTTAACTCCTGCGATAGCATTTGCTGATGGATGGACTTCCCCTCATTTTCATCTCTCCGTTAATTTTACTATTACAATATGGATAAGTTGTGTTCTTATGTATGTGTCTTAGATTTTTAATCCTGTATTAATTCTAAACTTAAAATCTGTATTCCAACCACTTGGGGGAATATGTTCTTGTCATTTTAAACCAAAAGCAAAATCATATTAATACATTCAGTGTATAATATGTATCATATACTCTTGGGAATGATCAGAGTTTGCAAGTTATTGATGGAGGAGAGAAAGCCCTTGGCTCTATTTCTGACTTAAAGCCAGTCTGGTTTTGGCTGCAAACCAAAACACTGTGCACAGGTCATTTTGTCACTCAGATCCCTGGATTCCCTGATACTGTCAAAGAACATCAAAATCAGTTTGGGAACCAAACAATGTCTGGAAGAAGAAATATGTGATCTCAGATGTGAAATTGACTGTGAACTTGAGGGAAATCCTTCAGAATGGAAATATGAGGTGCTTTTATATATTAAATGTTTTATATATAAAGTGCTTTTAACTGCTTGCAGGACCAACCAATAGCCTTAGAAGACTCAAAAACTCAACTACGTTTAAATCCTATTTTTCTAAATTATTAGTATAGACTGAGACTATGTTGCTCTTAAATAGGCCTTTTTGTGATGAGATACACAAACATTAACACACACTTACCTAGTCTTTCTAAATGTTCAAAGTATTATTTCACTAATAACTGGCTTTTGAAGAATTATTGTGAACAGTACAATGTTTATGTTAATATTTCATATATTTATTTAATTTTAATTCCTATGTTCTTATACCTACAGAGATTTAAAATTCAGAACTCATATTTTAAAAATTTAATAGCTTTAAAAAACCATTTGCTTCATTCTGGGAAACCAGAAATATAGAATAACAAAAGGAAAAAATTACAATCACATATCCCACCCTCACAAACAATATTAACCTATAAACATTCTCAGGTGTGTCTTGGCCTTCTAAATTGATTCCTCTGGACATTCACAGATACTGTGAACCTATTCCGTGTTTAATGATAAATTATCCATACCTCTGTGTGTTCAAAATTTACATCTTAACCAATTATGATCCTGTGATCAATATTAGTAGTTCCTAAGAGACATGCTAGCATACAAGGTTGCTATTCTATCCTAAAATTGATATTAAAAAATTCTGGTATAATTCCATCAAATACGAGACATAATGTTGAGAGTTGCTTGGCAACTAAAATGATGCTGGTGAAGAATTAAAGGCATTTCCAGGAAAGAAGAGTACTTATTTTTCCAATGCTAAATGCTAATTATAATAACCCAGGGTTGATTACCGATAGAATAAATGAAGGGGGGGAATACTTCTACTAACTGAACATGGGAGATGTGAGCTCTTTTTTGTTATGTGTGGTGAAAGTGAGTTAAAGGTTTGCTGTCCAAAACAAAGAATAAAACCTGTTGCCTTCATTATAACTTCCTTAAGGAGCTGAGCTGCTGGTGGGATTTATGGCAGAGCCTAGAAGTGGCGTAAATCTGCCCTGTCAGTCTCCTGTAGTGAGGTCCACTGGGTGGTGGGCAACAGCTGCAAAGGCTGTTGTTTACTTTGGTTTTACTCCAGAACAGGTCTAGGTCCCTGGGAAGATCACAAGGATCTTGCTAGAGGCCTATATTGTTTGGCAGAAATGGCTGTCAGGATGGAGCCTGACCTGGGGGCACATCAACGATTGATTGAAACGGACAAAAGAATGTAGTGACTACAGGAGGAAGATGCAGCCCAGACTGCTAGTTTTATACTGAAGGAGTGCAGGGCATCATGGGAGTAGTACCGCCGTTGAGAATGAAGTCATGTGAAGATTCAGAAATGGGATAGCCTTAAGGGCAGAAAGTGAGAATTCCCAAGGGGAAGAGCAGAGAGTTATTCTGTCTCCTCTCAGGGATCTGTCTAGCCACAGTCTAGGACTTGTTTGTATAAATTGTTGAACAGCCCCATTTTGATGAGGAACTGAAGCAAACCAGGAAGCGGTGTCCCCCTGCTTATCCTGTGTGTGTGTGTGTGTGTGTGTGTGTGTGTGTGTGTGTGTATGTGTGTGTGTATGTATGTGTATGTGTGTGTATGTGTGCATATGTGTGTGTATATGTGTGTATGTGTGTATGTGTGTGTGTATGTGTGTGTATGTGTGTGTATGTGTGTGTGTGTGTGTGTGTGTGTGTGTGTGTGTGTGTGTAAACTTGTTAGCATGTAGTCACACCCTACAGAGGACCCTTAAATCCACTGTGGGCTAATTCTACATTCACTCACTTCATGCATGATCTTAGGGACTTTTTCATACTCCCTGTCCTTCTTTCTCACCTTGGATTCCCACTTTACTTCATCCAAGCCTGCCTCGCCATTTATCTCCAGTCCTGGGTAACTCAGGCTACACAATAAAGCATTCAGCATCTAATATATTGCTTTCCCGAGGTCAGCCACAGGAACCACACTGCTGGTCCCCATCTGTCTTCAGTTCCTGCTAAGGAGGTGTGCTGTCTCTGGGGTAACTTGTGATTTGGCTCTGCTCTACAAGTGGACTCCTCTCACTTGTTCTTCCTGTAGACTCCTCACTGTCTCTCTGCCCAGTGGCTTAGAGTCCCATTACCTTGTCATCAACCACCAGTGTCAACCTGAGATGGACATAGTGTCACAGGGGAAAACATGGAGAAAGAGACTCTAGATTAAAAGAGATCGATCTGATGTATGTCTGTGTATGTATGCAGATAGGCTCACGCTATACAGTTAGGTATATTTGTATAATTACATATATTGAAATTGGGATACTTAGTTTGATATTAAAAAATCACAACTGTTTTGTTCAAGTATTTTTAGTCTTTTATTTTTTTTTACTAACATTAACTGTTATACAGTAATGGGGTTAATATATTTCCATACATACATACATACATACATACATACATACATATATTATACACTGATCAAATCCATCCTCCTTTTACTCACTTCCACATCCACCCTTACAACCTCTATTTATCATTATTCTGCATTTAGCATGAGAAGTAAAAGGGGAGTGGTGTGTAGTGGTGCCCACCTTTGGCCTCAGCACCTGGGAAGCAGAGACAGGCAGACATCTCTGAGTGCAGGCCAGCCTGATCTACACAGGGAGTCCAGGCAGGGCTCCGGAGTGAGACCCTATCTCAAAAAAAGAAAAAAAAAAAGAAAGAAAGAAAGAAAGAAAAGAAAAAGAAGGGGCACTATTTGGAAAGAGGAAAGATGGAAGGAAGGATGGGGACATGAAAAGGAAATTTAAGGATGAATATGATCATAGTGTGTTATATACATGTTGTATATGTTATAGCATTGAAATTTCAAAAGGAAACCTATTATATTGCACAATTAGTGAATATTAATCATTTTAGCATAAAGAGGAGAGAGGAATATAATATATCTATGTCCTGTACTAGGCATAGTACATGAGTACTATAGTACATAGTACATGGCATCCCATGTCAAACCAGCTTGTTTTCCTGTCCACACTCAAATGATAAATTCCTGGGTGTTCAAAAAGAAATGAAATCAGAAACTTTAATATTCAGTTTTCCCATTAGAAGCTCTATTTTCTCTCTTTTTTTTTTTAAAGTAAGAAAATGCAGTATTTCCCCCCCACACACACACACACACAGTCTGGGTGATAGAAATGCCAGTGCCCTGGGCACAGCAAGCTCTCCGCAAGGCAGAGAACAGATCGCAGCAGGATGCCATTAGAGGCCACATGGTTCTGTGGGTTTAGGACGCTAATCCTGACTCTGCTATTTACCAAACATTGCCTTCCACAAACTGTTTTACTGTACTTGTTCTCATCTGCAAAATGCTTAAAAGTGATGAAAAGTTTTAAAGGTTGTTTTAGGTGAGATGAAAATCAGTTTGCCTTGGTTTGAGCTGTCCCAGAAGCAGATCCTGAGACAAGGAATTGAGCACAGGTAGTGTGCTTTGGAAGGTGGGCCTGGGAAAAGCTGGTGCCAACAGAGAAGGCTGCCCAGCTCACTGCCTTATCACATGGGCGTCTACTCTGGAGGCCAAGGTAGAAGATGCAGAACAATCCCGAACCCAAGAGAAATGTATTATGCCCCACATTCCCCAGGCGATGGTTATGGGCTGCTTCGAGGGGATGTTCAACTTCCAGTGTATCCCTCCAGTCTTGCACATGGGTGAGGGTGGAGAAGAGCCAGAGAAAATTGTCAGGTGGAAGCCAACTTCAGTAAATGCACACAGTGATGGGTTGGTGGGTACACAGTTGTAGACTCTGTTACAAAGTCAAAAGGTTGATGCCCAGTATGTGTTAGTGGGCAGGTACAGAATGTGTACAAACCCAGATGAACTCAGAGCTGATGAGTAGTCGTGCTTAACGTAGATATGATAGCCATGCCTGTGCGCAGACTTAGCTCTGGATGCGTCATCAGACTGTCACAACATGTGAGATGCAGGGCCGGTCATTAAGTTTTGTCTCAGAAAGTTAAAAGACCCTGAAAGTCCCAATTGTCTCCTGAGGTCCAGTCCCAGTGTTGAACTATAGTAATTTTGTGTTTGTTTGTTTTTTTAAGGTATTGTGTTTAAAGAAAAAAAAGATACTGGATATTGCCATAGTGAACCCCCTAGCCTAGTATGTATAGACCCAGGAGGTCATTTTGTCATTTAAATTTGACATAAAGTTGAGCTATATTTATGTGCTGCAAAAGTTTCTCAATTTTCAAAATATTATGAAAATGTTATGACTTCCTTATGGAAGCTATTAGAGGTGAGAGGATGTTCCATATACCTGCAGCCCAGGGAGGGACAGGATGCCTGCAGGCCCTGGGAGCCTCGAAAGCAGGGCCTGAGGCGTCCTAGGAGATTAGCATCTCCTTCCCACATACACTTTCACATCAGCCCTCTCTCCTCACTGAATACTTCTCTCTGTGGATGGGAATCACGGTATTATCATGTGTCTTGGACCCTCGGAGATTTCATGGTTTTTCGTCCTATGTTCAACTTAACAAAAGCCTGAGAATTTTGACTGGTTCAGATTGGATCTGGTGGCAACTGCTGGAACCAGTCACCTGTGGTCACGGGGGTGGAGTCACTTGGGGAGGCAGCATTTTGTTTCCCAAGGGAAGGTGGGTGTGTTGCAGCAACAAGACATCTAGTACTGTCAAGCATGTGCGTGTCTTGATGATGTGATGTTGTATAGGCGTGCAAGGGCTTCTGGTATCACATAAAGAGTAAGTGTGTTTACCAGTAAATGGACCAAGAATTGGGACCTCCCGTTTACAAAAGTATAGACATCAAAATAGGAATCCAGTTCAGAATGTTGAATACTGGATTAAAGCAACTGTTTTCATGTATTAGAAAACAGTCCAGAATGGAGACTGAGAATTCAATGAAACACGGGAGATGAATTCTCAAGTCACCTTGGCCAGCTGTCTGGAACCACTTAAACCATAGAACAAGGTCTGGAGCCCAGTGAAAGAGGACATGTTCGGGACTTCTACAGATGGTAGGGATTTGTGAAGCGATGTAGAAGAGAGAGGGGGTCTCCCTGAGTCTTCACCAAATACTGAGCTGTTCTGACTATCATTCCAAGGCACTGAATAGTTACTGCAGCTGTGGGAGTCAAGGGGGCCTAATAGTCAGAGAATATCTGCAGTTCTGACCTAAGAGTGGAGAGACAGCACTTGGGGCACACAAAGGGGACATAAAGAGTTAGATTGGGGTATTCTTCACTCACTCTCACAAAACCTAAGTCCAAGCCTTGACAAGATCAGTCTTAGGCTTCAGTAAACTGAATGCCACCATAAAGGAGCCCAGATTCTCAGTATTGTGGCCACACTGTTAGGCACATAACAAAAAATTATAAGACAATCTATAGAATAGAGCCAGATATGGTGGCTCACAATTATAGTTCTAGAACTGGAGAGGCTGAGGCAGAAGGATTGCCATAAGTTGGAGGCAGCCTGGGGTACACAGAAAGTTCTAGGTCAACCTAGAATACAGAAGGAAACAGATAGACAGACACAAAGAAGGGGGTATGGAGGGAGGGAGAAAGACCCTGGTTTTTTAAATTAAAATGAATAAATAAAGCAGGAAAACGTGACTCATAACCATAAGAGTAAGAGGTCACTAAAAGTGAACTCAGAGATGCAGAGATGATGCAGTGTTGGAATTAGCAGACAGAGAATTTTAAACAGCTCTTAAAAATATGTTGGAGAATTCAAAGTAAGATGAACAGATGGGGAACTTCAACAGAGAGAAACAAAGGGAGCCAAGTGAAAATTCTAGAACTGAAAAATAAAAAGTATCAAAAGGAAAAAATTCACTAGATGGGTTTAATTGTACGTTGAATGCTGAAAAAGGAAAGATCAGTGAAGTCAAACACAGGACCTGATTTCACAGGGAAAGGACTGGACGAAAATCAACTCAGGTTTCAAGTGATATAACCAGGGCTCACAGGCACATGAAAGGATGTAGGACAGCTGGGATAAAGTTGAGAAACATTATACTACCTGTCCTCATGAGTTATTGTAAAGCTGCAGTTTAATTAAGATAAACAAGCACAGGAAAAAAAAAACAAATAGATCAGAGGCACAGAATAGCAGTTTCAGGGATGAACGCATGCATGGTCAATTGCTCCTCCTCAAAGACACCAAAGCAAGTCTATAAGAATGGGTGTCCTTTCAACAAATGCTGATGGGACAAATCACACACACACACACACACACACACTCGCATGTGCATGCACCCATACACACATGCTTGCATGCTCACACACCCACACACATGCACACATTCACACACATGCACACATACACATGCATGTACAGACATATGTACATAAATTCATGCCACACGCGAAAAATAACTTGAGATGATCCAACATATTTGATTACAATAAGGTTCCTAAGAGGAAATATAGGTGAGTGTTCATGCAAGACTTGAGGAGTTATTTCTAAACAGGATATGAAGTAACCCTAAATAATGTATTTAACAAATTGGACTTCATAGAAATCAAAAAGTTCTACTCAATAGGTATTGTTGAAGAAATGAATATACAAGCCACACAGTGGGAGAAGGCTCTTGGTAATATATACCTCTGACAGAAACATTTGATAATGTTAACATACAATAGCACTCTCCCTGCAATTAATTACTTTTAGGGTTTTGGTTGGTTGGTTTTGGGGATCGAACCCAGGATGTTGTACATACATGCTAGGCAAGTGTATCTCTACCACTGAGATAAACTTCACTCACCCCACCCCTGACCCAGGCAGGTGAGTTACTTTCTACCATGGCTCTCTGACTCACACCAAACCGATTTCTGATGTGTTTCCTATTGTGTTTTTCCAATTAGAACTGGCCAGGCCCTACCACAGTGTCTGCAGCATTGCTAAAAATGTCACCCACATAAGTACTTCCCTTCAGTTTATTCCACTGATTTCTGAAGCTGCTAAGCTCTTTGTGGGGCCACTTAATAGTAGTATGTAGACCCATCCAAGGGTTAAGGCATGAACTAAATAAACAGTTCAGATAGGCCCAACCAAACTTGACTGATCTTCACATCTCCACTGCAGGGCTTTCAAAATTAAAAACTCTTGTCTTTGTCCCCGGGTGTCTTAGTTAGGGTTACTATTGCTGTGATGAAACGCCATGAGCAAACATAACTTGGGGAGGAAAGGGCTTATTTCACTCACATGTAATAGTTTGATCACCAAAATCAAGCAGGGTAGGAACCTGGAGGCAGGAGCTGATGCAGAGGTCATGGAGAGGTGCTGCTTACTGGCTTGCTCTCCATGGCTTGTTCAGCCTGCTTTCTTATAGAACCCAAGACTACCAGTCCAGGGGTGACCCCACCCACAATGGGCTGTACCTACCCCATCAATTAAGAAAATGTACTGCAGGCTTGCTTGCAGTCTGGTCTTAAGGAGGCATCTTCTCAGTTGCTCCTTCCTCTCTAGTGACTCTAAGCTGTGTCAAGTTGGCATAAAACCAGCCAGCACACTGGGGTATCTTGACATGGTGACTGAGTAGTAGCCCACAGAATATTCTCATTACTTTGTCACCAGGAAAGTAAATTTCACCCACTAATTGGTCCCAATTGCTACCTATTTTGAATGTTTTCTTTGTTGTTTTAAGCTGTTTTTCATTGTGGTGACTGTGTGTGTGTTTTCTGGAGCATTAAGTCTCTAATACCTGGATCATAGACACGCCTTCCCTTCACTCTGCACAGGTGAGCGGGTGTTTTAGTGCTGGAAGGTGAAAGAAGAAGAGAAAAAAAATGTACCAAGTGAGGGTACCATTGTAGTGTCATCTATTGGGACTTGTGGTCATTTTCTGTAGATTAGGCGTGGAGGTGCCGGGGGTGGGGGTGGGGTGGGGAGGGTGCTTACCAAGCAACTGTAAATGAAGTAACCACATTTACTCCACTTTACCAGGCGGGTGAAGCCAAAGCCTTGCCGACTTTAAGCTCCACCCGGGCTGCCTTTGTACATCTTTGGGGGTATGAATTTCTCCCACTAGGAAATGAATGCCCCAGCTCTTGCAGATGCAGGGGAGAGGCTAGGTCTTTTAGTTTTCTGTAGCCTTCGGGATTATGCTTCCTCATCTTGTAAAGGCCAAGCTTCAAGGCAGAGGAAGGTATGAACACCAAGGGACCAAGAGTCCCAACTTCAAGTGACAGAGCCTTCTAAACAACAAAATTAGCTCTAAACAACAAAATTCAGCAAAAGCCATCTTTTGTTTTCCTAGTTACGACAGTACATGCATGTGGGAATGCTCACACGCTCTTCAGCCTCCCTTGATGACTGTCTTCTCAGGAGCTATGCAGTCCAGGGAAGGTCGATGTGCAGAATTTGAAATGAAGTCTGGATTCTTTACAAATGACTCTTCTCAGGCTTGAGGGATGTTTCGGATGGTGAAGCGCTAGCAACGCAAGTGTGAGGACCTGGGTCTAAAAAGCCAGATGTGGCCATGCAAGTCTGTAACCTCAGTCCAAGGTGGAAAGGAGGACCCCTGGGCTCACTGGCCAGCTAGCCTAGTGGAATCACTGAGTTCCAGGTTCTGTGGGAGATCTTGCCTCAGCAAAACAAGGTGGAGAGTGATTGAGGACTCCTGATGTCAGCGGTCTCCGGCCTCCACCTGCACCCACATCAGCATATGCATATGACACACTCATGACAATAAACAAACAAACAAGCAATAAATAAATAAATAAATAAATACCTTGCTAAGAACCTCAGGGCTCAGGCTGCAAAGTACACAGCCTTTTGGGTTTTTTGTTTCTTTTGTTTTGTTTTACAGTACTGAGGAGCCAACCCAAGGCCTGGCACATGCTAGGCAAATACTTTACCATGAAGCCATAGCGTCAGACCATCCATGTTAACAGAACACTAGGTCAGAGGTTGCTGCTTGCTTCGCTTGGAGGACATTCTGATTTTTCAGCCTTCAAGACATAGATCAAAGCAAGGACTCCTTCTCAGACTAGTATGTGAGGTCCCCAACACCATGACCCTGATCCTCCTTCCTACCCATCTATCACTCCTTCCGTATCAAAACTTCCTAATCCAACCAGCTTGGGTTTCCTTTCCCACACATATTTTATCTCTGTTGTCTCCAAACATAGAAATCACTTATTCCCCAACACGCTTACCTCCATCTTACTCTGTCAAAACCTGGCCGCTACTTCAAGGCCAGTCTCCAATGTCACTGTCCTTCTGAAGGTCTTGCCATTGCTTCTTGTCAAGTCTGGCTTTCCCTTCTTCTGAACAGCCTTAGTGTTTTGTTTGCAGTTCACTGAAGGCCCTGATGCTCAGCTTTCTGGGATGGCAGGATCTTCATTATACCCATAGCCCCATAGCACCTAGCACAGCTTTTTTGAACAAAGAGCTTTTGACTAGTTCCAAGCACGGAACTTCATCTCTGTTACTCAGTGGTGGGCTATTACTATTTGAGGGTTGTTATTTAACTAGAGGTGATGTTCAAATCACGTAGTGACTGGGACAGCCCAGGTCCCTATCAACCTGAATAAATGCCTTTTGGGACAGCCTGAGTATCAGGCCTGATTCTGTGCATATTCCAGATGAATATGGTCCCTACCCTCCCCCTCACAAGACTGCTCTGGTCACATGAGGTAATGCATGTGAAAGTCCTTGGGCAGCAGAAGGTGGTTTGCAGATGTGGGGCTGCAGGCTGTCCTCCAGCACCCAGTGTGGGCTTGGCTCCTTGACCTTTAGTGCATCCTGACCACTGCTCCACTTCACTCTGAGCCACCTCCCAAGAGCAACTGTTGAGCAACAAATCAGGACACCACACGCTTGTGGGAACTTGGAATCAACCATTCGATCTCTCTCTCCTCGTTGTGTTATCTTTTTCAAGCCGGGCCTCTTCCCTTTTTAGGCTAAAGGCTAAATATTTTCAGCAGACGAGTTTTGAGCAATCTCATCAAAACTTTAAACCTAGGAAGACTCTTTGAACATTACTGTAAATTGGCTCACTTAAGAATTCCATTCGCTATTGCATTTTGACCTTAAAATTCAGGATCCTGAATGATGTCTGGACATATCAGGTGTCCTGACTTCCTGCATGACACTGGGATGCTCTGCCTAGATCTGTGAGTGGATTGACACCAATGTAAACAATCTAAGGTTCCACCTTAGTTCCTTTGTCTTTACAGTTCTCTGTCTCCTTTTCCAATGTGTTCTCCCTTAAGAAGAGTGTTTGAGCCTCACCACGTCATTTCCTCCCCATATTCCCTCCCATCTCTAAACTGTGGAAATACAAATCATTAGCCACTTCCTTCTCCTGAAGACATTAACTCTTTCCCATTAAGCACTGATTGCTTTTTTATGTTCATTGGTCATTTGCAGTCAATGTGTCTTCTTGTACCTTTGGATTTCTGTTAAAAAAAAAAGTCTCACTGTTGTGTATACAGCAGGGTACTAGAAATCCTTGGGAATTGACAGAAGAGTACACATAACTCTTCTCCTTAGCCTTGAGGAAGTCCCATCTAAAAGGCAACCAAGAATTATAATAAATATAAATAAGTTAAAATCCTAGAATTAGAATAACAATTATTATTTGGACAGTATTGTGCCAACACTTTGTAGCAATGGGACCATTGGCAAGTTATTTGTAGCTCTCTTGAGTGTGTTCCTTCATGGAAACATGCACTGTGTGCACAGCAGTTGAGAATCTCTGGAATGTGCACAGGCCACATCTGGCCACAGTAGCCATCATCCATCTTGTTGATATGCTCCTTTATGAGCCAGCTTCAGAAACCGTCAAGTGTTGGGCCAAAGGATATTCTTTTGTCTCACAACTCTGGCCATGAATTTAAATCCCCATGCTGTCACTCACCAGTCATCTCATTTCAGGCAGGTCACATCTCATCACCACCATTCTTCACCTATAAATAGTGAGAATAATATCAGCCACCCAGAGGCTTTGTGAACCTTGGAGGAGACAGCACCAAAGGAGAACGTGGCTATTGGCTGTAGCCAGGGCAGGCTGATCATGCTTCAACAGCTCAGTGAGGATTTCATGTGCTCATGTGACAACTGTCAGGACACGTCTATGCTTGAGACCCACAGATCAAAGAGACATCAGTTTGGACTCAATCCTTGAGTACCCCCCCCCAAATGTCTGCCTTCTCTCTTGATTGTGTCTCTGCTGGGAGGAGTTAGAGTGAGACACTGTCAGACTCTGAAAATAAGCAAACTGGGGCTCAGAAATGGTCAGCACCCTCTCAGGGCTATACAGTCTGGGACAGAATCCTGTGTCTACTGCTGACAAACCGTATAAACCTGAGCAGGTGACAGGGTCCCCTAATTTCAGTCCCTTTGCCGGACAGCGTTAACACCACTTATTGGACTTCGCAGGGCTAATATGGAAGGGCTGTGTCAGCCCGGCCCTGGGAACACAGGAAGAAGTCCAGGAATGTCCGCAACAGCAGCAACAACCAGAAAGCAAAAAGGAAAGGCTAGAGCTGACTTTCTTCCAACAATGCCCAGGGTTTCTCTGAGTCTCTACCTGCATGGGTGGAGAAAGCTTTGTGATGTTCAGTTTTGTGTTTCAGCAGTTTGCATAATGCAGTCACATGGCATTGGTTCATTACTCAGAACGTTGTGAACCACATTCTCACTGGGTTCTTGGCTAACTGAATAGTGGCCAATGTCTTCCTTTCTATGGAAGAGACTCCCACCCACCCATGTGGTTCCCCCATTCAGAGCTGCTGCCCACATCCTCATGAAGCCTTCTTCCTAGCAGCTCTTAAGTTCTGAGGTGCTGAGGGGAAGGTGCAGGTAAAACCTAGCTCTAGGAAGACTCCTGGGAGGCAAGAACTAACTGCGATGGAGGCTTGTTTGAGAGCAAGCTAAGTACAGTGTCAGTGGCCCAGATGGTGTGACAGACCACAGTGCACAGTCACTCTTGGGCTTGCAGATTAAGTGTTCTCTGAAGATTCACAGCCCTGATCCAGAATAGTCAAGGAGCGATAAAAGCGACAAAAGGTGATGAGAACAAAATAATGTCCTAAATCTGGCCAGAGAAATAGGGACCACTCACCATTATCACGGTACTTCACAGTTTACAAAGCATCTGTAAATACTCAGTGAGATGTAATCTATCGCTGATGGTTTACAAAGGGAGAGGGTCTTTCAGACGAGTTTCTGACTATGGTAGACTGTGCTCAGTGATTTTTGCCTTACATGGTGTTGCGCTGGTCTTTTCTCTAGAACTATTTGGGGTGGTAAGGTGGCATTTGGCACCTCTCTAGTTAAAACCAGCATGCCTGATTACTGTACGGCTGCCCTGCACTAGACTGAGGTTGTCTATTATCTAGGCTTGTTGATCTGATAAATTCAAGTTACACACAGAAAACATTTCTGAAGAAGACTGAGGTTATGGCGAGCCAGTAATTCACAGATGGGCTTTGCAATATTTCACTGTGTGGGTATGCAGAAAGTTCCCCTTTTTAGTACCTCCTTGACCTGCTGTCCCCGTCCTCAAGTCCAGAGTTTTATTTTATTATTTTATTTAGGAAAAGCCATAATTACATGATTTTTTATAATAATTTTTTTCCTGTATAAAATGTGTTTTGATCATATTCTTTCCCTTCCCCCACCTCCTTACAGATCTTCCCCACCTCCCAACCCACCCACAAACTTTATATTCTCTATAAAAAAAATCAAAACAAACAAAAAAAAGTAAGATAAAGAATAACAAAACAAAACACATGCACACACACACACACAAATATGGAATCTGTTTTGTGTTGGAGATGCCTAGAATTTAATAGACAAGAAAGAAGTAAGAGGAATAAGTTACAATGAGCAAGGTAAGAGTTCCACCTGCCGTGTCCTGCCCAGTTGTTTGTATTTCTGTCTTCTTCAGGTCCTTTGATGAGTGCCCAGCCTCCCACAGGACACTTTCCAGCAGTTCTCCAGGTCCCTCTGAGAAGCTGGGACCTAGCCTATTGCTCTCTTTCCTGCCTAGGTGCATTCCTGTGGGACTACAGTGGGATAGGTCATGGCCTATGTGCCATGTGTCAAAAGAAGCTTCCTTTAAATCAAATCAAACTGCAGTACACTTATTGGCCAGGTAATTCTACAGTTTGATGGATGCTAGGAGTAGAAGCTGGCATGGTCTTCCAATGGTGGCTTTTAGAGTCTGACGTCATTGCATTACACCAGAGTCTGCTCACTGGCTCTTCCCACCTGGCCCACTTCCACCCTGGCCCAGTCTTTCACTCTGCCTACTTATTCTCAGAACTGTGTCTACTTTGCAGAATTTCTATGGGCAACTTCCTTCATGACTTCTCAGGTCCTTGGTTCCACAGATGTAGCAAGTCCAGACTTGGGCAAGCTGTTTTGTGCAGCAGAGACGTCACACAGCTAAAAAGCCCCTTCTCACTTTAGGCAATCCATGCACTTGGTTAGACATTTATAGACTGCAATCACTCACCTAAAAAATATAGGTCATTCTTTATGTTGAGCTTCATGTCTAAGAAGGAAAGTATGCTCAGAGAGAGACAGAGAGAAATGTGTTTGTTGGTTCCTGGTTTGCAATAGGAATAGAGAGCACTTCTGGCCAAGCAGGGTACTAATAGCTTAGGACAGCCACCATTTTTACCCAGTGGCCATTGGCTCATAGGCTGTCTGCATACTGGATGACCCAGGCAAATGGTACCAGTAGTAACTGCCTCATGTGCTCATAAACAACGGTGGGTAGATCTACATACAGGTTAGGATTTCTGGGGAAATCTCCAGAGCATGTTCTGTAGTGATGACTCAAAGAAGAGTGAATCTCTGTGTGTGTAGCGATCCTTAGGCAGGGGAGAAGAGGGAGGCACTAGTGGGAATATCCTTGTAGCATGGGCAACTTTTCCTGAGACTTTACTACCCCAAAGAGTAGCAGGTGCCAAGGAAAGAGCTCAGTGCTGAGGACAAAAGGCCCTTCCTGCCTGGTATTCAATTCCCCAGCCCCATGACCTCAACTAAGGCATGTTGCCTGCATTTCTTAACCTTAATATCAAGTCCATGGTCATCCCAGAGAATAAGAGTCAATGAAGATAAGGAGACTAGAAGAGGACCCTAGTAAGCATGAGCTCTTTAACCTCACAGGTCTGCTGAGGGTGCCTGGATTGCCTATGCTTAGAGCTGACTGTCAGCACCTCTTCCAGGCTCCACTTCTCAGCTGTGGCTTTATGTTGTTTCCTCGAGACAGTCCATAAGGAGAATAGTTCCACAGCAGAAACACAGAAACACCACAGACCCGTCATCCCCAGAAGAGCTCTTGAGAGCAGCCATGCTGATTGGCAAGCTTGTCCTGGGTCCCAGTCACTAGCATATCACTGGGTTTCTCCATGCTATTCTTTTCCTCTCAAGTCTTGAAAGGCTGAGAATTTAAAAAATAAAATAAAAATTAAGGTGACATGGACTATACATTTTAAGCTGCCAAGGCAGTAAAAGCTGTGAAGGTTGAAGGTATGTGTAACCACATTCCTTCTTCACATGGGCTTGCTGTCTCCGTTTCCACTGTCGGCATTAAAAATCCCTGAACCCAACACACAAAACCCAGGGAGTTTGGGGGTGTACTTTCCAGAGTGTAGAGAAGGCTCTTGTCTTGCTGTCAAGTAGGTTTCTCTGAAGCACTCACCCTATTGTTAGATGTTCAGAGTTCTGAGTGTGCCTTTAGGTTCTGCCTGGATCCAGTCTGCCTTCATTTCTGGGATACTGATCTCCTTTGACAGGTTCAGCCTTGCCCATGGATTTCTGATCCTAGCTTCCCCGACCCCTGGATGGAGCACACACGTTACTTCCTGGTATGCAAGGCACCTCCACCCCCATGCTTACTCATGCTCAGTACACCAGTTTCTGACATTCTGCCTTTGGTACCCTCCACATCTTTCACACATCAAGATGTTTCCATGGAAACCAAAACAAAGGGGGACCAAAAGGCTGTGTGTTAGACTTTCTCTCTGGTGTCGGTCATGTGCCTGTGTGCTTCATGTCAACTTTGCAGTGTTGCATTTTCGTGTTGTCCCTCAGACAAGTCTCACTGGAAAGCCACCCCATCCCCTGTCAGCAAGGTGGGGAACATGGATTGCAGCCTCTGCTGGCTTTTCTCACGGGATTCAGACCACAAGGAAGCAGTTCATCCATCAGAAGCTAAAGCTTATTTAAATCTAAGCCAAAAATAAAAAGGAGGAAGAGTGTCTGTGAGAAGACACAGACACAGCTGGACTTTGATGTTTCAGGTCACCTTGCCAGAAGCCTCATGAAGTCCTCCCTCAATCATCGCATATATGTAGGGTCGTCTCTCCCTTCTCCTAGCCCTCCCACCATTCAGCAAGGTCTCTGTGATTTCTCTTCCTAACATGGGGTGCCTAAAATTATTAGGTCCACTGCCTGTGGTTCATTCTTCAGCTAGATTTGGAACTCTTCCGTGGCTGCCCGTCCTCTGCTCATCTGACATCTGCTGGTACCTAGGACTATCTAGGGATAGTTTCATAATCAATATTGGTTATTAAGGTTAAAAACGTGTTTTTGCAGTGCTAAGTACTGAACTTGGGACCTTTAACTGTACACGTTAAATAAGCACCCTGCCAGGATTGGCACCATTAGGCATCAATTTTTAAAATTGAAACAGAATAAAAAGTTGATACATTGAACAGTTTGAGAGTTATGTGTCTTTATTGGTACAAGTAGATGCTAGATGACCTGCAGAGCTTTTAGAAGGAAAAGGTGTGTGAGATAGAAAATGCAGATAGAAGACAATCAAGTATCCGGGATTCTGTAAAGGAGAGCTTTTGCCGGTATTGGAACCAATGGTGAAAAGTAGATTGTCAGCTCATGGACAGATCACTCCAGAGCCCACATGGCTTTTTGTTCCCTCTATCAAGCAAAGGGTCCACAGGTTAGATGTGTTTCATCAAGTATATTTCCCGGGAAGTATGTATCCATCAGTCTATGAGTCAAGTTGCAGAGAATATTAGCGTGACATCTTGCACTCCACTAGGTTTCAGCCCTTATAAGAATAAGCAGCAGCAGATGGTAGTGAAAAATTATGCACATTTTATTATACATTGCACATTTTGCTTATTAGAATTTTTCATATGACACCCTGCATTTTTAAAAGCCTAAAGATGAAAACAAAATGGAATATTCATTGAAATATTTAAATTGGCTTACAGCAATTATATCAAAATAAAATCTAGCACCCTGGAAGGTAGTTAGATCCCCCTTGGCCAGCATCTTGAAGAAGTGTGTTTGTTCCATGGGATGAGGACAGGAAGGGAATGCTCCCTCAGTGAGGTCATCTCGGCATCAAAGGTCACGCGGGGCAGAGACAGTGGTCGGGTGAGAGTGAGAGACTGCACTAAGCCAATCCCATTGAAAAAGGAAAACCAGGAAGGGAAAATATGAGAAGCTCTGTCTAGGTGTAGAGAAAAGTGCTCCTCTCTGCTTTTCGCCTCACATCATCTCTGCCTTCCTTAGTGAGTGAGTCACCCCCTCCTGGACTTACCATTTGCCAGCACTCACCCCCACAGAAAGCATGTGGGATTCACAAGCCACCGTGTGGGTGTGTCACTGAGACTGTAGAAGAGGTGGGGGGCGGGAGTGGAGTGTGAAGATGCTTGTGAATCTTAGGCAGAACTCCCTGGCATCTTAAAGACAACAGTCAAGTTCAGATGGAGCAAACATGACTGATGAGACTTCTAGAAATCACCAGGTTACAAAGGTCATTCTTCCGTATGTGGATTGGCTCCAACTGGGCTTTCTAGCAGCATTCTAGAACCTGGAGCCAGAGGAGCCAGACACATTGTTCTTAAAGCTCACTGGAGTCAGCTTCCCATTTAATCCATGAGTGCCTGGGCCTGACAGACGGCCACACAGCACACAGCCAGGTATGGAGGAAAGCACACGGGTTCTGGAATTAAGCAGATTGAGCCAGATCTTTCCCTCTATGCCCCATTATCTTTTGACCTAGAACATATTACCCAACCTCTCTTCTCTTGGATTTCCTCTCCTGCAAACTGTGAACTATGCAAACATTGCTGGGTTGTTCTGAGAATAAGAAATCACTTTACCATGCTTAGCACAGCCTCGGTCCTACAGAGGCCTTCAGAAAATGGGAATCGCTATGCAGCATGCGCATTCAATATGGTCTCTAGCTCTAAGTCCTTTGTGATGGGAAGGCTTTCAGCACTGGGTGAGTATATCAGTCTGGCTTTTCTGCCACACGTTAAGCCAAATGCTGTTTCCCACAGTGTCTGTCCATCAACTCAGATGCTGCCTTTTATGATCCCACTGAACAAATCTAAACTTGTTCCAGCAAGTAATTATCAAATACTTGAACAGTTTCAGTGTCTCCCTAGTCTTCTCCATGGTGAGCCCTTTTAGATCTGTGAATCCTTTCAAAGACTTTGTTTGATCTCACTGAGGATACTCCTGGGACCCTTTCCTTCCTATGTAAGCCTCCATGGGAAAGTGTTTGCCAGCCAGAAGGAGATGCAGGGATAGCAAGTCTTAGGGGCAGTACATCCTGAATAAATTTGTGTGGACATACGAATGTGTGCACCTCACAAGCATAGTCCATATAGTCTCCTGTCTCTCACCACTGTGTTGAGGGATACGAACACTACTACATCTACAAAGAAAAGCATGTTGTAAAATCACATTGTCAGATGTTGCATTGAAGAGTTACTCCCTGCAGCCCTCATTGGTTTTGTTGCATTGTTGTCCTCAATTTTTTTTCTCTGTATGTCTAATGCTTCCCATGTGACTTGAAATTCCTGCCCTTCAACTTCAGATTCGAAAGCATGGCCTGCTTTAACCAAGAGAACGAGACATGAGCGACAGCAGACCACTCCCAAGCATAGGTTTAAGAGGCTGTTGGATATTTCCATGGAGCTCTCAGGATCCATCATCATGAGAAGCATATGCTCACATTAGCTTAGTGGTTCAAGGAAGCTGTGAGACTTATTGAATTGGGCCCCCAGCAAAGGTATCTGTACCAGCCTGCACATAGCCAAAGCATAGCTCTTGAGCAAAAGCGAATGTTTTTAAGATAATTTGTTACACAGCATTTTTGTGTCAAGGGGCAATTACACAGAAATTATGTGGGCCATAAAACATACATATAGAAAGCAATTCTAATTCTATCTGTCAGAATATAAGTTTAAAGGAATTTATGGGTGAGGTTACAAAACCATAATCAAGTTAAATGAACGTTTCATTAAAATGCTTTACCAATCTGCAACTTTCAAGTTAAAAAAGAGCTGGCTAAGAAGAAAATAAGTATGTGTACTACACCAAGTGAGTGAAATGGCTAATGACAAAAGCAAGCTGAATTATTACCAAAGAGACACAGGAAGTCAGGGGATTCCTATTGGACACAGTTTATGATGTTGTTCAGCCCGTGCTCATTGGCTACTCACCATGTGTCAGTACTAGTCTAGACCCTGAAAATAGATTGTGGAGGGAAATTCGCAAGGCTCAGGTCCCAGAAGATTTGTATTCTATTGAATATTTAGGAAGTTAAGCATTTTTTTTTGTTTTGGTTTTTGGTTTTTCGAGACAGAGTTTCTCTGTGTTGTTTTGGTACGTGTCCTGGATCTTACTCTATAGACCATGCTGGCCTCGAACTCACAGAGATTCACCTGGCTCTGCCTCCCGAGTGATGGGGTTAAAGGCGTGGGCCACCACCACCTGGTGAGAAAGTTAAACATTTTTAAAGACCTATGGGACAACCAGATCATATGTGCAATGAAGAAATTCAAGCAGAGTAATGGCTACATTGGATAGTCAGAGGAAGACCTCTCATGGGATGAGGCTGATGTGTTATGAAAGATCCAATGGAAGAAAGATAACATCAAGGGCCATAGCAAATGCAAAGGCCATGATCTAGCAACAGCCTCAGAGTGTTTGAAGTGGAAACAGAGGTATAGAGAAGGGCAAAACATTTCAAAATAAAGGGCCATATTCAAAGAGGCTAGGCGTGTGGGGCTCCGCCAGCCACAATAGAGGCAATGCAACTCATTGGAATGTACTAAGAATGTGACCTGATTTTCCAGGCTTCAGGAGCTGTGTGGAGAAGAGATTGCGGATAAATAAGAGTGGAAAGAGGCAGGCCAGTAAGATTGTTGCATCATGGTGGTTGTTCTGGAGAGATAGCAAAACCAGAGGCGGGCAGGTCCCCAGTGTATTTTGGAAATAAAATCAAGACTCACTGATGGACCAGGTGCAGGAAAAGTGAAGGACTGCATGTGAGCTCTAGTTTATTTTTTTTGGGGGGGGTAACTCAGGGGGGCAGTTGGTGGCTCATTTCTGGAGATGAGGAAGAGTGGAGGAGAAATGAACCAGAGAAGTCAAAAGTTCTGTCTGGATGAGTGCATTTGAACTTATGCCTCTAAGGAGACTAAGCTGCTGAGCGTACTAAGTTTGTGGTCAAGGCTGAAAATAGAAGTTGGCAGATATCAGCATAGAGATGGCGTCTCAGTCAGAACCTGGATTACTTCATCTAGGGAAAGAGTTCACTTTTTCAATTTAAAATTTAAGAACTTTTAAATTCTACAAAATGTTAGCAGAAAGCAGTGGGAGGACTAAAGTGTAGCACAAGCTGACATTTAAGAGCTTAGCAGAGGGAGAGGAGACAGAAGAGGAGCCTGAGAGAGACGTGATACAGAGTGGAGAGATGGAGCCAAGAGAAGAATGTCTTCCAGGAGGAGACTCATCAGCTTGGCTTTGGTTGGATGGAGGTTAACTGAATCATAATGCAAGATGAGGACAGGGGAATGATTGGAAGTGTGCAGCTGATCGATAACCCTGACAATTAGATACCTGGGCTAGCCGTGGTAGCTCGTGCTTAGGATCCCAGCAGTTGGGAGGCTGAGGCAAGAGAATCTCTAATTCAAGACTAACCTAGGCTAAGTAAGAGATCTTGTAGAACCAACTATCCAACAAACAGACTAGTGGAGACAGAAACTGAAACAGAATGGCTGAAAAGTGACTGAGAGGATACCAAGGGTGACCCTGAGATCTTGAGGAAGAGGAAAACAGAAATACAGAGATCCAGGATCGATTTACTTTTGGTTTAAGTAGGAGATGCAGGAGCACAATTAATGTCAGTGGGCAAAAACAAGCAGGGAAAATTATTGTTGTTGCAGTCTCACCAGGGTAGACAAGCTTAGTGGTCCTTGAAAAGAGGAGACAGGAACAGAGAGGAGCCATGGACTTCTACAGTGAGGGGAGACAGGCAGTGAGGGCTGTAAACAGCTAATAAACACTCAAGTTTTCTCAATGACATGTGACTTTAGGTCAGCTTTTGGGTATTCAGGACTTCTGAGACTATGTCCTTCATTTACAACTCACTAAACTTGAAAAAGAATGTAAATGATCACCTTTTACAATGTATTTTAGAAGGCATTATAGATGGCAGATAGATACATAGATACATAGATAGATACATAGATAGATAGAGAGAGAGAGAGAGAGAGAGAGATACAGAGATACATACATAGATAGATAACATAGATACATAGATATATACATAGATACATAGGTAGATACATAGATAGATACATAGACAGATACATAGATAGATGCATAGATAGATACATAGATAGATGGGACTACTTATGGAGATGAGAGTGGGATTGAGAGATGTTACACCAGAACTGTCCAACCACCAGCAATAATTCCCATCCTTAGGTCTACTGAGTCAGGAGATAACAAGACTGAGATCCTAGTGAGCATCGTAGCCATGAGGGAAGGACCAAGCACTGTGACAACTCATCCAGGAGGTGGGAAATGGGTCAAAGCAGAGAGGGATGAGAAAGAAATAGCCTGACTTCTTTCTCCTCTCATCTTCTGCTGATTGTTTCAAAAGACTACAGTCAACTAGAATCCAGCTGGCAAGTGATCCTGACTAATGTGTAGAACAGGTCCTTCTTTGGATCACCAGCTTTCTAATAATGACCTGGAGACCTTTTATTAATTATGAAAGCTTGGCCTTAGCTTAGGCTTGTTCACAACTAGCTCTTAAAACTTAAATTAATCCATTTATATTAATCTATGTCTGCCATGTTGCTCACTACCTCTCCTCAGTACCATATGTCCAACTCCCTCTGTGTCTAGCTGGCGAATCTCCCACACCTCCAATTCTTTCCCAGAGTTCCTCTTTCACCCTGGAAGTCCCACCTATCCTCTTCTGCCAGCTATTGGCCATTCAGCTCTTTATTGAACCAATCAGAAGGTGCCTTAGTCAGGTAAAGTGAGACAGAGACCCATCTTCACACAGTATATAAAAAGGATTATCCCAACAAATGTGATTCATGGTGAAGGTCAGAGAGTAGATATGGTGGGGACAAGTGCAGCACGGCCCTTGACATTTCATACCATGGAAACCACTCCTAAGGGCATCTTTACACCCAACGCTATTATACATAACACAGCTTGCAATTGCTACTTAGTGGGATTTGGAAAATGCAAATGGTGCCTTTTGCAAATCATTGCAAAATCTACCCTCAAAAATCCACTGCCACTCTTCACCTCTAATGTTTATTCCAACCATCCCTCTTTTATTTCACCACAGGCCTTAGAATTGGGACAGCTTGTACTTCAGGCTCTTCATTTGCATGAGCTCCTTACAAGGCCAGGAGAGAGCCCTAGAAACACATCCAACTAGCCATGTGCCTTTGTAAAAACTCTGAAAGATATTTATTTCAACTGTCTATTGACCCTGTGACTTCCCACTCTGACCCTAAAGAAGTCCCTCTCAACCACAAATTGCATAAACTTTGGGTTCTGTAAAACATAGAGCTGCCTCTGCTTTCAGTTTAGATGTGGACTCTATCACCTTTGGGGCTGCTGGATTAATGGGTACCTGGAGATAGGAGAGGGTTACAGGAGAATGGCAAAGCCAGGAGGGATGACCTGAAGCACCAGGCAGCCAGAAGAGATCTGTGTTTGAACAGTCCTGGGCTGTCCTCTGGAGTCCTGAAGGATGGTCAGGGGCCCCACCGCTTCTCTCAGAGGGACTCACATGCTGCTCTTTGCATTTTCAGATGCAGATGGAAACCTGTGTCGAAGTAATCAACTGTTACAAGTCGTGCTCACCATGCACCGAATCATCATCTCCTCGGCCGAGCTGCTGCAAAAACTCATGAGCCTATATCCTTGGGCACCAGCTTAGGCTGCAGCTTCAAGTGTGCTTTTATTTTGATTGGTTAGGAATAAACCTGAGCAGTAAATGGCTCCATCTGTCCTCTTAAGGGTATAGTTGTGTGTGTGCGTGCACACTGGTGTATGTATACCTGTGTGTGTATGTATACCCGTGTGTGTATGAACCTGTATGTGTGAACCTGTGTGTGTGTGTGTGTGTGTGTGTGTGTGTGTGTGTGGCTTCTTTTAGGTGGGACAATGTTGTTTATGCTGATTTCTCTGAGTGGTAGATGGTCAAAGAAACCAACAAACAGATGCAGACAACATTACTATTTCTTGCTAGTAAAAACAATTTCCTTATACATTAGCCACAAATCATATTCATCCTACAGACTGACCATGGCGGTTGTGAGTCTTGAGTGATGTCTTTCTTGATGCACTTTATATGTGTTCTTCAGCCACATGATGTGCACTGCCTTCTTCCTCTAGGCTGTGGCACTGACTGTGACTGTTAGACCTTGCTAGATGTAGGCCTCCTGTGGCAGGGTGTAGAAAGTGCCCACCTTTTCCTTCAGAATGCCGGTGATGTTGTGAGCTGTGGTCCCCAAGAGAAAAGTGCTGAGGGAGACATGAGACAGTTAGCACCTGAGGCCTAGGTTCCTGGGGCTGAGTCAGGACATGTGACTGTGCAAATCCTTTCCCAGAAAACAAAACAAAACAAAAGATACACTACAACTTGGGGAAGAAAAGGGGAAACGAAATGGCAGGACAGACTGACAGAAACAGCAGGACAGACTGACTCCCTCCTCTAAACCTCCTCCATGAAGCTGTATCTTTCATCTCAGAGACCAGTCTCCCAGGGGCATGAGAAGGGTAGAGCATGGGAGAGAGCCACCTAATGAGACATGCCTGGAGAAAGTAGGTGCCTCCTCTGCAGAGAATTTCAAACCAGTTCACTCTGCTGTTTCTGACTCCATGCACCCGTAATTTTGAATAATGCCAGCAATTAAACACTCCTCCCTAAAAATGTGCTGGCCAAAGGACTAAATGTACTTAAGTGGCCTCCTTTGGGACACCACTGGGTGCTGTTCCTGCAGCAACCCCTCCATGGCCCGCCCCGCCACATCCCACACACTCCACCCCCTCTCCCCTGTGTGCTCACACAGCCTTTCAGTGGCACCTGCTCCCCAGCCATTCAAATGTCCCGCATTTAAAAATAAACTCTTAACCCTGTTTCCCCTTTATTCGACTGTAGGATTAGAAATTGGATGTGAAACCTTCTGAAATAGTCTGCCTTCACAACCTCCAATCTCTACTCCCACTCGCTCTGCAGCGCAACCGCGGCTCCCACGGAAAGGTTCAGACTTCCCTCTGGTGTCGCTGTGGCCTCTCAGCTGCCAGGCCCAGGGGGCTCTGCTCCATCCTAGCTCATACCTCCCAGAAGCACTGGACAGCCCAGGCCTCTGAGGCCTTTTCCCCAGGACTCCTGGACTATAGCTTCCCGTGTCCTTCCCAGGTCCTCATGTGACCTCTCGCCTGAGCACACGTGCACACAGGGTCCATCTGGGTCTTCCCACTCAGCAACCTTTTGTGGGTGGTTTCACACAATGATTCCTCCACCACTCTATGGACCCAGGATGACTTTCAAGTTTACATTTCTCTATCATAAACTGTTTTCTTGAAGGTCTGGACCAGTTTGTCCCGCTAACATTTTAAGGTATTCAAATATATTTGTTAGCTTGCTTCCTGTGTTTGTTTGTTTCTGTGTGTTGTTTGTTTGTTTCCTTAACCCCATGTAGCATGTCAATTTCTTTAACCCTGCATTGGCCCCTGTATTTTCAGTTGCAGGCAACAGTACCACTGCCTAAAACAGAAGCAGCAGCCTTGAGCAGGTTGCCTTTGCCAAGGCACAACAGCTGAGGACTGGGGAAACTTCCTCCTTCTGAAGGATGCTTGGAAGCCTCCTGGTAGTCAGAGGGCTGCTGCTGAGGTCTGCACAGAATGCAGCTCCTATGCACCAGACATCAGCAGGCTAGGGAGGAGGCTGCACTGTAAACAAACCAACTCCTTTGAGTTGACATTTCCACTTAGCTCTTTCAAAAGAGAGGGTGTGTGTGTGTGTGTGTGTGTGTGTGTGTGTGTGTGTGTGTGTGTCCTTCCCTTTTACTAAGGAGGGATAAACATTTTAACAAGTTAAAAAAAAATTGTAAAAACATAGAACCCCAAAAGTATTTCTCAAGAACGTGTCTTGTGCCATTTATGTTGATGTTACACATTTTTTTTTATTGTAACAGAGAAATGTGTGGCCATTCTATGTTCTTGGCTTCTGAACCTTTCCCTTCATCCATTGCCACTGGTAGCCTGGACACACTTTGATTTTGATTGTGTTTTGTGTTGAAGAGGGTTGTGATTTGTGTGTGGGGGGGGGTGCTCTAATTTCAAGAACAGATTTAATAAGAAACAAATATATTCATATATAATTTTCAAATTAGTCCTATATGTATTAAAATTACAAATTTTAGCATAACCCTTTGTGTTTTCAAGTTTAGTTTGCTCATCTTTAAGATTTACATTTTAGGGTTTTTTTTTTTTTTCTCGAGTTGTCGAGTCACTCGAATGGACTAACATTATCTTGGGTGTTCTAAAGCTGACCATAGAATCAGTGAGATTTTCAGCTTAAAACACATGTCTACTGTGCTTAATCAAAATAGTCCACATTGAAGTTTCAAGTCTGTGGGTCTAAGATGCTCAAAATCATTCAAAATGCACACAGGCTTTCATAGTAAACACAGCACCAGGGTCCTGATGAGCTCTGCCTTTTCTGTATTTAACTTGGTTTTCCAAAGGGGAATACACTCTCACCTACTGAGGGAAGATAGCTTCCGCCCCAGTCATGTGACTTGGACTGGTTATTACTAGACCCACCATTGGCCCAACTGTAATTCACTGACCCCTACATCGCAGTTAATCATGCCTCAGTTGTTAAAAGAGAAAGAGGCCACGGCTTTGTGGGGTAAGTAACCAGGTAGCTTGCTCTTCAATCTGTCAACAGAAGAAAGATGGTAGGACCTACCCACACTTACCATTGGACTAGAGTTCTCATCAGATGCTTCAGTATGCAAATATTCTTTCCTTATATCTCAAAAGACACGTAAACGTAAACGTATGGTTTTTTTGTTCTTTCAAAATATTCAGAATTATAAAGGCTGTTAAAGTATTCTTTAGTTGCATATTTGGATTATTCCATGATTTTGTTTGCCTTGCCATGCAGTGCACAAGGTTGATCAAATGATGCCTAATATATGTATGTGTACATATATACATATATGTATGTGTATATATGTATATGTGTATGTATGTAGGAGAAAATGTTCATGTTACTGTTCTTAATTATCAACACATTTGAAGCTATATGGATATATATTTTCCTAAATCACTGCCCAAATAGTTACTGCACAAATCAGTCACTGGAAAATTTTTAAAAGATGAAGGGGATCTCTTTCTAACTTACTCATTCAGTTGGACTCCTAGTCTCTTGGGCACAGGCCAGAGGTCATTTGTCCATGTTTCAGGGGTTGATTTGTAAATACTTCCAAAGATAGGAGGTTTATGGTTTCTGTAATACACCTTCCATTTCCCTTAACCACACCTTACATATAAGGATGCCTTGGAGAAGAATTCTCCGGGAATTTGCCTGAAGATCTGCTATTTTGTCAGGTAATGTCTGTGTGATTTGGAGACTATGTAGAGTGGGGTTAGATGAAAAGCTGCTCTCTGGACTTCTGCTCTTTCTGGTCCTCCCAGCCTCTCCCTCCCAGCCTTCTGTAGGCTGCCTCTGACACTGTAGCCTGCCTCTGACACTGATGGCTGCCTCTGACACTGATGGCTGCCTCTGACACTGTAGCCTGCCTCTGACACTGTAGCCTGCCTCTGACACTGTAACCTGCCTCTGACACTGATGGCTGCCTCTGACACTGTAGCCTGCCTCTGACACTGTAGCCTGCCTCTGACACTGTAGCCTGCCTCTGACACTGTAGCCTGCCTCTGACACTGTAGCCTGCCTCTGACACTGTAGCCTGCCTCTGACTCTGTAGCCTGCCTCTGACACTGTAGCCTGCCTCTGACACTGTAGCCTGCCTCTGACACTGATGGCTGCCTCTGACACTGTAGCCTGCCTCTGACACTGATGGCTGCCTCTGACACTGATGGCTGCCTCTGACACTGATGGCTGCCTCTGACTCTGATGGCTGCCTCTGACACTGATGGCTGCCTCTGACTCTGTAACCTGCCTCTGACACTGATGGCTGCCTCTGACTCTGTAACCTGCCTCTGACACTGATGGCTGCCTCTGACACTGTAGCCTGCCTCTGACACTGTAGCCTGCCTCTGACTCTGTAGCCTGCCTCTGACACTGTAGCCTGCCTCTGACACTGTAGCCTGCCTCTGACTCTGTAGCCTGCCTCTGACACTGTAGCCTGCCTCTGACACTGTAGCCTGCCTCTGACTCTGTAGCCTGCCTCTGACACTGTAGCCTGCCTCTGACACTGATGGCTGCCTCTGACACTGATGGCTGCCTCTGACACTGATGGCTGCCTCTGACACTGATGGCTGCCTCTGACACTGATGGCTGCCTCTGACACTGATGGCTGCCTCTGACACTGTAGCCTGCCTCTGACACTGTAGCCTACCTCTGACACTGATGGCTGCCTCTGACACTGATGGCTGCCTCTGACTCTGTAGCCTGCCTCTGACACTGATGGCTGCCTCTGACTCTGTAGCCTGCCTCTGACACTGTAGCCTGCCTCTGACACTGATGGCTGCCTCTGACACTGATGGCTGCCTCTGACACTGATGGCTGCCTCTGACACTGATGGCTGCCTCTGACTCTGTAACCTGCCTCTGACACTGATGGCTGCCTCTGACACTGATGGCTGCCTCTGACTCTGTAACCTGCCTCTGACACTGTAGCCTGCCTCTGACACTGATGGCTGCCTCTGACTCTGTAGCCTGCCTCTGACACTGATGGCTGCCTCTGACTCTGTAGCCTGCCTCTGACACTGATGGCTGCCTCTGACACTGTAGCCTGCCTCTGACACTGTAGCCTGCCTCTGACACTGATGGCTGCCTCTGACTCTGTAGCCTGCCTCTGACACTGATGGCTGCCTCTGACACTGTAGCCTGCCTCTGACACTGTAGCCTGCCTCTGACACTGATGGCTGCCTCTGACACTGTAGCCTGCCTCTGACACTGTAGCCTGCCTCTGACACTGATGGCTGCCTCTGACACTGTAGCCTGCCTCTGACACTGATGGCTGCCTCTGACACTGATGGCTGCCTCTGACACTGTAGCCTGCCTCTGACTCTGTAGCCTGCCTCTGACACTGTAGCCTGCCTCTGACACTGATGGCTGCCTCTGACACTGTAGCCTGCCTCTGACACTGATGGCTGCCTCTGACACTGTAGCCTGCCTCTGACTCTGTAGCCTGCCTCTGGCAGACCAAAAGAGCAAAGGCCTTAATATAGGAAACTCAACCCAACACAGTGAATTTCCTCTGATGTTCTTGTGCTTAAGATCCCCATCCTTTTTCCTTTTAGTCTTATGACAATTTGTATCAAATGACACAAGAGAAGGATACAAAGACAATTCTTTATTTTTATTCTTAATTATTGTGGTAATATAGTTCATTGAACATTTTGAAAATTCTAAAAATAATATAATAAACACTCAAAGCTACCTATTTTGTATATATCCTTTATGAACTTTTTGTTTTTAGTAGTTTTTACTAATTTTTCAAGTTAGCAGGCAGTTGATGGGTTTCCTTATGCATTTTCAAACATGAGTATCATTATATTTTGTTCCTTTTCATCCATTTCTGCTCGTGTTCCCATCCCCTTGCTTTTGCACACCTTCAATCCCAGGACTCAGGAGGCAGAGGCAGGCAGATCTCTGAATTTGCGGCCAGCTTCATCTACAGAGTGAGTTTCAGGACAGCCAGAACTATACAGAGAAACCCTGTCTCAAAAACAAACCAAAAAACAACAAACAAACAAACAAAAACAATATGTGTGTGTATATAGAATGCTTTTATACTATGTATCTTGGGGGAGGGGTTGTTTGTTTGTTTGGGTTTTTTGGTTTGTTTTTTTGTTTTGTTTTGTTTTTTGAGACAGGTAGCTGTCCTAGAACTGGTTTTGTAGACCAGGCTGGCCTCAAACTCACGAAGATCTGCCTGCTTCTGCCTCCCAAGTGATAAGATAAAGGTATGTACCATCACTGCCCAGCTTATAATGTATATCTTTTGATTAGCTTTCTGTTGTAAAAAATTCTTTCTAATTTTTACAAGTTTTTGATATACATTGTTTTTCATAGTTGTAGTAACGTGATAAAACATACTTTACACACCCCATTTTTGAATATTTGCTTGTCTACATGGTCGTGTCTATATCCTGTCTGGGTTCTTTGATATGATACTCCTTGTCCCATCAAAGCATTTGTGTGTGGAGACACTGAAGCCTGCGAGGTGGTTTTGTTCCCTCGGGAACCCTTTACCCCCAGATCTTTTACTACAGACAAATCACCCTCTGTCTTCTTCTGCATGCTTTTTGTAGCTTCAAATTCCTTTGGGAATCTGCCTAACTGTGAAGCCCTGGGCTCAGTGTCCTTTCTAACTGCCTCCTTGTAGGTATTGGATAACAGAATTCTGGATCATGTTCAAAATGGATGCCAGCTTGACCAGCACTATGGAAGAGTTTCAGGACCTGGTGAAAGCCAATGGTGAGGAGTCCCACTGCCGCCTCATTGACACGACACAAATGTGAGTGTTCTGGTGGGTCTTTGAAGCCACCTCCCTCCGGTCACCCGAGCTGGGGTGCTGGGCCTCTCATTCCCCCCACTTCTAAGAAGTTCAGACAGGCAGCTTCAGAGAGCCCCACACAAAGATAACTTGACATTTACTAGGGAAGCAGAGAGGCCCCCATTGAGGAAGCTGCAGGGCTTGGAGTAAACAGCAGAAGGCAGCCAGACCTTGCTAGAAGGTATCCAGCCCATGAGAAAACGAGAGCTCAATGTCTGGACTAGGGCCTCATTCGTCGTCGTTGGTTCAATGGGCACCCCTGAACTTAATGGACCAGGCACTGTTGCAAAATGTCCCAAGCAGAGAGTTAGAACACACGTAGATGTCTGTGAAAGACCACTGGAGTCCCAGCGCTGAGAAGGAACTCAGGGATATTTCACATCATTCTTTGAGTTCCTTATTCACACAGTTGGCTCACTCTGGAAAATGAGCCCTTCTTAATTTGGGGAAGGAGGGCACACATATTACATGTTGGGGTTTTTATGTGTGGTTAATTATTTTGCAATAATACAAATTCCCCAAATACAGAGTTGTAGAACTGCAGCATATTGGAGAGACCCAAAATCCTGTTTTTGCCTAGGGTCTGTGACTGACCTGGGGTCTGTGACTGACCTGGGCTCTGTGACTGGCCCGGGCTCTGTGACTGGCCCAGGCTCTGTGACTGACCTGGGCTCTGTGACTGGCCCGGGCTCTGTGACTGGCCTGGGGTCTGTGACTGGCCTGGGCTCTGTGACTGACCTGGGGTCTGTGACTGGCCTGGCCTCTGTGACTGGCCTGGGGTCTGTGACTGACCCGGGGTCTGTGACTGACCTGGGCTCTGTGACTGACCTGGGGCCTGTGACTGATCTGGGCTCTGTCACCCATGCATAAAGATCTGATTTCAAAGCCGCACCCCACAATCCCAAATCAATCTGTTCATCCATTTGGGTCCTCTATACTTCTCTGCTTGGACTTATACAACTTGATAGATAAAAGAGATTTATTTTTCAAAGTAACAATCTTTTCATTTTAAAGATAAAAAAAAAAAAAACAAAAAACCTAGAGCCTGAAGCCTCTTGAAAACCTTAGTCTTCTGTCCCGATATTTTCTAGCTGAATTTTCTCTCCCAAGTAATGGAGAGAATTCTTTCACCATTCATTCTTTAGAAAATGTTAGTTGAGGATACTGACTTGATGTATTTAAGGAATTGCAAGTTATGCTTTCCTTTGTCATACGTTCGAAAGTCTTGAATACAGAGAAGAAGAGGTCTACAGAATTTGTAGCCTTTTGTAGCCTTTCCCAAACTTGAAATCAAGGAATCCTTACGTCCTGAGCCGAGGCTGTCAGAAATGCTGGTTTAGAAACCCAAGCTTGTGCCCACTGCCTCCCGACACTAGCTGCTTTCCTCTGCTTAGCGCAAACCAGAGGCTGAGAGAGTCTGGGGTGCGCTGTGAGGACGCTGAGGAGTCACTGGGTCATTCTCGGCTCAGCTAGGTTATATGGTCATTTTCGTAACTGGGGCCACTGGAGGAAAGTGACTTGTTTCTGCCCAGGGTGACCACACGCTCCTACCAATGATTCCTTGCAGCAGAGTGTCTGCTGTTTTTCTCTGAGCTCGTCTGACATGAAAACTGCCCTCCTCTTATGATTTCCACCAACGGTCCCATAACCCTAACAGGAAGGAAAGAACACACAGAGGCATCGAAAGAGTAGACATAGTAAGGCCAGAGGAAGGGCCAGGACCAATGCCTAAAAGTGCCCTTTCCCAGTCCTCCTGTCTGTCCCTCCTGCTGCATGCAGAAGGCCCATTTCTTTGAACTGTTATTATGGGGGAAAAGTTGGCTGGGAGAAACTCAATTAATGCATCATTTACGCCAAGGGGAGCTAGCCAACTGCACCTTGGGAATTCTTGTGGGTCACGCCAGTGTGCTTACTACTCATGCAAAGCAGTAGTAGCTTATTCTTCTCCTTTTCTCATTCACCCACAAAAGTAATTCTCGAGACTGGTCCAGGAAACTGACTCAAAGGATAAAGTCAAACACCAGCAAGAAGCGGAAAGTCTCCCTGCTGTTTGACCATCTGGAACCTGAAGAACTGTCTGAACACCTCACCTACCTTGAGTTCAAGTCCTTCCGAAGGATATCTGTACGTAGCCCAGGGGCAAGAGGAAACCTACTCTGGGAAACTTGCGAACATGAGCAGAGAACGCCCACAGCCAGTTACCCTCTTGACCCAGCATGACCCCTCTCCCTGCCCATGGTGCCGGGAGACTTCCCTAGCAGGCATCGTGGGATCTGGAAACCCAATGCCATCAGAATTCCTTTGGCTGCCCATACTCTGCTTCCCCATGTCACACCCTCTGTGCCTACATACCACTCTAGCATTCACTCAGCCTATCAAGATATGGCACTGGGGGTACACACGATATCCTGTATGCATGCCTGCAAATGAGGGTTCGCGTGCCCTTCACCCCTGAAAATCATTAGACTTTTAGAAAATTGTTTTATAATTTAAAAAAAAACAAAAAAAAAAACAAGAAGAAAAGAAAAAATGGGACTAGATTCCCTATGAGTTAGATTCCAGCGTAGGCTTTGAATAGCCCTGGGAAGTCCTAAAAGTAAAACAAATATGACCAATCTTTCTAAAACATACCTGAATTCCTAAAATGGTGCCCACATGGCCAGCATTCTAGAAGCAAACTGCTGACCGAGCTCACACTGTTGGAATAGCCAAGCAGGGCAAAGGTGAAGAGAGGTGAAGGGAGAGGATTCATTTAACCATCAGTAACAGGGAGAGATCCCAGCACATCCTGTCCTCACTACAGTCCTCACAACTAACTCTGCAGGGAACCCGAGAACACTATTCCACACAAGAGCACTTGTCCGCCACCCAAGGGAACTTGCCACGCTGCTAGATGTAACATGCTGTCACTGGCCAATGTGCTTTCCTGAAACCTGGCGCACCTACTCCACCCAGGCCCCCTCCCACCCACAGGCACTGGTTCAGTTTTGCTCTGACACCAGCCAGTACTGTGCTGCCTGCCTTTCAATGACCTGTATCCCCCAGGTGTAGGATGGAGGGCCAGAGGGTTGACTTGAGCAAGGTCTGCACAGTTTACTAGAGTTGGAGCTCATGTCTCCCAGTCACTCAGCACCAACTTCATTGATGTCCTGACTGCCATCGCCCAACCAGAGATCCGGGAGCTTCCCCTTGGAGCTGGCTCTAAACACTCCCCCGTGCTAACTACCCAGTTTCCTCGTGGGCACCCCTCAGGCAGAGTGCTGGGCCCCCAATGTGAGGCTCCAGCTTCGGGTTATCTGTTTAGTCTACTTGCCCTGTCCCAGGGCTAGACAGAGCTGAAAGCCTCTGAAAAGAGGCCATTATCACCCTGGAAATCAGAACTCTGCTGGAGAAGCTGGCAGAGCTGGCGGGCCTGCAGGATGTCTGCTTGGTGCCAGTACTCAGCTGCGGGAAGGCAGAAGTAACAGTGAGGGAGAGTGACCCCGAGCCAGTATCTCCGAGTTGAATAGTGCTCTGTTTACAAACAAGCTTCAACCTTGTGCCTTTTGAGTGGCATGGCCCCTTCGCAGAAGGCTATTTTGGGGGGTTCCTTATTTGCTTTTATTTTTCCTAGGCAGTTTTTGCAAATAATAATTTTCCCTCCAACACTGGGGAAATGTATCTCTGCTGTGATTTGTTTCACTCTTTGTGGGGAAGTTATATTAAATCCTCTCTTTTAAAGAGAACAGGAGATTGGATGTATTTCTAGTGAGAAGGAATATACTGCATTCACTAGAATGAGGGTGACCACTTCCTCTCAGATCCAGGAAGAACGTGGCTTTCTGTGGCCATCTCATTGCTCTTCTGAAGAGTGCTTTTGTTCCACTCAGATGTGTCCACCCACCAGCAGTCACAGCACCAGGGGGTGGAGATTGGTTAGTGGGCATCTGGGCATCTGTTTTATTTAGACAAGGCAGGCATTCATATTCTCTCTCTCTCTGTCTCTCTCTCTGTCTCTCTCTCTCTGTCTCTCTCTGTGTCTCTGTCTCTGTCTCTGTCTCTCTCTCTTTCTCTCTCTCTCTCAAGTTTCTTTTCCACCACTCTACAAGTCTAACAGGTGTCAGTAGAGGCTAGTTGGAGTGGCCAGTCTTCATCTGGCTGGGATTCCCAGCATCTCTGCAGCACTAGAAAGGTAGACCGGCAAGGCATACATAGGCACTTAGCTTGGTCCTGACGCTTCGCTCACATGCTACTAGCCATTTCAGCTGCCCGCACTGGCTTTCAAAGTGCAGAGTTCAGTACAGCACCAGAGCTTCCCATAGGCGTATCCCTGGAGACTAGGTTCTTCTTTACCGTTGAAACTGAGAGACTTGCAGCAGGGACATGTCAGCTATAATCACCACTTAAAGCAGACAGTCCAGAATATTTCAGCTTCACACACACACAGCCCCATTGTTACCCATAGCTAACGCTACTGACAGGTTGGGCAAACATGGTCACTGTGTATTTATTTAGCTGTGTCCCAGGTGCCCTTCTCACTTGGCCCCTGCTCAAGGTGGTTCAGACAGGCCAGTGCTAGCATGGCTTTCCTATTAGCACCACTTCACATTTGTGCAGGACTGTGAAGAAGAGAACTGCTCCCATACCGTGTGTTGTCTTGAGTTTAGAGCAGGCTCATGTTCCAAATAGGAGGTTTTATGATCACAGCTTTTTGTAGACAGCAGGTGGAAAGAGGAAGGTCCTAGAAGGAGAATTCTGTTCACAAACTGGAGATTCACCGCTGGAACTAACAAACATTTTCTACTATGCTATGCTCTATTCAGAAGAGAGGGAACACCATCTACTCAAGTATGCTATTTGGGTTAATTGATGTGTACTCATCCTTGTGTGCCTAATGGACTTCATATAGAGAGGTCCTGATGGAGCTCTCACACATCATGCTTTTGAACCTGGGAACACACGTGCCAGGGAGGTAGTCACAGGCTTGTTTGCCCATACTGGTTCCCAGCCACCACTGAGCAGAGCTGATGTGTCCCTCAGAACTCCAAGAATACCTGATGGTTGTCTTTTTTCCCTCCAGTTCTCTGATTATCAAAATTACCTTGTAAATAGCTGCGTGAAGGAGAACCCCACCATGGAGCGGTCCATTGCCCTGTGCAATGGCATCTCCCAGTGGGTACAACTGATGGTTCTCAGCCGTCCCACCCCGCAGCTCCGGGCAGAGGTCTTCATCAAGTTCATCCACGTGGCTCAGGTGAGTGGCCAGATGGAGACAATCATCCCAGGCCATGAGGTAAATGACTTAGCCCTTTCACCCTGAGCCTAGCCTGTGCGAGTTATGCCCCCTCTGACCCACAATGGGGTTTGAGCATCTTCTGTTGCCTCCTGGTCTAGACGTGCAACTCTTCTGCTTTCTCACCCAAGAGCAATGTGGAAGGCCACATGGGCCATCTCAAGATCAGGACTCAACGCTTTAATGCTTTTTCAGGAGACACATTATTTTCTCATAACTAGCCATATGGCAAACAGACGGGCAGAGCCAGACCAGCTTGAGTTATCATAGGTCCTTGGGTTGGGGCTATGCTGATTGGCATATTCAGTGTTTGAGGGACAGAGATTCTAACTTCTCTTCCCTGGCTATTATCCTTTACTGGTGTAAGCATCTCACAGTAGAATAATATCTTAGCCTCAGTAATAACCCTGGCAATAGGATCAAGGCAATAAGATAGTGTTTATTATATTTTCCAACTTGGGATGCTCTACACCAGTGTTTCTCCAATTTGGAAATGGCCTACCTGCTCTGATACTCATTAGAGACAGATGAGTCAAACTCTCTAAGCCTACCCCCAGTCTAGGGAACCGGAACTTACAGGGTTGGGTCCAGAAGTCTTCGTTAAGCATGTACTCAATGATTCTTGGAAACCAACAGTTTAGATGGTAGTCCACAGATCAGATACCACAGAAGAGGGGCAAATGGTCTCCATGCTGATCTCAGATCGGGTCTGGAGGTCAATGAGAAGGGAGGAAACTGCAGCTCCTGGCTGTTAGTCTATGGAAAATGTGCAGTATAGAGATGTCAGCTTCTAAGCACCGCCATGTAACGACATGTACAGTGACTGTGCTGTCATCTGTCCTGTGTCACAGAAGCTCCACCAGCTACAGAACTTCAACACGCTGATGGCTGTGATAGGGGGACTGTGCCACAGCTCCATCTCCAGGCTCAAGGAGACAAGCTCACATGTCCCACATGAGATCAATAAGGTCAGTGAGCTGTCTTCTCTGGGGCCCTTAAGACTACACATCCCTTGTCAACAAAGTTAGGGACCAGTGAGGCATACCCTAAGGAAATCAGGCTGGGTGAGTCACAGACCTGAGAGTGTGTGTGAGATTCCACCTGGCCTCAACGTCACTGTGCCCCTCTCTGCCAGACCCCTTTCCTTGTGTCTACAAGACATCAAATGTTCAGTTGCTGTCCTGGTCATCAACTCCGTTGCCCAGTTCTCTTCGATTAAGAATATGTTCCCCAAACAAACAGAAGTTCAGTTGCTCATAGTGTGTGCCAAGTGCAGTGACAGCCTGGAGCACTAGCTTACCAGAACTCTTGCAGACTTTCCAGGCACTTGAATTTCCAGAGTTGGAAACGCCCTCTTTAGGTACAGTATTGTTGAGAAGAGCCTGGTCACCGAGCTACACCCCCAGCCATTTGCTGCAGTCTTATGTTTGACACGGGATGATTGTCCTTATGTGTCTCGTGCACTGTCCTACATTCTTAGTTAGATGTCACAGGACATGCTTTAATCTCTATGGCAGAGCGCTGCTAGTGTAAGTACCGCCCACCATCCACCATGATGTCGTGAGCCGTGCCTGGCATGGGCTGGCTAATGATGGCTGTCAGGGGACTTTCCTATCCACAAACCACAAACATCCTAAACTGGAGCTGGAGGGGGGGGGGGCTCTTATTAGGGAAAGATCCATGAGTCTCAGTATCCCTATCTATTTATCCCATGTCTTCATCCTCTTTTCAAGGAATCCCTCTTAGTTATCCCTTCCATTAACCATGCTGGACCTGTGAGAAACCCTTTCCCTATGGCTGGGTACCCAGAAACATCTTTAGTCACCTTTTCATTTCCTAACAGTTCTGCTGAGACCACACTGAAAAGATCGCTTATGTATCAGAAACCATGGAAACACTAACAAAACTTAATATATCCTACATTCCACTGTTCATCTTACCTTGGGAGTTCACATAGCTCACACTTGCCAGCAGCATTTGACAAAAGGGTGGGGTGGGGGGTCTCTTGCTGTCTCAGAGTGACTGAGCGGGCACGGTCCAAGCCTCTACTTCCTTACTGTATGATAGTTCTTGACAGATACAATTTTATTAAAAGAATTTGGCATCGTGTCTAATATGGTTATTATATGTGAGAACGCGATGGGCGAAGTTGCTCCACATCTCCGCTTCTGAAAAGCTGTTATCATCACACTTGAGGAGTGGGGTTCTGTAGCCAACGTCAACCCGGTGTGTTTGAAAAGACTGTCTCTGGCTGCTCCTTTAGGCATAGGCTTATTTTGAGAATCTTGAGCCACAGAGTAGTAACCTGCACTACATTACTGCAGCTCCCCAAATAAAATCCATAGCTTCCCAGGAGCAGCAGCAAAGGCAGCTCCTGCTGACCTCACATGCCAGACATTATTCCACACCCTACTTCCGGAAGCTTTCAAGGACACCAGGGAAGGCAGCTTATGGCTTGGGGTCACGAAGGCACTTATTTACTGTGTACTCCTGTACCTTTAATTGTTGTGTCAAGTGCTTATATTAGTTCTAAAAATAAATCAGATTAATATAAAATGATAACACTTTTTCAGATGAAACTATGTAGTGATATTGAGGAAGACATACTTGGTTTAGGACTCTGCTCTGACATTTGACGTAGCTGGAGTTTGAATTTGAGAGTTGTAATAGCTACAAATGGGATGCATCACCCACTGTCCAACACATTAGGGATGGGCTGAAATCATAGTGGACCTGAGAGTAAGCAAGGTGGCCGGTGTGGGCAGCACACTAGGCCCCACAGGTGTCTGTGACCCTTCCGTTCTGCTTTGTAGGTTCTGGGTGAGATGACTGAACTGCTGTCTTCATGCAGAAACTATGACAACTACAGACGAGCCTACGGGGAGTGTACCCACTTCAAAATCCCCATCCTGGGGGTGCACCTCAAGGACCTCATTTCTCTATATGAAGCCATGCCCGACTATCTGGAGGATGGGAAGGTGAACGTCCAAAAGCTCCTGGCCCTTTACAATCATATCAATGAATTGGTCCAGCTGCAAGAGGTGGCCCCACCATTGGATGCCAACAAGGACTTGGTGCACCTGCTAACGGTGAGATTTACATGGAAGAATAATTACTAAGTACCAGCTATGTACCAGGGGCCATTCTACTTCTCTTCCCATATACTAACTAGAGTAGAACTGCCATCTCCTCTTCATGGATGGGATATAGAGGCACAAAGGTCAACTTCCCAGAGAAGCTGACATTTATTATGTAAAAGAGGCCTCAATTTAGACTTGGGTTGGGGAAGGGGACCCAGGAGGCTTTCTTTTAAGCACTGTGCCTTGCAGATTTCAAAGGGTGTGCTCCTACTCCTACAAAAGCTGTTCCTAAGCTCTCAAGGCGGAGTTGGTAGCAAATCAGATGCAAGCCTTGGTCACAAATGGAGACAGGGTACTCTCATAAACTACAGTAAAAAGGGGGAAAAAACAGCCAAACAAAGCAAAACAAGAAGAAAATGAGTGACTCTTTGGGTTCTGCTAGTTTCAGCTTAGATCTCTGTGCCTGGACACATCCTAGCCAAGGGTAGGTGTGGAGAGTGGAGATCGGGGTTTGTCGTGGGTGTGGGGTGAAATCAGCTGCACTTCCTTCCAAATCTGTGATGCTTCAGTGTGCCAGCTGCATGAATGTGGGCCTGTACTCTCCAAGCCTGTTCCTCCCCTGTGAACTCTGAGGGGCCAGTCTTGGGGTGATTCAAACCTCTTATCCTAAAATTACACAAGTTGAAACTTGCTTCTCTGTCCATAGTGGAAAGAATGGTGGCCATGGTATCTTCCTACCTCACAGAGCATGTTGATGGAGCCACAGGGTTCACCCACAGCTTGGGAGCAGTTTGGGAGTTCTAACCCTTTTTCTTTAATCAAGTGACTTTGGCAAGTCTCTGGCCTCAGACACCAATGTCAATTTTATATAGATGCACAGATAGTAAACCACAATTAAAGAACATCTTAGAACTTCGTCAGTATTTAAGAACACTTTAACAAGAACGGGTTGATGTTTTCCCTACCGAAATAGCAGCCAAACTTTCTGAATTTAATTTTTTATTTGTGTGTGAGTGTGTGTGTGCGCGCGCGGCGCGCGCGGGCGCGAGCAAGCCATTTCTCTTCTTCCAGCTTTATGTGGGTTCCAGGAATTGAGCTCAGGTCTCCAGCCTCCCACAGCAAGTGATTTTACCTGCTGAGACATCTTACTGGCCCCCACCTAGTGTTTTAAAAACAAACTGCTGAGTCTGGAGAGGTGGCTCAGTGGTTGAGGACACTTGCTGCTCTAACAGAGGACCAGGGTTCAATTTCCTGCATCCACCTGGTGATTCACAACCATCAGTAATCCAGCTCTAGGGAATCTAATGCCTTCTTCTGACCTCTTCAGGCATAAAGCACGCCATGCTACACATACACACATGCAGACAGAGCACTCAAACATAAAATAAAACAAATAAATCTAAAGAAACAAACAAAATCCCTGCTAAGCACCAAGAAGATGAACCACTGGATAAACAAATGCAACCAAGAAAAAAACCCTCAGTTATGGAAGAGGTAGAGTGTCCTAGCAATTAACCATGTTCTGTTTCCCCTGCAGTTATCCCTGGATCTCTACTACACCGAAGATGAAATCTATGAGCTTTCCTATGCCCGCGAACCAAGGAACCACAGAGCCCCGGTGAGTTTCTCATCCTGGCGCTCCAATATGGCAGGGTTTTGAAAGCTTGATTCCTTCTCAAGAAGCTGGCCTTCAGTTGCTTACTAAGCATATGTTTGTGCTGTGTGCTCAGCTGTATGCAAAGCACACAGAAAGCTTCTCCACATACGTGTGACACATAGTCCTTAGCCATAAACAGCTTGTTGTTTAGACGAAGGGACCGCTGTGTGAACAGGATGTGACTGTATGCCTAAGGGGGAGTGGGCTAAATTTGTCAGGGGGCTTACAAATGAGAGGAGGCAGCGTCATGAGACACAGTGCTGCCTCCCCCCACCCACCCACCCCACCCCCCGTCAGCGTCCCCACGTCCCTTTTCTAAGACTGGGTGATGGCAACAATACTCACACTAAAGAGCAAAATTTGTGAAACTTTCTGCCACGGTCCAAAGAAGAAACTTCATTGGCCTGTGATGCTCTGCGACAGGAAGGTGCTGGATCTTTTGACCGCCTATGCCCAACAGGGCTCAAAAAAGCACCAAGCCCTGGCTTTGCACACAGTAGGTCCATTACAGGCTATCTGAGCCTGCCTCTCTTACTGACAAGTAAGCAGCAGGATTATTCCCATCTCCTGGAAAGCTTCCCAACTCCGCAAACAAGGACTTGAGGGAAGGGAGTTGCCTACACACAAGAAAACGTTTTGTTGTTGTTGATTTCAGGTCGCTAAGTCACATTGGCTCTATAGAATGGTCAGGAGGGTCCACGTCCAGGGCATTAGAGGCATTTCAGAAGAAGGGTCAGCAACTTTTTTTCCATGGGAATTTTAAATGGGGCCAAGTTTCAAATGATCAGCAATAGATTCTCTCTCAGCATGTGCAGACTGCATTTCTTCCTTGTGCATCTTGCTGTCTTGATTAGTTTTTTCTCATCCATCTCTACTAAAATGTGACTGGAGTACAGAGGCAATTGGCATGATTCACATTCGCCTCTGTTGAGAGGTCTGACAAGAGATTTCATGGACAGGGGTCTGGAAGTCAGGCCCATTGAGAAGAGAAATGATCTGCAGCTGGGGGTCACACAGGAGCACTTTAGACAGCTGTGAGCCCAGCTAATGCAGACAGATTCCGACTGTGTGTACGCTCTTCTTCCACGGCACGCAGTCAGATGTCAGGAAAGGAAATCACCCTGTCACCCTGTGTTAGTCACGAGGGTTTCCCTATTCCATTGTAGCCACTAACACCTTCGAAGCCACCGGTTGTAGTGGACTGGGCCTCTGGAGTGTCTCCCAAACCTGACCCGAAGACCATCAGCAAACATGTCCAGAGGATGGTGGATGTAAGTACCCATTTCAGCAGACAAAACCATGGTATACCTGCTTTAATTGTGGGGAGGAGAGGGGGCCAGGATGATAGAGACGTAAAGGTGAGAATGCTGGGCCTCATTCCCTTGGGAACACAAAGCTGCTTCACTCCACACATTGTGGCCATAGAATGTTTCGGAGGAAATAATGTCAACACGCTGGTCTCCAATGGGGTGGGTTTGCCTTGCTTAAAGACCCTTGCAGGGGAACATGTGATTAGAAGTTATTGGTTAATATGTGGCAAGTGTCAGCATATAATAATGCAAACATGGAGAACGGGAAACTTGGCACTGCTTGGTCTGGCTAACTGCACAGGAAGGGGATGTGTTTCTGTGTTGTCTTTATACAGAACAATAAGGAGTACAGGGATCAAGGATGTAAAAGGAGGCAGAGTTTTCCTGTTCCAACCACTTGGTCCCAAATAAACACGCGAAAGCTTTTATATTAAGTACAAAATGCTGGGCCAATAGCTCAGGTTTAGTGTTAGCTAGTTATTACATTTAAATTAGCCCATTTCTATTAATCTACATATTGCCACGTGGCCCGTGGCTTTACTGGTCCTCTGGCATCTTGCTTCTTGGGCAGCTTGCTTGTGTCTCCCCAGCCCCACCCTTCTTCATCCCAGTCGTCAGTTTGATTTTCCCACCTAACTTTATCCTGCCTTGCTATAGGCCAAACAGCTTTATTATTAACCAATGAGAGTAATCCATACTCACAGCATACAGAAGGATCATCCCCAGCACAAGGAAGAGAGCACTTCCAATTGGGTTAGGCCTTGAGCTTCCCGGAGAGGTGAACAGCGCCCTGCAGGGAGAAGAGAGTGGAGGGAGAACTCGCCCATCCTCTACCCAGCGCAGTAGCCAGTGTGTGGTACAGTTGCTATTTACAGGTTGGGAGCACCTGGGCACCCTGGAGTGGCTGGGGCAGCAGAGTCCTGGGATGTCCCGGGCTGTGCCAGTGCCACAGTTTAGGGAGTTTGTCTCAGGGCTGCTCTTATTTAGGCGGTTACCAATCTTTTACGTATCGCTCCCCTTGTCATTTAGCTAAAGGGAGAGATGATAGGTTTCCTTCAGTAAACGAAAGAAACTCTTTCTTTTTCTTCAGTCTGTCTTCAAGAACTATGATCTCGACCAGGATGGCTACATCTCTCAGGAGGAGTTTGAAAAGATTGCTGCTAGCTTTCCATTTTCCTTCTGTGTGATGGACAAAGACAGGTGAGGATGGTGTGTGCGACTACGTAAGGGGTCCCTGAGGGACTTGCAAACGCATGTGCTGCCAGGCTTCTGTGATTTATAAGCCTGGAAGAAAGAGCCACCATCAAGTGAAGGCCTCGCTCCTTTAGTCCGGACTGCAGCAAACCATAAAACCCATGCACTCTCTGAATAGTTCTCACATGAAGACTCCCAATGCCACCAGCTTAGGAGAAAACATTTGGCCTTCCTTCCTGCTTTGGTATTACAAATCATGGAAATAACTCACAGTTAGAGCAACGCTTCCTGCATTTTCCTCGGGGCTCTAAAAGCTTTATCCTAGTTCTCAACAGAAAACCAGTGCATGGCCAGTGGGTTCTACAAGTGTCCTTCCTGTCTCAAGCCAGACCCAGGCATGAGGTCTTTGCTTTCCTATACACACATTCCACACCACTTCCCTTTCAAGTCTTGAACACACTGATCTGTTTGGCCATTTGCCAGGTGTGCCGGGCAGTCAGAATGCCTCGCTTCCTCACTCCATGCTATCCCATGTCCTTACTCTGAGGAGAACCCAAGGAAGCAGCCATAGGAAGGACAAAAGGAAAGGTTAGCGCCAAAGGCTGGAAATCGCCCTTCCTCTACTCACCTCCTTACCTGTCATTTGCTTCAGGGAAGGCCTCATCAGCAGGGACGAGATCACAGCCTACTTCATGAGGGCCAGCTCCATCTACTCCAAGCTGGGCCTGGGTTTTCCTCACAACTTTCAGGAGACCACCTACCTGAAGCCCACCTTCTGTGACAATTGTGCTGGCTTCGTAAGTTGTTCTTAGAGTATCAGAGGGGAACTTGGTGTGGGTGCGGGGCGGGGGGGGGGGGTAAGTGTACAGGACAGTTTAAATAAATAAGACAGAGCCCGGCGGTGGTGGCGCACGCCTTTAATCCCAGCACTCGGGAGGCAGAGGCAGGAGGATCTCTGTGAGTTCGAGGCCAGCCTGGTCTACAAAGTGAGATCCAGGACAGGCACCAAAACTACACAGAGAAACCCTGTCTCAAATAACCATAAATAAATAAATAAATAAATAAATAAATAAATAAATAAATAAATAAATAAAAAGATAGGCACAGCCTCAAAATCCTTATATAATCACTCCAGCTCAGAACTCAAGAGAACACCCAGAAAACATAGTCCTCGATTGTATGGGCTTGGCCCATACAATCTAATTTCTTCCTGCCTTTTTTCTTCCCTGGTGCATTAAAGGTCTGGGATAAATGGTACAAAAATGTGGAATTTGGATATACGTTTTAAAAGTGTTATATGCTGTTTCAAATGTTAGAAAATAAGAAATAGGAGATGTCTTTCTTCCCCCTTCAAAAGAAATTAAGTTACAGGTGTTCCAGTGGGTCACTCCACACCCCACAGGGTAGCCGTGGTTAAATTCAGTATGTCACAGAACAAAAACTAAAAAGATATGGCATTGGGAGGGAGACTTCTTGAGAGGAGTGAGGGTTGGTAGGAATGAGAAGGATAAAGGAGGATGGGGTAGAGGAATGAGTATTATTAGAATGCATTATATACGTGAGGGAAACTCTCCAAAAATAAATAGATTTTTTAAATATCTTATCTCAGAGATTACCTCAGTGCTGTTTGCCCTCTGTCCCAACCCAACTAATAGTTTCCTCAAAACCCAAGTTCATGACCCAGGACTACACACTCAGTCCTCAGGGTGCCTATTGGTCCGGGCTCATCCACATCAAGCCTGCAGAGTGCTGGACCATACAGAGCTCTTGCATAGGTAGCACTTGTCTCTGACCAGTGGCTTCTTGCCAGAGGACTAGGATGTGAGAGAGCCACCAGGGTCTACCCATTGACAGACAGTAGAACAAAGATAGAGAATAAATGCTACCAGGGTCTACCCATTGATAGACAGTAGAATAAAGATAGAGAATGAATGCTGCCAGGATCTACTCATTGAAGGACAGTAGAACAAAGATAGAGAATAAATGCTACCAGGGTCTACCCATTGAAGGACAGTAGAACAAAGATAGAGAATGAATGCTACCAGGGTCTACCCATTGACAGTAGAACAAAGATAGAGAATGAATGCTACCAGGGTCTACCCATTGATAGACAGTAGGATGAAGATAATTAAGGCTACCAGAGTCTACCCATTGATGGACAGTAGAACAAAGATAGAGAATAAATGTTACCAGGGTCTACCCATTGATAGACAGTAGAACAAAGATAGAGAATAAATACTACCAGGGTCTACCCATTGACAGACAGTAGGATGAAGATAATTAAGGCTACCAGGGTCTACCCATTGATGGACAGTAAAACAAAGATAGAGAATAAATACTACCAGGGTCTACCCATTGATAGACAGTAGAACAAAGATAGAGAATGAATGCTGCCAGGATCTACTCATTGAAGGACAGTAGAACAAAGATAGAGAATAAATGCTACCAGGGTCTACCCAATGATAGACAGTAGAACAAAGATAGAGAATAAATGCTAACAGGGTCTACCCATTGATGGACAGTAGAACAAAGAGAATAAATGCTACCAGGGTTTACCCATTGATAGACAGTAGAACGAAGATAGAGAATGAATGCTACCAGGATCTACTCATTGAAGGACAGTAGAACAAAGATAGAGAATGAATGCTGCCAGGGTCTACCCATTGATAGACCATAGAACGAAGATAGAGAATGAATGCTACCAGGATCTACTCATTGAAGGACAGTAGAACAAAGATAGAGAATGAATGCTACCAGGGTCTACCCATTGATAGACAGTAGAATGAAGATAGAGAATGAATGCCAAGGTACAGCCTCACACCAGACAGATAAATGACTTGTGCCATATTGTTTTCTTTGGCTCGTAGCTCTGGGGAGTGATCAAGCAAGGATATCGCTGTAAAGGTAAGTCTCAGCTTTGAGGAATGGGGTCACTTCCCTTGTCTGAAGAGCTCTCCTTGATTACATTTTTTGTGCATAGTAGCTGTCCATTCAGTCTAAACTTTCTTCGCTGAGTTCAGAGCCTCGTGTCCAAACTGGTTTCCAAAGAGCATCCTAAGCCAAGATGAGGGATGCCTATGAGACCAGTCAGGTAGTTTCCCTCCACAAGACCCTCTCTTTGTCTCAGTTGCTCTGGAAATATGGATGGCTGTGCTCCTTGTAGAAACATGGAAAGACAGATGCTCAAGGAAAGGGAATCTCCCTGGGTAAGGTTACTACAGGACCAGTCAGGTTTTCTTTTTTCAGCAGATACCTCAGGACCTAATTTTCCAGGCTGGCATCTCTTCTCTTCATGATGAGATGCTGCTGAGTTCTGAAACTCATTGATGCAGTAATGACAAGCTCTGGGACTTACCAAGGAGGTTAAGAATCAGGAGGTGGTCTTTCCTAGATCCCTTAGGAATGTCAGGTGGCCTAGCTCCAGAGGCTAGACCAACTGAGTTTGACAAGAGGGCAGTGCATGAGTTTGGTTGTGAGAGAGTCACTGGAGAAGTGAGTGAAAGACTTCTGAGCAGAGTGTCTTGTCCACAGACTGCGGGATGAACTGCCACAAACAGTGCAAAGATCTGGTAGTGTTCGAGTGCAAGAAGCGAGTCAAGAGTCCAGCAGTGTCCATGGAGAACATCAGCTCTGTGGTGCCAATGTCCAACCTTTGCCCACTGGGAACCAAAGATCTGCTCCATGGTAAGCAGGCACTAGGGACGTTTGCTATGGGTAAGGGTCAAGTTTGGCGGGTAAGAAAAATCACCCCGTGATTCTTATTTCCACTTAGCCTTGACCTCAATTGCTATGCCATGGCTGACTCATCATGGATTTTAACTCTCTGAGTGCTGTAACAGAGCGGAAATTAGACTAAAAAGAAAAGTCATCAGGTGCTTCTGGGCACCTACACCAAGTGCAGCATCCCATGTTAATTCTCTTCCTCTATCCTTAAACCCAGACCAAGGATAGGGAGGGGGAGAGATAGCGAGAATGAATGTATAGCATGCATAACATGCAGTCTGAAAGTAACATAGTATGTAAAATGAATAGCTGTGTTCAGAAGTGAAGACTAACGTCTCCATAGCTCAGAAATGTCTGGAGAACATACTATCAGCAGAAGCTGAAACAGTATTAGTAGAAGCTGAAACCACAGGTCTTCTTGACTCTGTTTCCAGAAGGAGGCAGACACTGCTGAGAATTTAATTTCTGCAGTTTAGCAGAGACCACTATGCACGAAAGTGACCGGAATCAGACTCATTGCTAACACCTGAGAAAGGAGCCTCCAACACAATGTGACTGGCACTTAGGGCCGGCAGCAGGAAATAGGCTTCCCTACTGGCAAGGCTATGTACTGGCTCAATGACTGTGCATCATCCCTGGTTTTCTTCCAGAAGAGGATCCCCACCCATTAAATTAACACCCTGCCCTGGACTGAGAACCTTGAGAGGTCAGGTGAAGAAAAATGACTAAAATGCTAAAATCAGAAAAGTAAATACAAAAAAAAAAAGGAGAAACTCTGGAGATCGGCTTGGAGATTAACCAAATCATTCGGGGACAACCTGAGGCTAAGCCAGAATTGTCACAGCTAACTCTGCATATGGCAAAATGCAAGTAAAGAGTGACTTGGAAATAATTTGAAGCAAATAGACCGGAGACTCCCCAGGTCTGGAGGGCAAAGAAGTAGAGAGAATGTCTCCAGCTGGGAGAAATGACAGCATCCCGACATGGAGCAGGTTGGAAGCCAGTGAAGGCCGAGTAGGCGGTGGGGACACAGATGACAGATGTGTACATCAGAGGGGGGTCACAGTGCCGGGCTGCTGGGGAAGCCTTCTTGGAGAAGGTGGAATTTCAGCCAAGTTTCAAAGGGAAGGTGGTGCCACGTCATGAGGAAGATGAGGAATACTCCCGAGAAGATGACGGATGGAGCAAAAGGCGGAAAGGCTGTAGGCAGTGCTGTTGGGATGAGTGAGGTGCTGTGGTGGAAGTGAAGGCGGAGGTGAGAAGTGAAGTAGAAAAGCAAGTAGAAGCCAGTCAGGCGTGTTGTAAATGCCAGGCGGAAGACTGTGCATTGTCCCTGTTCCAAAACAAGGAGCTCTTACAACAGAGGGGTAGAGTCCTCAAGATTCATTCTCTGGATTTCTGTACATCTGGAGTTCTACCTCAACAATAGAGGGGGCATACTTTGGGAAGTTTGGTTTGTTTAAAGTGTAACTGTGTTAAAGTCAGGAAAGGGAGAGGAGGGGTTCAAGATGGCTGAACAGAAGCACCTGGCACCTGCTTCTCCACGGGTGAGATGGCTCTGGAGGTGAAGATGCTGTGCAAGATGGGTGGCCCCAATTCAATCCCTGGGACCCACAAAAAGGTGGAAGGAGAGGGGCCTGTGTGGAGGCCCACAAAGGTTTCCTAGTGAGATCTGAGCTTGCTCTACCAGCAGGGCGGCATTTAGAGGATTGCGTGACCATGTGCGTGGTTACTAGGTGACTGGAAGGGTCTGCACATGGCTGAGCTAGGGGGTGGTCTTTGCTCCACCCCTTGGCATTCCTATAAATAGCCCTTTAGAAGAGACAGAAGGGGCCGGTGGAAAATGATCCAGGCCCTCCCGAGGCTATCCTGTGTTTCTATCTGTTTCTCTCCCCTCTATCCTTCAATCTAAATATTTCTCACTTCACCCTCCTCAAGAGTACCCTGTGGGGGAAAAATGGGAGCAGGTCTCCCACAGGCCTGAAGAGATGGTTCAGTGGTTGGGAGCATTAGCTGCTCTTCCAGAGGACCCGGGTTCATTTCCCAGCACCAACATGGCAGCTCTCAACTGTCTTTAACTCCAGTTCCAGGGGACCTGACATCCTTACACACACACACACACACAAACACACACACACACACACACACACACACACACACACACACATATATATGCAGGCAAAACACCAATGAATAATTTTTAAAAATCATTTTTAAAAAATGGAAGGAGAGAACTGAATCCAGAGTTGTCCTCTGACCTTCACACACAGGCCATGGTGAACACACACACACACACACACACACACACACACACACACTCTCACACACACACACTAAAGTTTACAACTTGTTTAACAGGTATATAACACATTTTTAGATAGAATGAGAAAACAGCAGCAGAATAGGGAAAGGTAAGACTTAGAGACCTGGGGTGGGTGTGGTATGAGAATAAGGCACCTTGATGCCTGATGCCTCGGCTCCAGCCACAGGAAAGGGAGTTTCTCTGTACAGCATGAAATCAAGAGTGCCCTGGCAAACTTGTCAGTGGGATGCTGGCGAGTCTGGCTAGTGGGGAATTGCACATCCTTCATAGGCTTTTACCTAACTAGACAACTAACTTAAGATCTGTCCAGTAGCCAGCTTTGGGGAAGAATGCATGTTGTCTTCTGAACCTCAGGGGTGCTGTACTCAGAAGACATCTGGAGAAAGGACCTGTTGTCTGTTTGGTCTGCTCTGCGGGTCAGAACACCAGCTTATTCATACCTCTGGGATTTGAAAGATAGTCCACTGAACTGGTCAACAGGAAGTGGCCCTGTGAACCAGCCTTGGTTCTGTGGAGTATTTCAGTATGTTTGAGTCAAATTTGCTGAAGGTCCTGCAATGTACAGGATGGACATTGTCACATGAAAAAGGAAGGGTAAAGAATATAGAGAATGGGTGGAAAGTAATAGAGGATGCCCTATGCCTTCTAACCTCCAAGCATGAAACACACAGGCACATACCTCTGTAAACAGACACAAAAGAATCCCTTTTTAAATTCAGCAATAAGAAAAATGTATCATTTTAATATAAATGTATATCAAAATTAGAAAAACCTTTCTCATACATAAAATCACTTCATTCTCCAAGCCCTGGAAAGTAGGATATTTTTCATCTCCATCTAATGAAATAAACAGAATCCAAAATGTATTTATTCATAAATGGTGTATAGACCCTAATTACTTTGCATGGAGCTCAAAATTAGTGCTAAATCTCTGCAAAAGGTAAACTTGGATGACCTCCAGTTTATCTTACCACTCATCTCAAATGCATCCTCTAATCCTCTACTTTCTCAGGAAATTACTCCTTATAGTTAATATTTCCAGGCTGAGTCTCAGGCAGCAATATTGGCTAAAAGAAAAATCAGATGGCTGGTTTGTTCTGACCCCTGCAGAATCAAATAAGTGTGAAACATTTTAGAACACACTCCACAAAACTAATCCTGCCACCTCACCATTAATCTGTGTCAATCATACAAGTGAGTCCCAAAAAGAGTTCCCACTCTCTATCTGCTTAGGTAGCACTCCCGTTACCTGGATCAAACTCTGAGTAATAGCTCTTGCCCTGGAGTCCGCAGAAAGCATTTACAGAACATTCTGTCTATATGTTTATCCTGCTATCTTTAGAAGTGCTTAGGAAACCTTGCTACATTGAGGCAAGGATTCTAACTTACTTACAGGAACAGTAACTATCCAGGTAACTTTTGTGCAAACAGAAAAGGATGCTTTGGGGGCTTAGGGGATGGCTCAGAGGTTCAGAGCACTTGTTGCTCTTGCAGAAACCTGGATTCAGTTCCCAGCACCCACATGATATCTCACAACCACCTGTAACTCCAGTTCTACAGGACCAGAAACCCTATTCTGACCTCCAAGGGCACTGCATGCATGTGGTGTACATACATACATACACACACACGCATATGTAATACAGGCAGAACATCATGCACATTTAAAAAATCATATTTAAAAAGGTAAAAAAGGAAAAGATGTTCTTTCCTCGGTGTGGGTGAATCCTGACTCTGAAACCCTACGTTTCTGCTTCTACTCCTTTCTGACAAGGCAAGTCCCAAAACAGAAGGTACTTGGAAGTGGAACTCCAGAAATAGGGAAGGTCTCGTTTGAAACAAATGTTGAGAATCTTGAGTTCATCATTGTCTGAGAGGACTAACAAATGTATCTCTCCACAGCACCTGACGAAGGATCTTTTATATTCCAAAATGGGGAGGCTGTGGACCACAGTGAGGAAAGCAAGGATCAGACCATCATGCTCCTGGGCGTGTCCTCACAGAAGATCTCAGTTCGGCTGAAGAGGACTGTTGCCCACAAGACCACCCAGACAGAATCGTTCCCGTGGGTTGGCGGCGAGACGCCTGCCGGTCACTTTGTGTTGTCCTCCCCACGGAAGCCTGCGCAGGATGCCCTTTATGTGCTCCCCAGTGCCCCGTCCCCATGCCCCAGCCCAGTGCTGCTCCGAAAGCGGGCGTTCGTCAAGTGGGAGAACAAAGAATCGCTTATAAAACCCAAACAGGAGCTTCACCTCAGGCTCCGGACCTACCAAGAACTGGAACAGGTGCTGCCCTTCTCACCGCCCCCCTCCCTTTTTTAGCTCTCCTGCTGAAGTAGAATCCAATAGGGAAAAAGCATAAGAGCGAAGATCCAAATCAAGTTGATTCCTAGCAAGTTAAGTAAGCAGACAAAAAAAAAAAAAAAAAAAAAAAAAAAAAAAAAGGAAGAAAGTTGCCAAATGTAGGTAATGTAAGCCATTTTAGTGTCAAGGAAGAGAGGAGACATTAGCTTGAATGGTGTTTATTTTTCCTAAGGAATGTTTTCATGCCCTTTTCCCTCAGACATCAAGATTTGCATAAGTTTGCAGGCCCGTCAGTACATAACCCACCATCCACCTAGCTTAATGTGCTTGTCTGAGTAGTATACAGTGAAGCCGCCCCCCCAGGTTCCAGGATGCTCATCATTGTTACCAGCAAGGTTCCTTCCCTGCGGGGCCCCCAGGAAAGTCAGAGAGCTATGTGCTAGGCAATGTCTGTGACTTGATTTGGTGACTGGAATGAAGAGCATGGATGGTATCAGGAGGAACACGGGACAAAGAGCCACAGATTTTCTGGAAGAAAACATGTCTCTTACTCAAAGTACCTTTAAAATGCATGTTAGCAAACAAGTTAGTCAGAAGGTAGCCACACTTTGGTTACCTTAGAAAGAGAAACTGCTGAAAGTTACCCTTTAGAACAATAAAAGAAATCGTGAAAAGGGAACATGATAAAGTAGAGGACTTGGGTCTGAGACTAAGACATTTCTTTTTTGTTTTGTTTTGTTTTATTTTGTTTATTGCTGTTTGTTTTAGTTTTGGTTTTTCAAGACAGGGTTTCTCTGTGTAGTTCTGGCTGTCCTGGAACTCACTCTGTAGACCAGGCTGGCCTCAAACTCAGAGATCTGCCTGCTTCTGCCTCCGAAGTTCAGGGATCTAATCCCAGAAATTTCTTATGCCAGTTGTTAAACACTGTAACCTGGTTGGTCCTCTGTAAAATACAGGGCTAGGAGTCCATGCTGAGGTTTCAAATCTGACATGCCTATCAAAGGTAGCAAAATAGTTGTGAAAAATGCTATGGGTAACCTGTGACAGAATAATTCCCACCCAGCTGCCAAGGCCATAAACCTTGATGTTTTTATTAGCTGCTTCTCTTTTTTCTTACCTGCATCACAGAGACCTGAGGAATTCTCCACAAGCATTTTAGAGAACAATTATGTGCCCTGCTTTTCTATTAGGGACCTGCAATGACAGGTCTTTAGTCCAATAGTCCTCGCCACAAGGAACGAGTCCAGTTAAACTAGTATTGAAAATAGCATGCAATAAGGACAGCTGATTACAGCTGTGTATTGTAATACACATTAAAACAATGTGTTATTTTAGTTCATGCCATAACTGAATCAGCACGGAACCAAATAAAAATGGAAACTATAAGACATTTGGGTCAGATATGCCTGGGCTCTAGAACTATGTATGTGTTTGCACTTTCTGCCCCTCGAAAGTTTACAGCCAACACCTATTTCCCCGGTGTGCATGAGGATTAAGCTGCCCTATTATCAGACAGCATTCTATTATCACATAGCAGTGTCAGGCTCACGGCAAGCACTCGATCTCACGTAAGCTGGTAGAGAGCACTAGGTAAGTCAGTCTGAGAACCCAGAGGGGGCCCAGTTAATCAGACACTGCAGCTATGTTTTCTGATGCCCATGTAGGTCAGTCTGACATGAGGATATTTTCCTCGACACCAGAAGCCTGGAAATTACCCAATGGCTGCACAGTGAATCTGCTGCCAACAGAACACTAAAGCCCCATTTGGGGTGAGACAAAGTCTTCCATCAAAAAGGCATACTAGTTATCACTATTGGGGGTTGTGAACCTAGGTTTAATTAACTATAACATCTCATTTCACAGAGTTTTGACGTACTGCTTTTATTGTTCAGAGCAGACCAGACCACAGACTACTTTCTGCTAAGTTACGATGCCCGCTACACACTATCCAAAGGTTGTGTCTTCCTCCACTCACTTCCCAAGAATGGACTATTCTGTCTGCTAGCCACTCACATCTGTGATACGATAACAAAGAGTAATTGCTATTTGCACATGTCCATGATAAAGTGTTATTTTATACTCACAGCTAAATAACTACTTTGAAAATAGTTTTTAATTCTTAACCACAGTGAATAGGCGATGCCAATCAAATCGAATACTCTTGATGCTGTACGTGATTTCCCACTCACCGCCTCTCTATTAACATGCCCTATTCTCATTTCTCTTTAGGAAATAAATACCCTGAAAGCAGATAATGATGCCCTGAAGATCCAACTGAAGTATGCACAGAAGAAAATAGAATCCCTTCAGCTTGAGAAAAGCAATCATGTCTTAGCACAGATGGATCGGGGTGATTGTTCTTAATCCAGAAATTCAAGGAAGAGAATCTGTGGACAAGTATCCTGGGATCTCACTTCAAAAATTGACTGCAGAGGTTCGGGCAACTTCAGATGAAGTCTGGAAAGGGGGAAAGCCAGCCTCTGTTGCTGGCGTCACTGTTTCTTACCTAAAATATTCTTAATGTGAGTCATTGGTTTTCAGTCAGTGGACTCAATGGGAAGTTCAAGTTTGGTAAAGCTTTGAGCATTCATATTAAAACCCTTTGCTTTCTTTACTGGAACCAATACCAAACCGTGTGCTAAAATAAGACCATAGTTTCCTCATAGTGTCTCAGGCAGCCTGCTTTACTGATTCGTAGAAGAAAAGTCCCTGAAGAACCAATGTGCTGCCTTCCCCAGGGTTTCTGCAAACTTCTACCCAAGTCTGCTCATCATGGAAACAATACCCTGAAAGTGGTGACTTGGACATGCCTGCATTGTTTGTGACACTGATCCCTACCTCACTACCTCAGATCTGATCAAGAGCCTCCCTCCCTGTCCTTCCTCACTTGCCCCACCCCAACCCCCACTTCCTCCCTTGCTGGTAGGCACATCAGCTTATCTACCTAGAAGTGAACTCTTAGACATGTAGCCTGGTTTTAAATCCAGGGCTTTTTAATTGAACTTGACATTATCCAATTGCAGGTCAACTCATAGCCCTAGGTCTTAGTGATCATGAAATACAAACTAAAACTCACCATCCGCAAACAGCAATTACCATGCCTAATTAGCTAAGACAAATGACATAAACGTGTTTGTCCATATATTCTCTAGTGGGTACACTTAAGAATCTGTGACTTTTTAAAAGAAATGGTCTGTGGACAGTGTTTAATTCTTCATGCTCAAATTTCTCTTTTTAAGTAAACTATCATGAGGTTTTCTTTTGAACTGAATTTGTGCTTAAACTGTTTTCACTTTGACTATCTAGAAATAAGCTAATGGATGTGAGGGCTTTAACAGCTGGCAGCGTGTACATATGTATAGAATATGTATATACAGTATCAGGCATGCATGTAGCTTGGACTTTCTCCTTTAGAGAATGCAGACGTGAATCAAATACCTTTTAGTAATTTACAAATTGACAAATACAGTTCTGTTCATTAGAAGACAAACTGCTAATGATGTAAATTGTATTGTTTTGCAAAACCATGAGTAACAGTCTCTGAGTATTTATCATGAAAGTTAAAAAATCAATGGGTTTGACTTGTTGCCTGGGAAGCTATTCATAAACTTTCTTGTCAGCTTTTTAGCTTTCAAAAGCATTTCATCTGAACGTGACCTTTTGGGAAGACTTTGCTTCCATGCTTGGGAGGTCTGGTGCCATGCTAACTTGTAATCTATACACAGGGTGAACAACTTCCGAGAGTGCCATCTCACAAAACGAGTTCCAAACCTACAGCCAACAGCACTGAGTCTCCAGAGGAGTGTGAACTGTATGGTGCTGCCCGCTAAAGTACTCAGATCACTTAAGTTTATCTGATGAAAGACCACTGCCCATCTGTGTACCTTTGTGGAGTTTTAGCGACAAAGAACTGACTTGTGGTCAAAGTTTCACTCGACCTTAATGAACCACTTTACACACAATGTCATCCTTATTCTAAATCCAAACTCAGAAATTCTCAAAGCATAGCTACCACCTGGTACATACACCTCTAGCAGGTGTAATATTATAATGGAACAATTACATGGAACAATTATGAGTAATAACAGACCTCAAAATATGAGTAATGACAGACCTCAAAATTCATATTGTTCACTATGGATAATTTCCTCTGCTATGCACCAGTACACGTGTATAGCTCAATTTTTTTTAAACACTGTCTTTTTCTTATTCCTCATGCCCAATAAATATCTCCCAAGGAGTTTTTATGTAAATAGCCTGTAATATAGGAATTCAGAGGGCCTAGGTCAGTGATGATCATGGCTAGATGATCTTATGTCCTGCAGTATCAACAGGAAAGACAGCAGGAGGCGGCAATTTCAACACAATTCTTACAGTCCAGCAAGGACAAAAGATGTCTGGAGTCTGCGCTGGTGCTGTTCCGCAGAGCTGTAGGAGCGGGTGGGATCTGCTGACACAACCCCGAACAAAGTTCTGCTTATCATACCAAGTGTTGTTTACCATCCTGCTACAAGTGTTTGGGCAGACGTGTGTCTGCCAAAACAAGGGCAGACGCTGTCACTAACAGCGATGTCTCTTCCCATCTCCTCTGTTGACTGACTCACCCACCCCCTTACTGACCACTTGTGAAATTCTGTCTAAAGATGTATAATGCAAACGCTGCAAGGAAAAAAGTGTACAGACTGTAAAATTTTTGATACCTACTGTAAGTTTCCTTGTCTGATATTTATATGATAAAAGACATTTGGATCCCTATAACTTCAAGGTCTTGTGTTAACTTCATGTGTTTCATTTGAATTTTTCCTGGAATTCAAAGCAAAACTACTCCATTCTATTAAACAGTTTTCTTGGGGGGATAAGAGGAAAAAAACAAAGGCAACTCACAGTATTTCCTATGAAATTACTCTAACAAGCTGACCCTGAAGGAAAGGTGAAAATTCTTCTTATCCACCCTCATTCCCAATCTGCAGGTCTCACTGTAAGCTCTGTCTTCCTCACATGGTAAATAGACATTTTCTGTCTATAAATTCTTTTGACATTAGGCTCGCTGTTTGCCACAAGTGCCGGTAAACGTTTTTGAATTAGATGCTATGTATTTTCTTTTTAACGAGACAACTTTTTCTAAATCTATGGAGCACAAGGAAACAGCTACAGCTGCTTCCCTTTGACTCAGTTCACGGGCTCAGAGAGCACTGACGTTCTCAGCCCAGAGGAAAGCTCAGTTACCAATTCAGAAATTTCTAGTAACATCCTGTCCACAGGTGCTCATAGGTGCTACAAGCTGGACAAAGACATGGAAAAAAGGGGGGGGACAGAAAGTGTAAAAATAGAAAAAGCATGAAATTTTAAAAACCAAGAAACAAAGAGAAAGTATCCAAAAAGGTATTAGGTTTTAGTGATCAGTGGAATGCCATTCATCATCTGTCTCCATGTACTCAACCCATTTATAACACTCTCATGTGATGACCTCCCACCACAAATGCCCCAAGTCACCATAGTGCCAGCACAGGCGTCAAAGAGCAAACAGTCTGCAAACAAGTTCTGAGCAAAGACTATCATAATTCCTCCTGAGCTATTAGGTAGGCTGCGGACAAGAGGGCTTCTCTCTGCAGTGACGTTCACAGGCTGGGCACACAGAGCTGGCTCCACTTGGCTGTGATGTCAGAGGTGCCGATGAGGAAAGACTGCCGATGGTGGCAGGGACAACCCCAACAGCACTCACGAAAGGAACAGGAAGAGTGCAACAGGAAGAAACTAACGTCTCTGTCATAGTTAACATAAATCTTTAGGGTTACAGGTAAAGAACAGACACGGTGGTACAGGCCTGCAATCTCAGAACTCAGAGGGCTGAGGCAGGAGGATGCCAAGTTTGAAAGTCAAGTTTAAGAACAGCCTAGGCTGCACAGCAAGAGCCTTTCTCAGATAGATGGATGGATGGATGGATGGATGGATGGATGGATGGATGGATGAAGAGAAAGAAAGATTAGCTGTAAATCATCCCTTACTGACAGCAACTAATGTTCATGAAAAGGAAGAAATGTGAAATTTTTCTACAAACTTTTGTTGTCTATTCCACAATATTTTCCTCATATACAAGTATATTTTATACTGTTTCAATTACTACACATGGAAAAAAAAACCATTAAATACAGACACAAAAAATTCTAAGTTTACAAGTGACCAACAGTTTTTCTACCCCACATTCTTCAAAGGGTTGGCTTGAAAACACATCTGTGACTGCGGCACATACAGTATTTACTTTTGCATGTTGAAGATTATTTTAAATTTCATCACAGTCTACTATACGATAAAACGGTACATACTTGCCAATCAAAAGCCAGCTGTGTGTTGTCCACAGATAACAAGTTGGTTGTTCCAGACAACTGTGACCTGGAGCCTGCATTGAGAGTTTGCGGGAGTGAGCGGCTGCGATGGCATAGCTCCACTGTCCACCACACTGGATTTAGAAACCCTAGGAGGAACAGTTCTGGGTGTGTCTGTAACAGTGTAACGTCAGGTTTAGCTGGAAAGAGAACCCTACCTTAAAAGTGGATGGCACCGGCAGGAGACTACACGCCTGCAGGTTGTGGCCTCGGCACGATTATGGTGAGCAAATATATGGTGGGGTATGGGAGAGAGGAAGAGACAGGGTGGTTCATGTCCTGTGGAGAGGCAGACCTGAAGAGGTGAAGGTGATGAGAAGCAGGCTAAGGTGGGTGGCTTGTGTGCCACCCAGGGCCATGGTGATATCAGTTCAGGTCTGGGCTGCTACCAAGGCTATTGTCTGGGTCCAGAGCCCTGTTGCAGCCAGTCTGTGTTAATGTCCATGGCTCCTATTACCACTGAAGGATGAGAGGGCTGCAGAATTGGCCCAGCCCCTCACAGGCTGCAACACTAGGGAGAACTGGCCCTGCCCCTCACCAAGTGCAGCACTTGGGAGAGTGGGTCCTGCACCTAGCCTGGGCAGAACAGGAGAGCTGACTCTGCTGGCGAGGAGTGAGGGGAGGGTGAGATTGCCCTGAGGGTGTGAGAGCTGGCCCTACCAACTTCATCTGCCATGTGGTAGTATGGATGAGGGAAAGATGCCCTCCCCACCTTGAAACCTGTGACAAGCAGTGGACTTGTCCCAGGCCTCACCAGCTGCAGCAATTGGGAGAACAGGCCCTGCACCTACCTGGGCAGCACAATAGAGCTGATCCTGTTGATAGGAGTGCCAGTGGGCTGGCCCCAAGAATGTAAACATGGGAGATCTGGCCCTGGCCCTCATCTCATAAGGTGGCATGGGCAAGGTAGAGATGCTCTGCTTTCCCCCTTGGCACCTGTGACAGGTGGGAAGCTGGCCCTGAGGTCGTGCCCTTTACCGGCTGCAGCACTCAGGAGACTTCGCCTATACTTCGCCTGGGCAGCACAGTAGAGCTGACCCTGATTACATGGGGGTGTGGGTGAGCTGGCCCTGAGAATGTGAAGTCACAAGTCCTGGTTGCCAAGCCTTTGACTGCTCCAGTTAACAAATCACATATATCTACCCCTAAGCTGGAATCTCCCAAAGGATACCTTAACACAACCGCTGATATACTGAAGCTAGAGATGACACCCTGAGCCCCGTGACACAGCCTGACTTGGTGTCTAAAGCAAGGCTACTTAGTAGGAACAAGATATTTTTCACAGCATCAAGTAAACTCAGTATGTATCTTTGTTCCTTTAAAGTAATTTTGATCTTTTTTTCTTTTATTGAGAATTTTACACATGCATATTGTGTTTTGATTAAATCCATGGCCCCTACAATCCTCTCCTGCCCCCACCACACACTTTTCCTTCTCAAACTCATGTGCTCCTGTTTTTGTTCTTGTTCTTTGAGTCCACACGGTGCTGCCTCCAGGTGCATGGGTTTGTCATCTACTAGAACATGGGCAGCCTCTCACATCCCACATCCCTGAAGGAAGCTGGCTCGCCCTCTCTAGCAGTAATCAACTGCCAACAGCTCCTCAGCTAGGGGGTGGGCCTTCGTGAGCCCCTCCCCACTCCACGCTGGGACTCTGTCTGGCCTGCTCTTGCATAAGTAAGGCTTGTGCACGCTGTCACAGCTGCTATGGATCCGTATGTGTAACCGCCCTGTGTCCAGAAAACACTCTCATTGTGGGTACCCACCATCTTCGGTTCTCACAACCTTCAACTTAGCTATTCAGTCCATCACAAGGGTTTCATATCCAACTGGAAGACAGGCCACGCATACATAGTGAAATAAAGAAGACTTTGGCTTCAGTTAACAGAAATTTAATAAAAATCTAACCAAAGGAATTTCATCCTATTAAAAAATAACAACTGCCTACTAAGCACAAATATTAGAGACTTTCTCTGTTTTGTAAAATAGAATTAACACTATAGGACAGATCCACAGAAGTACAAACAAGAGTCTAGATTCCTTTCTGTTACAGCTGGAGTCATTAGTGTGTCTCAATCTTGAACAAAATACCAGTTTACAGTCTAAATTCAATCATGACAATAAAATACATTCCATTTTCCAAGTTGCTGGTAATAAATATTTACATTTTTAAAAATAGTTTTTGGGTTTTTTTTTTCTCATTTTTTTACTTTTTAAAAAGACACAGCATGCTTGAGTACACAGAATATGGAAAACATGTTGCAGGATCACCTGGTAGTATAAAATGGCCTTCTGTATTCAAGAATGCCATCCTTAGAGACACTACCATGGTCTCCCTCAGGGTGACGTTCAAGTATGCTCCTCGGAACACTATCTCTACATTGTATCTAGTAAGAAGCAGTGCCCTCTAATCCTGCAGTTTTTAGTATCTTCTATACCCACCACCACCACCTCCCCCTCCATATGGATCTCCATAACCTCTCCCACCATAGCCCCCTCTCCCACCATAGCCCCCTCTTCCACCATAATCTCCCCTGCCACCATAATCTCCCCTGCCTTGGAAACCTCCTCTACCACCCCCTCCCCCACCACCTCCTCCCCACCCTCCTCCCCCTCCCCCACCTCCACCCCCGCCCCATCCTCCTCCACCACCCCATCCACCTCTTCCACCCCCACCACCTCCTCTGCCACCACCTCCACCTCCACCTCCCCAACCACCCCTCCCTCCGCCTTCTTGTCTCTTCTGCCAAGGGGGCATTTCAGGGGGCGGTGGTTCAATTTCATTCGGCCGTCCTCCCCTGTCAGGTACCCTTCCCATAAGCACCTGTGTAAAAAAAGAGCTTTCATTAAGTTTCTATTTTTCAAAGTTAAAATTTACATAAATGATTTAGATGATATTAAAGTTATTATTTCTAAATAAAGCCAAATCTTTGAACATAAAACAGTTGAACATGGAATGAATTAATACTGAAAATATGTGCGATGTTTAACAAATTCCTAGGAGTACAGTATTATTTTTAAACAAACTAAAGCAGTATTCCCTACAGTTGAAGTCTTGTTACTTTTCTCTCATTTAAATTTGTTTAGCAAAATTTATGGCAAACATGGTATCTGTCACATTAAGAACTATTTTAGTAAAATGTTTCACAGATAAAACTATATAACCTCTGTTAGTCGACTTCCACAAGGGTTGATCTGGCAATGGGTCAGCCGGAAGTCTGCACTCCTCAATGCACTTTAGTCCATCAGTGTGTAAAGAGTACCTAACACACAGCTCCCTTTGAATGTAACAGCAATCCCAAGTTACAGCAGTTTTGTGGTAGTTTCCTCCCAAAGGAAAGCATTCCATCCTGCAGGAAGCTCACTAATACAGGAAGTAAGCAACTCAAAATAGTTCAGGAAGTCCCTAAAACTGACCAGATTCACTATGTAAACAGAACAGAATGCTGAGCCTCTCTCTCAGAGCAGCGGAGCTACACAGAGCATTCTGAGAGAGAAGCCCCGCTGCCCGGGAGAAGCTGAGACCAGCAACACTGCGTGAAGAAATGAAGACCAGCTGAAGTGCTGGAAGGGACTCAAACCACGCCCACTACCTGTTGAGCGGCCTGCAGGCTGTGCAGTGTGCTCCAGGTCCCATCTTTTGTGAGCTGTCACCATGCAAGGGTGGGCTGTGGTGATACAGCTGGCTGAGGTATTTCTGCTCCTATAAGTAACCCCAATAAAACTCACTGGCTGGACATTGATGGTATCCATATTTTGATCTGCCCGGGCTCCAAATCTGGGGAGAGTGTCCCCAGACAAAGTTTGTCACATAACAAGTGACAGAGAGAGGATTCTTCTGATCTACTCCTTTCTCTGGAGAAACTTAAGATCAGTAATGGACTTACTATAATATTACAGCATAGACAATCTAACTCTAAATCCAAGGCATGAAATGTTTACAAAGTAGAAGCACAGGCACACAAAAAAATATGGCACAAAATTACCTCGAAAGTATGTGTATAAGGTATACACAAAACAAATTCTGTGTTTTAACACTGGTCTCATCCTAAGATCATTATGTGGCTATTCGAAATAAATAAATATATTTTTTAAATCTATATTTTTTAAAAATTACAATTTAAATCTTTATTAAATGTCATTAAAAACCCAAGCATTTCTTTCCAAGTGTTTTGAATGAGGACGAGCAAACCCTTAGAGAGAGGATGCACACAAACACCAATCTCCTTAGCCATGCTTTTGGCAACACTTGGAAGGATAGTTTCCACCCTTCTACAGATATAAGCTACACTGCACACTCATGCCAGGGTGAAAAATCACAGGTAACTATGGAGGGTGTCAACCTCCGCCACAGCCCTGGCTCAGCCCAGGGGACTCCAACAGTTTCAAGGAGACAAGGCAAAAATATTCACCCCTCAAGCAAAGCAGCCAAAGAATCAGGTAGATTGCAATGTCACTTCTAAAGAAACACACAGAAAAAGAGGCCAGAAATTTGAGAGAGAGACGAGGCGCAAGGGTCTAAGCAATGAAGGGGTGTGTGTGAGAGGGGGTGTTGAATGGGAGGGACTGGGGGGAGGAAAGGTAAGGGGGTTGATATAATTAACCATAAATTTAAAAAATTATTTGAATGCATAGAAGTTATGTCCTAAATATGATGGCATATGCTTTTCATCCCAGTACGTGGGAGCCAGAAGCAGGCCAGTCTCCATGAGTACAAGGTCAGCCTGGTCTGCATAGTGAGTTCCAGGTCAGCCAGGGTTACACAGTAACACTAGTACTACTGCTACTACTACTACTACTACTACTATTACTACTAGTAATAATAATAATAATAATAATACATTCTCACTCTGCAACAAATTTCCACATATAAGAATCTTTAACTCTCAGCAATAAAGTCCTAATTACCAAATCACACGTACACACACACACATACTACCACCACCGCCACCACCACCACTAACACCCTTTCTTAGCTATTATTCTCATAAAACTTCGGCTAAATACATAGAGATGCTGCCCCCAAACAGCTCCCAAGCTCTCCCTCAAACGACCAAGCTATGAGTGAAATCTCAGAAAAGACGGACTTTAAACAACCATTCTGAGGGACAGCAATGTGGGTTTGGTAGAGCACTTACCTAGCATGCAGGAGGGGAGGAGAAGGGGAAACCTAAGGCCTCTGGCCAGGAATCCTGCCTCAAATCAACTACCTGCATCAGTGCTTTTGATTTTTTTCTTTCTTTAGTCACATAATTGCCTGTGGACGCTCTAGATACAGAAAACTTTCGACTCAAGCTGACAGTGACAGCTCCACCATTACACAATCAAAATCACAGACACCCTGAACTTCATGCAGACCACTGTCATAAGGGTTGAAACAGATGCTAATAAATCAAACAGACAGAGCAAACACTTGATAAGGCTACTGGGAAAAGCACTCCTCAACTCCTCTGATTCAGAAAGCTTTGATTTACTTCATGACTACAAAAACTGAAAGGCGCACACAAGTGATAATTAAATGTAGATGGATGTAAGCCCTCTGCCACTCTTTTCTCATCCATCAGGGCACGAACAAAAAAATGGACTAAAACCTGCAAAAATAGCAAAGCAGAAAGTTGTAACATTCTCCACCAAGCTGAAAGAAAAACTGACCTTATTAATGGCACACACGGTCTTCTCCCGGCTGATGCCACTGCTTGTCCTAATGATCTTAGACAGATCTTCCCGGGCAGCAAGCAGATGTGCCAACGTGACTGTTGTCTTGGGCGACAAAGCATACCGCTTGGGCTGGTAAATTCTTGCTATGTTATCTGTTTTTGCCTAAGTGATGGTGAGAAGGGGGAAATTAGCAGAAGTGAATCCAAATGAAAAGCAGTAGTGATCACAATCTTTAGAAAGAAGAAAATTTACAATATACAAGCAGGGAAATAGAGAAGAGAGAAAGCATCCAATACCTGATGCAATGTATGTAGTCAAATAAATAGAAAGAAATAATACAGATAAATAGAACAAAATAATACAATTCATGTTAACCCAATACCAACAGGCAATAAATCTTGCAGAAACAAAAGCCAAACTTGAAGAAATGGTGAGGACTATCAAATGTCTGGATGGGGATGCTGGCTGTCTCTGAAAGGTCTCCGATGACACCATGGCCCAGATGATCCAACATCCAGAATGGTTTGAAGGCAACTGGCTCAGACAATACAGCCTCATGGACTATTCCATAATCCTAAAATTTTCTTTGTGTCCCCATAAGATACAGTGCCCCCCTCCAGCAGGAAGTAGTAAGAGAAGCTACGCCCAAATTCCCAAATTATATGTAATTTTACTTTGTTAAGGTTAAAACCTTCCTTTTGGAAAAAAAAAAAAAAAGAAAAGAAAAGGAGAAGTGCTGTGGGATGTTCTATATGGCAAATGTGTTGCTCTGATTGGTTAGTAAATAAAACACTGATTGGCCAGTAGTCAGGCAGGAGGAAGTATAGGTGGGACAAGGAGGAGAAGAATTCTGGGAAGTGGAAGGCTGAGTCAGAGACACTGCCAGCCGCCGCCATGACAAACAGCATGTGAAGACGCCGGTAAGCCACGAGCCATGTGGCAAGGTATAGATTTATAGAAATGGATTAATTTAAGATGTAAGAACTAGATAGCTAGAAGCCTGAGCCATTAGGCCAAATAGTTTAAGCAATATAAGTCTCTGTGTTTACTTGGTTGGGTCTGAGCAGCTGTGGGACTGGCGAGTGACAGAGATTTGTCCTGACTGTGGGCAAGGCAGGAAAACTCTAGCTACAGGCTGTTGTCAGTTTCCTTCAGTTTAGCTTACACATTCAGAGCAACTGTAGCCTATTGGGGATGGTTTTAAGAAAGACAAGAATATAAAAAAATAAAAATGTAACGTTAATCCAGAACTTAAGTATGGAAGAATGACTTAAATATTTTTAAAGAAGAGTCCTACCATATACTAATAATATGTAATATGAATTTATCTTTTTGTTTCTTTGTTTTTATTTTTTTTTTTCAAGCAGGGTTTCTCTGTGTAGCCCTGGCTCTCCTGGAACTTGCTCTATAGATCAGGCTGGCCTCAAACTCACAAAGATCCACCTGCCTCTGCCTCCTGAGTACCAGGATTAAAGGTGTGAGCTACCACACCCAGCTGAATTTATCATTTTTAAAGCTAACATTTACACTTATTAAATGCACTACACTGCTTTCAACTTAGGAGTTATTAATCCTCAAAACACCCTTCCAGAATTGTTTGTTTTATCACCCCCATCTGCAGCTTTCTTAAGTTACAGAAATAAGAGGGATGGATGAATCCATGAGAGAGGGAGGGAGGGAGAGAGGGAAGGAAGGAGGGAGAGAGGGAGGGAAGGAGGGAGGGAGGGAGAAAGGGAGGGAGGGAGGGAACTGAAGTCTCTAAGACACAGTGAGAAATCCCAGCTGTACCACACACTAATGCAGGAAAAGCACCCTGGCCACAACACACAGGACATCCGCTGCCTTACCTCTCTGATTAACTGAAACTTGGAAGGAAAAAAAATCGATGAAGCAAGACAGAAAATGGATATTTAGAGTCTCATAAATAAATGAATGTAAAAATAATCTGAGAAGCATCACAGATTACTGAGCAAAAAGGAAAGATTCTTTTCCATGGTGTGACATGAGATGATAGACACTCAGCAGAAAATCAGTGATGACGTCAGTGCTGAGGCACACATTCACCAAAGACTTCCCAGAGAGCAGAGCTGTCTAAGTTTTATCTTCAATTTTAAAACTTATCACATTGTACAGGTTAAAGTTTCCATATATTATACATCAAAGGGTTTAAAATAGAATCATCAGACAATTGAGGAAATATTCTTAAAGTGATATGTGAACTTCCTTAACAAAAAAGTTCAATCAAAAGGAACCCAGGAAGACACAGGAAACAGCATCAAGGCACAAACAGAAAACAGGAAATTCAAATGACTAATGGGCCTATGGAAAACAATTTTCCTGATAAGAAGAAGCAAATCAGTAAGTTAATCTTTTTATCTATCAAGTTAGCAAGAAAGTTGGTGATACCTCCAGAAGATAAAGTAAGACATGACAACCCATATACAGAAGCTTCAAGTATTAAAACTAATAACCTTTCATGTAGTAAATACCATTTTAGGAATCCACCATAATACATTGAAATTTACAGTAAATTATGAAAGTTATAAAAATTGCTGATGTTAAATAATATAGGGAAAGGTATAAAATTAGAGTTAAGCAAATTGTAGCATCATATGGTAAATTTAATACAATCTTCAAAAAGACAGAGCTCCTTGCTCCTGAGGATCCAGAGAGTACTGTGCACCCAGACTTCTAACTTCCAAGGGATCAGAAAATATCACAGGTACAGGCCTTCTGCTCCAGTGGGTCCAGAGAGTACCTGGGAAAGATGCTCCAGAGGGATCTAGGAGCACCATGGGACCACATTTCCAGCTGCAGCAGCCTCAGAGACCCAGGCAGGGTTTGAGCTTTGGCTCCAGTGGTCTCTAAGGTCAGTGTGGTTGTGAGGTTTTAAGTTCTGCAGTGCTCACTAGAGCTGAAAGCCAATACTTCTGTGGTTCCAGAGCTTACCCCAGAGCTTACACCAAGAATATGTATAGGAAATAGTAAGTCCCTGTCTATAATAACCTAAAATGTAAATGGCCTCAATTCACCACTAAAAAGATTCAGACTAACAGACTGGATTCAAAAAGAAGAAACAACTCTATATTATCTCCAACTGACACTTAGCCAGCAAATATATGAAAATAGAAAACAAATTACCAAGCAAATGGAAACTGTAAATAAGCAGGCATAGTTATCCTTATATCAGATAAAGTAAACTTCGAACCTGTAGTGGGACCACCAGCCTACAAATAATGACACAGGGACTATTAATTATGAAAACTTGGCCTAAGCTTAGGCTTTTTCCAACTAGCTCTTAGAACTTAACCCGTCTCTGTTAATCTACATTCTGCCACGTGGCTTGGTCACCTCTGCTCTGTGCCATATGTCCAACTTCTTCACAGCCTCACTGCCGTCCCCACCTCTCTTCTTCTCAGAGTCCTCTCTCTCCCTGGAAGTCCCACCTATCCTCTCCTGCCTAGCTATTCGCCATTTAGCTCTTTATTAAACCAATCAGAAGGTGCCTTAGGCAGACACACATCTTTACAGTGTAAACAAATAGTCCACAAAACAAACCAAGACGAATTAGAAGACATAAAAAAAGACATTACATATTAATAAAGTGAACAATTTTTCAAGAAGATACAATAATTGTAAATATTTATGCAATGAATATATTGGAGGCCCTAATTTCATACAAACAAACACCAAAAGGCATAAAAGGCCACATAAGTCCTGACACAATAATGGGGGGGGGGGGGCTTCGATATTCCACTCTTGTATGTAGATAGAGCTTCCAAATGGAAAGCAAGTAAAGACATTCAGATCTAAAATTCAGTATGGATCAACTAGACGTACAGATACATACAGAATATTCCACCTAACAGACAAGGAATATTTTTTTTCAGCAGTAGATAGAACCTTTTCCAAAATCAAACCTATCATAGGACACAAATCCAAGTCTCAACAAATACAAAAGAAAACAGAAAAAAGCAAGAGAGAGATAATCCTTTATGTCCTATTAGAACACAGTGGAATAAAATTAGAAATCAACAAGAGAAACCACAAAAATATTTGGAGACAAAACAATACATTTTTGAGTCGCAGTGGATCATCTAAGAAATACAGGGAGATTTAGAATTCCTAGTGACAAGTGACAATGAGACCACAACTTCTCAGAACCCCTGGGGCTCTAAGGCAGTCCTCTCGCAGTAAGAAATCTGAAAGGTATCAAATCAGCAACCTAACGGTGCATCTCCAGCCTCCTGAAAAGCACACAGCAGCCAATCCCAAGCCCTGCAGAAGGCAAGGAACAACAAAGACCAGAGGAGAATAATGACTAGAGAGAAGACACGGAAAGAAAAAAGACTGTTACAGAGGGGTCGGTCCATGACAGCTGCACTCTAAACAAGCACTAATTCCCTCCTGTAAGGCCAAACCTCAAGGCCAGGACAGAGCACTCAGGAGGGCAGATGGCCTGTCTTCCACTAGACTCCACTGACCACCGTGGTGGGAACCAGCTTCTAGAATATGAACCTTGAGGGACATCAAACCATAGTGGTATGTGACACCAAGTAATATAACACAGGAGGAACTGCTCAACTGCACCAAATAATAATAGCAATGTAATATCGGTCAAAGTTGAATAACTGACAGCAGATTCACCCTCTGAAGGGTATCAACTAAAAACTGCTAGACGCACAGGGCAATCAATGATTGTCATACATGGAACATCACAGAACAGGGCAATCAATGATTGTCATACATGGGACATCACAGAACAGGGCAATCAATGATTGTCATACATGGGACATCACAGAACAGGGCAATCAATGATTGTCATACATGGGACAGCAGTCCTTGAAGGAAGGACAGTCCTGCAATTGCCCCATTTACTGTTTGGAAAGTATTCACTTTCATTACACTATCATTACACTATGATGAGGGAGGAGCAGAGACCCCCACACTGGCACTAGGGAAAGAGGAAAGGCACCAAGCTATCTGGAAAGCCTCTAGTTGGGAATGGCTCCACCCCACAACTCCTTTCAATGAGAAGACATGCCACAATAAGCTAGCCTAAGAAACTCAAGAAACCTATTCCAGCATTAGTACTACCTAAACCTATTTCTATACTGTTTCCTTCATTAGTTACTCACTACCTCTACCTCAGTCAGCTCACAGAAATACTCATTTTGTACTAAAATAAATCAAACTGTGCGAGTTAAAATCAAAGATGAAAGTCAGGAGAAAACTGTCCTCAGCAAACATGAACCTGGAGGAGACTATAATCATTACATGTAAGAGGAGTGGTCAGCTGAACACGTGGCCCAGAAGAGAATGAAAGCATCCAAGTGGCCTAGGTACTAAGAGCAGAGAGCAGCAGGAGCTGCCCAACACTACCACCTACAGGACACCAGCGGGAAAGCAGCCTCACCTTCGCTCTATCAGACCACCCAAAGGACTGCACGGTCACATCCAATCGTTTCATTAACATCCGCCGGCGGCATTCATATTCACAGGAAAGAGCATCATTAATTCTTTCCAGTTTTTCCTAGAGAATTTGAGGATGAAACCACAAGATCAGGTTCTTTGATCTTGCTCAGAGAAGAAATTTGAAAATTACTGTACTTTAAATAATACTATACTTAATGATCATTTTATGATCCTATGAGACTATGGAAAATATTTAAATAACAATTATAAAGCATTTATAGTGTTCAGAAGCTATTAAGAGAGCTTATCTTTCATTAGGTACATTTATTTAAGTAAAACATCAATTTGCTAAGCAGTGCACATGAAGGAAATAATATACCAATAACTGCCGTCTTGCTGGCCTCACAAACTCCCCTTTCAAATCCCAGCTCTGCTAACATATTGGCCACTATAAATACTCTTGGATAGGTAGATATTTTAAATCACTAACTCGATTAAAGTGTTATGATAGATTACTCTAGAATATCTGTCTAATTCTCTAGAATACTAAATGTCCATTCACAGAAGGAAACCAGCACAAAGGACTGGATGTTGGTCGTCCCCTCAAAGGTTCCTGTGTTGGTGGTCTGGTCTGCAGGTGGCAGAGGGACAGGAAAGAGTACAGAGAGCCTGTGTGAAATGGGGCCCTGGGAGAAGTTTAGGCCCACTGTAGGGACGACCCTGAAAAGGACTTAGGGACGCCAACCCCATGACTTTTCATCTGGCATCTTCTTTGTGCACACACACCAGCCTTGCCACCCACCAGGAAGTACAGCCAAAGCGGCCCTTGTCAGAGCTGGCACCTTGCAGTTTAACTTGTCTCTTTAAAGCTGGGAGCTAGGCCTCTTCCCAACAGTAGCCTACCTCGAGTAGTTCCTTACAGTAACAAATGTTAAAAACGAAACAGTACAGTCATGCTTTAATTTATTTATAGAATTAGTAAAAGGAACACTTACTGCCTGTTCTGAACTTAAATCAACCTTTAGCAGTGGTTTTCCCACATGGTTTTTCTGGACTTTAGAGAGAATATCCTTCACCTAAAAGTAAATACGAAAGATTATTTTTAAAAAAAATACATACATATATAATTTAAAATCATCTTATTCTTATTTGATGTGCTGTTTTGAACAGTAAATAATAAACATGCTAAAGTGAAACCACTAAGGCACATCTTCGCCCAGCAGGAAAGAGGGTCATGGCAGTGCAAATCCCCCATACACAAAAAATGCCAGTTACATCCATTCAAATACACAATCACTGTGGGATTTCCTCTCAAGACGGCACTCTTTACTTCTTGCTAAACTCTCAAGTGAGAAACAGTGACATCTAACAAGTTCGTCAATTTTTCTCCTTGATAAATACCATAATTTGTACTTATTCTGATTTCACTGTTCCACAAGACAACAGGAGACAAGCTCTCTTATGTCAGTCCTGACACAGACATTCTAATTACTTTTACAAAGCCACTGAGTTAGGATATCTTTTTTATTTTGAAAACAGGATATTAGACAATCACTTTTGCTTTAGTATCATCACAGATCATTCCAATACTAGTAATTTAGCCTGAAAAAATTGACTGCAGAGTAAATTCTAAGTTAGGCTTGCCCTCCTAACTAGAGAGTGGTTTGGTGTCTTATTATACAATAACCACAGCAAATAAGCAGTAATATTTCTTTCAGAATTCAAAATCAGGCTGAAGAGACAGCTCAATGATTAAGAGCACTCACTGCTCTTTCAGAGGACCTGGGCTTGATGATCGGCAACCATATGGTGGCTCACAATCATCTGTAACCCCAATTCCACAGATCCAACAGGCATGCACATGGTGCACATACATGCATGCAGGGAAAACAAAGTAAATGAATATAAAACAAATTCAAACAAAAAAATTCACAAGCACCTTAAAAACTGGGATGGTAATAAGAAATGACTCTAAACAGGAACAGGGGTTTTGGTGTTAAGAATGCTCTTAAGTTAGGCAATAATTGTAATAATGGCTATACAACATAGAAAATAGACTAACGTACATTTAATATGAGTAGATTTTGAAATGCAGATTGGATCTTATAGTTATACTTAAACACTAGTTCAGAAGGAGTCTGTGCAGCACTGCCCCAAATCATAAACCTTCTCGTCTTCAGAGCGTCTACTTCTACCACACAGTTAGTGCACAGGATGTGGCATCATTTCTAAGTTCATTTATTTTCTTAAAACATGCTGTTTCTGTAAGCTTCCCAAACACCGAAACTACCTACAGGGTTACTTTACATATCTTAACAACTAGGGGTCAGCTATCATCTCTCACTCAAGAGGACACTAAATGTACATACATTTTTTTATTGTTTTGTTTTTGGTTTTTCCAAGACAGGGTTTCTCTGTGTAGCTTTGGAGCCTATCCTAAAACTAGCTTTGTAGACCAGGCTAGCCTCGAACTCACAGAGATCTGCCTGCCTCTGCCTCCCAAGTATGGGGATTAAAGGCGTGTGCCACCACTGCCTGGCTAAATGTACATACATTTATAATTTCTTAGATTTCTAAAATGCAATTAGATGTAAAAAACTTGTTATAGACTGAGCCAAGAGTAGCAGCTCTGAGAGCTGACTGCCTACACTCAAATATTGTGGGATATTAGTACACTGTGTGAAGATATGCTGTGTGATTGGTTTAATAAAGAGCTGAACAGCCAATAGCTAGGCAGGAGGTATAGGAGGACTTCCGGGCAGAGAGAGAGGAAGTAGAGATTAATCTAGGTGCACAAGAGATGCCAGGAGACATGGAAGAAGCAGGATGGGCGGTACACGACAAAACACAGATGACTGGAAATGGGTTAATTTAAGTTAAAAGAGCTAGCTCAAAACAAACCTAAGCTACAGCTGAGCTTTCATAATTAATAATAAGTCTCTGTGTTATTATTTGGGAGCTAGCTGGCAGGACAAAGAGAAAGATCTGTTACACTCAAACATCAGATCTACCATACTGCAAAACAGTACCTCAGTTTCCTCCTGTGGAGGTTGCAAGCAATAAAAACACCCATTATCATAACATGTAAATATTCGGAACAGTAAATGACATGGATTTGCTGTCACATTAGTGAACAGCTTAAGTTAGAAAGTAAAAAGTATCTTTTACAATCATAACAGAGTATCCTGTAGGAACATCATATGTAGCAAAAATAAAACACAGACATTTTCACTTCTGAGAGGAACTGAATGGCAGGGAAGGTGTTTTAGGTAGACAGCCCAGATGGCATGGTAAGGAAAAATGGTAAGGAAAGATGCAGGGGGTACAAGATCATAGTTGCTTTTAACTGCCCTCTCAATGCACTTATTTATTCATTTGCCACACAACAATATACACTTACTAAACAATCAAGAAAGGATGCTTGCTCACTGCCAAAGAAAGCAGAGTGTGAACATCCCGTGGGGTGTGGCGAGGTAAGTGTCCTTCACCTTGCAAAATAGCCACTTCTTTCATTATAATGTATTACAACCATAGCTAGGAAAGCAATCTTTGAATCTGAAAAGTGATTTTTATCATGGAAAACTTTGGCAAACCCTTAGGACTCATTCATCAAGATATGATTCTTGAATATTATAAATTAAATTATATGTATATTAAATATGAATAAAAAACTTAGCTTACACATAAAACTTTGGGGGGAGTATTTTTGTTTTGGTGCTGGGGAGGGAATCCAGGACCTTCTGTATGATAGGCCAAAGGCTCTACCACCAATATAAACCTCTAGTAAGACAAGTTTCTCTTGAAATGGATCATCTATAATCACAACTGGAATACAGCATTGACATGTTAGCATTTAGTTGATTTTTTGATAAAATATATATGTGTATATATGTATATATATATGTGTGTGTGTGTGTGTGTGTATATATACATATACACATACATATATAAAATACCTTTGATTCCACCTGGCTCAGTAGGAGTGGAATGTCAGAAGTGTTTGACTTGGGGACTCCAAGGGCATCACACACAGCTTGAACTTCCTGGCAAATTTCACTGTTTTTATCTAACTGAGAATTTTTATGTTTCTTCTTCTGTAATATCTGTAAAGCTTGAAGTTCTGTACTTAAAAACACTGTAACAAAAAAAAATCAGAAAAATAACATTAATACATACATGAGAATTTCTTGAAAAAAAAAGATCTGAACTAATTTACATAAACAAGTATTAACAATATCAAAATAAAGACTAACTTACAAAGAACCAATGAGAACAGCAGCTAAAGAACACCTCAAACTTGAATGACAAATAGCCACTGTTCACTGAATTCTCAAAATAGCACAAAGTTCAACAAAATACACATTCCAAGGGGGACCCTTAGAGCAGCTGTAGGAATACAAACCGATATATACTCCAAACCTTCCTGACAAAAACAAGCCTCACTCAAGAACCTATAGGCATAAACTACATTTTATCTGATTCTCTGTGATGTATCCTAGTGCCTAGGGCAGTTCCTGGTTTAAGAGTAGAGGTGATCAAGAAATGTTTCTAAACTGTCAACCAGTGCCCATCACTACAGAGAAGATGTAAAGATCTTCACAACAGCTTAATTTCCCAAAGAATTTAAAAAATTAAGTAAGACTGGGCTGGAGAGATGGCTCAGAAGAGCACTGACTGCTCTTCCAGAGGTCCTGAGTTCAATTCCCATACACCACATGGTGACTCACAACCATCTATAATGATATTTGGTGCCCTCTTCTGGCATGCAGGAACACATGCAGGCAGAACACTGCATACATAATAAATAAGTAAATCTTAAAAAAAAAAAAAAAATTAAGACTTCAGAGACGATGAAGTTAACCATTTCATCATAAACAGAGATGAGTCAGGCAAAGGAAAACTTGCTAAAAATACAGTAGAAAGCACAAACACAGGGATTTCCTGACCACACTGTGAGTGTTAATGTGGGCTAGTAGAGTTTGTGTGAGAACGTCTGAGACGGTACAATCCTTTTCGTCCAACACAAAGGCCTTTTCAGTGTGTAAGCTATCTGATGTCTCAATGATCAAAGAGTACAGCTTCTGATCTGGGAATAACAAAGGTACGTTGAACACATGCGCTGAAATGTCCCAGGGAAGACAACTTACAGAGAAGTTTCAAGCAGTCATCCTTCTTCGTGAGGCGCTCTTTAATATCTCCTGATACGAGGACCGAGTACGGACAGGCCATCTCTTTTAAAAATCCACTTATCTCAAGCTGGAAGCTCTCTAGGTCATCCCTCCCTTTAAAAGAAGTCATACGGATTCATTGAGCGTTTACCACATAATCCACCACTGTAAAATTCATCACAGTTATTTCCATTTTACATTCAATCTATATATTTTCACTTTCATCTTTAGAACTGCAAGGCTTGGGTGAAAGCAAGCACACAATGTATACACACAGAAAGTGACATCTAAGTTTAAGAACATGAAGGGCATGCTCATAGGATATTTCTACATTTAAATCTTTCATAAGTCTCTTCAAATGGAGTCTCCAGGAAATCAGATAAGCCAGACACTTTGAGTGTTAGCAACCAGAATATTCAAAAGCATTATCAGAGCAACAGTTATTAACTGGTTCCAGGGCAACTGTCCAATTCTACTGCTTCTCTATACTCAGATAATGAATGTAATCATGAAATTTAGCTTCACTGCCATCTTTAATATAATTATGAGGAACCTGTATCATGCTTTAAATGTAGATTATTTTATTTTGTTTCAAATGAATTCTGTCATGTATGATTAAAAAAAAGCAATTACTCAAAAAAAAATAGCTTTGGAAAAAAGGCTACTTTTTTCCTCAATGAATACCCAATAATTACTCATTTCTCATTTTATCACACTATCTGAAATTCTACCAGATGCAGGAAGACCCCAGTAACCAGATGATGATGAATTGAAAGAACAGTATAAGGTACTAAGAGGTTTATAATCACAATATTTCCATGTGAATCTATGTCCTAAGACAAAGACTTGAGAGTAATATTTAAATTGAAGAGTATACATATTTCTAAAAATTCAAAACGAGTCACAGTGAAAAGCTCCAGTTTTTAAAATAGCCAATTCACACCACCTTTTCCAGATAGGCTGTGATGGCTTACAGTTATGGAGCAAATTTAAGAACCAACTTTGGATTACTATACAAATGAAACCAGACTTTAACAGCCAGTACTGAGGTTCATCACGTCAATGATTTTCCCTCATGTAGTGGTGGCACTACTGATAAAGCTACGATTTCTGCACTATCAAAGGTGCTTTCCTAGAAGAGGGAGGGGTAGACCGGGCAGGGTAGACCGGGCGGCAGTACCAGCTGAAGTGATGCTTTCTTCCAGGCTGCATAAGGACTTTATTTGTGAGCCTAACCAAACGCAGAGCTCCGAAAACTCAGGTGAAGACAGTCCACCCTCTGCTGCCTTGGAGAGTGCCTGCTCTTCTAACAGGGGACCCTTATACCTGGAAAGGAAGAAACAAAAGTTTAAAAACGAAGAAAAGTTGTTTTGATATTAGCCATTCCAACGAGTGTGATGAAGTTTCAAAGTTGTTTTAATTTGCATTTCCCTAATTGCTAGGGATGATGAACATTTTGGGGGTTATGTCCTCACCATTTTTATTTCTTCCACTGAGAACCCTATGTTCAGATCCATAGTCCCAGGGTAGGCCAGATGACTCCCTAAACAATATAGGCTGTTGCTATTGCCTTTGGATGCCTCTCAGAGGTTGAAAGTAAGCCCCTACTGCTGAAGACACACTGAAGACATAGAACTTGGATTATTTGAACTGAATCTAAGCCAAAGCCTCCTTCCTACAATCTAGCTCCCATGGAACCAGAAAGTACCATACAAGCTGCCAAGGGAGGGAAGCAATCAATAGTCCTACCCTGCTGCGACACCTGTGAACCACAATAGTGACCACCATGACAAGATATCCATAAGCTACAAACTCATGTTTACAGTAACCAACAGCCAGCCATCTAAGTGAACTTAAGGCCTGCTCAATAGGAAGAAAAGCATGCCTGCTACTCAAAACCTAGCCAGTTGGGGCCTGTCGGGTCACAGTCTTAGAAGAGAACCTGTATCACTTTGTTAGACCAGCATAATTCCTTAACTACCTTCTAAATCTTACCCTTATTCCCACAGATAGATGGAGCTTCTCTCTACAGCAAATGGAGATCAGCACAGAAAACCACAACTGGACACATGCAGAGAGCACTGGATTGTGAGGAGCCCGGCCCGACTAGGTGCATCTGCAGCAGAACTCCTGTATCTATGGCTCAGGAGCATCAAGGAAGAGAGCGCACACGGAGTATGAGAGCCAGGATACAGGGAACTCTGCTTCTCTTAGAAATGGCTGCATAAATAAGACCTGAACAGAAGATACCAGCAGACATGCTTGCAGAAGGGAGAAAAAATCTCATGGGCCCCACCCTAGACTAAGAACTGCAGTCTACGAGAGACTACTGAGAGAACTGGCCTCTCCCAGGGATGAACACTCTGACTGGTTATCCAATACAAAGTGGTCAGCCCTGAAACTATATACAAACAAAAATGGACTCAGCAGGATGTATTTATACATTAGTGTGTAAATTGAGAGAGATATATGTCTAACAACAATAAAGAAAAGAGGCTATCAATTTGAGGGTTGTGGGATATGAGAGTTGCTGGAGGGAGGAAAGGGAAGGGCAAAAAGAACTCTTAATTTGTCTTGTTTACTTTTAAGTTCTTTTTTTTTTAATCTCTTACTTTCTCTGGGGGGAGGGGAGCCTCTAGTCCTCTCTGCCAGCCCTGCTGCCTGTTTTCATACATTACTTTATCAGAATATAGACATTTACTACACTGATTTGTGATCGCAGCTGCTTTCAGGGCAGAGTGGAACAGCTGACAATTTACTGATTAGTCTTACTCTATGTAACTAGTATTTGGCCCTTTGACATTTTTTTAGCAATTTAAAATATTATAAATGACACAATACCAAACAGTCTTAATAGCCTTGTATGTCTCAATAGTAAGAACTATAGTGAAAAAAAGCATAAACGCAAATTTCCAGTGTATAAAATAAAGCTAAAAGGACCTATGAGATCTTAACCTATACTATTTATTTCATAGTTATCATTTAAAATATTTCCACAAGTTGTATTAGCCAAGACACTAAATTTTCAAAATGCCTTATATATTACTTCAAATGTATTAGATATCAATTTTCTATACTTACTCTTTCTGCAACTAAGGTTTTCTTCAGCATCATACATGCACAAGTATTATAGCACACTCAACGTAGTGGAAACTACCCAGTTTTCACTCTGAGATTTAAATTGCTCTCTCTGGCTAGTAGAAGCACACTCACATGGCCAATCAGTCTTATGTTCCTTACTTTCCTGACAATCCAGTCAGATATTTCTATATTAGGGGGTTATCTTTAATTCAAAATACAATGAGTTCATTCCCAGACAATTCATCTAATCAACAGTTTGATAACCACAGTTCTGTTTTGCTTTTAAATTTTTAGGAATTTCTTTTTGTTTTCATTTCACTTTTATTTATAATTTTCCTGTATAATTATATAGAACATATAGTTTAAAGTCTACCTTACAAAATGAGGTACATCCACACAAATCTAGCTTAGCGTGTTTTTGTCTGTTTTTAAACAGGGCCTCAGTGTATATATAGGTCAGACTGGCCTTGAACTCACTGAAGTCCAGGATGATCAACTCTCAATGCTCCTACTTCTGCCTCCTGAGTGCTGGAACTATAGGTGTGTGCCCCCACAATCCTAGTTTGCCATCTGAATCTTATCTCCTCTACTCAACTCCCACCCCATAGTTAAACATATTTATTAATATTTGGGGCTGTCTTGCAACTATTTTTAACATAAAAATCAACATTGTAGATGTAACCAACTGTCTTATTAAATAAGAAACACAGAGCCAATTCAGAGAAGAAAGCCAAGAGGTCAGAACTAAGAGCCTTACCCTTCCTGCTTTAGCTATCCTGCTTCAGCCAAGAGAGCTCTCCGAAAAAGGGGCCTACTTCATGTGTGTATGCCTTTTTATAGTCTAGCTGTTCTGCCTTCTCATTGGTTGTAAACCTAAACATGTGACTGCCTTGTCATTGCCTGTATGTACCGCCCTCCAGGTCCTTAAAGGCGTGCGCCACCACCGCCACGCACTTGCTATGGCTCTAAAACTCTGACCCCCAGGCAACTTTATTTATTAACATACAATTAAAATCACATTTCAGTACAAGTAAAATACCACCACACAACATACTTCTTTTTCTCTTTGGGATAAAAAGTAGCTGCTACATGCTGTTTGGAAGCTCCCTTACACACACACAGGCTTACTTCAGACATTTCTGCAGACATAATCTTCAGGGCTTCTTAAGTTTTTTCTTCTTGTAAGCCTTTTCTACAGAGAACTTGTTATGCAGCCTTGAGTATATAGCTGTATAAAGTAGGTATATAAATCCAACAGTTACTGATAATAAATTATAAATTGTCTCTACTGCAGTTTTATCATCAAGGTATCAATAATACCCATTCCTCCATAACTCATCAAAGTTGCCAAACTTCTGTATTTTACTACCTATTGAGTAAAAAATGAGTTGTATTTCGTGAAGAATATTTTCAAATCTATATTTTGCAGATAAAGAAGTTAAGCCTTAATGAGATTTAAATAGCAAATCAGGCACAGGCCTAGACATGCATATTTATAAATCACTTAATCTTTGTAGCACTGCTTTGAAGTCTGTATTAGTCTAATTCTATAATACCAACAGATAAGAGATGGCTTTCAGATTTAAGCCCAGATGTGACCCCAAACACTCTCCATAAACTCTTGACCTCTGTCCACATCTGTAACTAAATAAAACAAGCAGCCTAACTCAGATGATGCAGCCAGGACCAGGCAGAGCTGGGGCTGGGACACTGCACCAGCTAAAGGCTGCTCCTCTACATGCCACTCCAGGCCTTACAAAGCCTCTCACTGAGACTTAAGAGTAAACATTCATTTTCCCACTTACACTCATTTCTACAATAAAGCGATTATCTAAGTTATATATCGGTGGTTATAAGTCATTTTTCACTGAAATCCCAATTAAGAGATTCAATAAAAACTGATCAAATCACCAAAACACTGACTTTGGGGAGAAAAACAAACCCCATAAGCCTCCTGTTACATCAGCCAGCTCTCTCCTCTGAAGTACTTATTATTATAGTGTATAAACGGACAACCACGTGTGTCTTTGCACTTAACTGTGAGCTCCATAAAGCCAGGCACCAGTCTGTTTTGCTCACCACTGACTCCTCAGAACAGTGTCCAAGACAAGCCATGCTCTGTAAATGTTTGAACTAAACTGTGGCCCTCACCCTCGACTGTGAAGCTCTGTAACATCTGCAACATTACACTATACCTCTGAAAACGATGACTCGGGGAGTCGGTAGTGTACACCAGACCAGAACCTTTTCATCAGCTATGTGCATGGTTGCCATGTACAACCAGTCCAACTAGCTGAACTGGGCTGTTCATAAAATCATAGACCACTATAACTAAAGAAGCATGAAATCATCTGCTTGAGGATACTCATTTCATGGAAGAGGAAACTGATTCCTAACTGGTTTTCTTTTGTAACCGCTGCATCTCTGCATTGGCCTTCACAGTTTTCCTATTTAAGTCAGTCCATTCAATCCTTAGCGTACATGGCAACCTAAAGCACTTTCACTGATAAACTAAATGGTTTCAACACAATAGCAAATACATTATTCACAATCTTCATGGAGATCTGAAAAGACAGTGATCAATTACAACATATATAATCAGTAACATTTTCCACATTTCACCATCATAGAGGGAGTTTTCAAACTTCAAAATCTTGTCCTTGGCCATTCCAAAAAAACCCAACAGTTCTAAAGTGTGCAAGCTCTTTTACTTCTCATATTGAATGTAAACTAATGTTCCTCAGCAAATGCCAACATTACAACAAATTTCACTTTCTTAAACCCTATAGTAGGAACAGTAAGTTGAAGGAATCAAAGGAGGATAAAAACCAATGTCTTCCCATTTCATAAACGCCTTACAAGATCCCAAAATTTTCAAATGTCAGACCTGGGAGTCAAACTGGAGCCTAAACACTTCCAGCTACTTTAACTTAGTATATAATTACATCCCCAGGCTAGGTAAGAGAATTTCACAGAAGTACAAATGGCCCTGGAATTCCCTGGTTGTTATTTCATTTAACAAACATTTTACTCAAGATCATGTAAATGCAAGGTTCTATTCTGCTGGGTAACAGCAAAGTATGCATTATCAGAGTGCAATAAAAGTGACAGTTGTGAACCGGGCGGTGGTGGCACACGCCTTTAATCGGGAGGCAGAGTCAAGAGGATCTCTGTGAGTTCGAGGCCAGCCTGGTCTACAGCGCAAGATCCAGAACCGGCACCAAAACCACACAGAGAAACCCTGTCTCGGAAAACCAAAAAGGGACACTTGCTAGGACAATGAAGTTTGAGGGAACAAAAGCACACCACGGGGCAGGTTGCAAGCTTCTTTTAGGAACAGTTACCATAAAAAGAAGCTGCGTGCAAGGAGGCAAACGATTGTGTAGACGGCGCCAACGTGGGGTCAGAGGTTTGTTATCAACCCTCAACCGTTTGGCCCTTTGCTTACATGTATGCACCCTCCTTTGAACTTCTGCTTCATTCATTTACCCAATCGGTCACACTTCCCTGTGACAGACCCCACTCTAGTATGTTGCCAGGAATCCATCAGTGAAGAAGGCTGACACAACACCTGTTTTCCGGGAGCTCGGTAAAGTTCACAAGACAAAACGTGGAAAAAGAGCAGGGCTGTGAAGAAAACCAGGATGGGAGAGAGTAACACTGCGTGTGCAGATCCTCTCACCACCGCCACGCCTGGGATCCTCCCTCATAGCATCTAGCGCTCAGAATGATAAACTGCAACAGCTAACAGCAGGCTGAGAACTGCCCTATCTCCCTGCCTGCCACACAAACACGCATTAGGGAGAGGGAAGGTTCAAATGTTGGGGCTCTCACTCAACTAAAGACCGTCCCCCATCTAAGAAGCTGGAGTGAGTCCTCCTGAGCCCCGAGGAAGCCAAAGAGTGAGTGGCGTGAGACAACAACGGTCCAGAGGCGACTGCGGTGCGGTGCGGTGCGGCGCGGCGCGCGCGAGTTCTACGTCCACACCGAAGGCCCCGGAGGCCGGGGGACAGCCGGCTGCGGGGTGAAGGTGATGGGCAGGGCAGCGGGACCCAGGCCCGCGCCAGCCCGGCCTGCCCGAGCCGCGGCCGCTCGTCCCGCCGGCTCACTGGGTCCCGGTTAGCTGGAGCGCAGAGGCCTGTGCACGGCCCCGCACGGCCGGGCCGGGGAGGCGCGCGCCCGAGCCGCAGCGGCCACGCGCAGGGCCGGCGTACATCCCCCCCGCTGGGAAGCGGGGTCCGCGAGAACACTCACCCCAGGGCCTCCAGGGTGTCCAGGACGTCCCCCTCCATGCTAGTTTCGGGCCCGAGCTCCGGCCCTCTCATGGTCGCTTGGCCCCAAACTGTTCGTCCCTCTAAAAATCCCGCCGGAAACCAGCGTCATCACGCCAAGGTTCCGGGGCAGGTAGCCATGATGACCGTGGAGGAGCACGTGGGTCCCAGGCCTGGAAACAATGCGTGCTTGGTGCAACCTAAAAAGGATGTTTGTAACAATAGACATTTAAAATAATAATAATAATAATAATAATAATAATGAAAAATAAGCATATGTTCATAATAAAAGGGCATCTTTGTGTTAGGTCTTATCCACGTGTCAAAGTCAATCTTTTTAGTATCATGATTCAACCCTAGTTGTTGAACACTCCCCCTCCTTAGAGTTTTAATTTTTATGTATGGTGTGTATGGGTGCCATGTGTGTGCTGGTGCCCTGGAGGCCAGCAGAGGGCGTCAGATCACATCCTCTAGAAGAGCATTCTTAACCAATGAGTCAACTTTCCAATGCCCCCCCTATACACATACATCTCACTTTTTCTTACAAAAAAAATTCTGAAAAGAAACTATAATTATCTCCAGTAGAAAGTAACAGCATGTGTGTAAATAAGCCCATTGAGCCAATCTATGCAGCAGTGCTCTGGCGTTAATAAGAAATCAAGAGTATTATTTCATTACAAATGTAAGATGATCTGTTGTTTTTATCTAACTGTAGAATCACCTCAAGTATGTACTCTGATTTTGTGTTGTATTACTGATCATTTATGGATGTATAAGTAACAAAATACAAATAGTAGCTACAAATCCAGATTCAGTAGAAACGTCCTTAAGAAATAAAAGCACCTAACATGTTATCTCCCTCCCTGCCCTCCCACTCTGTCCCTGTTCCAGCTCGACCCTTCCATTTCCCTATGTTCTCATCCCCCATTCCTTGCCCTCTGCCACCCCCCTCACACACACACCCAGTCTGCTCATGTAGATCTCATCCACTTCTCCTTCGCTGGGTCATCCATGTGTCCCTCCTAGAGTCCCTGTTAGGGAGATACCATCATAGATGAGGACATCATGGGAGTAGGAAGAGGCAAGGTGCTGGGGAGGCTCTCAGGAATCCACAAGGATGACCCCACCTTGGACTGCTGGCAGTGGTCCAGAGGGTACCTGGACTTGTCTACTCTGGTGACTGGTCTATCAAATAACCTAGCTGTCATCATAGAGCCTTTGTCCAGTGACTGATGGAGGCAGATGCAGAGATCCACGGCCAGGTACCAGGCTGAGTTCCGGGAATCCAACTGATGAGAGAGACGAGAGATTCTGCAGGCGGGGGACGTGGAGATTACGATGGGAGGACGTGCAGAGATGACTGGCCACACTAGTGGAAGCCCATGAACTGTGGACTGGTGGCTATGGAGGCCCCATGGGACTGGAATAGGCCCTCTGGATACAGAAGATGGTTGTTTGGCTCAAACTTTTTTGGAGGCACCCAGGCAGGGGGATTGGGATCTGTCGCTGGTACATGGGCAGGCTTCTGGGAATCTTGTGCCTGCGGTGTGATGCCTTGCTCAGCATTGGTGCAGTGGGAAGGGTCTTGGACCTGCCTAGGCTCAGTGTGCCAAGCTCTGCGGACTCCCCTTGGGAGACCTTGATTTGGGGGATGTGGGGATGTGGGGTGGTTTGGAAGAGAGGGCTGGGGAATGGGAGGAGGGAGGAGGTGAGATCTGTGGGTGGTATGTGGAATGAGTAGAAAAAAAAAGAAAGAAAAGCAAAGACTGGGCAGTGGTGGCACAGACTTTTAATCCCAGCACTCAGGAGGCAGAGCCAGGTGGATCTCTGTGAGTTCGAGACCAGCCTGGTCTACAGAGCAAGCTCCAGGACAGGCACCAAAGCTACACAGAGAAATCCTGTCAAAAAAAAAAGAAAAGAAAAGAAAAGCAAGACCACCACATGCCTTAATCCTCATACCCTAGAGGGCGAGGCAGGCATATCTCCACATATCTTTGTGAGTTCAAGGCTAGGTTGGTCCAGGCTAGCCAGAGCTACAAAGTAGGACACTGTCTCACAAAACAAATGAACAGCAACAAAAAAAAAAAAAAGAAAAGAAAAGAAAAGAAAGAAAGAAGAAAGAAAAACACAAAAAGACATCTTCTAAGAAGCAAATTTAGCATGAATTATTTTCAGCAGATTCATGTCAAGAGGAATCTCGGGGTACTTTGAGTGAAAAGAAAATAATGACAGATGAAAACACAAGAGTGTAAAAACTGATGAAAAGTACTCCTAGGAAGAGAAAAGTGAGATAAATATTGGCTGTTTAAAACAGCAATAGTAATGCCATGTGAAATTTAAAATGTAGAGAGTGTTGGGAGGAAAATTAACAAACAGAGTTAAAGAACTACAGCATCCATCACTATAAAATAAATAATTTATGGTAATGAATCAAGGCTGTACAGCATCATCTTTAAGATATTCAGTAAACAATCATCAAACACAACAAACAACTGAGAGAAGAGGCAGGACAATGCAAAGGATCTGTTAAAGAGGAAGCAAAATGGAAAATAAAATGTTAAACTACGATGTAAGATAGCTGGGTAACAACATTAAGCCAGAAAACATAATTGGTAGGACAATAAGTATGGTGGGGAGAGATAAGCAGGGAGATTTCATTATTATTTTTTTAAGTGAAGAGGAGAGAAACCTGTAACGATCATAAATGTTTGTTTCACACTTAACATCAAAATGTTTAAAAAAGTTCAGAGCACAAGCAACAACCCAAGGGAGTGTTCTGATGAGATGACATGAAATACTGTATCTCTGAAGAGACTCATGACATACGCTATTCAGCAATGGGATTTTGCCACTGTCCCATCAAGAGCTATATTTATTGTCCTCTTCAACCCAGGTCCTGTGACCACATTGGTCGATAGAATATGATAGAAATGATGTTGAACCTATGAGGTATGGTCTTTAAATAGTTGTCCATATGCATATATATATATATATACATATATATACACATACATTTTGTTATATATACATATATATAAAACAGGCTACCAGGAATGGGATGCCTCCTCTAGAAACCCAACCACAAGGCTGAGATTCTGGGGCCATGTGTAGAGACCAAGTGTCAACATACTGCTTGGTGAACCCAGATAAGATCCCAGGACATAGCCATCATCTTGAGTATCTCCAGCTGAGCCATCAGATGATCAACTATAGTCCTAGTCCACAAATGCCAGTAATTGTGCAAGGTCCAAAGCAAGAACCAATTAGCTAAGCCCAGGCAACTCATAATCAAAGAGATAATGAATATTGTTATTTGAATCACTCAAGTTTGGGGTAATTTATTATGCAGCAGTAAATACTAAAATAACGGTGTTTTGTGTGCTAGTACAAGATTTGAAATCCTTTTGTGGTTCTGCTATTTTGGATATGTGGCAGCTGAGATCAGCCTAAAAAGATATATGAGGAGTGTGCATAATTATGCAAAGAGTTGCATGGTGAAATTTAGAAGATGGCACATTATCTCTCCCAATATTGTATAGACCAGTGGTTCTCAACCTTCTTTTTTTTTTTTTTTTTTTTTTGGTTTTTACGAGACAAGGTTTCTCTGTGTAGCTTTGCGCCTTTCCTGGATCTCACTCAGTAGACCAGGCTGGCCTCGAACTTACAGAGATCCGCCTGGCTCTGCCTCCCGAGTGCTGGGATTAAAGGCGTGCGCCACCATCGCCCGGCTGGTTCTCAACCTTCTTAATACTGCAACCCCTTAACATAGTTCCTCATGTTGTGGTAACCCCCAACCATAAAACTATTTCATTGCTACTTCATAACTGTCATTTTGCTACTGCTATGAATCATTGTGTAAATATCAAATATGTATGATATCTGATATGTAACCCCTGTGAAAGGGTCATTCAACCCCAAAGGTGTTGAGACCCACAGGTTGAGAACTGCTAGTGTAGATTGAGACTCAATCATATTTACCTATGTGTAAGGAAACTGAGAGATACACTCTTCCTGTGTGCTTAGGAAGAATAATACATAATTGAGAAGACACTGAATTGTCTCTGCCACAATATTCTCTTAAGATTTATCCCTCCAGTTAAACTATCCAGAAATCTATAGTTTGATCATATATCAAATCTAAATTTAAAGTGACTCAGAGACCTAAATGTAGCCAAAAATCAAAACCTTGTAAAAAAACATAAGGAGAGTCTTAGAGATCTTAAATTAGGCAAAGATTCCCAAGATATATCACTAAATGCACAATTCAGGAAAGCAAACACAGATAAGCTGTGCTTTATCAAAATTTATTTTTGCTCTTCAGACTATTAAGAAAATGAGCTGGACTTTGGTTGTGCATGCCTTTAATTCCAGCACTTGAGAGACAGAAGCAGGTGGATCTCTGTAAACTGAAGGCCATCATGATTTACAGAATGAGTTCCAGAACAGCCAAGGCTACACAGAGAGACCCTGTATTGAAAAACCAAAAAAAAAAAAAAAGAAAAGAAAAAGAAAACAAAATGAAAAGCAAACCAAAGACTAATTTTTTAAAAGGCCTGTATCCAGAATATATAAAGAATTATTAATAGAAGACATCCACGCCTCTACTCCCATGCAGTTCTGCTCAGATGGGGACTAGCTAGCCACAGGCCAGCCAGGGTCCTCAAGGCCATGGCCTGAGGAAGACATCCATGAGCCTCATTATAAGAAGCAAATATGTGGTGGAGAAATGGGAAAGAGAAGTGGAATGGTTCATGTGCTGTGGAAAGAGGCAGAAAGGAAGAAATGAAGAGGAAGATGGTGAGGAGTAGGCTGATGTTGGAGACCTGCTTGTCACATGGGGCTTGGTGATGTCCAGGCTGAGCTGCTGCCAACGGCCATTTCTGGGTTCCTGGTCCTACAGCAGCCAGGTTCTGTGTTGATGTGCATGACTCCTGTGCCATTGAGAGGCATGCTGATTCCAGTGGTCTGGGGCACCACCTGGAACTATGGTGACAACCAGACCCAGGTTGCTGGCAAGGACTGTCTGGGTCCATGGCCCTACCACAGCTGAGGTCTGTATTGATGTCCATGGCCCATGTTGCCACCAAAGGCTACATGAGCCTGGGGCCTGGGCCACAACCTATGGCCTTGTTGGTATCCAGGGGCCATGCTGCTGCCAGAACCATCCTGATCTTAGTGGCCAGGGCTACCACTTGGAGCTAGGATGTCAACCAGGCCTAGCTGCTGCCTGGGGCCATGTCTGGGTCCTTGGACCAGCTGCAGCTGGGGTCTGTGTTGATGTCTATGACCCATGTCACCTTGGAGGCCTTAGGAACCATGGGAGATGATATCAGAGGGCCATGCTGAGCCAGTCCCGCCCTTCACTGGCCCAGGGAAAGCTGCCATTGCCTCTCACTGGACACTGCAGCAAGAGATGGCCTGACCTTCACAGGAGAGCTGGCCCCTGCACTCGGGAGAGATGACCCTCACCACAAGCAAAGTGAACTGACCCTGAAGGCATGGGCATAGGGGAGCTGACTCCGCCCCTTTGCCTGAGGCAGGTGACCCCAATGGCCTGTACTGACCAGCTCAGCTACCACCCAGGCCCACAGGCAGGCCTTCGGTTGGCCCACCCTAACATGTACCCCATCTAGGACCAGCTGGAGCTTGAAGGGACTGGTTCTATAGAACAAAACCTGCAGGATCCCTAAGACTCAGGGTAGCCATAGGATTTCCCAGAGGAGTTCTGGTGAGGATCCAGTGATGATGGTGTACCAGAAACCAGAGGCCTTGAACCAGATCAGTGACTCATGGCAATGAACATTTGCTAGTAAAGCTGGTAGGACAAAAGGGTCTACTGTGTGACACACCATGACTCCCAATGCCACCATGATGAATGAAGAGTGTTGAAGAGGCAGGAAAGAAGTGAAGAGGGTTTTTGTTTGTTTGCTTGCTTGCTTGCTTTGTTTTATTTTCTTTTGTGGTGGGGCTCTGCAGGGGTGAGAGGAGGAGATGGGGGGACTGGGAGATAAGCAGAATTGGGGTGCATGATGTGAAACTTCCAAAGAATCAATAATGAAGTTAAATTTTTTAAAAAATCTATTAAATCACAATGATAAAAAAGTGTCCAGTCTCCAAAATAGCAAAAAGTTTTGAATAAATACATCTCACTGAAGAATATTAGCCGTCAGCAGATCATACAAAACTATATTCAATTGTTTCTCACAAATGCAAATTAAAATCATGAAAGCCCATTGTGTACCTTCAAAATTGCTAACTTTTCAAAAAGACTGGCCATATCAAACTTAAACCAGAAATGGAGCAGCCTAAAGTTACACATCACAGGAAAAATGTGAGCAAGTGACTATGAACTACTTCAGAAGATAGCTCACGACTCCTCGGAATGCTGAAAATTCATCTGTCATATGAATCTCCACTCTACAGCTAGACACTCACACAGACTACAGGAAACTATGTCCAAAGACTTGTGTGCGATGTTCATGGCAGTATTTGTGATTGCTTCAAACTGGACGTGACTTCATAGCATTAATGTCCGTTGATAAGTAGATTGAATGAAGAAATGGTAGCATATAATAGGTGGTAGCATATGACCTATCAATTGTCTTAATTAAAGCTTCCTTTGTTCCAGGTGTGGGGGGGAGAACATGACCAAAAAGCAAGTTGTGGAAGGGTATATTCAGCTTACACTTCCACATTGTTGTTCATCATCAAAGGAAGTCAGGGCATTCATTTAAGCAGGGCAGGAACCTGAAGGCCTGGAGGAATGCTGTTTATTGGTTTGCTCCTCATGGCTTGCTCAGCCTGCTTTCTTATAGAACCTAGGACCACCAGCCCAGGGATGGCACCACCCACCATGGGCTGGGCCCTCTCTTATTGATCACTAATTGAGAAAATGCCTTACAGCTGGATCTCGTGGAGGCATCTCCTCCTCTCTGGTGACTCTAGCTTGTGTCAAGTTGACACACAAAACTGCCCAGTACACCAATAAAAGAAATCAACTGATACCTAAATTAATATGGGTGAATTTCAAACTAATAAAAAGTGAAAGAAATTGGTTTTAAAAAGAGTACATCATAAAAATTAATTTGAAGAAATTTGAAGAAATACACAGTAACTTGTAGTGACAGACAGGGATCAGCTGTTGCCTGGAGACTGTGAGAGGCAGGACTATCAGGTGAAATAAGGACAACAGAGCTGCAGAGGGAGCATTTAAAGATGATTGGCATTTGAATGTACATATAACTGTCAAAATTTAGGAAGTTGCATGTTTGATGTGTGTTTCTTCATTGTGTGTTAGTCAGTGTAGTTCAATAAAACAGTTTTGAAAGCAATCAATTTCTTAATATATACTTTTTAAATTCATAATTTGTAGTGTTTGGGGATTGTGAAAGGAACTCTACTGGTAGTTTCATATAACAAAAATCTTTAAACTCATCCCTTACAAAGCCACTCAGCCATCTCATCTCAACAGCAGTCATCAATGTTAAAGGAAAAATAAAAACCAAACTGGGCAAAGTTTCTCTGTGTCTCTGCAGCCGCTCGCAAATAACCATTCAGAGACTTATTATTAATTATAAATGCTCAGCCGGTAGCTCAGGCTGGTTACTAGCTAACTCCTATATTTTAAATTAACTCATATTTCTTGTCTACCCTCTGCCATGTGGCAGTACCTTCTTTCAACAGGGCACATCCTTCTTGCTTCTCTCTGCATCTCTCTTGCCCTCCTGAGACTCTGCCCTTTTTCCTCCCAGCATTCTCTCTGCCCCCAAAAATCCTGCCTAGCTATCAGCCAATCAGCTTTTTATTAACATTTTCACAGTGTACAGAAGGATTATTCCATAGCATCAAACATGTACACAAATGCAATTTTTCCAAAGGTCTATTTCATTCCTGGGTAGCACATTTAACAGTAAGTATGTTTAAACAATGCCTAGGTGACTACAGCATCAGTCACATGATGGCCAGTAAACTATCCAGTAACTGTCCAAATGGATATAATACATCTCTTGTACAGCTCTTCCTTTGTTTTTGGTCACCTTGGTGGAGGAGTGGGTGCCAGTCATGTGGAAATACATTAAGGCTAAGACTTATGCTATCTATTCAAAGAGGTTTCTTTTAGCTGGATTAAACCTCCAACCCCAAGCAAGGCCAAGTCTGTGACCTCCAGCCTTGGCTCTCTTCTAGTGTAGCTGTAACTGAAGTTTTCCTGCTTCTGTTTAGCTCTTGCAGCCCTGCAGCCAGCTGCTTGGACCCAAGTAAACACACAGAGACTTATATTACTTATAAACTGTATGGCCATGGCAGGCTTCTTGCTATCTGTTCTTGTATCTTAAATTAACCCATTTCTATTAATCTATAAGTTGCCACATGGCTTGTGGCTTACTGGCACCTTACGTCTTGTATCTCATGCCCCTGCAGTCCTGCAGTCTACTTATAAAATAATCACTCAGAAGCTTATATTACTTATAAACTGTATGGCCATGACAAGCTTCTTGCTATCTAGTCTTTAATATCTTAAATGAACCCATTTCTATAAATCTATACCTTGCCATGTGGCTCGTGGCTTACTGGTACTTTACATCCTGCTCCTTATGGTGGAGGCTGGCAGTGTCTCCTGACTCAGCCTTCCACTTCCCAGAATTCTCCTCTCTCCTTGTCCCACCTATACTTCCTCCCTGGCTACTGGCCAATCAGCACTTTATTTATCAATCACTCATCCACAGCATGTGGCTGAGTACTGTAAGCCTCCTAGGAGGTCTCAGAGTCTAAGCATGCCTTCTCAATGAAGGTGGCATTGCTGGGTTTTGCAGCGATGGGAGCACTGGGATCCAAATGGCACTTAGCTGTGATGACAAAGAGAGTGCCAGTGTCACCGGAGGGGTGTCCACAAAAGGCTTCATGAAGTGCTGAGACCTCCACATGACTCCCTGTCAACTGATTCTCCAATGTTTCATCATGACCTTGGTGTACAGCTAGAGGTCTCCAGTCCTGTAGCCCACAGCAAGGGTATCCCTTGTCAGCTTGGATCTGTCACTGTCACAGGTCATGTGGTAGCATCCAGCAAGCCAGCCTTCAAAACCAGACGGTTGAGCTATGCTTTGTCAGCACAACCAATGTCTCTGTGTCCTTCCCTCTCGTGGGAGTTGATGCCCGCACTTTTCATCCCTGCTCGGAGCAAATGGAGTGTCAGATGGCATTTTCAAATCTTAGCAAACCTGGTCATCAACTGCAATCCTGCTCCCCCTATTTATATTTAGTCTCCAGATCCCAGTAACCATAGCAGCATTGTTAAAAATGAACCAGATGTGGAGAATTCCACAGCACTGCATGGCTTTGTACATCCAGCTTCCCCAACCCCAAACCAAATGCTTTGCTCCAAATAACTCCAGCAGCTTTGTCAAGGTTCACATATGGTGGAGGGATACACACTGGCAACACACAGTAGCAGCCAGCTTGGCTGCCACAGACAAGACCACAGGAAGAGGCAATATGGGGGCCTCCGAAGAGGCACCTCCACTGTCACTGGGCTCTTAGCTAAGGTGTTGGGGCTCTCTAATGGTTGAACTGCAGGAAATAAATGGAACTGAAAATCATTATGCTAAGTGAAATAAGCCAGGTTCAGAAACGCAATTACTATATGTTTTTTGTCCCATATGTAGAACCTAGATTTAAAATTAGATGTGGGGGAGGGAGCAAGAAGATGAAACTGGAAAGGTGATCGTAAGAGGAAAAGGAGACATATTAAGGTGAGGGGAGAGAGGGTGATGGAATACGTGTGACATGAGATCAGAAGGGAGACTATTGGCTAAATGGAAGGGAGCCAGCCAAAGGGCCAGGGTAGCATGGAGAAGAGGTTGGGCACAATGAGAGCCAAGTATAATGACACACAGGCAAGAACATGCACTAATAAAACCCATTCCTATCCAGTGACTGATGGAAGCAGATGCAGAGATCCACGGCCAAATCCCAGGCGGAGCTCCAGGAGTCTAATCAACGAGAGTGAGGAGGGATTATATGAACAAGAGTTATCGAGGCCATGATTTGAAAAAGTACAGAGACAACTAGCCAAACTAGTGGAAACACATGAACTGTGAACCAATAGCTGAGAAGCCCCCGTGGAACTGGACTAGGCCCTCTGGATAAGTGAGACAGTTGCTTAGCTTTAACTGTTTAGGGGGCCCCCCCGGGCAGTGAGACCAGGACCTGTCCTTAGTGCATGAGCCGGCATTTTTGGAACCTAGTGCCTATGCTGAGACACTTTGCTCAGCCTTGGTGCAGGGAGGAGGGGCTTGGACCTGCCTCAACTGAATGTACCAGGCTCTGCTGACTCCCCAAGGGAGACCTTGCCTTGTAGGAGGTGGGAATGGAAGGTGGGTTATGGGGGAATGCTGGGGGGTGGGAGGAGGGAGGACAGGGGAATCCATGGTTGATAGGTAAAACAAATAGAAAAGCTCTTAATAAAAGCAAAAAAATAAAATAAAATAAAACCCACTCCTTTGCATGATAACTTTAAAAGTTAATAACAAAGAAAAAAAAATTTGTGTAGCCCAGGTATAGCATAGCAGCCATCACTAACCAACTTGGGCACCAATAGGCTTTCATAGTAATTGATCTTAGCCAAAAGGCCTAGAAGCTATGTCTTTTTTAAGATTTATTTTTATTATTTTAAATTATGTGGGGGGAGGTGGGCCTATGCACATACAGTACCATAGAGGCTAAAGACAATGGATCCCCTGGGGCTGGAGTTACAGGTGGTTGTGAGCAGTCTTGTGTAGGTCGTAAGAACCAAACTCTCAAAGAAGAGCAGTATGTGCTCTTCTGTGCTCAATATGTGCTGAGCCATCTCTCCAGCCTCAGGAAGCCATGCATTCATCTGCCTTTGCTAAGCCTAGGCTGGACCTCGGTATTTGTCTTAAGCTGATTCTTTTTCTGTGCTTGTAGCACACATTAGGGTCTTTGTGCTCCAGGCAGTAAAGTGTAGACAGAAGTTTCTGTCCCATCTAGTCCTGTAGCTGTTCAGTCCAAATAAACAAACAGAGTCTTATATTAATTACAAGCTGTTTGGCCTATGGCTCAGGCTTGTCATTAACTAGCTCTTACAATTTAATTCAACCCATTTCTATAATCTATGTTTTGCCACATGGCTTCATGGCATTATCTGTGTTCCAATACATCTTGATCCTCTGGTAGTACTCAGTGTCTCCTTCTAACCCTGCCTTTTTTCCCCCTATACCTCTCTTGGATTTCCTGCCTGGTTCTATTCTGCCTTGCTATAGGCCATAGCTGCTTCTTTATTAACCAATGGTAGGAAAGCATATTCACAGCATACAGAAAGACCATCCCACAGCAGCAAAAGTCTCATTCTGAGAAGGTTGGTGCTGAAGTGAGGATGTGTTTGCTCAAGCCAATGCACAGACCAAGAATATTGAAGCTTGAGGGATGCTTCCAATGTCATCAGTGTCATCAAGGCCCTGGCTTTCCTTTCCATGGCTCTGTCCTTCCTGACAAGGACATTTCTGATGTTTGTCTCGCTCACAAAAGAAGGTTTAGTCTGAGGACACTTGGAGGGGAAGGTGAAGGGAGCAGGCCAAAGCACCTTGGCCTGAGTACTGCCATTTTAACCAGACTCCATTTTACCTGCAGGGTGAAATTAAATTGAAGTTCCCAAGCCCTAGGGGAGCTGAGAACTTCCAATGGCTGGCCAACCTCCTCCCTAAACCATAGGAATAGTTGTTATGCATCTTTAGTTCTCTAGAAACATTATGGTTGTTCCTAACAGCAGAAGGAACAAATGAATCCGATTGGTTGGACTGAAAAGCTTCCATTGTATATCAGTTGACAATGATGGAACACTCAAGGAAGTCTCTAATCTCTAAATCCTGATTGGTGAAAATTATAACTGTAACTCAGCAACATGTTTGTGATTTTTGTGTTTATATACTTGCTTCAACTGGCATTCAGGGTCGCAGTCGAGTATGTTCTACGGTCCTGATAGATCAGCCCCCCTCCTTTCCCCTTTTCTTTTGGACTGCCCTGATGTAAATCTTGCCTTGTGGTAACCTCTTATGCCTGCTTCGGTTGATTCGGAGCCTCGGACCACAACAGAAAACTGCTAATGACATCATCATGTATTTCTTTGAGATATTATAAAAATATAGCATAAAGTTAGGAGGAGACACTGCTTTTTAATTAATTTAAATTGTTAACTGGTGTTGCATTCAGTGTATATTATTCAGTTCAATGTCTAAAAAAATCCTTTTTATCCAGATTCAAAATGAGGATCCCAGACTTATTTGTGTGTGTGTGTGTGTGTGTGTGTGTGTGTGTGTGTGTGTGTACATGTACATGGTCATGTGGAAGGCCTGTGGGTGGATGTACATTATATGTGTGTGTACATGAATGTGAAGACCTGAGACTGATATCATTTACTTTCCTTGGTCATTCTCCTCCTTAGGTTTTTGAGACCTGGTGTCTCATTGGTTGGACTAGCTGGCCATCTGGCCCCAGTGATCTTGGCTGTCTCTGCCTCCCCAGTGCTGGGATTACAGGATCATGCTGCTATCCTCCTGGCTGTTCATGTGGGTGCCAGGGAACCCAATTCAGGTTCTTAAACTTACAAAGAAAACACTTTACTGACTGAGCTATCTCCCCAGCCCTCAGATTTATTTTAAATGGAATGAACAATACTCAACAGTCACAGAATACAAACTACCTACCATATCACCATCAATGTTCTCTTTGGTTAGTTTCAACCATTTATAATGAAGAAGATCATGATCACCATCATGAACCAGTGAATTCCTGGGAGATCTTTCACCCTCCTGGGTGTTGTGCTTTCCCCTGGATTCATTCAACTAGAAAAAATCTTCACAGATAATGCAGCGTGACTGAAATCCCTCTAGAGACGTGGTGAATTATGATATCTAACTTGTGAGGAACACTAATGAGCAGCCAGAAAGGACAACAAAATCAGACTTCATAGATGTGACCAGTCAAGTTTATTTTCCCAGAAGGAAGTGATCTGGTTATCTCTGTGAAAACAAAAGTCTGTCATTCCTTCCCCACCACCCACCAAACTTTCCAAGTCTATCCCACAGCGTGACATAATTCCTCTAGCAAAACTGCGCTTCCTAATCCTCCCCAAGCAGTGCTACCAACTGGGAACCAAGTATTCGAACACCCAAGACTACGGGGGAGAGTTCTCATTCAAACCATCGCAGTCAACAAAGGCAGAAAAGAGATTACAGATTGCTTGAAACTGAGGTGGCTCAGCAGTTAAGAGCATCGGCAGCTCTTCCAGAGGTCCTGAGTTCAATTCCCAGCAACCACATGGTGGCTCATAGCCATCTATAATGGGATCTGATGTTCTCTTCTAGCATGCAGGTGTACATGTAGATAGAGCACCATAAACATAAAATAAATAAATCATTAAAAAAATTTAAAAGATGTAGAACTCTCAGCCCCTTCTACAGCACCATGTCTGTCTGTATGCCACATGTCCTGCCATAATATGGAATAAACTTCTGAAACTGTATGCCATCCCCAATTAAATGCTTTTCTTTATAAGAGTTGCCGTAGCCATGGTGTCTCTTCGCAGCAATAGAAACACTAACTAAGACAACTGTGTTATGCACCGGACATTTAATTCTCTTCATGGCCCTGTGAAGATTAAGTGAGTAGCTGAACGGATTCAGAGGCTCATTGGTGGTGGGGAAGGACCTTCCTTAGCTTCATTCCACAGTTACCATCCTGCCTCTCTGATATAACAGGGGCAATCCTGGTGCTTCACATTTGGAGCAACACCTCTGCACTTCCTACCTCCACTCTGACTATCCACATGCATGAATACACACAGAGACACAGACACACATACACAAACACATAGACTCATATACAAACACACAGACACACATATGCACATGTACCTGCAAATATAGGAAGTAACTTTTACAGCTCTTTATATGTGTATCTCAGTTCAGCTACATACAAACACATCACCTATATCAGCTAAATATATCATACACACACACACACACACACACACACACACACACACACACACGCATATCCATGCAGGCCCTAAACTACATACATATTCATTATAAATATAGATATGTTCTGGCTCTTGAGCCTGTCCACTAGGGTTGTGCTTACATGGAGGGCTTAATGAACACTATAGAAAAGAGAAGGTAGAAATCAGCCCTGATGGGACTGGTGTCCGACCTTTACCACCACCCCTGTTGCTTAGCAACCAAGAAACAAAGAAACAATGGCCATCCATCAAGCATCTTTCTGGGGAAATGGCGAAGAAACTCACCCTGTGGGGGAAAAAATATAAGGACACCCGGAATCTTTCACGGCCTTTGGGGAACTCAGAGCACACATACTCCCTTTTACTTTGTTAGCTAGTTCAGATTGCTTCCCAGAATTCCAAGGCAGCAGCAAACAAAGACGTCCAGAAGCAGAAAAGGACTTCATCGGAAGATAGAGGGAGCTCTTGAGGCCCAGGACCAGGGTTTATGAGAGAGAATGGCTTCATTCATTCATTCATTCATTCATTCATTTCTAAAAGGCGGGACCACAATCACACAGGATCACAACACACAGGTTAGTAAGAAATCCATCAAGCTAGCCTCAAACGCACAGGTACCACCTTGCCTCAGCCTCCCAGGTTGCTAGAATTATAAGCATGCACCATCACGCATGGCCAGAGAATGCCATTCTTTCTTTTCTCACTCATCCCTGCCTCCCATAATCAGGGTGGAGGTTCAAGTGGAGCAGAAGATCAAGTCAATGGGGACAACATGGGGGGGGTCGGGGGAGGGGTGTTGGGGACAGCGGAGGGTGCACTTTGTCCAGAAAAAGCAAAGCCTGGCCCTGACCTGAGATCCTATCTGACAGGACGGTGGAGGCAAGGGACGATGAGAAGTAGGAAGAGGGTGCCACAGTGCAGGAGCATTTGTGGGGTACTGTAGCACAAGAAAGGAACCATTTTCCCCAGGGGTGAGCGAGCCTCGGGCTGCAGCTTAGTTGCGCTGATTCATACCCCTTCACTGAAACTTGTATAGCTTTTCAAAAGCTACGGCATGGCAAGTGGCTCCGAAGACCTGACTGTCCCTAACGGGAGGCTTTGCATCAGATAATTTAGAGCTTTATGCCACTGAGTTGGCAGAGAGCTTCGAGTTCAGTGAGGTCTCCCCTAAATCCCACGTACAGTGTGCACCCTAGGTCTTTCTTTAGACATCACCTCTCGGGGCCAGCAGAGTCATGTCACACACAGCTAGGACCTCTGCGAGATTCCGTAGCACTGCTGCTCCTGGGAGCTCATCAGACATTAGAGCAGAGGGATCTGGAGAGATGCATCCGTGGTTAAGAGCACTTGCTGCTCTTGCGAAGGACCTAGGTTCAGTTCCCAGCATCCAGCTGGCCGCTCACAACCGTCTGTAACTCCAGTTCTAGGGGACCCAACATCTGTCTTCCCTGGGTGCCAGGAAAATCATGGTGAACTTACATACATGCTGAGAAAAGACCCATACACATAAAATAAAAATAACAAAATCTCTTTTAAAAGAAATTAAGACAACATTGTCCTCTAAGCAAGCATGGTCTAGCTGAAGAATTCAGTTTGTTCCCAAGAAAGGGTGCAAAACAGTAGTAGTTTGTTATTCAGCATGTTGTTTTTTAATCAATCTAAGGACTCTTCCTGAGTGTACATTGACACTACAGAAGGGCTATCAAGCCAACGGAAATAACGGATTTCCCATGCGAAACTAGAGTTGAGTGGGGGTGTCATCTATTCACAAGAACCTATTCATTAATTCATTCATTAGTGTTTGTTAAGCACATACTATACGTAAGACTTTATGCTGAGACCTAAGTTGCAAAGACAAAAGAGAGTCTAGCCCTCCACAGGCCTGTGTGTAGTTCAACGGGGTGCGTTTCCTGGGTCTCAAGACATGTGCAAGTTGCTACAAGAGGTTAAGCAGCTCCTCGATCTCTTGCAGCTTGTGGCTGTGGAGCATCAGCTCAGACGCATGCTCACAAGAACCTGTGGACATCTATGCCCTGAACAAGCCCTCTTCCACAGCTCGGTGCACCTCACCTCACTGTGGTTCTCCCTCACAACGTGGGAAGGATCCATTTTAAGACAGTGGGCTTTCAGCACGGGAAATGAAGGATGTTAGTGATGGTTTCATGCCCCGCGATCTGTTTCCATTTAAAGTCATGTAAGAAGGAATGAAAAGCCCGGAATCCCACAGATTTCAAAGACATGCAGAGCTTGCTGTGACAAACTCAGAAGTAACCAGCTGGCGCGAGGGGAAGCCCACCCATTGAATAATCTGCGTGCCAGAGACCTAGGGGAAGACGCTCCATGGAGCCACTAGAGGGCGCCACAGCTCTGAGGCGCAGAGGGATCTGCCCTGGATCACTCAAGGAAGCCCAATGCCTGTGCATTCTGCTACACTTTAATTTTTGTCCCTCACAACTTGCTTGTCCGTCTGCCCATCCGCCCGTCTGTCTGTCTGTCATTTGTCTGTCTGAGACAGGGCCTTGCTATGTAGCCTTGGCTAGCTTGTCGCTCACGGTGTAGCTGATTTCAACATCACAGCTGTGGGATTCTACCTCTTCTCAGCAACATTTATTTTTGGGAGAGCACACACTGCTGCAACCATACATTAAGAAAACAAACCATGTTAATGGAAAGGAGCTCCATGATGGGGCAGGGCAAGGGTGTGGTGATATGTGTTCCCCAGTTTATTGTGCACCCTAATAAACTTATCTAGGGTCAGAGAACAGAACAGCCACTAGATATAGAGGCCAGAAAATGGTGGCACACACCTTTAGTCCTAGCATTCTGAAGGCAGAGATCCATCTGGATCTCTGTGAGTTCAAGGCCATCCTGGAAACAGCCAGGCATGGTGACTCACGCCTTTAATCCCAGGAAGTGATGGCAGGAAGCAGAAAGGTATATAAGGCGTGAGGACCAGGAACTAGAGCCTGGTTATGCTTTTAGGCTTTTAGTAGCAGTTCAGCTGAGATTCATTCTGGATGAGGACACAGAGGCTGCCAGTTTGAAGAGACAGGATCGGCTGAGAAGCTGGAGAGGTGAGGTTAGCTGTGGCCTGTTCTGCTTCTCTGATCTTTCAGCGTTCACCCCATACCTGGCTCCGGGTTTGTTTTTATTAATAAGACCTTTTAAGATTCGTGCTACACAAGGGTCCTACCTTAACCATTCAAGCTCTATCATAAATTCTATCACAAAAGGAATCAATGAAGCATGCACTGTATTCTCTGGAGGACAAAAATGTCCAGGCAGGGTAACGAGACAGGTGACAGAAGACAGAGTCACAGCCCCACCCTGCCTCACACAGCCAAGGGCTGAGATGAGAGGAATAAAGATCAGCTGCCTGTCTATCAGTCCAAAACCACAAGCCCGGACTTTCAATGCATAGAGCAGGCATTTGGCTTAGAATTTCCACACGGGATGGGCCCCACACAGAGACAACTCAATACAAGATGGGAACTTGTAAACAATAAATTATCCAGCTCTGTTCACATTAGGAAAGTATATGCATTACCAAAGAGTGATCACATCATCATCATCATCATCATCATCATCATCATTATTAGTGGTGGTGTGTCTGTGTGCAGTATATGCATGTGTGTGCATGTGCAGATGGGGTTATAGGTCAATGTTAAGTGTCTTCCTCTATCTTTTCAACTTTCTTTTACAAGACTCTGTCTTGCACTGAACTAGGAACTTACCAGCCTAGACTGCCTAGTCAGGGAGCCCCAGGAACCTGCCTGTCTCTGACTCACAGTCCTGAGAGTACAGATGTGTGCCACTGTGTCTGGCTTTTTTTGTGGGTGCTGGGGATTCAAACTCAGGACCTCATGCTTGTGTGGTGAGCACTTAACTCACTGAGCCACCTCTCCAAGCAGTGAGCACACTTTTAAAGAATGTACTTAGTGAGGAGAATTTTGGGGAAAAATCCTGCTAATGTTCTTAAATTATACAACACTGTAAAACCTTTAGAAATTGAATACTTCACCAATGTTTATGGTCTACTAGACTAAATAAAGCACAGTCCTTTAAGAATGCAGTTCCATCTCCATCTATGTTGAGCCTAAGTTTAGTGTCCTGCATTATTTAACTCCCTGGTAATGATGATGTTGAGATGTCAAATTTAAAAACAACATTTCAGTTTCAAGTTCGATGTGTGAGGGAGCAAAATGCCAATCAGCATTGTGTGTGTGTGTGTGTGTGTGTGTGTGTGTGTGTGTCACACCAAGGTCAAACATCAAACTTCAAAATAACGGGAGAAAAATTGACTCAAATAGTTTCCCCCTCTATTTTTGCTCTTACATATTTAACACTGAATCCATTTCACCATTGAATTCTAGTCTTCAGCTATAGCGCTGAACAGAAAACCGCTGAGATCCTCAAAAATATAACCTACCAAGAAAAAAAGAATTTGCATGAGCCTTACACTAAGTTTATGTGAATGTCTATTTCTCAGGAATTTGTGAGTCTCAAGTTAATCAGCTTGTTTTAGAATAGGGCCAATGGTGCTCTTTCAGAATAAATAATTAAATAAATAAAAGCAGAGCATGGCAAAACGGCTCAGTGGGTGAAGGAGCTCCCCACCAAACCCAAAGATCTGAGTTTGGACCCTACATGGTGGAAGAAGAGAATCAACTCCTGAAAGCTGTCCTCTGACCTCCACATGAATGCCCTGACATGTGTGTGTAACACACCACACCACACCACACCACACCACACCACACACACATACACACACACACACACACACACACACACACACACACACATAAATGGCAAGGTTTTTAAAAATAAAAAAGGTAGAATATAGAGAAATAAAAGGCCCTTTAATCCCAAAATACTGTGTGTTCTACCTTCCAGGCAACTGATGTCTTAAAGCTAGTGTGCTTTTGGCAGTGTGCCTGCAAGACAGTGTGCCTTGCAGGTCAATCATGGAGGATGCTAAAATGCCCACAGAGGGGACTGAGAGTCCGCTGTGGGAAGATGAGAGTCAAGGTGAGCAGCAGGCTCCCACCCCGCCCCCACCTCTAACCTAACTCAGGTACACTGGACTTCTGAGCGTGAATTTACTTGAAGGCAAAACTAAGCTGCCAAAATATATGAACTAGAGGACTTAGCGGTGATGGAAATATTCTCTCCTGGCAATGCTCATTTTGGGGATTATCAGCAGTTATTTTCCCATTTTGTCTGTATTTTCCAAATTTTTAACAATGAGGAAGTATCACTCGTGTAATTAAAACATGCAGAGTTACATCAGAATAAAAAGATAGGCTTTGCTTACTTTTCTAAAAACACAAAGTGCTGAGAAGGCGTTCTGCTGGGATCCGGGCATTTTACATGTGAGCTGCAGTTTTCAAACAGTAGCACAGCTGTTTTGTGTCTTAGCCTGAAGCTGTGAAAAAAAGGGGAAAGATTTGGAAAGTGGGAACTGGGAAAGAGACTAAGAAAAGTAGCTGCTATTTCCAGGCTGCAGTCTCCCTGGCAACGCTGTTCTCAGAAGCGGCGCCTTCCTCCCAGGACCTAATGGAAGGATAAGTGGAGGAGCCTCAAGAGCAGTAGAGAGCAGGGGAGCTTTGAGACCGGCAGAGAACCACAGACAGATGGTCTGCTGCAGATAAGGCTGTCTCATGGCCAGCAACACAAAGCTGTTCACAGAGACTGGCAGGAAGACAGGACCAGCATAGACAAAGAGTAAGGAGGAGACTCCTGCGATCTGAGCAGGCCCAAGATCTCAGGGACCGGACCAGGAGTGAGGAAGTGCATCTCCAAAAACGAGCTACCAAAACAGGTAAAATGAACAGCAACAGGTTGGCACAAGAAAACTACAAAAGTATTAAACATGGGTACCAGAATCTAAATTAATACTTGAAGTAATATATTAATAATGTTAAGAGAGTAAGAGCTTGATCTGACTATGTTGTTTAGAGATGGGTCCTTTGAGGAATGATTGTGCTTATATAGGATCACAAGAGTAGAGCTCCAAGATTGAATTTTAATCACTTGTAAGGAGAAGGTGTCCTGGCTACTTTATTATCAGCTTGGCACAAGCTAGAGTCATTTGGGAAGAGAGACTCTCAATTTAGGAAGTGCCTCCATGGGATTTACCTGTGTGCTAGTCTGTGGTGCATTTTCTTACCTAGTGATCAAGGTGGGAAGGCCCAGCCCATTGTGGGTGGGCTGCTGGTTCTGGATGGTACAAGATGGCAGGCTGAGCAAACCATGGAGATCAAGGCAGTAAACATCACTCCCCCATGCCCTGACCTCAGTTCCTGCCTCTAGGTTCCTCCCCTTGGTCCCTGCCCAGACTTCCTTCAATGATGGAGTGTCATATGCCAGTGCAAGGGAACTGAGCTCTTTGCATCCACGTTGCTTTTGGTCATGGCATTTTTATCAGAGCAATACAAACCATAAAACTAAGGCAGAAGGACAGAAGCAAGACACAGACAGAGATTCACACAGGTTTTCACAATGACAGACATGGCACAGTCGGCAAGACCCTCAAGAGAGCCTGAGCCTTAGCGTTTGCCCTTCCGTCCTCCACAACTGTGAACTAAACAAACCTCTTTTCTTTATAAAGTGCCCTTCCTCAGCTGTTTCATTGAGGTAAGGAATAGTGAAGGGTCAGGAATATTTCTAAGTAAGATGCTCTCCAGCCACCACCAGCACAACAACAAAAACAACAACAACAACAAAACTGTAAAAAAAAAAAAAAAAAAAAAAAAAAACTAATACCAGCATAACTTAACAACAGTTGCACCAAATGAAGAAAATGATGATGCATTTTCCTGCATAGAACACTAAGAAATGTCCTCTAGGGGCTGGAGAGATGGCCCAGTAGTTAAGAGCTCTGATTGTTCTTCTAGAGGTCCTGGGTTCCAGTCCCAGCTCCCACATGGCAGCCCACAAATGTCTGTAACTCCAAGATCTAACACCCTTACACAGATATACATGCAGGCAAAAATACCAATACCAATGCAAATGAAAATAAATAAATAAATAAATAAATAAATAAGAAAGAAAGAAAAAAAAGAAATGTCCTCTAGAAAACCTCTCTGCCCACCCAGTTCCCACACACCTTTTCCCAGGGTCTACCTGGGTAAATGGATGGAACTGGAAAAGATCATGCTGAATAAGGTCAACCAGACCCAGAAAGACAAACACCATTTGTAGTTCCTAGCTCCAAATCTTTCGATGTGAGTCCATAACCTTGAGTAACTATAGAAACCAGGAAAGTAAAGGGGGGCCATGGCAGGCAGGGGGGAGCAGTAGAGACAATGGCGGGGTCCGAGTGATTTGAAGGTAGGAAATGTATGAGGGGCTTTAACTGGGGAGGGCAGAGGGAGATAAATACAGAAGTAGGAAGGAGGGCAAAATGACAGTACGGATGTCTTAAAAAGTCAGGAGGAACCCTATTATTATCTATCTATCATCTATCTACCTAAAATTCCATATAATGCATATAAGCCTTGTATACGAGTATATATGGTTTACAGGAAAATTTCCCAACTGGGCTGACAATGTCCTAACACCAGGCATGACCAGACCCCTTTACATTGTGTTGGTCAGGGCTGTCCAAGAGACTTCCAAAACATGACTGGTTACGGCTGTCGCTCTTGGTTGCTTCCCCGAGGTTGGAGGTAAGTCCCTATGGCTGAAGACACCATGTGTTTTGGACACAGGATCTAGAAGACACGAGTTGAATCTGGCCCAAAAAGCCTCCTCCTAGATTTCCTAGAGGGCTAGGTTTCTGGTATCAGAAGGTACCATGCAAACTTCAAAGCGGGGGTGGGAGGGTGGGGGGGTGGGGGGGGGTGGGGGGGTGGGGGGGGTTTGGGGGGGTGGATAACCAACTATACTACCCAGCTGTGACACCGATGAACCCCATCAATGACCAGCATGGCATGGCAACCCTAAGGGTGCAACAGACTACGCATCCCTTGTCAGTAACCAGTAGTTCTCTAATTAGACTTAAGGCCCACTCAACAAGAGGGAAACCATGCCTTGTACTGGAAAAACAGCAACTACCCGAGGCTAATGAGTCACACACAGATCTTGGAAGAGAACCCACTACTGTCCCGTTACTAAACCAGTGTAATTCCTAACTACATTCTAAATATTTATCTTTATACGCACAGATAAGTATAGGTCTCACTCCACATCAAAGAAATGTCTCCTCGAAACAGACACCACCACAGAAAACCACAACTGATCAAAATCGTGTGGTGCCTAGTCCCAACTGAGACAAGTAATCCACAACTCCTGCACAAGTGTAGAAAGACTGTAAGAGCCAGAGCAACAGGAAGTTTGCTGTAGGTGTGGATCTCCTAGAAATGTCAGAGAAGCCATACCCCATGACGTCTCATCATCATGGCTACCTAAATAAGACCTTAACAAAGGCAACAACGATAGCCACACTAACACGGAAGGGGGAAAAGTCTCAATGCCTCAACCCTAGACAAATAACTACAAGCAACCAAGGAATTCTTCGAGAAGGAGAAATCATCTTCCCCAGGGAAGAGACTCCAAATTGGTTATCCAGCACCAAGGAGTTAGCCCTGAAATCATGTACATACAAGTAACTTTATGTGGACTGAGCAGGTTGTATGTAACAATTAATGAAAAGAGAGGCCATGGACTTGAAAGAGGGCAAGGAGGGATATATGGGAAAGTATGGAGAGAGGAAAGAGTGGGGAGAAATGATGTAATTATAATCTCAAAAAACAAAATGAAAGAAGTTTTTTAAAGAGAGAATGAGTTACGTTTGTGCTTTTAGATATGTTTTGTCTGTACGTGAGTATATTTATAAATAGAAACACTCAGGTTGGGCAGTGGTGGTACGCGCCTTTAATCGCAACACCCGGGAGGCAGAGACAAGCAGATCTCTGTGAGTTCGAGACCAACCTGGTCTACAGAGCGAGATCCAGGACATCCAGGGCTGTTACATAGAAAAACTCTGTCTCTAAAAACAAAAATAAACAAACAAAAAAAACAAAAGCAGTTAAAGGACTTTAAGGACATTTTTGGCCACTGTTGCTTCTGTAAAAACAAACAAACAAATGGTCTCTATTTCTTTGTTTCAATAGCCAGAGTCTATTCTCTCCTTCCACCGTGTGGGTGGGTTCATTGGGGAAGGGTCAAACCTGGGTTCTCAGGCCTGGTGGTAAGCCCATTTCCCTTCTGAGCCATCTCAATGGCCTTCTCCCTGTATTTTTGAAGATTCCAAGTTTGTGATCCATATCTCTACTTCAATTTTTACTATGTTCACTCTGTGCTTGATGTAAATAGGCACTTAACGTTTCATGAGTGAATAACAAGACAACGGTTACCTGAGGACTTTTAGGTGTCCGTTTTCTATTGTTTGTTTTCTCTCATGATTTTGTTTTCTTGGTTTGGTTTGGTTTTTCACCATCAGTGACTGAGCTGAGGGTCTCCCTCTTAGTAGGCACGTGTTCTATCATTGAACAATTTCCCAGCTCCTTTTTTTTTTTTTTTTTTTTTTTTTTTTTTTTTTTTTTTTACTTTTTAAAATGTTTAATTTTAGGTAGGGTTTCACTAAGTGACCCAGGCTGGCTTTGAACTTGTGATCTCCCTGCTTCTACCCATGAGTGGTAGAATGACAGGCCAGCCCCACCAGGCCAGCTTCCCATTCTTCTCTCATTCAGTGCTCTGGTTTCTTCATCTCAGATGCATTTGTATTTGGATTTTTTTGTTTGTACCCAGTTTTTAGAGTTGCTTCTTACATCTTAGAGTCACACCAATCTTATTCTAGTTCTTTTGTTTGTTTGTTTGTTTGTTATTTCATTGAGAATTTCACACTTTGTATTTTGATCATATTCACTGCCCCCATTCCCAAACTTCTCCCAGATCCACCCCATTCCCTACCCACAAGATGTGGGGTCCTTTTTTCTTGTTTGTTTGATTTTTTTTTTATTTGTCTTTGTTTTTCCATCATCAAATCCAGCTAGTGCTGCCTATATATTCTGGGCCATCTGGCCATCTCCTGGAGTGTGTTAGATCTACCAAGGCCACGCCCTTAAAGAAAACTAAATCTCCCTTTCCTGGCCCTTACCGATTACCACTAGCTCCTCAGCTAGCCAGTGTAGACTTCATGACCACCTCCCTGGTCCATGCTGGGACTCCGTCTGGCTTGAACTTGCACTGGTCTTGTGCATACTGTCACAGGTGTTGTGCGTTCACACATGCAACTGTCCTGTTTCCTTCTTAAAATATTGTTTCATTGTCGTCCACTGGCTCTGATCCCTGAGCCTTGAGGGGAGTGGTGTGATGTCCCTTCAGGATTAAGCATTCCAGTCTCTTACAGTTTCTGTGTCTCTATTCTGTTTTTTGTTTGTTTATTGGTGTGTGTGTGTGTGTGTGTGTGTGTGTGTTGTTTAGTTGGTTGTTTTTTGTTGGTTGGTTCGTTGGTTGGTAAAACAGGGCCTCACTATGCAGCCCTGACTAGCTTGGAACTTTTATGTAGACCATGCTGGCCTCAAACACACAAAGATCCACCTGCCTCTGCCTCCCCAGTAAGTGCTGGGATTAAAGGTGTGGACCACCTGGCACTGGTTTATTCTGTTTCTTAAACCCTATTTTAGATATGTGTTCTTAAGCCCTAGTCTTGAGAACAATGTGGTTTTTGTTTTGTTTTCCCTTTTTCCTGGGCATTAGCTTAGCTTCACATTTCACCTGCTTTGTCCTAGACTGAAGAGAACTCCAGGCAGATTCTGTGCTTTGCCTTCCGCCCGGTGTTTTGCCCTTGACCCCTGTCCAAGTGCAGGGCATTGATCCACCTCCTCAGATCCACGTACATATCGGACATCCGTAGCCGGATCGCAGTTTGCAGCAGGATCTCATCTAGCTGGGATCTGCTGAAATGGAATCTCTCCCTACCCCACTCCACAGCTCTTGGATGCTCAAACAGATGGAGTTCATAACGCACGACAACCCCCAAGTGCCGCCAAGGCTTCCCGAGGGCTTCCACCACAGCTCTTTGCTTGCGGGAATCAAAGCTCCCAGGATGAAATTCAGCCCTCCCTCACTTCCTGCCCACTTGTTTCTCGAAAGTGTTCTATTCTGCTGAGCACAGGGAAAAGATACAGATGAGAAACGGGGGCAACGCTGGCTGCTTGGACACAAAGCTCCAGAAAGTGGAGTCCACTCCAAAGGTGGGTCTTTCCCAGCAAAGACCTTCCATTTCTGAATCCCAGGCGAAGGCCTGTCTTACTCTTGCTGTCCACACACAGAAGAGATGACCAATTTTGTTTTCCAAATCAGTCAGTTTCTTAGGCTTTGAGACTGCAAAATTCTTCCAGATGCTGGCGCCGGATGGACCAGTGATCAACCAACGTGTTTTCAGTGATATTTTTCAAAACATGAGCTCTGTGTATCAGCCTGAGGAAAGCCCCTTTCAGACAGGTTTACTACTGTTTGGTTCACTGATGCCCCCTGCCAAGTGAGAATCTTTTCCTTTTTCTCCATTTGTTGGAGGTTTTTTGTTTGTTCTTAACATTTGCAAATTTTGCATTCTAAAAACCTTGATGAAACCCAGATCAGCGTTACAGTGACTGGTAACCTTCTGGTTACTAATATCTTGTTCTTTTTTTAAATTTATTTATTTATTTATTTATTTATTTATTTATTTATTTATTTATTTTTGCCTTTTTATGAGAGGACTTAGCCTGTAATTGCCTTTTCTGTAATATGCTTGTCAGGCTTCAGTATGGAGACTCTCCTGGACTCCCAAGACAGATTGAAAAGTGCTGTGCATTCATCATTTACTAAGACCGTTCATGGTTATGGCGTTCTTGTATGACTGTGTTTTTCTTTCTCTTTATTAAATGTTTGGTATAATTTGCCAAACAGGTAAATTATGGGTTTGGTTTGGGGGCAGTTCATGCATCTCATATAAGCTTTTAAATTAGTTGTGGCAGTGGCGGGGTATATTATTATACCTCCCCCTTTTTTTATTTTTTACTTCTCTTATACAATACATCCCAGCTGCAGCTTCCCCTCCCTCCACTCCTCCCAGTCCCTCCCCACCTCACCTCTCTCTCAGATCCACTCCCCCACCCCCATCTACCCCAGAAAAGAGCAGGCCTCCGGAGATATCCACTGAACACCAAACAACAAGATCCAGTGAGACCAGGCATAACCCTCACATCAGGGCTGGGCAAGGGAACACAGTAAGAGGAAAAGTGTTCCAAGAGCAGGCAAAAGAGTCAGAGACCCCCTCTCCCACTGTCAGGAGTCCCCTCCAAACACCAAATCAACAACCATGACATATATTCAGAGGACCTAGAGTAGGCCCATGCAGGCTCCCGGATTGCCTCCATTCAGCCTCCATTCAGTCTCTGAGAGCCCCCATGATCCCTGCTTAGTTGACTCCATGGGCTGTGCTCTCCTGGTGTCCTTGACCCCTCTGGCTCCCACAATTCCTCCTAACCCTTTTCCACAGGGTTCCCTGAGCTCCTAGGGGAGGGACCTAATAGAGACCTCCAACCCAGGCTCTCTCTCTCTCTGCCTAATGTTTGACTGTGGGTCTCTGCATCCACTCCCAACAGCTGCCATCAGCTTCTCCAATGACTACTGGAACTGGACTAGGCACCAATCTGTGAATACAGCAGAACATCATTCTGGAATCATTTCATTCCATTGACTTTGGGGGAGGGCAGTCATGTTTGATTCTACCCTAGGTCTCTGTGCTACCCTGCCTCCAGTTCCTGGTCATCCAGGCAGTGTCAGACATGGGCTCCTCCTCACGTTGTGGGTCTTGACTTAGACCAGTCATTGGTTGACCATTCCTACCGAGTTTTGCACCATCATGCCCCCGCACATTTTGAAGGCAGGCCAGATTGTAGGTGGAAGGTTTTGTGACTGGGTTGGTGTCCCAGTCCCACTATTAGAAGCCTTGTCTGATTAGAGAAGATAGACAGTTCAGGCTCTGTGTCCTCCATCACTAAGAGTCCTTGATAGGGTCACCCTCATAGATTCTTGGGAGTTTCTACCTGGTCCCCCAAATGCCCTTCAATTCCAGTCATCTCTTCTCATACTCTTTCCTCCATCCTCTCCCTCCTCCACCTTGATTCCTCCTGTTCCCATCCTCACCTGCCCCCAGTCCAACTGAAAAATCTATTTATACTATTTTCCCTTCCTAGGAGATCCATGAGTCTCCCCTTGAGCCCTCCTTGTTACTTAGCTTCTCTGGGTCTGTGGATTGTGGCATAGTTATCCTTTACTTTAGAGCTAATAGCCACTTATGAGTGAATACATAATATGTTTGTCTTTCTGGGTCTGGGCTACCTCACTCAGGATGATTTTTTTCTAGTTCCATCCATTTACCTGCCAATTTCATGATGTCACTGTTTTTAACTGCTAAGTAATATTCCATTGTGTAAATATGCCATATTTTCTTTATCTGTTCTTTGGTTGAAGGACATCTAGGTTGTTTCCAGTTTCTGGCTATTATGAATAAAGCCGCTATGAACATAGTAGAGCAAATGTCCTTTTGGTAGGATGGAGCATCCTTTGGGTATATGCCCAGGGGTGGTATAGCTGGGTCTTGAGGTAGATTGATTCTCAATATTCTCAATTTTCTTTTTTTTTTTTTTTTTTTTTTTTGGTTTTCTGAGACAGGGTTTCTCTGTGTAGCTTTGCGCCTTTCCTGGAACTCAATTGGTAGCCCAGGCTGGCCTCGAACTCACAGAGATCCGCCTGGCTCTGCCTCCCGAGTGCTGGGATTAAAGGCGTGTGCCACCACCGCCCGGCTCGACTCTCAATTTTCTAAGGAACTGCCATATGGATTTTCATAGTGGCTGTACAAGTTTGCAGTCCCACCAGCAATGGAGGAGTGTTCCCCTTGCTCTGCATCCTCACCAGCATAAACTGTCACTTGTGTTCTGTATCTTAGCCATTCTGACAGGTGTATGATAGACTCACAGAGTCTCTTTGATTTACATTTCCCCTTGTCTTTTAAACTCTCCCCATTTTCCTACCTATTGCCAGTGGAATCTCTCTTTTTCTCTTCATTTGTCTTACCAAGGAACTATCTGGTTTTTCAAGTAATTTTGCTCAATTTTTTACATGCATTTGTTTATATTGGTAGTATTTTCATTTGTAAAAGAATGGCATTTTTATATAAATCTATCCCTTTCTTCTTTGGAATTATTTTCTTTGAATGCCCCCCCCATCAGAAAAAAAATATTTATCTCTGTTTTCTTTTAGTTGCCTCTCATTTGTTTTTAATGTTAATAAATTAAAATTTCCAAATAAAAGATAATATGCACATATTTAAAAGAAGATACACCAGATAATTCAGGAAAGTGAAAGGTAAAATTCTGTCATCACTCAGTTTCCCCTTTTTTTCTCAATAATCCTAGAACCAGATCCTCTGCTGAACTTCCAAAATGTCTTTTAGCGTGGACTAGCACATCTCTGTGTTTCTACTATATAAAATACACTTCAAATCTCTTGGGACACATGGTTCTAGACCTTCCACATGTGTTCACATGTTATTCATTAGACAGTCAATTGCAAGCATGGTTTTGTGCTTCTAAGTTAGATCTTATCAGACTAGAACATGGCTCAGAGTCACCTGAGGCATTCATAAGCACACAGATGTTGTTGCCCTCATGTCGCCCTCAGATTTCCTAATCCAGTGGGTCAGAGGAGGGAGAGGGCTGAGAATTTTCCCCGGTGACTAGTCCCTTGCTTGTTGCTGGTCCTGGTCACATTTTGAGAATCACCAATTTCTTTCAAGTATCAAAGTAATGACCCCATTCCAGTGCGTTTAACAAAGAGAAATAGAACTGAGGTCATTTGCTGATGTATCATGAAGACTTGTGAATTTCCCAAGCTCTGACTATAGCCCGCTCCCTCCCAACACAAACACCACTTTCAAAGTCAGTATCATAGCCGAGTGTTCCTCATATATTTTCTGATAATGCAACCCCAATGTATAAGTAAATGGTGATATGTTAGTGGAGCACCACGAATTTAAGGCATTATTATCTGCAACCGTCTGGCCATATTTCACAGGACTGGCAATTTCCTGTGTTTACAGACGGGCAGGTCTTAGAGGACCAGTCTTTGAGGTGTTTTGGCCTCTGAGCTAGGGATGTTACTCAGTGAACACAGCAAGAACAGGCTCCAGGTTTGCTCTCCACAAAGATAACAAAAAAAAAAAAAAAAAAACCACTAGAACAAAGCGCAGACTTCAGCCTGCATCAGTATCGAGAGGAACACTTATCTGACCTGTAGATCCCATCAGCATCACCAGGAACACTTATCTGACCTGTAGATCCCCATTTCATCACCAGGAACACTTATCTGACCTGTAGATCCCCATTTCATCACCAGGAACACTTATCTGACCTGTAGATCCCCATTTCATCACCAGGAACACTTATCTGACCTGTAGATCCCCATTTCATCACCAGGAACACTTATCTGACCTGTAGATCCCCATTTCATCACCAGGAACACTTATCTGACCTGTAGATCCCCATTTCATCACCAGGAACACTTATCTGACCTGTAGATCCCCATTTCATTACCAGGAACACTTATCTGACCTTTAGATTCCCATGCCATCACCAAGAATACTTATCTGACCTGTAGATCCCCATGCCATCACCAAGAACACTCATCTGACCTGTAGATCCCCATGCCATCACCAAGAACACTTACCTGACCTATAGATCCCCATGCCATCACCAAGAACACTTACCTGACCTAAGGGTCCCCATTCCATCACTCTGAGACTCAGAAGATTGGAAATGTAGGGCATGGGCCTGGGGACTTGCTTTTTAAAAATTATCCAGGGTAATCTTTATGTACCGTTGCATTTCACCACTCTGGGTAGCGGAAACAGAGTGAGTATATTGCTATTGTTATGAAAACTTCCAGAAGCAGGGAATAGCCCGTGAAAAAAGGAAAAGGAAGAAAGGAAGGAAGGAAGGAAGGAAGAAAGAAAGAAAGAAAGAAAGAAAGAAAGAAAGAAAGAAAGAAAAGAAAGAAAGAAGAAATTGAAATGAGGGTCTGCTTACCATTATCAACTCCAGTTCATAAGCAACGCCTGGGTACCCAGCTCTCTTTGGGGTATTTAACGTATTTCACACTCATTATTCATGATATAATGAGGGTTTTTAAAATTTGTTTGTTTGTTTTTAATGAGGGCATTGGAGATGGCTCAGCAGTTACAGCACTTGATACGTAAGCAAAGCAAGAGGTCCAGAGTTTGGACCCCCAGGAGGTATGCATATGCTGGAGGGGGTGGAAATGGCTGTAATTCCATCCTTGGAAGGTGGAGACAATTCCATTCTTGGAAGGTGGAGACAAGGTGGCTAGGGAGACTAGCTTTATTGGTGAACTCTGAGTTTTGTTGAGAGACTCATCCTCAAAGAACAAAGTAGAAGAGCTATGGGGGAAGATTCCAGATATCAACTTCAAGCCTCCACACATAAGATCACACACATGTACCCACATGTATCTAAGCACACATATCTATTCACCTACACAGCACACTCACACCAAAAAAAGTGGGGGATGTGGGGAGAGAAACAGTAAAATCTACAGGAGAAAAATCAGTAAGAGAGTAGTGAGATTTGAACCCACATCTGACTGTGGTACCTTTGTTTTTTTCCTTATAGTACTCCCTCCCTCCCTCCAGTGTTTCATCTAAGCAAAGCAGGAGAGTGTGGGTTGCTCCTTCTACCTGTGCAGCCCTTTGGATGGGGAGTGATGATGTGGGTGGAACTGTTGGTGCTTGTCACAGTGATGTTTCGGAACAGTTAAGCCCCTGGTAAACTGCTGTTATGGAGACACAGCCTGAATAATTAAAGCAAAAATGGGGTTTTTAAGTGTGAGCTGCCTAACACAGCTCCTGGGAAAGACACATTTCTCAGAGAACTTTTCAGTCAATCACCCCCTGAGTCACCTTTGGAAAAAAAAAAAAAAAACTGAGTGTGATTCTGGAAACCCAGCACGCACTAGGAACAGAAGAGCACACGGAGTCTGGAAAGCCCAACACTAACATTACCGCGCTCTTCCTTCTGATGTTTAAATCCGTGGGTGTGTGCTTCTTGGAAAATTTAATCCACATGTTTTAAGATCATTTACACTTAACCCATCAAACTCGGTTTTGGAAGAGGCCGTTTAATGTGTAAGAAGCCTGATGTGATTTAAAAACAAAACAAAAACCGCAAGGCCATATGTCCTTTGCCATCCCTCCTCTGGCTTCTGAGGCTGGAAGTTGTATTTGTCCATAAGAATCAAACCTAGAACCTGAAAACAGGCCACGTGGGGCCTCACCTACAAGCTTGTGAAGAGCGATGGGTCTAAAGTCTGAACAAATAAGTTCTCTCATTTCCCAGAAAAGTCAGCTCGCAGCTGTGGGAAGCAAGCCCACCACACCGCAGATCCCGCCTCCTCCGCAGACAGCCTTCTGCCTCTCCATGGGACAGGAGATGTATTCCAGATCTATCTGGTTTGCGTTCTAATTCAAAGAGAGCTTTGCCCACTTTTCTCAGGGTAGCATTCTAGAAGTCCAATTTAGTGATTCACTCCAGAGAAGACCAAGGAGCATCCAACAACGATGAACAGGCTCCCAACTGTGTCTGCCTCACTCCTGGGGAAAGATCTCCAGGGAGAGGATCCAGGCTCTGCTGAGTGTCAGTCACCCAGAGCCTCTTCAGGGACACTGGAATAACAGGGATTTGGGGGTGTACACATAGCATGTGCCCAAGAAGGGAAAGAGAACTTAGCCCCGTTCTTTCGTGCATTACTTATTTGTGTGCTCCAGCCCCCTCTGATGTATCTGGCTGCTTTTAATTGTCACAGTTTTGTTCTTGTTTTCCAACTTGGAACTATCATTAAATTACTGTTTTTTAAGGCTTTCAAAATCAATCTCAAATCCTGGGTAAATTGTTTCTTAGCATAGAATCACATTTAAAGTTGATTAAAAAAATAAAAAAAGGTGACGGCTCAACAGGTAATGCCACTTGCTTCCAAACTTGACAGTCTAAGTTCAATTCCTGGAGCCCATGTGGTAGAAGGAGAGAACTGACTCCTGTAAGTTGTCCTCTGACCTCCATTCTTTTACCAGAGCACTATACTCACCCACAAACACAATAAATAGATGCAATTAAATACAAGCAATGTGACAATCCTTCAATAAATTAGAATTGCCGTATGCTCTAGCTGTTCTCCTGGGTACACGCCCTCACAAATAGAAAGCAGGGCCCCAATAAGACATTCATGCATCAACCTCCAAAGCAGCTTTACTCAACATAGCCAGAAGACGGGAGCAACCCACATGGTTGTTTATTAATAAATGCATAAACAAATGTGGTATATGCACAAAGCAGAGTGTTGCTCACCCCTGAAAAGCAGAGAATTCTGACTTGTGCTATGAGTGGGCCTTGAAAGTATAAGGCTAAGTGAGAAAAGCCGGTCACAATATGGTTCCTTTTATAAGACATACCTAGAGATATCAACTTTATAAAGACAAAAAGTAGGTTGATGGTTGCCAAGGTGTGGGGCAGGGGAGTTGAGAGTTACTGTATGATGGGTATGATTTCAGTGTGCATAATAAAAAGTGCCCTGGAGAGGGTGGGTTGTGATACTTGTCCAGCAATGTGAATGTAGTTAATGTGTGCTTTAAAACTAAAAATAGGCTGGGCAGTGGTGGTGCATGCCTTTAATCCCAGCACTTGAGAGGCAGAGGAAGGCAGATCTCTGTGAGTGTGAGGCCAGATTGGTCTACAGAGCGAGATCCGAGACAGCTAGGATGGACTGTTACACAGAGAAACCCTGTCTCAAGAAAGAAAGAAAGAAAGAAAGAAAGAAAGAAAGAAAGAAAGAAAGAAAGAAAGAAAGAAAAAAAGGAAAAAAGAAAGAAGGAAAGAAAGAACTAAAATTAAAAAAAAAAGAGACACATGGTTAATTGCACATTACAGTATTTTACAATTTTAGAAAAGAAATAGCAGGAATGTGGGGTGGGGGTGGGGTTCAAATTAGGAAATGGTAACAAAAGTGGAGGAAGAGAGTAGTAAGAACGTGTGAAGGGATCCGTTGAAGAGGAAGGGGCATGCAAAGAGAATGGAGGAAGAAGTGGTTTTAGTTTGGATTTTTTAAAGATTTATTTATTTATTTATTTATTTATTTATTATTTATTTTCGGAGCTGAGGACTGAACCCAGGGCCTTGCACTTGCTAGGCAGGCGCTCTACCACTGAGCTAAATCCCCAACCCCTATTTATTTTATTTTTAATGATGTGTATATGTATGTGTGGTATGTGCACATGAGTGCAGGTTCCCAAAGAGGCCAGACGAGGGATCAGATCCTGTGGAGCTGGTGTTACAGGCAGTTGTGAGCTGCCCAATAGGGTTGCTGGGACCAAACTCATGTCCTCTAGAAGGGCACTATAAGCTTCTAACCACCACTGACTGAGTCATTCCTCCAATTTCCAGAAGTCTTTTTGGTTGTTGTTGTTTTGGGTTTTTTTGTTTGTTTGTTTGTTTGTCTATTTTGTTTTGTTTTTTATCAGAAACTAAATCCTAGAGGAAAAACATACAAAATTGTCGCACTCACCTTGTCTGTGTGTTTTGGATCACTAAGTCACAAAGCAAAGCTGCACTGTGAAGTTGACCAAGAGAAAGCTGAGAAGCAGAGCATTTGGCTCTTCACCGCTGGGGAGGCTCAGGCTGGCTGAGGGGATTCCTGAGTTCTTGCCAGTCACCCACAGGAGCACCTAGACTCTTCCCCAGTGAGTTCTGTGCTGCATTCCATCCCCAGAGAGAGGAACGCCACAGTTTTCATTTGATTCTTAGCCACAGGCTGACCAAACAGGAAGCTTGTCCTAACGTCTCCAGAATTCAGAATGTTTGTGGAAGGTGGAGTCTTGCCAGTGCTCAGTGAGTCAGCCACAGTTACCCGGAGGGGAGAGCTGGGGTGACCACTTTGGACAATATGCTGTTTGGAAGTGGGGATTTCTTCTACAAAATTTGAGCTTGGGAACATAGCGTGCTTTATATAAAGCAGAAAGTAAATAAATGATTTCAAGGCATTCCTCTCCCACATGACCAATTCAAAAACCAAAGCCATCAAACCCAAGTACCAAATGGATTCAATGAGCACTCATTTACCCTAACCTTAAAAATATAATACACATGAAACTATTTTAGAACCGTTTTTTTTTCCTCTCTCAAAAATGGAACTCACTGAAATAGAGACACACTGGCCACAATAATTTAGTTTTCATCAAGTGTGGGTTTTCAAATTTCACCGAAAGGACCCCAGAAAGAACATCTTTTTGGTAGAAGGAGCAAGGCATGGCAGTTTGATGTCATGCTGGGAAGTATGTTCAGCCGTATCTGAAATAATTTTTAATAGTTTAGCAAAAGTTAATACGACAACTAAAGCTGCTTTGTGTTTTCTTCGTCTTTGTGTTTTGAAATGTTGGGGGCTGGGCCCAGTGCCTTGCACATGCTACGAAAGGGCTCTATCCCTGAGGGACACCCTCAACCCAAGTACCTTGTTTTCAGTTTGAGAACTGAATTCCCACTGTTTCTTGTTTGACACCCTGATGTTTATTTGTAGCTGACATTATTAATTGTATTATTCTCTGACCAGGTGTCTCCTGATACCCATGTTTTTCTCCTTTCATAGTGACAAAACTCATAAGCTTTTTTTTTTTTTTTTTTTTTTTTTTTGGTTTTTCGAGACAGGGTTTCTCTGTGTAGCTTTGCGCCTTTCCTGGAACTCACTTGGTAGTCCAGGCTGGCCTCGAACTCACAGAGATCCTCCTGGCTCTGCCTCCCGAGTGCTGGGATTAAAGGCGTGCGCCACCACCGCCCGGCCGCAAAACTCATAAGCTTTTAACTGACCTTCTGGTTGCATGACCTAAAGATATTTCTCTTTCTACTTTACAGCTGAATGGGCTATGGGACCAATTCTGACAAATGCAAGGAGAAAGTGGTATAAGAAACTCCAAAGTTTACTTTTAAATAGAGGGGACAGAGCTGCGCGTGGTGGTGCATGCCTTTAGTCCTAGCACTCAAGAAGCAGAGGCAGGCTATTGGATCTCTGAGTTCAAGGCCAGCCTGGTCTACAGAGAGAGTTCCAGAACAGCCAGGACTACACAGAGAAATCTTGTCTCAAAAAGAAAGAAAGAAAGAAAGAAAGAAAGAAAGAAAGAAAGAAAGAAAGAAAGAAAGGAGGGAGGGAGGGAGGGAGGGAGGGAGGGAGAGAGAGAGAGAGAAAGAAAGAAAGAAAGAAAGAAAGAAAGAAAGAAAGAAAGAAAGAAAGGAGGGAGGGAGGGAGGGAGGGAGAGAGAGAAAGAAAGAAAGAAAGGAAGAAAGAAAGATTTTAAAAAGTAAAATAAAAAGAGGGGTATGCTGTTCTTTGTGCCTCCCCCACCCCCTGACCATTGGCTGGAATTCAGATATAAAGAGTATAACTGTTCTCATAATAAATCAGGGTCATGAGATCCTTAGGAATGGAGCAATAAGATGGAAGGTGTTTGGGTCTCAGCCTGTGTGATCCTAGATTACTCGGCTTTCACCAACTCTAGCACTCCAGAACATGGCCCTTTATAATAGCTGAAACTACTTATGGTGGTTTGAATGAGAAATGTCCCCCAAAGGCTCCCATATCCGAACACTTGATCCCCACTTTACAACCTAATTAAAGGAGATACATCCCTGGGGATAGGCTATGAGAGTTCATAGTCTCACCCTCACTTTCTAGTTTGTATCTTTGCTCCCTTGATGTGAGCTCTTGGCTTTCTGTCACAGCTGTCATGCCTTCTGCTCCCTGCCAGGCCTCCCCACAACAATGGACTATTACCCTTCCGGTCATCACCTTGGTCATGTCGTTTTATCACAGCAACAGAAAAGTAACCACTACATTCCTGTTTCTTCATGCTTTTAGCCAACGGTCATTGTTAGCTAATAAGCTATTTTAAAGTGTTATACTACTGAGGGATACAGAAGTCTCAGTTCCATTCTGTCTCTAAGCCTAGACATGAAGATGGCATAGACATGTGTTGGAAGATTTTATGTTACCCCATTAAGATGGACATAAGTTAAATGTCCCAAAAGCGACTCTGTCTTGTGAAACCTGCAGCCTTGTCTTCAGTGTATACTGTCTTTCCTCTGAGCATCTCCCTGTGTCTCTTGTAATACATCTGTTTAATTCTATGTTAAACCCTTTTCTTAATAAACTCTAACTTTGCTTCATAGAAAAGCAAACAAACTTAAAAACAAGTGGAAAAGGACATGGTGGTCACAATTCTGCATCTTGCCTATGTGTACCACTCAGCCGCCGGAGGCTGTGGCATAAAAGAGGCTTTTGTGGAGGAAAATCTGAGCAATGGGCCTCCCACTCAAGAACAGACACACAGGTACGGACTAGACTCCGTGTCTTTCAAGGTCAGAAAGGACCTGAAATTATTATTTTTTTTTAGGGAAAATATGGTTTTACAAAGTCTCCAGGAGCCAGGCTTGGTGATACACATATTTAATCTCAGCACTCAGGAGGCAGAGGCAGGCAGATATCTGTGAATTCTAGCCAACCTGACCCTACATAATGAGTTCCAGGTCACCCAGAGCTAGAGCTACACAGTGAGATCCCATCTTTTTAAAATGTCTTCAGGGATTCATTTCTTAGGTTAAGAAAATCCTGCAGGGTTTTCCATTCATGTGCACACTCTCAAGACTCAGTTTGCTCATGTTAGTGAAGAGCTTGTTGTATTTCATTCTGATTTTAGAACAGTCTTCATGAAAGACACATTTATTGGAAGAGAGTAAAAAAAAAATGCTACGTAAGGAAAGCAAGAAATCTGAAGCAGGACAGGAAGATTGAGATGTAAGAGCCCAAACCTTCAGTGTAAATAATGTCAGAACAGTACTGTTCCCTGGGGACCCTGGCCCAGATTAGAGTAAACAGGAAGTCAGTTCCATAGATAGGAACCCATTGATCTGTGCTTCAACTTAAATAAAAAAAAAAAAATTTAAGCCAGGCAGTGGTGGCGCACACCTTTAATCCCAGCACTTGGAAGGCAGAGGCAGGCAGATCTCTGTGAGTTTGAGGCCAGCCTGGACTACAGAGTGAGTTCTAGGAAAGGCGTAAAGCTACACAGAGAAACTTGTCTTGAAAAAAAACTTTAAAGAACTTAAAAAACGAGAGCATGTAGGAGGGTTAAACACAAGCCAGAGGAAGCATATCTTCCAGAATTCTGTCTGCCAATCCCCTGGGAAGTTTGAATGATGGTGATCAGACTAGTTGTCTACATTTTACAACCCCTAATGTAATAAAAATGTGGCAATAGTCGTCAATAACGTGCCTAAACCATTACTTAAACACAGATGTAATGGATGGGATTAGTTAATACCATCGGAAAGAACACAGCTAACACAAACAGCCATATGCAGAAGTTTGTGTGGACACTTGTTACCTCCTGTGATAGTCTGAATGTAATGGCTCTCAAAAGCTCATAGGGAGTGGCACTATTAGGGGGTGTGGCCTTGTTGGAGGAAGTGTGTCACTGTGAAGGTAGGCTTTTGAGGTCTCATATATGTACAAGCCACACTCTGTTGCAAGGTATTTGATTACACTGTATAAAGATATGTCACTGTGGTTGGTTTAATAAGAAGCTGAATGGCCAACGGCTAGGCAGGATTTCAAGGCACAGAGGATGCTGGGAAGAAGAAGGATGGAGACATCAGGACTGAGAGGAAGCAGCATTGGCAATACAGAGTAAATGTAACCAAGCCACATAAAAGAACATAGTTTAAAAGATATGGGTTAATTTAAGTTATAAGAACTAGTTAGAAACAGGCCAAAATTATCAACCGAGTTCTCATAATTAATAAGAAGTCTCTGTGTTGTGATTTGGGAGCTGGCTGGCAGGACAGAGAAAGACTCACTACAAATGACATCCAATGTGGGAGAACGTATTTCCATATAAGACCTAAGAAAGCTCAAAAAAGGTTCCAAACACAAAAGCAGAGCCAAACATGGCTTCCTGGTCCTGTGTCTCTCATGAGGGCCACAGTACAGAGATGTGTCTCCCAGCCACTGTCTGTGGGCTTGAGCTGCCAGGAGCTAAGCTGCACAGCAGTGTAAGATTTTGCTCATGCAGACAGAAAAGGTTACAGATACACAGTAAAGCAGGTTCAGATGAAAAAAACAAAACAAAACTCTAAACAGGTTACAGTGTGTTTAACAATGTGAGTAGGCTTAAGAAAAAAAGAAAAGAAAAAAGAATATAGACAGTTATGAAAATAAATAAATAGTTTAAAAATAATAAAGTCTTTAAAAAGAGTAAATAATTAAAAAAAATAAGCTTGTGAAGAAGATGGGAAATACATAAGGAGTCTGGATCCTGTATGTAATTGTGTTATCTTTGAATTTTTTTTGATTGCTGATAAGCAAACAACAGCTGCTGGGAGACATGGTATTGTAAAAGGGACCGCTAAAATAAACCAGCTTAGAAACTTTAAGAATGCCTTCACTTTAAAATGGAACTCAAAAATGTATTGCTTTGGGGAAGAGGTTATGCTTTTGTTTCCACAGGAAACTAAAGGCTGTGTACTCATTCAAGGTTGATATAGATCAGATTTGATTGAGGGAGACTCCCTGAAAATCTAGCTATAGACATAAAGAAATATACCTAAAAAAACAAAACAAAACAAAACAAAACAAAACCCTACAAGACAGGTGATATATATATATATATATATATATATATATATATATATATATTAGCTGCTCAAACATAAAACAAAAAAAATCATCTTTGACTGGCTTGTGTACAATATACAGTCCATACTTGTGTTAATGCAGACATGATGTATGTTACCTTTGAAAGTTAGTTTTCAGAGCAGGGGACCAAACACTAATAAAAATGAGTGGCCCAGGCGATCCAGCCTCTCAAAGTGAGTCTATTACAGTTTCCTCAGAGTTCTGCATCCTGAATAGCTTCAAGGCTGCTGGTTGAGATGGTCCAGCCTCACAAACTATTTTAGCTAGGACTTGACTATTTTCCTAATTTTCTCAGGATGCTCCAAAGATTTCAGTACCCCCAGACAACAGGAAGCAGTCTAGAGAACAAAACACCCATATTCCCAAGAGGTAGATTGGGTGGTTTTTGGTCGTTCAGTAGGTTATGGATATTTGTCATCATTTAGGGGTGTGGTTACACGGTGTTTTTAATAATGGTCAGGAAAAAAGCTGAACAAAGATTAGATTCAGGGATCTTGTTCTGAAAAGAAAAAGTGGGAATATAGAAACAATAGGCTAAAAGGGTAGGTTATTGAATCTACTTTTAAACTAAAAAAGCAACTACTAGTCTTAAATATTTTACATTAGTATGGATTTTTGTATATTGATACAAATTTAAGGTTATTTTTGTTATACTGTATATATATTTCTGTTCTTGTTTAAGATATTGTACCTCAACAGCTCATTTAAAAAAGTAATGTAAAGTTTTAGTCCTTGAAAGCTATTTAGGATAATAAAGAAATTCATCTATAATAATCAAACTTGTAGTCATATTAGAAATGTTTTCAAGATTAAACAGATATACTTAGATAGATAGATAGCCTTCAAACACTTCAAAGACCTACAGAATATGGCATTTAAGATGTTTAATAACCTGACACTTTTCATGACCGTGAGACACATCTGCTCCTGACAGCACCAATTTACTTCAGAAAGGATGATGGGCATCGAAGAAACTCCATATGGAATTTGCTTTCAATGTGGCAAAACTAGCCATTTTGGCAAAAAACTGTTCATGTCTTGAATGCTCACCATATGCTTGTCCAAACTGGACAAGCAGGACACAAAGGAAAGAGGCTGTTGAATTTTGCCAAGATAAGGTAGGACAGTCCTTCAAAGCTCCTGCTTCATAGAAAAGACTTTCAGATATTCTAGGCCTGTAAGCTAAAGATGGATGCACCAACATTGCAGAGGAATATTGGGGTGTCTGTCTGGGCAGCCAAATGTCTCTGTCATTTCTTAGTTTTGAAAGTTGCTTGTACTGCACTTCCTCTTCATTCAGGTAATATTATATCCTTCTGGGGTCTTTGATGGAGTTGAAGACTAGATAGTTATAGTTGTACTTTTCCTTAGTTATGATAGAAGGTAAATTAAGTACAAAGCTTTGGACTCATCAAGATAAGATAAAAAAATGGAGTATTTTCTTTGAATTTGCCAAATATATTAGATTGTAAGTATAATTTTTACATTATCATTGTTCTTATTGTATGTAGTTGTACTATGTCAGAGTTAAAAATCCTTTCCTTTTTATTTAGACAAAAAGGGGGAAATGTTGCAAGACATTTGAGTACACTGTGTAAAGATATGTCACTGTGATTGGTTTAATAAAAAGCTGAGTGGCCAATAGCTAGGCAAGATTTCCAGGCACAAAGGATGTTGGGAAGAAGGGCAGAGATACCAGGACTGGGAAGAAGCAGCATGGGCAATACAGAGTAAATGTAACCAAGCCACATAAAAGAACATAGATTAAAAGATTGTGTTAATATAAGTTAGTTAGAAACAAAACTAAGCTATCAGTTAAACTTTCACAATTAATAAGAAGTCTCTGTGTTGTGATTTGGGAGCTGGCTGGTGGGACAGAGAAAGACTCACTATAACACCCAGTGTCTCAGTTCACTTCCTTTTGCTTTCAAATCAAGATGTAGCTAGCACCATGTCTGCCTGCATGCCACGATGTCCCATCATGATGATAATGGACTAAACCCCTGAAACTGTAAGCCACCTCAATTAAATGCCTTTCTTTGTAAGAGTTGCCATGATCGTGGTATTTCTTCACAGCAATAGAAACCCTAACTAAGACACTTCCTTTGGATTGCCCTTTTATAAGCTAAGAGTATTTTTATATTTAATTTCAAAAAAGCCACCAAATTATCTTTCAAAAAAAGTTATTCTATTTTGTATTCCCATTCGCACTGAATAAGATTGCAGTTGCCCAGGTCCCCACAGCATCTGGTATCATCAGTGTTCTGGATTCTTGCCATTGTCATATGTGTGTAGTGAATCTCAGTGCCATTTAAATTTCCATTTCTTTAACAACAGATGATGTATCTTATTGTTGAGTTTCAAGAGTTCTTGTCTTTAAAAGATTTAGTTTTACTTTAGGTATATGAGTATTTGCCTACAGATATATATGTGTATCACATGCGCACCTGGTGCCTGCAGAGGTCAGAAGAGGGTGTTGATCCCCTGGGACTGGGGAGTTACAGGCAGGTGTGAGCTGACATATGGGTTCTGGGATTCAAAACTAGGTCCTCTGCAAGGGCAGGAAGAGAGCTCTTTGTGTATTTTGAATAGGTCTTTTCTCAGATAAACCTTCTGCAAGCATTTTCTCCCCGTGTGTCACTCATCTGCTTCTCTACAGTTTCCCTCCCCCTCCACCCCCGAGCAGAATTTTTTGAAAGTCAATGACATTTGGCTCACTGGTTCTTTCCTTTATGGACCTCAACTTCAGTGTTTCATCAAGAAAAAAGTCACCAGCAAACAGACGATCACTAGCTGCTCTCCCATAGTGCCTCTTAGGAGTTTTATCATTTTGCACTTTACAGTGAGGTTTGTGGTCTATTTGTAGTTGTTTTTGTGGAGTGCAATGTCTATGTCTAGGTTTAGTTTTTCACATTTGGATATTCAGTTATTTTATTGCTTTGCTCCTGTATAAAAACAAACAAACATAAAACCATTGGCTTTATTTCACAGCCCTGTTTCTGAACTGTATCTACTATATGCATTGGTCCACACAGTCTTGATTATTGTTGTTTTCATGTGTCCTGTGGCTGGGTAATGTCAACCCTACTTCAATACTGCATTGTTCTTCTGCATTGGGACTCCATTGGTTGCTCTTAGGTCTTTTCCTTCTCCACATAAACTTTATGACTAATTGTTGATATCTACAAAATGACCTACTTGGATTTTGATTGAGATTGCACTGCCTCTATAAGTCAAATTTGGAGTATGATACTTTCTTCTTAGCCATGAAATATCTCTTCGTGGATTGTCATTTATTTAGTTCTCTGATTTCTTTCCTTCCATCTTACAGCTTTCCCAGATAGATCTTGTGTGTTTTTCAAGATTTGTACTTAAGTATTTTATATCACAGGGTACCAAGACAGATGGTATTTTGTTTTAAGTTCTAATTCCACCTGTTCATTGTTGTAATATAGGAAAGTGGCAGTCTTTTGTATGTCACTCTTACACCCGCCAACATTAGCTTTATTGGTTATTAATTCCAGAGTGGTCTTTATTGCTGATGATTGTTTAGAATTTTTTGCAAAGAAGTGTTCTATAAAGACTCATATAGAAATCGTGTTAAATTACTTGGGTCAACTTTGGTTGCAACTAGTAACTACACTGCTATAGCAGGAAAACAGTCATGTGCAATATGTAAAGAAAGGAGTGTGCCTCTGTTTCAATAAAACTTTATTTCAATATATATTTATTACATTACTACTTTACATATTTAGTTTCAGAGAGTAGGTAGACTGACTATTTTGACTCATGAGCTGTGGTCTGCTGGCCCCTGATCTAGAACAACTGACCCTTTGGAACCTAATTCCAGTTCTCTTTTCACTGACTCAAGTGGACACAACAAAAGTTCAGGAGCTTGCCATTGACTGGCTTTTGCTCATTTGGGAGCACTTAGAAGAAACAAAAACAGTATCCTTGAACTGAGACTTCCTGTCCATGAATTCCTCTCAGCTCAACTTTTATCTACAAATGACAGTCTTGTGGCCTCTTCAAATCTCTTTACTCTAAGCCCTGAAGAATCTCACCACCAGTAGGCAGGCTAACATGGAAAGGGGGAATCTCATAGGACCCACTCCCCATAGACAAAGAACTATAAGATGCCCAGGACTTCTGAGAGCAGGAGAAGCAGTCTTCCTAAGGGATGACTTCCCTCATTGGATATCCAATACCAAATGGTCAGCCCTGAAATCATATACATACAATTAACAGTAAATGGACCCAGCTGGTTGTATTGATTTATTTAGGCATTTGTGTATATACACGCAGCAACAATAATTAAAGGAAAAGGGGCCATGAGTTTGAGAGGGAGAAAGGGGGGATGTGCACGAGAGGAACTGGAGAGAAAAAAGGGGGTAAATGATGTAATTATATCTTAATTTTTAAAAATAAAGAAATTGAAAATCCTCTTTGTTCTGTGAAATAAATAGCATTAAAACAGAACACATGGACTAGAGCTTTAGATGAAGTTCCAAAGGAGGAAATGTTTCATCAGTAGTTCTGGGCATAATTGTCTTTGAGCCAGTCAGGTTTTAAATACTTCAACAAAACGTGAATTAATCTGGGGCCAGAATCATTAAACAAAGTAACTGAGTAGGTAAAAAACATTGTCTAACATTTAAAGACCTTTCTGTTTCTCTCTGGCACATGGGGGCAATACCACACAATCTTACAAAGGCTCAGAGAGTTTCCCCACTACAGACCTTAGACAGAGTGGTATGGGCTGTGGAAGAGAGGAAGGTAAAGGATAGTGGGCAGACAGGAAACAGCCAAAATCCTAGGTCTCACCAAACTGCAGTGCTTACTGGCTTTTGTTTTTGTTTTTCCTGTCTGGTATTCCCCAAGCCGAACTGAAGAAAGGTCTGAACAACTGAGGGGTAAGTACTGGATGGCCAGAGAGAGCTAAAAACCAAACCAAAAACAAAACCAAACCAAAAACCCTCGTATGCTTAGCCCAGAAACAGAAAAGGAACTGCCAAAACTCAGAGGATGCCACCTCCTTCCTCCCCTCTCTGTTTTCTCACACCTGCAATACCATGGCAGTAATGACGGAGGCCACAGAGCTGAACCTTCTTTTGCAGTCCAGGGAGATGGGGTTCCAAGAGGATGAGGCAATCAATCACACCCTCTGTCTCTCTTTCTCTTTGCCCCTAGTGGTCTTCCCCCAGTTGGTCCCAAGGGCAGTGGAGTCAGGTAACTAAAGCCTCAGCATCCTGGCAGATGATGATATAAGAAGAATTCAAGAAAATACAATTCAGGAAAATGATGACCCCCCCCCCCCCCGCTGCCCCCATGCTGTTTTTAAACCATTGGGGTAACTGCCTAGCTGCAAATGCATGGAACTGATCCTCAGCAACCTTCCAAAGACATGGGGGGCAGATGGGATGATGGATGGCTACCTAGACTACAGACCGACCACAAGGTAAGACCCATGCAGGAGAGCCAGCAGACTGACTCTGAAGAGATCACAGGAGGGAGTTGGCCGATCACACAACCATTCCACATGCAGAGAGAGCATGCACCAGTCAGGTGGTAAAGCTCCTAACAACGTGTGCTCGAAAAGTACTTATTTTCTGTGTAATAATTTTAAAACAAAACAAACAGCAACAGAATGGCCATGAGCCAGTGTTATGTCTTAAGGTCTTTGGGCGCAAGCATCAGAAATACCCTAGTTCACTTAGGCAGAAAAACATTTTGTTTGAAAACTACTTATTGGCTCAGGGAATTGACAAGAACAGAGAAGAACTAGAACAGTAAGGTGATGAAAGGTCCTGAGGAGGACCTCTCACTGGCTTTATCATCAGGGCTACTCAGTTCCAAAGGGCTGCTCAGGCTTGGCCTCCCAGGGTGGGAGGGTTGCTGGATGTTTGGATTTCCATGGGGATGTCCAGAAGGACTAGGGGACAAGTACAAACCGGAGAGATGTTTACTTGTCAGCTGTCAACAAAATAGGTAAAATACAACCATCACCCTGTCCTACAGATGAGAAAAGCAGTGTAAAATGCCTAGAACATGTGCTTCCGACTGCCAAGGAATTGCTGGAAGAGGCTCTGGCCTCCAGGGAGCTTCGTACAAACCATGGTGCCCGCCTGAAACAAAGAAGAGAAGTAATTTGAAGCAGAAGTTCCCATTTGTGCCTGACTCTGCAGTTAAAACGAACCGTAACCCAGTTTTGTTTTTCTGTTTGTTGTTGTTGTTTTTAACAGTTTTGGGTTTTATTTTGTCTTGGAAATATGAACAATAATTTCTTTTTCAGTCTATACTGCCTCTGATATATCCCTAAGGAAGCAGTATTTGAAGATTTTGGCCACATATCCATCAGCAATATTTTTGAGGTTGGGTCCTTGTGTGTCTATGTTCTTTTGTAAACTATGTCTACTACAATATTCATTCATTGTGTGTATTCTCAGTAACATGTTAGAAAGAAAATGTTCAAAAATATCCATACACTACAAAATCACCATTTCTCTAGTAAACTGCTCACGAGTCAGTTGATGAATGTGCTTCGAATATCTGGTCCTACGTTCAAATGATTTTTAGACTTGATGCTAATAGCTGTTCTAATTAGAAAAAAATAAAACAGACATGTAAATCCAAAGGTGAAAACTTCATCTTTGGCTATGTTCATTAAATTACAACTATGGGTCTTGTTTTTGTAAACCCAAGCTATGCAAATGCCAAGAGTTTCGGTGGTGGGAGTGTAGTGGAGAACTGAGTAACTTTCCATTTATGCTGCTGTTAGGCAAAGAAGGAGAAGATGTTACATTGTTTTATTTTTAGCAGATGGCTTCAAGACTCCTGTAACTTGTTCTTTTTTTTTCCAGCTAGAAAGCTTAAATATATTAGAAAGCTATGAGTCCTACTGTTTAAGGATTATGTAGATAGAAGAGTTCATAGGAGCTAGCCTGGAATGGGAGGATTCATAGGAGCTATCCCAACATCCTCTGCAGTAGTGAAATCATGACAGGATGGAAGTGCATTGGATGGAAGGCCTTTGCAGGTTGGGCAGTGCCTCAGCAGGGACAGTTCTGGCTGCACAAGCATGGGGACCCACGCTGGAATTCTCAGCCACCACCTAGACGTGGGTGTAGTAGTCCCCACATCTGTACCCCAGCACTGGAGAGTAGAGACGGGAAGATTCTGAAACTCACTGGCCAAGCAATCTAGCCAATAGGTGAATGTCAAGTTCAGTGAGAAACCTTACATCAGAAAAAAAAATGAAGTGGAGAAGAAATCCAGTAAAAAATTCATCTTCAGTCCTGCCCTTCATGTATATGCAATGTACATCTACACAGACACATGAATACATGGAAACACATTTGCACACATACAGCACTTATGCTCCTTTGCTGTAGGATGGTCTGTATGTCAAATTGCTCTGATTGGTCAATAAATAAAACACTGATTGGCCAGTGGCCAGGCAGGAAGTATAGGCAGGACTAACAGAGAGGAGAATTGAGAGAACAGGAAGGTGGAGGGAGACACTGCCAGCCGCTGCCATGACAAGCAGCATGTAAAGATGCTGGTAAGCCATGAGCCACGTGGCAAGGTATAGATTTATAGAAATGGATTAATTTCAGTTATAAGAACAGTTAGCAAGAAGCCTGCCACGGCCATACAGTTTGTAAGCAATATAAGTCTCTGTGTTTACTTGGTTGGGTCTGAGTGGCTGTGGGACTGGATTGTGACAGAGATTTGTCCTGACTGTGGGCCAGGCAGGAAAACGCTATACACTCCTTTGCAAATTTCTTTCTCCACAGCACTTCAAAAGTAGGAAGAGTGCTGGGGGTAGGAGGAGGGAGGAGGGGGGATCTGTGGATGGTATATGGAGTGAGCAGAAAATTTCTTAATAAAGAAAAAAAAAGTGGCTCCTGTCTCTCTAGTAGACTTCACTTTTACCTTAAAACAGTAGATTCAGAATGTTCTTTAACAATCTGCAAGGGAGCATACTATCCATAAGTATCTGACAGGGAAAATGGCAAATAGTAAGTATATTTGATCTTTTATTAAGTAAAAACACTTATACTTCATCTTCTCAATGAAGCTTTTCTTCCAGCTTTGTTGGATGGGTTTCATCAGAAGTATTTTCCTCTATACATGTTTAAAGAAAAAAAGTAAAATAAATTTCAATCTGAAGGCTTCAGGAAGTTCATTGACTGTGGGGATGGGGGGCCAGGAGGTACAGTTAGACCTGCTTCTCTCTCTAAGAAGAACCAGGCTGAAAGGGTCATCAAGCTCTCAGCTCTGCTGACCACGGTGCTTGGGGCAGTGGAGCCTAGGGGTAAGCTGGTAGCTTAGTTAATGTGGTGGCTGTGCTGCTTGTCAATTTGAGTACTTCTGGAATTAACTACAACCCAAGCAGTCAGGTACACCTGTGAGGAATTTCATTTTTCTAATTTAATCATCTTAAGTGGGAAGGCCCCCCTTTAACCTGAAAATTTTTGAGGTGAAAAGATACACCTTTGATCCAGATCTTTTGAGGTAGGAAGAGCCACCTTTAATCTGGACCACACCTTCTACTGGCAACCTATGTAGATGATATGGAAGAAGGAAGCTCTCTTTTTGTCTGCTTGCTCCTGCTCTTGATCTCTCTCCTGACCACAAGTCCATTCCTTCCCTGACATTGGAGCCTACTTCTTTGGGATTCCAACGTATAGTGAAGACCAGTTGAGACATCCAGCCTTGTGGACTGAACTGGACTCTTAGACCTTTTGTTGGTAGACAGCCAAAGTTGGACTAGGCTTACCACAGCCTGTAAGCTATTCTAGTAAATCTCTTGTGTGTGTATGTGTGTGTATGGGAATATATATATATATATATATATATATATATATATATGTGTGTGTGTGTGTGTGTGTATACATACACACACATATAATGTATATATGTATATATACATACATATATATACTCATTCTGTGAGTTCTGTTCCTCTAGAGAACCCTTACTAATGCAGTTACTTTTCTGTTGCTGTGATAAAATATCCAACAAAAGCAACTTAGGAGAAGGAAGGTTTATTTTGGCTCACAGTTCCAGGATGCTGTTCCTCATGGTGGGGAAGGCGTGGCAAACAGAGCTCAAAGCAGCTGCACATCATCACCAGTCTTGAATCTGATATGGGTGAATGTGCAATGCAGCTGACCTCTTTCTTCTCCATTTGTTCTGTTCAGGACCACAGTGGGTAGGTCCTCCCACATTAAATAACTTAATCACCACAATCCTCCATAGGCATGTCCAGAGGCTCATCTCCCCAGTGATTCTCCATGCTGTCACACAGACAACAATAACTATCACAGCTGGATTAGCCTTCTCAGTAACTCAAGTCCAGCTCCTGATCTTTCCCATCTCTATGTGAATCAATGTGATCTCTAACTATTACCCTTCATTGCTTCCATTTCTACTTAAGCAAAGGCTACCTTCTTGGAAGAGGAGCACATAAGCCAGAGATTGAGACAATCTGATCAATGTCAGTCTCATTAAAGAATGACTAGGTCCTCAAGAGCAGGAAACATAATCAAACACAGAAGAATGTAGGCAGAATATTTTGTCCCACCACTCAGCTCTGTCCCACCAGCTGGCTCCCAAATAACCACATAGAGACTTATTTTTAATTATAAATGTTCAGCCAATAGCTTAGGCTTAGTAATAAGCTCTTACAATTTAAATTAACCTATATTTCTTATCTATGTTCTACCACGTGGTGGTACCTTTCTTCAGCACAGCATGTTCATCTTGCTTCTCCCTGTGTCTTCTGGTGACTCTGCCCTTCTTCTTCCCAGCATTCTCTCATTCTGGCTCTCCTGCCTAACCTCTTCCTGCCTAGCTATTGGCCACTTGGCTATTTATTAAACCAATAAGAGCAACACATCTTCACAGTGTACAAAAGGATTATTCCATAGCAGAAGAAAGAACACATGACAGATATAAATGTACAAGGGATCCAAATAATGTGGTTATTAGCTATGAACTTAAAATACATATGACTAACACGCCCAAGTCATTAAAAGATAACTCTGAGAATATTGGCAGAGATTCAGGAAGCATAAAATAATCAAAATCTGGGAGAAAGCACAAGTAAGACTTCAATGAATGGACTGAACACCAAATTAGGAACAGCTTCATAAACTGTATAAGCTGGATGTAGATCAGGGGGAAATGTTTAGACTGAAGCATGAAGAGATGGCCAGAGACACAGAGTGGAGAAGGAAAAAGGGGGAAGAAGCAGAGAGAAAATAGGTAGAAGAAGAAACATTTGCGAAGAGAATGAGCTTCTGCATGCTGGTGATGGACATGAGATTTCAAGTTCAAGCTGCCTAAGACATCCTGTGCAGGCTAATGCGTCTTTCAACAGGTTCCACTGGTACAAAATTCACCTCACCAGTGGCAGCTGGTGGCTCTCTGTAGAGGTCTGCCTTGCCCATCTTTAGAGAAGCCAGTGAGGGTTGTGTGGAATGTGTTTCAAACATCTAATTGTGCTTGTGAGTCCCAAAGCTTTTCTCTCATCATCTGGGTCACAGCGACTATCTCCTGTCCATGGTGGCTGCCTGTACAGAGACTTTGTATTCACCTACAGTTTCTTTTAGGTTTCAATTACTCTAAGCAATTACACATAAAGATTCACACAAACAGACTTTGTACATTTCATTATTAAAACATCCCAGGGCAAACAATAAATATACTTGAATCTTCTAATTCAGAGCGAGCGCAGCAAACTTTTCTATAAAATGATAGAGAAAATATTTGAGCTTCCTAGGGCACTTACAATCTCTCTTGTACCTATAAAGCAACACCATCATGGCACAAAGTAACCTCAGACAGTCCATAAGCTACAATCATGGCTGTGTCCCAAGCTTTATTACAGCCAGTATTACAGATGGGCCATAGTTTACCTGCCTTTAATTTAAGTGAATAGCAACTTCCCACTCTATAGAATTTGTTATTTTATTTTATTATTATTATTTTTTTTTTTAGATCTTGACTGTAATGGTTAATTTTTCTTGTGGATTGGATACATGCAGGCTCACCCAGGGGAGGAATCTCAATGAGAAATTGTCTAGATTGGCCTGTGAACAGATCTGTGAGTGACTGCTCTTAGTTGGGTTAGCTGAAGTTGGAAGACCCGCTGTAAATATGAATAGCATCATTTCCTAGGCTGGGCTTGAAGGGGAAGAGACCCAGCTGAGCACAGGCAGGCAGGCAGCAGTCCACTGCTCTCTGCTCTTGACTGGGGAATATAATGTGACCAGGTGTTCCAAGTTCCTGCCACCTTGTTCTCCCTGAAATGATGGACTGTCGCCTGGAATTGTGAGCCCTTCCTTTCTTAGTCTGCTTTTGTTGGGGCCAAATTATCACAGCAGCAGAAAGGAAGCAAAGACATTCATATTGCCAGCAATATCTTCTAACATCACAGCACAGAGCAGGCCATTGCCAGGCTAGTCTCTATGAATCATTTCTGACATATTAATATAGCAAAAGTTTTCCAGTGACAATTTTTTAAATATTCTATTAATAGAGAAGCATATTTTATATGTTCTTTGGGTTTAGAGATACTGAATATGCTGCTGAATTGTGCATTTCAGAATATAAATTTAAACACAGCTGGAAAGAATGTAAAGGTTTTTCATTATGTTGGATTGCCAGTTTTTATAGCTTAATCATGTTGGCAATATTTGAAATAGCAGTGCAGGGTGGAGTCATTACTGAGGATGGAGAACACACATTCATACATGAAATGAGTTCCTAGTCTTTAGGTCTTTGGGTTGACTTTAAGGTACTCCATAACATTATTGAATGAAAACATGTAGCGACATCCAGTATAGTCTTCTATCTTCGATTTCTTTACAGACATCTGCAAAGCTCTTTTTGCACATTTCATCAAAGCTTAGGTTTTTTAAAGCTGAATAATACTATCTGTTAGCTTGGTTCCTATGTAATATGACCAACTCTCCTGCAGATCTCACTGTCAATAAATATTTGGAGCACATGATTTTTCCAATTTTCCAGTTTAAAAAAAGGTACATGAAGGTTCCATTATTTTCTTCTTCCCCAAGCCAGTCATTATTTACTGTCTGGATGGCTAGTCTTCCATGCCAACCACAGTCCTTCAGAGCAGCAGTCCCCTGCTGTTAACAGACAATCCCTAACTTACATTGTCACAAGGGCAGAGTACACTCAGCAGAAACTGTACATCAAAAGCCTACATCACTGTACTGTATCGGTTTCCTCTCCTGTTGCTGTGATAAAATATTTGACCAAGCAACTTATAAGAGAAAGGGTTTGTTTCAGCTCACCACACTGCATCCATCAGCAGCAGAGAGGAAAGAAGGCTCACATGCTAGTGCTCAGTTCATTTGCTTTATTTTATACAACCCAGGATCCCCTGTCCAGGGAATGATCTCGCTCATAATTAAAACAGTTCTTCTAGTATCAGTGAATATAATCAAGATACACCCCCCCCCGCAATACACAACACACACACACACACACACATACACACACACACACACACACACGTAGGCATGGCCAGAGACCCATCTCCTAGGTCATTTTAGATTCTGCCAAGCTAACAACACCAACTATTGAAACAACCATTCTGGGTTTCATCTCAACACACATATCTCATGAGATATTTGACATTCTATCCTAAAACACGTTTTATGCTCTGTAAGTTTTGCCAACTCCAGGCTAGTGTAAGAGTTCTGCAGAAGCTGAGGTAGGCTGGGTTAGGTGATGGTATTTGTAGGCTGGATGTATTTTCAACAGCATAGTTTCAGTTTATAATGGATTCATCAGGACATAATCCCATCACAAGTCAAAGAGCGCTTGTAGTGTTTGCATCTGAGAATTCAAAAACGCTTGACTATATCCTTATGAGTACTGAAGTGAGAGGCCAAAGCCCTCTCCCTACCTGGACTATTAAAGAATATGTACCTCTGTGGAATTCTTTTTCTATTTTCAAGGAATTTTAACCACCCCCTCTTCTCTCCCTCGCATCCCCTCTCTGAGTCCACCTCTCCCATTTTCTTTCCTGACCCTTCCTAGACCCTTCCTGCTTCAATGCGAAGGGTTTTGAAGGTTAGGGAATGGAAAGAATAAGATGTACCTGGTATCCCTGGGGGTGTCGGAGAACCGTGTTTGACAATTATGGCAGTGAGGGCAGCGTGATGGTGGGCAGAGGGCCACAGGAGCTGAGTGGGATGGAGGAAGACAGAGTACGTGAGAGCGGGATGTGAATCTCTCACTGCTAAAGAAGAGGAATAAACAAAAGGGGAGGCTCGAACCCTTCATGGCAGACTGGAGAAGAGCTGGTGAATGGCTCAGCAGGTAAAGGCACTCACTGGGCAAGCCTGGTGACCTGAGTTCAATTCCCGGGTCTCACAGTGGAGAGAAAACAGACTCCAGAAAACTGTCCTCTGATCTCTGATTTCCACTTGTTCTCTGTGGCATTAAACACACACACACACACACACACACACACACACATACACACACACACACTAATAATAGTAATAATAATAAACAAGTCTAAAATAAACAAAAAAGAACGAGCTTGAGCTTTTTTATTTGTATGTTTTTAAAATAGGTAGGCAGCTGGATCTAAAGACAATAGACATGCAGCCAAACTGACAGACAAATGGATGTAAATGCACGAGCATGTGTGTATGCACATGTACACACCTGTGCAGGGCAAAGGCAGACAGCTGCAATACCTCAGTAGCAGCCCACATCTAGTGCCTTTTCTAATACTTTCCTCCATTGAAGCAAATTGGAGACTGGGGTGGAAAATGCTGGAAACAAGCCTGGAATATCTATGGTGCCAGATAGTAAGGAAGTGCTCAGAGAACGGAGGGCACGGGATCACTGATCGGCCTGTGATGGGAGCTACTGGCACAGGCTCAAGTGGACAAAACTGGGGGCAAAGGAACAAATTATAATGGTGGTAATAACAAAGGGCGTGTTAAAGCCCCTTGAGGAACCCCGAGTCCACACTTACATCATGGTGTGAATAAGAAGCAATTACAGAAAGGGGGAGCTTTCGGCTCATAGAATAACAAACACAGGTAGACAAAGGCATGAAAACAAGCAGGAAGTAGGGGAAGGCTTGATTATTGAATAAATAACGGGAAGTTCAGCAGCAGCAATAAGGCAGACACATCTGGGCAAGCCAAACTGTATCTACTAGACAAATGCAGGGCAATGGGACCATCAGCAAAGCCAGTATTGGTCATGGATTCAATCAAACACACCAACTGTGGTGCAAGCTATGATTTATTTACTCACTTCAAACTTCGCTGGTATCTTTGCGGAGCTTGTGAGAATGCACCTCACTCTGTTGGGAGTTGGCACATATTGGAGAAGAGTGGAGAGCTTTGTAGAGCACTAGCATCTGGGGCTGAGGACATAGCTCAGTCGGCTTGTCTAGCCCACATCGGGTCTTGGGTTTGATCTTCAGCACTGCATAAAAACTGGCCATCGTGGTGTATGCTTGTCATTCTAGCACTCAGAAAATGGAGGCAGGATGAGCAGAAGCTCAAAGTCATCCTCAGCTTCACAGACAATTCAAGGCTGGCCTGGACTGAGACTTTGTCTTAAAAAGAAAGAAATAAACAAAAAAAAGCTAGCATCTGGCATCAGTTAATACCGGGCCACCACACACACAGTGTCAGTGAGGCCCCAGCCAAGGGAAGGTAAGCAGGGGCAGAAGCAGCCTTCATCCCCCTTGCCAAGCAGTTTGCCTTTGGTGGGCAATGGTATCATTGGGAGGAAAGAATGTGGCTTTCTAAAGGCCACACTGAGAGCGGCAGGCCGTCCGTTCCATGCTTGTGATGAAGCAGCCTTTACGATGACATGGTGGTGTGCGGTGGCCCTAGGCAAGAGTGGCATTTGAGAACTAGTCTCCCTGAGGACAACTTCTCCGATGTGGAGAGCTATATGGTAAGGCTGTCAGAGTGACAGAGGCACCAGCATTGAAGCCTGTGACAGCACAAGAGAGGATCCATGAGCTGGTCCCTCCTCCAAGTGCAATGACATGGCAGCAAAACACAAGGACCCTGTCCTAGGCGGTCACAGCCACTAGGAGGTGCATTAGCCTCACCACGGCCTCACTCACCGTAATGAGGGAGTGGAAAGCCCTGTTTCCAGGAAGCGCTTTCAATGTGGCTCAGGGTCTGCCTTAGAATTGTATTCAAGTTTGTGTCCCAGAGGTGGGAATGGACTGAGATGTAATAACCACACACTATCCTGCTCCCAGGGACTCACAAATTCTCTACCCTCTCAGGATGCTGACAAACATCCTGCAGTGGACACTCCTGGGTTCTAGCCACGGGATCCTGGGGAGTTACATGCTAAGTGAATGAATGCTTAGAGGCAAATATACCTTTGCCTCTAGATGCATTTCAAAAGGGTGATTTATGCTTTTTCAAGAACTTGTAACACAGAACGACTAAAAACATACTTAGGTTGCTAAGATGTGCCAGGCAGAGGGTCAGTTGATTGGAAGGCAGCCTTGTCACTCACAGTACCAGTCCTGAAGCCCTGACTGCTTCACTCAAGCCCAGATGCATGGCCTCCCACACTTTCCCACGCTGTTGGCATACAGACTTAGAAGAAGCTGTTCTCAGACTCACTGCATGGGGAGTCTGACTTCTCGGCTTCCTCCCTGGTGACTTCCCAACTTGGCTTCTGTAGGAAGAAGATCTGCTTTTCTCCCAGAGGAGGCCAAATGTCATGACAGGAAAAAAAAAAAAAAAAAAAAAAAGCTGCTAGCAACAAGGGGCCCCAGTGCAAGAGCAAGGAGTAGGTTGGACCCAAGACCCTGACCAGATCCTTCTACTGGAATGGAGAGGGGAAAAAACAAAGGGTTTGCTAAAGCTGATTCACTCACTCAAGAGACTTCTCATTCCAGTAGCTCTGCATGCCTTCCTTGGTTCCGTCCCCACCCCTGTACACCCCCTCACTGCTAGTTCTGAAAGTCAGTGAGTGATAGGTTAGCATGGTGTTCATCCCATGGTGTCACCTAGCAACGTGCTGTTCATAAATAGCCACAATCATCTCTTCTCCAAAAATGGCTAAAACTTCTCTTAAAGGCATCAGGAAAAATGCTTAGCTCTTTGGAGCTGGTGTGAAATATTCCCGTCTCAGCTTTATTCCCAGCCTTCCTCTTCCTCTGCTCAAACTGACCTCCCAGTATGTTCATTGTTTACACTTGGCCTTTTTTTTAATGCATATTTCCTCCTAGGGGCGACATCACAGCTGTTCATGTAAGTATCACAGTTCTTTTGCAAACTTCATTGAGCTAAAAAACAACTCAAAAGCCAAAAACAGCCCTTTCTAATCTTCACCTTTTGCACTTGAGAGGAAATCACACTGAAAGTAGTAGAATTAGAATATTAACTCTGAGAAAGAGTTGCCTCTAGGAAAGTTAAAAGTGTAATAGATGTACAGTGCTGTCAGGTGAGAGATTTCTCTTTCTATTAAAAGTTGGAATTCACAATAACACTAAGAGTCCACTGCCAACCATGTTGGTGCATACCTGTAGTCTCAGGACTCAAGGGGCTGAGGTCAAAGAATTGCACTGAGTCTCGCCTGGGCTATATAGTAAGACTGTTTTTAAAAAATAGTAAAGGTAGGGTTGCTTCCATTAGCTAGGTCAATATTTAATAAGGTTAAACTAACTAATAATTCCAATATGCCTTTCAGGGTTGCCTACAGTATTCCAAATACTGACCTAGGTAACAATACAAAAATGGATGAACCTGTGCTGTTAAGAAGTTAAAAGTATACAGAGAAATGTGGGAGATTTCTCATTGCAAATGGAATAAACAATACTTGAGACAAATATCATAAAGAAGTGTGTCTTACATTTCTGGCTTGAACAACGTGGTAGATGTGGGCACCACATATTACAGTAAGGAGGACCGGGAGATGGAGGAAGAATAGGAGTCTCCTTTGGGATGCACTGAACTTGAGGTGTCCTGGAGACATCTACAGAAGTCAGGGTCAGACAGGAAATGGATGCACCTCACACTAAGTAACTGAGCAAAGAGGGAAAGGAGATCCACCTAGGGTGACCCCAGGACAAGCCAAAGTAGAGTGGGTTGACCTTCTAGCAGTCTAAAGGAGTAACTGACACTGGGGAGCACTGACCTCAGTAGAGGAAACCACTTCTCCTAATAGAGGGATGCAATAGGGGGTCTTGTTCCTCAACTTCCCATCTCTGGTTTAGGCCTTCCAACAGGCAGGGTTGGGATTAAGAGGGGGTATCAGGGTGGTACGGTTATATTATAACAGACAGGAAGGAGATGGGCTGAGGATGATCTGGAGAAGTAAATGGAAAAAGATCAGAACCACAGCCAGTGTAGACGGGAGAAGGCGGCATTGGTTAGACAAGCCTGAGAGTTAGGAAGGGGGTCTAAAGCTGGACATCCTGGAATTTCTCAGTTAACGATTGGTAAATAAAGCCATGTCTCCAGATGAAGTCACTCTGAGGAGACAGAGGGCTCAAGCCTGCACATGAAGACAGCTTTAAGGCCCTAGGTAGCATGAGCTTTCAAATGGCGCTGAGAAGGATCAGCCCGTGAGTTCGAAACACTACAAAACTCCATCTTCTGCACTGGGACTTCCAGAAAGGATTTGGTCTGTGTGATGGTAGCGTGTGCTCCCTCATTTCTTATCAATTTGATATAAGCTAGGTTCATTAGGTAGGAAGAAACCTCAGTTGAGAAAATGCCTCCATCACGTTGGACTGAGAGCAAGTCTGTGGAGGGCATTTTCTTGATTGATGTATAAAGTCTGCAGTTTGGATGCTCAGAACCCATGTAGAAGCTTCACAGTCCTGGCAGCTCACCTGTAATCCCAACACACAGGAGGAAGAGACAGCTGATGCAGGGTAAACTGGTTACCTACCTAGACTATTCAGAATTGTTGAGTTCCATGAACAGTCAGAGGCTCTACCTAGGTAAATAAAATGGACAGCTATTGAGGGGGATAACTACCATTAACTTTGGGCCTTTGCATGCAAGCGTACACAGGTGTGAACACACACACACACACACACACACACACACACACACACACATTCAAAGACCAGGAAAAAAATACCTTTAATCAGAACTCAAAGAGTACAGTAAAAAAAAATATGTGGATTCCTTCCTCACAGTTGCAGTGAGCTAATTTAGCCCAGGCTCATGATTTTTCTGGCCATTCTGAGGTCATTATTCCGTGGCTACTTGATTATTTTCTCTTTTTGTTCTCTTGTATGGGACTCCAATCCAGCACAAGGACTAGTGAGAAGATGCAGTTTCCAAGCAGGGTTTCCAAATAGGTAATCAGCATGCAAAACTAGCCCTGGGCCAGAAGGAGCAGCTAGGTCCTTCAGTCTCCAGCACCCCTCTCGCCCACAATACCAGGCATCCAGTGATGGCACTGCCCTCTAAGTGGGTATTGCCACTGATGAAGACATAGCCTATCACTGTGGGTGTTCTGATCTTAAGAGTACTGTGTCTCAAAGGAGGACCAAGGAAAGAGGAAAATGCTTACTACTATGTGTTCTTTATTTTTTAAGGTGTCCCCAGGTTTGCTGAAGATACTGCAGAGCTGCAGAAAAGGTTTGAACAGCTCCACATGGTGTTTTGAAATTCATCCCAACTGTAGGCTGATGGACCTGAAATGGGATAGACTGTCAGAATCCAGAAGCTTCAGCCATTTCCTTGGTGTCAGGATTCTACCTTAGTGATCTCCTGATCCAGGCCTGAGACCTCAGGAACACAGTTATCTCTTCCTCCTTTTGCAACTTGGTAGAAATACCTCCCACAGGACCTCCCTAAACCCACTTTATCAGATGTGTGACATAGCCTACTATCTTATTTGGGAGCTTCCTGCCAGACATAATGGCAGTGTCCTCACACTAGAGCTTGTTTGTGCACAAGATGATACCCAGGTGCATACAGTTCCTCTCAATGATAACCCAGGATACCCTCAAAGTTTGGGTGTAAATGTGGTCCCTGTTGGCAGGTCCTGGTACTGTTTTATTTACTGAGCTCTTGTCTGCTAGGGATCAGGGGGATAAACCTGAACTCATCTCAGACAACTTAGTTTACGATTATTAAATAGTCACAGTCCTTAAGAGTCCAGTGCACACCCAGAGCTGTGAGCAGGCATGACTGCTAGCCAGAGCATCCTAGGAAGGCTTTTCTGGGGGAGGGGATGTGGCAACTGCTTGAAGTGCTGATGGGAGGCGGTTAGGAGCAGCCAGCGGTGGCAGCTGTCAGGCGTGGAGATCTCATGTGCCTTGTGGTGGGAGGAAGTGTGGCCTGAAAGACTAAGAGAAGGCCAGAGGAACAAGCTGCAGGGATGAAGGCCAAGAAGGGTGCTGTGTCCCAGCAGCCCCAATAAGTTGTGATTTTGCCCTATGGACAATGAGAAGCCACAATAGCAGATTTGAAGGTCCAGGGAACAGATTAAGGGACTAGACAAGGCACTCAGGATGCAGGAGCAATAGATGGATGCAGAAGTCTGTCCTGAGCTGAAGTCTTAAACTAAAGGGGTGGAACTGAGCCTTCTATTCTTACACCCTCTAGAAAGAATGTTTTCTCAGCATATGTTCCCTTTGGGATAGCATGGGTACAGAATACTCATTTTTGTTTAGGAAATAGGGAGCTGTTGAAAATAGTATTTCACTTTTCTATATAGGCAGGGCTTCACGTTCAAGGCATATTCACATCCAGCTTTTCATTCTGTACTCAACAAAATTTATCATTTCGACTCATCCCTTATTTAAAGATCCTTGCATTCACAATCTTCATCCTATTGCGATGTGTATTTCCGGGCACATCATCAAAAACCTGCAGCTGCTAGGCCCATTATGAAATCCTAGACTCTCTGAGGTTTGAGGGAACATTGGCTCTCCGTTACTACCATCCCACTTATTTTGCTGAGGCCCAAAGAGCTAGCTGGAGGAAGAGCGGGCGTTCCAGTGAAGTAAAACAAGCACAAAGCCAATCGATACTCAGGCTCCCTAGTAATTACTGTATTGTTTTCCTGTTTATTTTTTTTTCTTTTTTTCTTTTTTTCTTTTTTTTTTTTTGGTTTTTCGAGATAGGGTTTCTCTGTGTAGCTTTGGAGCCTTTCCTGGAACTCGCTTTGTAGACCAGGCTGGCCTCGAACTCACAGAGATCCGCCTGCCTCTGCCTCCCGAGTGCTGGGATTAAAGGTGTGTGCTACCACCGCCCTGCTTCGTGTTTGTTTTTACTTCGGTGCTTGGGATCCAATGCAGGGTCCTGTATAGTGTACGAAGTTTTCTTCCACTGTTTATCTCAAGCCTCTCAAAGGAGTATTTATTTGTTTATTATTCTGTGTGTGCATGTCATGTGTATGCAGACACTGGTACCACACATGCACGTGGAGGTCAGCGACCAACTTTTTTCTTTACATGGGTTCCAGGGATCAAACTCATGATGCTACACTTGCATGTCAGGTGTTTTTACCCAGTAAGCCATCTTGGCAACTCTCATAAACGAGTTTAGAAGAATTAAATGGCAACCATGTGTCGTATATGTATGCTTGTACACCTGTGTGCACACGTATGGGAAGACACCAGATGAGGTTAACAGGGCATCCTCCTCTATTGCTCTTTAGATATAGTCTCTCACTCAACCTGGAGCTCAGTGATTTCTCCGATAGGCTATTCCACCCCTGCCCCTACACTGAGGTTAAAGTTGCATGTGGCTACACCTGGGTTTTGATATAGGTGTTCACTCTCAGGTCCTCATACTACAGCAAGTGCTCTCACCCACAGAGCTGAACGGCAATGTTAAGACTTTAATGTAGCTCAGTGTGTCCTGATTGTGCTAACATGACAACCCAGTTTTCACATCTGACAAGCATATTATCTCAATCATCAAATGAAGTGTGGCTCAAGGCAATGCATAAGACGTTTCAAGATGGAAATGGCCCAGTTTCCTCATCCTGCCTCTCCAAGTGGGAACCAGCCCCCACCAAGTACTTTCCTCAGCTGCCCTGACTCCGAATTCAATACCAGGGTAAAAACATCCAAATGGGTGGAGTGAGCAGGTGAGTCAGAAATGTCTGCTCTGGCAGGGACCCAGGGCAGCTCTTCTGAGAGAGACTAGAAAGTTGCACATTGCCTGGAATTTAATGAATACCAGAAGCCTGTTCAATAGAGAGGAGAGGGTGGGCCGTGCACTCAGGCAAACAAGCCAAACTCCCTAGCCTTAAAATCAGCCTCAAAACTCCTATGATCAGCTAGGGATGTAGCACAATGGCTAGAGTACTTGCCAAGCATGCCCAAGACCCTGGGTTTGATTCCTAATACTACATAAAACTGGGCGTGGTGGTGTGTATGCCTGTAATTGGGATATGTGGGATCCTGTCTCAACAAAAACAAAAAAAATGGCTGGGGAAAGTCAGTAAAATGCCTGTATTGAAAGCACAAGGACCTGAGTTCATATCCCCAGAACCCACATAAAAAGCAGGGGGTGGTATGGTGAGCAGATGGAGTTCTGAACATGGCTAGGTCAGGGACCCCAATGCCTTAGACCCCTGGGAATGGTTAGGCCTTCTCCAGATGAGGCTCAGAAGAACGGCAAAGCCTCTCCCTGGTCCTAGTATGGATGCGGACTCTGTGTGTAGAAACTGCCAAGCACAGCTTCCCCTCTCAGAGGACTGCAGCCTGAGGCTGCTCCCTCTGAGGCCTCCTACTGAGATTAGCTAGCCTAGATCTTCCCCTTACCTACTGTGTATAATAAACTGGCTGAGTTTCCCTACTGCTGCTGGTATACCAGCTTTAGCACGCATGGCCTACCCAATCTCAGCTTTTGAGTGCACACGCCTGTTATTTCTTCACTCCATGTTACCCCAGTTTGGTCAGTTTCTAAGCTGTGCAGGTAACAGCAGAACACTCCTGTAAACCTTGGTGGGGGGAAACAGATTACTGAGGGTGGATTCTGGAACCTCACTGGCCAGGAAGCCTAACAGAATCTCTGAGGTCCAGAGTCACTGAATGAACCTGCCTAAATAAAAATAAATAAATAAATAAATAAATAAATAAATGCTGATTCCCATCAAAGACATGTGTCAATCCTGAGTTATCTACATGTATGCATGAATAGCCACACACGTGTACACATACCACACACACACACTTTTAGAAAGCCTAGGCAGTGAGTGCTTTGTGGGCTGCAGAGTCTGACACAGCTACTCAGAACTCCTCCATGGTGGATGCACAATGCAGAGCATCCTACGAACACACACACACATTCTATAATGCCAACTTTACAGACATTGACATCTGAATTCTAAGTCATCTTCATGTCATAAGCTCATCGTTTTTCAACCACATTAACATGTAAAAAACCTTAGAGTGCAGGCAGAATGGAAGCAGGTGAGCTAGCCTTGGCTCACAGGGTTGTAAAGAAAGATGGCCAGTCTGGTTGTCTGCTGGGAACTGGAAACATCGGTTCTGTGCTCAGGAAAACTGAGCTACCGCTGCAGAAGTGGTGCCACCTGTGTTTTGTGGTTGATGCCCCTCAAGCCGGTAGTATTCCCCAGTGTGTGCTGAGTGGGGAGCTCAGTCAGTAAAGCACTTGCCTTGTATGCAAGGGACCTAGATTTACCTGTATAACCCATGCGTTTGTTGTTTGCTTTTTAAGTGTGCTGTAATGTGCTTGCTCCATGGCAGCGAGCCTAGCTTACCTGTCCACTTCCAGAACAGTGAGAGACCTTGTTCCCACCCCCAAAAAACCTATTTTTGGATGATGCCTGAGGAATGGTGCCCAAGGTTGACCTCTGGCTTCCTCATGCAGGAGCATATGCACCTGCACACATATGAGCATGTACACCCATGCACATCTATGAATGTACACACACACACACACACACACACACACACACACACAAACTTCCACCTATTTTCTCCTCTGGCTCTCAATCTCCTTGTCTGTGCTTCCTTTCTCTGATCCCCACCCCCATCCTCCCACCCTTGCAGCTTCCAGTTGTTTGTAGAAAGGTGTGAAATATGAAGCAAGCACTTTTCTTTTCCATTCATTCATACAAAAACTGCATGAACTACTTCATTAGTGAAATCTTGTTATCTATGCATTGGCTTTAATACATGGAAGTGAACCATGAGGAGAGAGACAAGAAACTGAACTCTATGGACCATTATTTGCAAACAGGATGGTTTGTACTGGCAAGCAAGGTCAGTTTCTCTAAAGACAGCACTCAATAGATGGCTAGAAAGTGAAAAAAAGAAATAAAAAGGACATGACTGCTTCTAGGTATGGTGGAGACTTATTGCAGATATGAAGGAATATTTATCGTAGATATGAGAGAATAAATAGCCAGAGGCAGAGAGAGAAAGAGACATCTGGAAGAGTCTAGAGTAGACATGACCAACAGACTGAGCTGGGCCATGTATATGTGGGGGATAGGCAGGAGCCAAGAGGTCAAAATGCAAACAGGACCAGTGTAGCCAAAATGGCTGGCTTGTACAAAGAGCAGTTGTGGAGAGGGCGGCCCAGCCCCTGGGGGTAAAGTTTAGGGGGGGGGGCAGCCAGCATCTGCTTTGATGTTAACAGGCACCTCTCAGCCTGTTGTTCCGGGTTAAGACCTAACACATTGTATGCTTACTTTCCAGTTTACTGGAGTCTAATCTGAAATTCTCATCTCCTTTCCTTACTTTCTTTGGCCTAATTAAGCTACTCCTTCTTGGGTTTATTGCTTTGGCGTTTCAGTTTGGGCTCAATTTTACTTTCTTCTTTTAAAAATTAAATGTTAAAGGTACAACATTTTCTGAAGTACTGCTTTGGCTGTACATGTTTCGATATTTGGTATGTTATTATTGTTGTTCGGGTTTAAATAATCCTAACTTCGGCTGGGCAATGGTAGTGGCACAGGCCTTTAATCCTAGCACTCAGGAGGCAGAGGCAGGTAGACCTCTGTTAAGTTCAAGGCCAGCCTGGTCTACAAAGCAAGTTCCAGGACAATCTGGGCTGTTATACAGCTAACCTGTCTCAAACAAAAAAACAAACAAAAAAAACCCCAACAAAACAAAAAACAACAAAAATAATTAACTTCTTCCAAAATTTTACTATTTGCTTCATGTTTATATATAATGTATATATGTATGTATAGGTATATATATGGATGTCTGAGGACAGCCTGTCCTTCTACCATGTGGGTCCTGGATATAGAACTCAGATCCTTAGGCTTGGTGGTAAATTAACTAACCCTTGGTCCTTTAACAACTGAGTCATCTCCACAGTGCTAATCTAAATTTTTATCATAGGTCTAATTTATTACTTTTGCAGTGTTCTTATGTTTCTTGTGTGTGTGCACGTGTGTATGTTCCTGCGTGTGAGTGTGGGTGCACAAGTACCACAGTTTGAGTATGGAGGTCAGAGGTTAGGTGTCTGTCCCCACTTCCACCTTGAGACAAGATCTCCGTTTTGTTATTTCTATTGTGTATGCCAGGCTGGCTGGCTCATGAGCTTCCAGGGATTCCCCTGCCTCAACCTCCCATTCTCCTAGAGTCCTGGAATTATAGGTACATGCTACCATGTCTGGCTTTACAGAGCAAATGAGTCAGCACCCCTAAGGCCTTTAATATTTCTTAAATATTTCAGATGTGTCTATAACCTAGCCTTTTGAAATTTATTTTATTGCACAATACAGTCATTTTTGTAAATTTTTTGTTTGAAAATAAAGTATGCTTCATATTTTTAAATGTTTTTATATGTATCGTTTGCCTGCACGTATGTATATGCACCATGTGTGTACGGTGTCTGCAAAGACCAAAAGAGGATGTCAGATCCCCTAAAACTGGAGTTGCAGGCAGTTGTGAGCTGCCATGTGGGTTCTGGGAACTGAACCCAGGCCCTCTGCAAGAGCAGCAAGCACTCTCAACCACTGAGCTACCTGTCCAGTCCCGTGTTTCATAATTTTGAGATACAGTGTGTATTCATTATGGACAGGTTTATTTTGGCTCAAGAGTTCAAGGATACCATTCATCTTTGTGTAGAAGTCACAGCCCCAGGAGCCTGCGCCAGCTGACCACACTTTCTCTGCATCAGGAAGTAGAGGATGAATAAATGCTGGCGCTTAGCTGGCTTTCCCCTTTGACAGTCTGGGACCCCACACCATGGAATGGTGCTACTCAGTTAGGGTGGGTCTTCCCACCTCAGTTACTCTAATCTAGGTAACTCTTCACAGATACTCCAGAGGTTTGTTTCCATGGAGATTCTAGATCCTCTCAGTCTAGATGGTAAATCTGACAATCAAGATTAACCAGCAAGCAGGGAACAAATGAAAAGCCTAAGAAAAGAACCATTCACTGGAAGAAAAGGGTTTCAGATCTTCAGGAGATAAGTCTCTACGATAATATGTCAGCCAGACCAATAGATTAGTTGTTGGGTGCCTGCTTATTGTGCTCAGGACAGTGAGCTCATTCTCAGAAACACAAACTTTAACAACCTTCTCTCTCCAGAGGGAAACGACTTTAATCAATTGCAGTCAAGCTGCAGGAAGTAATGGATGAGTGCCCACATTTGCTAAGCACAATAGACTTGAGGTTGCACTATGACCAGGAAGCAAACAGAAGCCTCTTTGTTAGCTCCTAAGGCATTGCACAAACATGGTACAGAGGCTCACCCTGACTTTCTACTGTCACCTTTGAAACATTCAAAGCATAATTCTTCTAGTGGCATTAATACTGAAGTTAGGAAGGATTTAGTTTTATTTATGTGTGTGTGCCTGTATGGATGTGTACCACGTGTGGAACTGGAGTTAGAGAAAGTTGTGCGTTGCCTGATGTGGGTCCTGGGAAACAAAACTAGATTAAGAGCAGCTAGTGCTCTTAATCCCTGATCCATCTCTCCAACCCTGTACAGACTTCCCTCTGAAACCTTAATATTGCTTCAGTGTCACTGTGGACAAGGCAGAAGTGAAAGAAAGGAAGAAGCACTTACGTAAGTGGAGGGAAAACAATAATAACAACAACACCTGAACCTAGAATGCGATGGGAATGGTGCACGCCAGAGGCTGTACTGATGGGAGCTGTGCACACCCGAGCCTTATTCTGAGATGGGAGCTGTGCACACTTGAGCTTTACACCACTCCCATCTCAGTGCAAGGCTCAGGGTGATGACTAGGCCAACTGGATGGCAGCAGTGCAGCGGTCCATCGAGGCAGAGAAGAGCATGGACAAAGGTCTGAGGAATGAGGGCAATCACTGAGAACTGGAGCATCCTCAACTTTCTGGAAGAGACACACTTGGGAAATTCAGCATCTGGTTTAATGGAAGGTTGTTATGATGCAACTCAATGGCCTTGCAGAAATCTCTACAATTCCTTGACCTGTTACACGGAGTATACTTGTCTAAGGAGTGCCTTACAGCCCTGTGTCCCGAGTGAATACGATGACTTCCTCAGCATCTCATTACAAGAACATCACATCATTTGTAAACATGTTGCTTTCATACTTTAACAAGATCTACTAACTAGCAGGAAGCTCATGAATTCATTGTTCTTTTAAATTTTAAGGCAGAGTAAAAACACCGACTCCCCACAAAAGGCCTTCTTGGTATGAACTGACATTGCCTGAAAAAGCTACATCCATGTCATAGACTCTACAACTGACCAGAACTTTGTCATTATGGAGACTCGTAATTTTGCAGACTGAGAATCAGAATTACCTTGGGCTATCCTGAATTCCTTCAGTAACTTTATCATGCCTCCTGTGTCAGGTAAAAGCTTTGGAATGTACTAATTTAGCAGATTATTCTACTCTGAAGCTAAAATATGCCACCAGATAGCATCTGAGACCTTTAGCAATGGTTTCCTCCCGCTACAACTCATGTGCTCAAGGTCCCCACCAGTGTATGTGGGGATTGCATTTACGACTAAACTTTTGTTCTGTGACCATAAAAGCTTATGCAATAATTTCCACAGCAGAATGTGTCATTCAGGGTAACCTGAATCCATGTTCCTAGGCTATGTTCATTCAGACCTGGCTAAGATAAATCTCTTGTTTTCCTTTTGGCACAAGAGCTGTATATTTTGCATTGCTGTGGCCTTCCTTAGAAGAACAGAAAGAGAGGTGGGCTGTGTATGTATATATATAAAATATACTGTTAAAATTCCTTTTTATAAATTCTTCCTCTACAGACTAAGTTGAAAATTATTTTTAGAGCAGGAAGAAGTAGGGAAGAAAGTATGGAGGACACAAAGATCTAAGATACAACAAACATTAAAAAAAAATCAAATTGATGGTTCCAATCTGACAATGAGTTAATAAGTAATGGAAATAAAGTTAAACCAATCTTCAATTGATCCTGTCCTTCCTTCCTACTCATGCATAGCCTCTTAACTGTTAACAATTATTTCCTTAGTACAACCAGCAACTCTGAGGGTAGAGGGACAGTAATCTTGCCATGTTTCAGTAACCCCGCCCCCACAACTCTACTCTGGTTCCAAGGACAGGCTTGTGGGAAAGATGATAGAAATGGCCCACCGTTCTTTGAGGGGTGATGAGGGACTCACTGGAGATCACTGTTTTTCTTCTGCCTCAAGAGGAAGTATCTGCCATTGCTCTGATGAAAAAGAATCCCTCTAGGGAAATGTCACCAGTGAGTAATTTCACACTAGACGACATCTAGCTTTAAAATGAGGGTCAGCCACAGTGGCCAGGACTCAAGGATTCCCCTGAGCTCTACTGCAATTCTATGTTCCCACTTTTCTGGGACTCTCCATGCCTCAGTAAGAGGGCTGAACAGGGGTCCAGGAATGAAGGGGAATAGAAAAAATAACTGCCTCATGATCTAATTCTAGAGTGAACACTTATTTCACATGACCCTTCTAATCCTACGAAGTGTGTCTGAACCTGTCATAGACAGACAAACTGCACCTGGACTCTAGAGTCAGAGACTAGGGTTCAGACCAGGGTGTTCACTCATGGGACCTCAGGAGCACTTTTTAACCTCCAGAGTCTCCTCTTAGGAAAAAGGATCCATACATTATAATTAAGTAAGGATTAGAAGTGACCAGGTATAGGGTACTTCATGGAACAATAACATTCTAGTTATTCATGTTAGATTTAATATTACAAATGGAGTTTTGAACCATCATTTATTTCAAGGATCTAAAAACTCAGATCTCAGAATGGTTAATTTTAACTAAATTCCCTCCAACAATCAGACATTGACAGATTTTTAATCATTTATGTGCATGTATGTGTCTGTATGAATGTATGCCGTGTGTGTGTGTGTGTGTGTGTGTGTGTGTGTGTGTGTCCCCTCCATAATCAGAGAGTGCATCAGATCCCCTAGAACTGGAATTACATGTCATTGTGAGCAGCCTGATGTGGACGCTGGAACCACTCAGGTCACCTGAAGAGTTAGCAAGCACCTTGAACCCCTGAGCCATCTCTCCAGCTATCTGGAGTTTCCTTAAGGAGTATTATTGGATATGCCACTATATTAATGGCATCATAGGAACCCAATTCAACTTCACTGATATAAAACTGTTCTTATACTTGGTATTGACCTTATGTGAACAACATAAAAAGCTTTCTCAAAGCTTGTAACCAAGCATGATATTGTATCATGCACAATCTGGGTATAGTTCATTCTTCAAATGACTACAACTATAACACAATAACCTAAAAGCATTATTTTGGTATCGTGATATTATCACAATTGATACTGCCCTAACAGTTCCCCCTTGTTTTTGATGTAATACAAAGGCAAGTGGTTAGTGTACACACACACACACACACACACACACACACACACACACACACACAAACAGAGTTTGTAGTTTGTTCAACATTTGCCACACATCTTTAAGGTAGCTAGTAACTGCAGCATGGGTAAAACCAGTAATTATGTAAATTAACAACAATTCTCTGGATCAAGGGTGACGTCATGAAGTTGAACTGCAGGTGAACTTTCAGTTAGAGAATATGACTCTGAAGAACGAAACCCCATTCATTGCTTTCTTCTCTAGCGATTACCATCTTACATAGCATATGCTCTGAAGAAGTAAGAAAAAGCCCTTTTAAATTTCATGATTGGTTTAATCAGGTAATTCCAGGAGAGGGGAAATCACTGAAACAAATCGTCTACCATCTGATAAGTCCAATTACATGGTATGATGGGACAAAAGCAGTTACAAACTCATATGTGCATATTTACATTATATACTCACAACTCTCAAGCTAGTTGACTCTACGTGGGGAGATGCATTGGGACAGCAGTTAAACAGGCTTCCACTGTCGTTAGAAAGGATGCAGTTAGGCTCCTAGTGGGGGTAATATACACGTGAGGCACTTCTGAGGTCAAGGAAATAGAAAGCAAAACATCCTACACACTGGAAATGTTCACACAGAAACTTGTGTATCTTTAATACAAAGGCTTTCGACTAGATTATTCTTGAAAATTTTCAAACACTGACAACTTTTTCAATTCTAGCTTTTGGGACAATGGGTAACGTTAGTATACCAAAGCAACTGAAAGGTTTCTAACCGTCAGGCTGCTAGGCTACGAGGACCTTGACGCCCCTTGTAATTCTCCTTCTCTCCCCACCCACTTTTTGGTTTGTATAAATCATCTCTGTCAGTGTGTGCAAGTTCTTAAGATTTTTAGTTTGACTCACCATAAAACACACATGGCCCTCATATCATTTATAGCAACTTTCTAGTGTTTCCCCTAATACTTAGAAATGTGATTCTGGAAGCCCAGTCAAGAGTAAGAGCAACATTTTAGTGATGAATTGGTTTTATCCATTAACTAAGGTTCTCCAAGTTATTTTTCAGAAAAAGGTTATACTTGCTCAATGCACTGTTGGACTACAATTAAAATTACTTTAAAAACACATTAATCGAAGTTACACATTCCAAATATAATCAGACATTCAATTTCAACAGAAGAAAGACCCATAAAACTCTCTACATTGCCCATTTAGAGGAAAGTACATGTTTTCTGCACTCTGAAGACTGACAGGAGTATTGAGAAATACCTGTGTGCCACTTCATTAAGGGGAAAAGGGGAGAGGGAGAGAAGAGAGCTGGGCTCACCCAAGGACTTAGATGGCACTATACACATGAATTCAAAGTGCATTTGTATCATTTCAGAAGCTCATTTTAGGCACTGCTGAATAACCAATGGAAATAGGTAGTTTCAAGTTTTTCCCTTTAAATTTAAGCCCTGTCTTATCATCATCATCTACTTAGAAACATACACACTCTCTGGAGTTGTCATGAGAAAATACAGGCAATTATGTTTATTTTTTTAAAAAATTCTCCCTGACTGGCACTGGGAAGAAAATAGGAATACCATTTTGGTAATGGCTTCTCCGTTCAAGGAACTGGTTGTATAACTGCTTCAGTACATACATTAAGTTTGACTGCCAGTTCCAAGTTTCAATAAATATTTTAAAACAGGATATGTAAGAAAAAGTGCTTAAAATCTTCCAGCAACCAAAAACTGCATTTGAGAAAAGATTTATTTACATTCCTTTGAGCTGTTCCTTACCCCTGGTTTCTCTGGTAGGCAGTGGGCCACCCTCTGAACAGCCCTTTACAGGGCAGACACCATCTCCATCTCTCGGCGCTGGTCTAAAATCATCCAGCAGGTGGCACTGGAACTCCACAAGTATTCCTGCTCAACAAATCAAAGGCTTCCCCCATAAGCCACAAGAACCACTTGAGAACTACTGATTCTGAGCAAACAAGCCCACCAGGCAAAATTCTTTCTGGTCATGCCATTCCGATGATTTTCAATATTTACTTTTACTCTAACAGTTCTGTTGAGCCATCTGCTTAAACTTTAGACACAAGGGGAGTTTTAAAGGAAACGCCCAATGGCAGTGCCAAATCTGTACAGCGAATGAGAAATCATTCCCAAATCCACCTCTACGTGCTTGGGAATCGGATTAAACTGTCCAACTGATTCACATAGGGACTCAATACTATATCATCAGCTACTTTTCTGGACTGATTTGAATTCGTATATGCTAATTACAAAAATCCAAGGTGGAAAAAAAAAAAACAATTTCATTACCATAGTTTTTAATGAAGAGAAATGTTTAAAACTGTAAAGGAAAAAATGGGAACAGGATGGCAAAATCTTAGCAGCAAAGTGGTTAAACAAACTGAAAATATTAATGCACAAACATTAAAATATTAAAGCATGTATGTTGCGTATAAAATACAGTAGAGAACCAGAAGATGCACTATAGTGACTAGTGCTTAACAGAAAAATGATTAGTTTTGTTCTTCCTAGAAGTATATACACAGTTCATTTCCACGGCATTTCCTACATAGCCAGCAAGTTATTTTCTTCAGTTATTCACACCTTGCTCCAACCTGAATTATAAACTCCATACTTACAAATATGAATATTCATTCAGAAAGAAAACCAGTATTTCTATTTCAACAATAAAAAGGAATTTTGAAAGTTAACAGTCTGCTCTAGGAAACCAAGTTTATCTGAAAATGTCAGGGATGAAGATCATCTGTGTAGCAGCCTCCAAATATAGAAACAGTAAAAATAAGACTTAAAATTGCTGCTACAGTGTCCGGTTTTGGATTTAGTTCATCCAATTGATTTTTAGTACAAAACTAGAAATAACCTCTTCTTCATAACATCTATAGTTATCAATATATTTTTCTTCTTTTCAATGTGAAATAATACTTCAAGATGATCTATATACATAATGTTGTCAGTTCAAGCTGTCATATAAATATAAATGCTTTCTTAAAAAAAAGTATCTTACAGACAGATAGTGTTATATATACATTGCTCAGTTTGATCTGGGGCAAAAGAAGAAAGCTAACACAAGCTGAAGCGTGACACATAAAGTAACGGTACAGAAATGACACTGAAAACCTGTGTGATTTTCTATCACTTCAGAAACTTTAAGCAAAGGGGAAAAAAAAAAGGCACACTGCTCAAGTGTCAAGGGAGTATTTTCAAAGAATCCCTCAGATGGTTAGAATTTTAATGTAACATTAAAAAAAAAGATAATTTGACCCCAAAACACTTTAAATGGTTTGTTGAAATATACCATACCATTCTGTAAATCAAACATCCCATAATACAAATGCTCTGCAACAGGATGTGATGAACAAGATGTTCCATTCACAATGGCGGATTAAATACTTTCCTGGGAGAGTTCTGCATACATTTTAATGCAAAGTAACTTTGCTCCTAGCTAGCTGAAATAAAATGCAGCTGAAAAATGTTATTGTTATGTGAGTAATAATAAGCACAGAGGATTAAGCTTTAAATAAAAAAATCAGTGAAACAGCTGTGTACATTCCGGTTTAGCAGAATGATAAATGGAGACTCAAGAAGAAACTGCTTCACACTAACTATCCAGTTAATGCTCCTGCCTTGTAAAACCTTTATGAGCAAGGTTAAGTTTTTTGGAAGGAGGAAACTCTGAAAGAAAACAACTTGCTGGATGAATACCACAAAAACAGAACAACTAAAAACCCTCGCTTTCCCTTCTATAGTTACTCAGTCTCTTGATATAAAAATAAGTGTTACGTTTCCATCAGAACATTAGACAATTACATCTGTGCTTAAAAAAAAAAGTTGGTCACTCAAGGCTATTAGAGTATTTTAAAGAGTTTAGAGTTCCAGAATGTACAGACAATAACTCAATATAAACTGCAGCCAAAGAAAAATGAGGACGAACATATCAAATCTTTCACATGAATACAAACATTATTAACTAGATGAGTTAAATACTCAAAATACATGGAATGTGGTGGTAGATATATGCACATCTACCTCAGAACTAGGAAGGGCAAGAAAAGTTTAATATGTCATAGTTCGTACCTTACATTTAGTTAAATATAAACATTTGTTATTTATACATAAAACTGCTTTCAAAAAACAACTAATAAATGATTTAGTTGTACTTGTTTTCTCTTTTAATTTCCAAGTATTAACTTTTCTGTACTGAAATCAACTGTCTCTTAGTGCACTTTTTAGTTAATGTCCTAAAAAATTCGTATCTTTAAAAAGTCCCGTCACCTAGTGCATAAATATAAAAATGCCAAAATTAATCCCTTTTAGTTGGATCATAATCTATGTTGACCTGTTGTAGTCAATAACCAGAAATGACTTTCTTCTGCAAATGCTCTATGATCTGTCCCAGAACATGCCATGCACTTAGGGAAACATCGGCACGGCTAGCATCTGTAAATCACAAGAACTGACGAGTTCTGCTTCCTCCAAGCATGGCCCCAATACCAGGCAAGATTCCATACTGCTTGCCAACAGCTTCCACAAATCCAAGTTAGCTAATTCCTGGAGATGAAGATTTTAAGCTCGTGTTGGCCCTGGACTGCTTCACCCAGCAGCCTTATGTTTCCCACCACAGCACCCACACGCCTCACCACAGCGATGGCACATTCTCAAAGGGACGTAGCAGCACATACATGGTACAATGAAGGACAGAGCTACCAGGGCTAACCATCTTAGGCAGAACTTGTCATCACTAGTGTCACATGAACAAGGGTCAGAAAAGTCTCCCTCTGAGTCTGACATACAATGATACAGCATGCTCTCTGCACAGAGCATGCAACTAACTTGATATATGCATCTTTTAACAGGATCTGGAGCATCCTGGCATTTTCCCCTGCCATTTTCTTCATGATTAAACCTTTCCTGGCAGTACACGCAGCGAGAACGTTCCCCATCCTCTTTTCTTCGTTTCGACTTAAATTTTAACGAGGGAGGCTGTGTCTTAAATACCACAGAGTCTTTCAGGGAACTTAACTTAGTTTCATCTCCACAGTGGTAGAGATAGTCTGATTTTTTACTGTCTTGTTTAGAAAATGGAATATTGGAGTCAGTATCGTCTCTCTCCAAGTCATTTTTCCACATGTCCGGATGTCTGTAGTCTGCATACCGACGTATTAAGATATCACGAGGATTTATTCTGACAATCTCATCCTCATCTTGAAAGCTGACGTGTCTGATTGACTTCAAAGGAACCTAGACAAGATAAAAATTGCAGAAAGGACTATGACAGTTAATTTTATGTCAATTTGATGGAGCGACCCTATCTAGGGATTCATTCAAGGAGCTCTGTGAAAAAGTTTTGGATGAGATCAACACTTCAGCTGGTGGACCATATCCAATCAGATAATACCTAAAACTAAAACTGTCTCTCTGGCATGGCAAGATGAAGTTCTGCCAGCAGGGAGCCTTTGTACTCAGGCTCCAGTTTTCCTCTATCTCCAAACCAATGGCTTATCTGTAGATTTTGGGTTACTATTTCTCTCCAGTACTGGAGAATGAGCCTAGGATCTTGCACCTGCTAGGCAAGCACTCAACCATTGAGTTACACCAACTAGTTCTTTGCACTTCTATCTTGTTACAGGACCTCACTAAGCTATCTAGACTGGTCTTGTGTTCTCATTCATCTTGCCTCAGCCTCTTGAGTAGCTGGGCTTATAGGTCTGTGCCATGAGACCTGGACTAGATTTTGGATTTTGTATAAGCCAATTCCTTAAAAGATCCACCTACTGGTTCTATTTTACAGGTTTTTTTTTTTTTTTTAGTGCCAAAGAGCTGGCTGCCATTGTACTATCTTTAAAAACATAGAAACGGGTAATGATTCCTGACTAGAAATGTTTTATGACACATGTCAGAGCCTCAGAAACTACTAGTAGAAATATGGCCTATAAGGTCCTGTTGGTGAGGACTAGGACAGAAACAAGAACGTGCTACTGGACACTGGGAGAAAGAAAAAGTGACGAGATCAATCAGGTTTGTTACACTTGGAAGGTAGAACTTGGAAGTAACAATATTGAGCAGAAGTGCTGAAAGTGTGGCACAGTTTTCTTCTTACAGTTTACAATACCGTGTGTGTATGGCAGGTGTGTGGGCGTATGTGTGCGTAGTTGTGCTTGCACATAATGATAAAGGACTTCCTAAGCAAAGTGAAACTAAAACTTTGGATAATTCTCAGTGTACTATTATTGCAAACAATGGGAAAGTGGAGAGGATAGCGGGCACACGGCTGGATAAAGCAAAGTGCTGCCAACATGGACTAAAGCAGGTAGTGCAGGATGAAGACAGAAGGTTTCATCTCTGGGTCTCTGCAAAACAGGCCAAGAGCATTGTGTGGCTACAGGCATACTCCATCCTTCCAGTAAAGAAGCCTGACTCTGGAGGCAGGGCTGAGACGTGTTCCCACAGTTCAAAAGTGAAGGCTAATCTTTTATTGCAGCAGGCCATGCTATAGTATTCTAGGACCCTGATAGCAATGCTGATACTAGGGGTGAGGAGGAAGCAGGGAGGACCACCAACTCAAGAGGGTAAGAAGAAACAACCACAAAACCAAAGATGATTAATTCCAAGTCCTAAAATGGAACGAAATGCTTCTTATTAGGGTTTGGACTCCCTTAGGATGAACTATGACATCTTCATTTCAGTTTCTCAATTCAAGAGAAATAGACAGTCAGTCTATTTTCTCCTCTACACTTTTCCTAACACTGTATTCTAGAAGCTATCTTCTGTCTGGTTCCACAGGATCACAGCTGTAGAGGAATTTTGTCTCAAGATGAATCATTTCCCCGGGGTTATCTACACTTGGTTGAAATGATAGTTTAAGACTTGGGAATTAGAGTACATGTTGGAGTGGGACAAGCCTTCTGGACCCCTGGGTGCAGGTGCTATATTATTATTCTCTATGTGAGAAGGGCATGTGAAGGCCAGAGTATAAAGTGAAGGATGCAGTGCATAAATTAGCAACATGAGTTCCTGTTTTGTCCTATTCTGATGATGCAGAGTCAAAAGCCACTCAGGCTGAATAGAGCCTACATACAGAGATGCAGCAGATGCATACTGAGTAAGTCTCATGTACATTTCTCTCAAGTGGAAATTAGACTTGGGTGCTGAGCTGCTATGTTTCAGACCAAGAGACAAATGACCATTACTTACCCTATTTTGGGACTTTAGGCTCCCACACTCCTTAGATATTTGCCTCTGTACATATTCCATACTTCGGCTCTGAATGTCCAGGCCTTGCTGACTGAATGGCATCTAAAATTCCAATAATTTCGATTTTAAGTGACAGCAGTATATAAATTTCTTACTTTAAACAAAACCAAGTACAACATACATTTCAAGCCTTTACACCTGATAGGTTGTAAAATCATGCCTAACCAGCCTCCTCACCACCACACACACCAAAAACCCATTTGGATAAAAAGCAGAATCAGGCTAGAGAGATAGCTTAGCAGTTAAGAATACTTGCTACTCTTACAGAGGACTTGGATTTGGTTCCCAGCACCCACACGATGGTTCAAAGCCATTTGTAACTCAGCTCCTGGGGATCCAAGCTGTTTTCTGGCCTCCAAAGGAACCACACATGTATGTTTGCTGTGCATGTATGTTGTGCATCACATATGCAGGTAAAACATTCATACACACAAAATAAATCTTAAAAAAAAAAGGAGTGAAAAGCAGAATCACTTCTTCCCCCATTTTACTCTTGGAAAGAATTTTCTGTTGTAAAATGCATTTAAAATCCAATTTAGCAAATAACATCTTGCACCAAACAACGCCCCCCCAAAAAAGAAAAACTACCACCAAAACCAAACAACACAGAAGATAGGTATAGTGACCCATGCCTGTAATCTCAGCACTTTGGAGGTTAAGAAAGGAAGATCACTAGAGCTAAAGGATAACCTGGACTAGAAAATGACAGTTCTAGTCTAGCCTGGGCTACAAAGTAAAATCCTGTCGAAACAACAAAAATGGGAGGGGCAAAGCACAATAATCACAATGAGTTTTTTGGAGTGATAGAAATATTATGGAATTGAGTAGAGTTACTGCACAATCTTGTAAATATATTAAAACCAAACTTAAATACATTAACAAGAGAGATTTTTATGGTATATGAATTACGTTTTTAAAAAAAGAGGGCAGTCAATGTCCTGGTAAGATTGCTTAGCTTGAGTTGTAAAGAAAATTAAAACTCAATAGATTGTGGTTAAAATTTTATCAGTTTACTTTTTAGAATTTTATAGTAAAATTAAATAGACATAAAAAGTAAATAATATAATGAACTTCCATGTTAATCATCAGTATTTGTCGTTCTGTATTTTTTATTGTTTTACTGAAACATTCTCATCTAAACCCTGCTACACTTAATAATTAAAGTGTAATTTGAAAATAGCAACACACATGTGTTCTATATGAAGTATGAGGTTTATAGGTAGAACATATAAGAATTCAGGAATTAACAGAGAAAGAGACCAATATGGATTAAAAGTTCTGGTAAGACTCCATGAAGGAAACACAGAATAAACTATTTGTTAAACTATTATAAATAGGGGAACATTACAGAGAAGGAAGTAAGAGGGAAACTTCTTGACTTAATACAATGACCTCCAGTTAAAAAGTACGTAGTCTTAATGGCCAAGGATTATAGCTCTGGGGTAACACATTTGCCTAGCACCAACAAAGCCCTGGTTTCAATCCACGGTGCTAGAAGAAAAAAACAAAACAAAACCCAAACTTCCTGTAATAGTTATTTTATTTTACTCTAGGAATAGACTTTACAAGTAAAAATGTCCATTTTCTATTATCCCTATTTTACTATCTCAAAAATCACATATACACATCCCATATAAACACATACACATTCTGCAACTATCCAAGTTAATGGACCAATAATACAGATACTGTTCTCTCATGTGACCTGTAAGTAAAGAGACAAATGGACAGTACTGCTTTTACACTCATTTAACAAAGGTGTTAAAATAGACACTGCAATTAAGTCCTGCTTTTGAAAACACTGGGAATACATGCTATTTCTATTATCTTTTGGATAATTTATCAGCTTAAAAGCCAAAAGATACTTTTCAAAAGGATTCTACTCATAATGGCAACAAAATAGTACAAAGGAGTAAATCTGACATACAATCCCTTTTCTTGAAGAAAATATAAAGTTAAGAGAAACAGGAAGAACTATATAGAAGGATGCACCATCTTCACACATGACACCAAAGCCTCCCTAAGCTAATGCACTGATTCAAAACAACATATATAAAACACAAAAAGTTTTCTTTTTTAACCAAACTTAAACCGAACAAGCTGCTAAGTTAGGACCCTTGCCAAACAATAACATTTCTTACAGAGATGGAATCTAAAGATGACAATGTGGTACAGGAACAGACAAAATGGTAACAGATCTCATCAGAAATACTAGAAACAGACTCAGACATACAGGTAAGCTTGGTATGTGACACTCAAGACACTATGAACCAGCAGGAAAGGCTCCAATACACAGCACTGTGCACCAATAGGGGAGGCTCTAATAAATCAGTTCTATGCAGGAAATAAAAGCAACTGGAGCTCCACTACAGAAGAAAACATGTCGAGCTGTGTTAAGGACAATAGTCACAAAACTTTCACAACAGGGAGGAAAATGGCAAGATAAGTACAGAGAGGAATTTACTAATTAACACCAGCAAATACAACACAGATACTACATTAAAAGTTAAAAATCCGTGTTTATTAAAACAACCCCCCCACACACACACAGGACAAGAGCCACAGACAAACCTCAAAAAGGACTAGCAATCAGAGCACACAGCAAAATATCATTTAGTTTACTACTCAATATGAGGTTTGTTATGACAGCATGTTCTTAAATAATTTATCAACAATAACAGCTATTTCCAATTACTGGAATTTGTATTGATCAATATACACTCCCTGTGCACAAAGCATACATTACTTATGTAGTCTAACTTGCATCTTCTTAAACTGAGTAGTGACCTCATGAGGTCACATATTTGAATGTGGGATTTGAAATAATAAATGAAATTAAACAGGTAACAGCTGGAGGTGTCTGAGGACACAACCAGACCAAAAAAATTAATTCAAAATCAAACATCATCAATCTGGGGTGATTCTGACAGCACTTGCCCATGTTACCACTTCACCGCAGCCCTGAGTCTAAATACACACAAGGCAACATTGCATGGTACACGCCTTCAGGTCACGCCTAGGAACACTGCCTGAAACACTGTGTCTTAGATCAAAGACTGTGTGTATGGATGGCAGTCTCCTTACTGTACATAAAAGGCTTCCTGCACTTACAGAATCATAATGGTTTAATTGTAAAATGGGCTTTATTATTTTCCTGCTGCCATTCCTCAGCATGTATCAGCACTCTATCTTTAGACTGTACTGTTAACAGTATTTTATTTCAAAAGTTGCTGACTTACAAGTTTCATTTTAAAAAGTCAAATTTTGGTAAAGGATTGATTAGGAGATTTACCTGCAAATCTCTGAAATGGCTCTAAACATATACCTACTATTTTGTATTTGTGAGAAGTGGCATTCTCAGCATTGACAGTAATAAATCAAAATACTGATAAATTCAGAATTTTTTTTTAAAGACACACAATGTTTTGAAGTATTAAATACTGCACCTGAGGCAGGGTTTAATTTTTAATTTTATGTTTATAAGTGTTTTATCTATACATATGTTTATGCATCATGTATGTGCCTGGTGCCTGTAGAGGCTAGAACAGGGCATTGGATCCCTTGGAACTGGAGTTACAGTTGTGGGTCCCACATGGGTTCTGGGAAGAGGACTGGGGTCCACTGGAAGAGCAACCAATGCTCTTCACCACAAATCACTGGTTTATTTATGTAAAAATCTTATTAGTGCACATGTTGCATTTGTCTCTGGTAAATTTAAATGTTGCCAAGGAGCTGTTTTAAAGTCAACTACAAGTTATCACTTGTATACCTATTTTATATCCATACATACCCATGGTCACACAAAAATTTCTTATGCAAAGGAGGGTTGCTAGAGCGGAAAGTTTAAGAAGGGCTGGACCAATTTGTCACGGAGTCTTTTACTGCACACCAACATCAAAAACCCACCTATGCACTCCCTAAGAAACTCACACATGCAAATAGCTAGAGAAAAGAATTATCAAGCCTGGCAGAAGAAAAAGACCAAGTGTAGAGATCCAGAAAAGCACATAAAAACCAAAGTAACAGAGGTAAAGGTAAGGGGCAGGCTGGGATACTTCTGGGTTGTGTGGTGGCTTCTTGGGTGCTCCTACATTTCACAAACCTCTGATCATGACCTCAATTCATAAACATTATCTTGTTCATGGTAAGAAAAGCAGCTATAATGACTTTCATGCCAGTTGGTTGAACTAAGCCTTAACTGAGTATTATCATTTTCAAACAATGTACTTATCTATACGAACCATTTAAACAGCCCATGGAACACTAAAGGAGCCAAAGAAAAACAGTGACAACATCTGTAAGCATTTCTGGAGGGAAGACTCGAAGCCAGCATTGGGGACACTTTCCCACAGAGCTCGCTTCTGCAAATCTCCCGGGTATATGCTTTGTCCACCTCTGTTTCGGACCTTTTTAAGGATATATGCACAGGGAATCCCCTGAAAGAGAAAATGCTCTCTCTGAAGGCAGGACTGTTTAGTACCCAGAGAAAGGAAGACATAAGTAAAACAGTCAGGCCAGTTACAGTCTTGACTTCCTGAAGTTTAAGGTTCTGTTTTAATTTTTAGCATTTCATATAAATTCCTAGATATATTTAGATTATTTTCTTCTCTTCTCCTTCCAACTCCTTCTGTGTCCTCTGCTACTCCCTCTCAAATTCATGGTCTCTTATTCCTTAATTGTTATTGTTAAATATATACACATAAATTTAGAAATACAACCAGCTGAGTCCCTTTGATATTTCTCATGTGTTTGGGATTAGCTCAGCAGGGGCTTGTTCCTGAACTCTCCTCCTCTCAGTAGCCATTAACTGCCTACAGCCCTTCATCGAGGAGTGAGTCCTTGTGAGAACTCCCCTATGCTGGCATGCCAACTGGTGTTCAGTTTTCAGGTCTTGCTTAGGCAGCCATATTGTTGAGATTTCACAGCTGCAGCTTCTCTCTCATACAGAGAAGACACTAGCTCACAGCAGTCATCCTAGTTTTCTGGCTCCTTAATCTTTCTTCCATGTTCCCCAAGCCTTATATCTGTGGGTATAAGAGTAAGTATTTAAAATACAGTCAGAAATTAAACTGGTTTAGGAAAGTGGCAGTAGGGGGTTCTCCTCTAGGGCCTGTGACCTTTACCAGCCACAGAGAGTTGACCAACTCCCCTCCTACTCAGTGGACCCAATATCCAACTAGACGACTGTTGGTCACTCACTGAATATAAGCACCACTATTGCATCTTTCAAAATATTAACATCATTATGTTGGTGTCACAACTGGGTATGTCTACTGAGTACTTTTCTTCCTTGGCAGCTTGCATAGCTCCATCAAATACTATGAGAACTAGTCCTTATAGCTCTAAGCTCTATATGCAAGCCTATTTTGTACATCTTGAGCGAACACCAACCTGATGTTTTAGGAAACAAGGAAACCAACATGAAAAATGAATGTCATGCTACTACGCTGTACTGAGAAAGAAGGCTCTTTGTGTCTTACCACACAATCTTGTGTCTTCTGGAGGAATTTATAAACATGGCAGCTAAATTTGGTAGCTATAAGTAAGGTAACATTCTAGACTTTATAGTTCAACAGGGCAACTGTCCAGTCCTTTTGAAAGGTAGCTTCTCTGTTGTAGAAAAGGATCCATCATTAAGATAACTCTGAAGCAGACAACTAAATATTCAAGCATTTTAATTCCTCTGTTGAACACTTATACTCACACCAAAAGGTTTTTAGTAGTAGCCCAGATCATGAACTACTGCATGTAGAGTATGTGCTAAGATGATAAGATACTGGTTATATAATCGTCTTGGATTCTGATTCTTATGTATCATTTCCTCAAACTGAAGTATTTGAATCTTAGAAAAGGGACTTTAATTTAGTTATTTTGAAAAACAAAATGAGGTTTCTGCTCTGCAAACTAAGGGTTGGATTCTGTACTGTGGGAAATTCTCCGTGATGCCTTTTAGATTATATCCAAATACAAATGGTATGGAATCCTAACACCATTGTGCTGAACACAAGAGTGTTTTACTCTTGGCAAGTATGAAAGCACCATCATTTGTGGTGATATTGTGTCCCCCAATATATTGTGCACCCTAATAAACTTATCTGGGGTCAGAGAACAGAACAGCCACTAGACAGACATAGAGGCCAGAAAATGGTGGCACACACACCTTTAATCCTAGCATCTAGAGGTAGAGATCCATCTGGATTTCTGTGAGTTCAAAGTCACACTGAAAACAGCTAGGCATGGTGACACACACCTTTAGTCCCAGGAAGTGATGGCAGGAAGCAGAAAGGTATAGAAGGCATGAAAACCAGGAACTAGAGTCTGTTAAGCTTTTAGGCTTTTGAACAGCCTTTCAGCTGAGATCTATTCGGATGAGGACACAAAGGCTTCCAGTTTGAGGAAACGAGATCCGCTGAGGAATTGGTGAGGTGAGGTTAGCTGTGGTTGGTTCTGTTTCTCTGATCTTTTAGCATTCACTCCAGTACCTGACTCCGGGTTTGTTTTTATTAAGACCTTTTAAGATTCGTGCTACAATCATCAAATGCATAATTTTGTACATTAACCCCTCAACAAATAAATGTATAGCTTTAAAGGAAACAAACCCATCACATTTAATTCCTGCTGAGACAGTTACTATCTAGCTCTGTCTATAATCTTGGAGATCAGGACAGATTTGAATTATAAGAGACTATGAATAATATCATTTTCTTTATTTAAAAAAATACTTTCCCCAAGTGCTTTATATATCACATTTTGTCATTGTAGTTTCCTAACTCCTGGAGGCAGATTCTAGTACTACTCAATTTATAGACAAAAAAACCCTGAACTATGAAGATGTTATAAGGCATGTACGTAACAAAGGACTTGGTTCTAAAAATAATGCAAAGAATATCCCTGCAATTCAGTAAGAAAAGGCCGGGCAACTCAATATGAAACGTGCAAGACTTTCTAGGTTCTTTATAAGAGAATTCCACAGGAAAACAGCTGCTCAATACACTAGCAATCAGGAAAATAAAACTTAAAATCACAATAAAATACTATTTATTTCTACCTAGTGACTACTTCAGTATAAAAGAAAAGAGGTAGAGTAATACCAAGTGTCCCAGGAAATGTCAACTACCTGTGGGAATGCAAATGGGATAATGACTTCAAATTGTTGTTTTTGAGTAAAATTGACAATCCATTTAAATGTTCTGTGTTTTATCTCTGGTGTTTGTATAACCCAATACACAACTGTGTACCCAGGTTTGTGAAAAACACACTAGATAAAATACAAGGTGATTCCCACAGTTTGAATACTCAATAATCTGGTGCCAGTTCTCTGCTTTTTTCCCTTTGTTTTTAATATGTTGGGTTTTCTTCCAGATTATATACACCTTTGCTCATGGTGTTCTCTGTAATGGAGACTGCATGTCTCTTCTTGAAATCAAATGTGGAATTTCTAGCTTCCTCTATGTAACGGTTATTTGGAGATAGGCCTTTGGCTGATAGTTAGGTCATGAGAACAGAACTCCTGATCTGACAGAATTAGTGTCCTTGTTAGAGCCACATCTGTCTTTATTTCTATCGTTCCCAAACAACTGGGGACATGGCAAGAAGGCAGCAGTTGGCCAGCTAGGAAAAAAGGCCCTTACCACAGCCACTCCAACTCCCTGTCACTCTAACTGCTAGAGCTATAGGATAAAAGAGACAAACAAAACCTTGCTGTTTGAGTTACCCAGTTAATGTTGTATCACAACAGCCTGAACTATGATACTCCCTCCTCTCTGTCTGCAGCACTCACCTTCACATCCCGTGCCCTTTTACAGAGCACTACATTAACTTGTCTATGGCCATACCACCTGAATGCACCCAATCTCGTCTGACTAACATTAAGTGTAAATCAATACCCTTTCTGGGTTTTGTTTATTTTTAACCTGGTAAAGAACAAAGGGTTTTGGTGTTCTTCTGTGGCACACCAGTTTATATATGCTATACATACGAATAGTATGCATTTCCTCACCTGGCTGCCTTGCAAGTAGACTCTTCTGGCATTCAGATCTTCAAAGGGTAAAGGTCTTATGTCTGAGCTTCTGTAAGGCTCACTGGTAACAACTGTCTCTTGCTGGAAAAGGTGATCTTTCACTAGGGAACGAGAAGCGTCCTCTTCAGTGGTCTAATGGGAATAACATCAACAAAGAAAGACACTTCAGCACAATGAGTAAGTCTATGCCATTACCATCACTATGAAAGGCAATTCCCTGAACTCAAAAGTACACAATCAGAACGCCATGCCAAAACAAAAGGAAATTTAGAACACTTAAACTTCATGAACACCGACCTTATTAAAAATAACTCAGAAGAAATGAAAGGATACTGTTCTACAGAGATACAATGATAAAGCCTTTAATTACATTGAGAGTAGTACAAATACATAGGTGATAAAGAAATTAGGAAGAAAATACAAGTAAATATAACAATATGCAAATTAAAAATATAAAGCACACAGTAAAAACTATACTGATGATACAGTGAACAGAAACATGAACAACAGTGGTCCATGACCATGTTGAACTTGTTAATGACTTACACTTAAATGTTTCATCAGTCACCATAGACTTAGGTGAGGAAATATACTCGACTAATGATAGTCACTTAAGACATTATTTCAAAATATCACAAACAAAAATGTCTATAATAAAATAAATGTTATATAGGTGAAAAGTAGCAACTATAAGACAATAGTTGTTTCCATTTCTTTTCAGTGTAGATTATACCATTTGCTACTGTCTCCATTAATGTGTAATTATTTGAGAAGAGATTTTGACAGTCAAGTAGAAATGGCTGAGTATTTTCACTGACTCAAATTATCCTAAAATAATCTGGAATAATCATTATAGTGTTAGCAAATTTAAAGGTTCAAGATGTATATTTTGTTTCTTAAATAAGTTTCGAAGAGTTTGCTAATGCTACTTCTAAAATAAACAAGTAAATTACATAAACTGACTAGGATCTTTTAAATTTATAAGTAAAATTTTATTTTTTGCTCTAGAACCACAGTCTCCAGCTATTTAATTTCTCCAGAATACAATTTCTAAATTACAAAATAACTGTAACATCTAGTAAAACCGTTTACGTGAAAGCAGCCATTACAGCAGGAATCAAGCAGGTAAAGTTTAAAATATACATGAGGACCCACTGCCAAGTAACGCTAACTATGTCAAAACCAGTTAATTCAAACAAAACAAAACACAGTTTTAAATAATTCCTTAATGATAAAAAACCAAAAAAATGCAGTTTTAAAATGAATTAAAAAATTCTTTAATAAAAAACAAAACGAAACAGTTAACTCACATTGTGAACTAATTCTCCTAACAGTTGTCCCAAACTATTATGACAATAAATGCTAAATTATTGAAAGGAAGCTGGCTAAACACTGTTACCAGCAAACATTTTCTGTCAAAATACATTTGAAAATTGGGAAGAGCAAAAAAAAAAGAGAAAAAGAAAGAAACTTGTTTACTTGCTGGAGACTTTAAAAAACAAACTACCCAGCTACCCACAAACTGAACATAAGACAATGTAAAACACAAATGGCTAAGAAAAAGGACCTCGGAGGCTTTGATTCACTCATTAAAATATGAAAGAAAATTTAAATGGTCAGACAACTTTTTACTATAAATTTGGTACAGTAACAGACTTAGAGCTGGTTGGGATACTTACAAGATAAAAATTTCAATAAGCATGAGTTGTAGCAACAAAAATAATTATAAGGTAATTATATCTTTAAGATAACGTCTTTGATTGTGTTATCTTTTACTAAAGTATAGCCTAACTGAGAAGTCATTCAGGAATTCTGAATTAAAGCTGGGCATGTAGCTCAGGGTACCAGCACTTGCTTAGCATGAGCAATGCCCTGGATTCCATCCGCAGCACAGCAAGGAAGCAACAAAACTTTTTGTTCCAAACAATAAGCCTTACTTAAACTATGTATCTGAACAAACATAAAACGGTTATATAGCCCAGTGCTGACATGGCTAGAATTCTATACTTCCATGAGTTGAGTGACAACTGATGAATTTTTAAGTATACACTTAAATGGGTCTCAGCCAGCAAAACAACTAAAGCATCATTTGGATATGAGAAATGACCAAACAAGTGTTTGAAAAGTGCTATGCACACAATGTATAATAAAGCACGTATTACTTATATATTATGAAAATGTAACATTTTAGACAATCCCGAACCAGGAGAAAGGTTTGATTATTTTTAGGTTGTTAATTTCTTTAAAAAAAAAATTAGGTTTATGCTTTTCCCCTTACTTTTGATAAAGAATCTTAATATTTTAAAATATAATACAAATACACTCTACCAGTGAACCAGTCACTTTTTAAAAACCATAATGTATCTTTTCCCTTTCACCTGATACAATGGACTGCAATATTCTACACCCTTGCCTGAGATTTTCAGATTGATGCAGAGTAACTCTTTATGTCCATAAAATGACTTTGTAAACATCTGAGCCTTTCCAGCCACTTTCCAATCTATTTCCTCTTCTCAATACCCACTGTCTGACTGAAAGCCCCATTATTCTTCTTGCTTATCTTATTTTAGTGTGATTCAAACTGATCTTTTCAGACTTTGGCCCATCATTTTTCATGAAGAGTTTTTGATTTTCTTTTTTATACTCAAAGTCCTATTAAGAGTCCCAACTACCAAGGCTGTAAGAGACTGAGCAGAACCTCCAGAACATTCTCCTAAGGTAAGTAACTACACAGTCCACAGGAATGCACTGGGAAAGTTTAATAAAGTTCAATTTTATCTTACAAGCAAAGAAATGCACTACATTGCACTTGCTCAATAATTTTATTTTTGAAGTTATCACAAATTACATTTTTGAATAATGTGTGGCTAGATGATATTCAACAAGACAAAATCTTAATTATTAAATATATATACATATAAGCATATATATAGTAGTTAAAAACTGTATGCTCAGATTTTGTCACCTTATAAATTCCAAAAACCTCTACAATTCTGTTGTCCTAACATCATAACAAACATTTTTGTATAATGTTTCTAGTGCCAGTTCATTTTAGAATTGGCCACAATCAACTATTCTGTTTAAGAGATCTCCTCAGGTACATTTTTAATTAAGAATAAACTCAGTCCCCTCATATACACCTTTGACTTTGAAGACAGGATTTCACTAAATATGTAGCCCTGGCTGTTCAGGGACTCATGACGTCATTTAGACTGGCCTTGAACTTACACAGATCTGTCAGTCTCTTGCTCTCTAGGGCTCAGATTAAAGGTGTATGCTTTAATGCTTCCTATGCTTCCCTTAACTTTTTAATTCTGTACTTTTCTGAGAGTTTTGTCTGGAAACATCACTAATATAAAATAGTCTACTTAAGCAACCTCAATGAAATAATTGTGATGAAACAGTAAGAAAGGAACATAATAATGTCAAGACATCTGGCAAAAAATGTATTATTAAAAAATCAGTCCATGTGCTGGCTTAGATAACAGAAGAGCATTCCAATGAAGAGTTCATTTGGCTTAAAGTTTGTAGAGATTCTTTACTGTAGATACAGTTTTGCAGCAGTTACACAGTTCTTGCTAACTATATAAATCTTCATCTAACCCTTTTTGGTAAACCTATTTCTAGGATTCTAGCCCAAGATAACACTTTAGAAACGTGAACAGAAATATATGTGAAGTGTGGATAATCAAACTCAACCTAAGAAGCACCAGAAACCTTCAGAGCCATGTGACAATGTGTCTAAAAGAGATGCTGTGTGCACAACATGAAAACACTCCGGGAGGGAGCTAGGGCTGTCCACTCACCTCACTCTCAGAAACAGAGCCTTACTAAAAGTAAAGCCTTTCAAACTCAGCATGTCAACAATTTGTCTCTCGCAGTCTGAAAACTATTTTTAGACAACAAGCGCTAACTGAAAGCTTTTAAATCATTTTGGCTATGGCATCTCATTTTACAAAATGATTAAACTGAATGCTTTTCACTAGTGAAAAGAAGATGTGAGAACATTTAAGTTCTGACCAGCTGGTTTTTCTTTCTGCCCTGAAGCATGGCACCTAAGATCTTTTCTTTGTACAGTCTCAAGTACGTTATGAGGCATATTTTGTGGTTGTATCAATTAAGATTATCTTAAGATATGTTCTTCTTGGGAGAAGTTCTGCCTTTTCTGATTGGAAAGACATTAAAAATGACACTGAAACAAATACAAACTGGAATTAAGAAACAAAGTAATCCCCATAAAATCTTAATTGCTTTACCAGAATAGTCTAAGAAAAGAAAGCAAATAAAAGAACACAGTGGTTAAGGTTTTTAAGTCATGACTTTAATCTTAGCATTTTTCTTTAAAAATCATTTAAGTAACAACTATGTTTGTGATCAAGGCTGTAATACACACCAGAAGTAAAACATGAACGAGAGAGGATTTTAAACCAAATGATGGACCTGTTCTGAAACTAGTCCAAGACAGTTCTCACGGCAGGTGATAAAGACACTGAACTGCTGAGAGCAGGAGGTGCTCTGCCACCCAACAATCTTGCATCTAACAATGAAGGCAAAGAATGGGATCTTAATATCTGCTGGATAAATTAATGAAGGAGATTCCTGCTCTGACATTTAATCCTTTCAAGATATTAATTTAAATTTGACATTTTTACTTCTACTAAGCTGAAAAAATTAAAAGAACAGGTCATATCCTAGTTGTCATTACAAATAACGTCATAAAGCAACTTGTAAAAAAGTAAGTAACTCAAGAGTCAATGAAATGGCTCAATGGGTAAAAGCATTTTGCCTCCAAGGCTGATGACCTGAGTTCAACCCCCAGAACCCACATGGTGGAAGAACCGACTGATCCTCAAAAGTTGTTCTCTGATTTCTACAAGTGTACTGTGTGGCACACATTCCCTATCTCACACACACACACACACACACACACACACACACACACACACACACACACACATGCATCCCCCGACCCCCAGTCATTTATTCTCCAAAACTCTGGCATATTATCACTATATGCCAGAGTTGGGGAGGGGAGGACACATCCTATTCCAAGCACATGGAGGCTCACGACCACCTGTTACTTCAGTTCCAAGGGATCTGATTCCTTCTTCTGGACTCCTCTGGCACTGCATGCATGTGGTGTGCAGACTAACACCCACACACATAAAATACAAATAAGGACCTTCTTTTCCTGTGGAATAATCCCTTTGTACAGTGTGAAGATCTGTTGCTGTGATTGGTTTAATATACAAGCTGACTGGCTAATAGCTAAACAGAATAAGGCAAGAAAGCCAAACAGAATGCTAGGAAGGAGAAGGGCGGAGTCAGGTGTCACCAGCCAGATACAGAATGAGTTGGACACACAAAATGGGATAGAAGTAAAAACCTTGAGCCTCAGGGCAGCACACAGATTAATAGAAACAGATGAAGGTGTAAGAGCTAGTTAGTAACAAGCCTGTGCTACTGGCTGATCATTACAATTAATACAAGTCTCTGTGTTGGTTATTTGGGAGCAGGTGGTTCAGGGCAGGAAAATTCCACCTACACTCTTTCTACTCATCTTAAAGAAGTTAGCTTCTCTGCTCACACACTGTTTGCTGTATAAGACATCTCCACAAAACTCAACAGCTTAAAACAATTTTCATAACATAAATTGAACCAGAAATTTGGGAACAACATAGATGTACAAAAGTAAATAATCTCTACCATTAAGCCAAAGTTTTCATTGGAATGTTCTTCTGTTGTACAAGCCCCATTTAAATCAATATACAATAAGTAAAAGAGATTTCCCTCAGTGTGTGAGGCCTTATCCACATAGATGATGTCCTGAAGAGAAAGGACTAGGGGTCTGGAAAGCCAGTTCAGTGCTGCAGCAGGAATGTGACCAGGTTCCATCATGCCAGTCTGACCACTTGATAGATTTTAGACTTCCAACCTCTACAACTTCATGAGTCAATTGCTTACAAAAACAAACCTATAGGCAGTGGTTCCATTGATCAGGAAGACGAGGTAAATAAAGCATTTTTGAAATTTGTGAGTTATTAACATGAATTCTAAGACTTCCTCAATATGTTTATGTTTTGTAACTCCTTTCAAGCCAAACTACTTACTTGTAAATCATTTTCTCCTCCTTCAGCCTCATTTTTTGATGCTGGGCACCCTAAAAAAAGAGGTCAAAGTTAATTAAGCATAGCATTTACATATATTTTGCCTTAGATTTTAGTATTAATGGTTGACTATGTCATTATAAAGATCAAAGATTGATTTCTGGGTTGCTTGGCAACAGATTCAAACACCACACTTGTAGTTTTTCTGTTAGAATAATAAAGTGACTGCTTCTATCATCTCTTGGCAAATTTCCACTTTCTTTCAAAGCTAAGCAGACTAGTTGTGTTCTATTTCTCTGATTGTTTAAGTGATGTCAAAATGTGACTAACTCAGTATTTCTAAATTGTGTGATCCAGGAAACACGAGCATTCAAAAATCAAGATTTCAGTTGCTCAAGTTAAAAAAGAAGTCAGTCTTGATTTATTATGGACAGTCAAAGCTCCACTGACTGACTTGTCATACCCGTGTCTGCATAAGCTTTTATGGTGTTGAGTGTCCTTAGTTACAATAAATTAATGTAAAATGATGTGTAGTAGTAGAGTATACTGCATTTGTTATGACACATGATGATATTCAATGTTTAACAAGACAGGCTGAATACAGCAATAGTAACCTGCTTAGGCAAGTATGCATTTCCTCCTTAAACGTAAACTGGCATAATACTGTGAACCTGATTTACTCCATCTTAGAAAAAGGAGTATTCTCTTACAAGTATATAAATACAGGCTTTAAAAAAATTAATTCTAAATTTAAAATATATGACTTTAAATATTAATAGTTATGAATAATGATTTTCTCTTTAAAAAGCTTGTTTTATAAAACTTAGCTAAATAATTAGAATCAACCGGGGAGCTTTAGAAAACATGCCAAAATCAACCAGCTTCATACACTTTCAAAACATACTCAGTATTAAGCATTTTCAAGCTCATATCCAGTTTTCTCATAAGTAGTTTATTTCTTCAAATTTTTCTAAAATACCACTTGTACTTCTCTACTTTCTGTCTGCTTGCTTTTTCAGATACAGTCTCATAACCCAGGAAGATCTTGAGCTCTCAACCCCCCTGCCTCAGTCCCTGAGCATAGGACTAATGGGCATGTTTGACCACACTGAGGGTTATTACGGTTTGATTCAGTTACTCTTAGCAAGTTTGTTTCTATTATTAAAGACCTTTTCCTTCTAGATTAGGAGGGGAAAAAAATGGTTATTCTCTCCTATGGGAAGAGATGGGTTTAAATGTAGTTTCTTTCTGTTTAAGTAAACACACACCAGAACTATGGAAAAACAAATTCTCCATTTAGAATCTCCATGTTTGGGGCTAATCAGCATTTAACAGACTTGTAAGATATTAAAGGGGATAGATAAGATTGCAGTCTCTGCCAAATCTCAACAAAATCAGAGTTTTATAACTGAGTATCTAGCTAGAGTCTACATATGTTTGAGTATTACCAAGTTTCTTTAATCTCATTAAAGAGAAAAGAGTGTAATGTACCATGACACACACTGCTGACAGGCTCTTCACAATACAACATTCAACTGCTATCGACTGCGACTTGACAAACATAAAGGAAGCCAAGCAGCCTTCTCACTGCTCACTACTCTTTACTCATTATGTCCTTCAAAGTGTGGTCACAAAACACAAATGCTTACTTGATTAAAGGACAGCAATCACTTTAGGTCAATGTTACAGAAAGTATCTACTATATCTATATAATGTGTAAACATTCAGAAAATAACAACCACAGCAAAAACCCTACCTTGAGAAATATCCTCTATAGCTCTTCGAATGCCTCGATCAAAAGCCCTGGCATCAGCAGGACTCTGAAAGGTAAGGCCGAACTTCTTGTCATCGATCTTCCAGTGGTGAAATGTGGGAGTGACCTTATTATAAATGAGGTCTTTTTTAAGCATACATTCCAAAACCACCTGCCAAAAGTCAGGTGCCAAAGTTAATGAACACACAAAATCCATCTTATGTAGCTATTACATAAACACTGAGGACTATAAATATAATGAGTATTTTTAAATAAATTGAGATACTGAATGTAATCTTCACAAAGTCAACTTAAAGGGACTAAGAGAGGATTAAAAAGATCATACAAGTTGTAAACAGAATGTGGATTATGCTATCATTTAAAAGACTAAACACAGTGCTGCATACAAAATTTCCAGAAGAATATAGTTAAAATGGTTTTTGAAAAAGCCTGGGCAGTAGACACAACAGAAGTGGTAGTAACAATTTAACTTTTAAAATCACTCTCCCTTTCCCTTGTGTTTCTGGGCATCTAACAAGTGCTCCACTATTAATTACGTCTTCCAGCCATTCCTTTGCTAAATTTCTTAAGAGACCCATTACAGAAGCAGATCAAATACCTATTTGTCATTTTAGTAGCTTGGTTATAAAACTTGTTTCCCCCTCTTTGAGACAAGGTCTCACTATGTATGTCTGACTGGTCTGAAACTTCCTAGGTAGAACAGGCTAGCCCCAAACTCACAGACTGCCTCTGCCTCCCAAGTGCTGGGATTAAAGGTGTGTACCACTATGCCTGGCTCTGGTTTGGTAACTTTTCAAAGCTCTAGCTTCCTCATTTTGAAAATAACAGTATTAATTACACCTTATAATTTGTGAATGAAAGTTTCGTGTAATTTGTAGGACAATACAGCTTTGTTTCTTCGTATTTTATATTTTCTGAAATGGTTTCAGGGAAGTAACAACAATAGGTATAATGCCTTCCTCCCTTTTACTTGGGTTATCTATTTTTAACATTCGCTCTATACATTCTAATGTATACAATTTTTATTTTATTTCATTTCTGTTTATCTATTTTTGCAGTGCTAGGAATTGCATTTAGGGCCTCACACATGCTAGGCAAGTGGTCTACCACTGAGCTACATTCCTAGCCCAACATTTTTATTTTATTCTGAATTGTAGCAAGGAGGTAATTATTTGATGTCCCTTTAATTGTTCTTTAATCTTGGGTGCCTTTCTTAAGACAAGACTATTCTTGTATGTAACACAGTGACCAACATTAACATGGAGACAACACTTTTACCTAAATTCGTATTTTAATTTTGTCTGACAATAACATTTTAAAAACTTCCAATACAGGATCCATTCTAGGATCACACATTATATTAAGTCTTTAATATGGGGGCACTTTCAGCCTTTGTCTACCATAATATCCACAGAGTACTTTCTATCACATTAGCTATCATTATTACTACAAAAAAGAAAAATTACCCACCTTAGTTATTTTAAGATTACTCTTTAAGGCCAAAAGAAAACAATCAAAAGCCACCTAAATAACCCTCAGATCATACATCCTACTTTATTTCTTCCCACTAGTCATAATGACTTCAATCCACTGTTTCCTAGTCTGCTCATTCCTGGTGCTCCTAAGACTAGGAATGCCACAAGAACAGAAATTTGTACTCAGCTTTTTGCCAAAATTTCTGACCCCAGAGCAACATGTGATATGCATATATACACACACATTATATGTTAAAAACAGTGGTGAGATCTGAGCATCTCCTCACCACTGCCCTCTATTCCAGCTATCTCCTTCATTGGCATGCCTTTTCCACACATTGCTAACAATCTCCTCAGACAGGGTAACTACTCTGCATGTGAAATATTTTCTTTTTTTTAAATAAAAAGCATACTTTGTTTCAACGTTTACAGTCTTCCCAAAGCTAGGATCAAAACCAAAATCCTAATTGTGGCTCCTTACACCCGAGAGATGGTTCTACTCCATCCATTCTCATTTCCTACCCTCTTCTTTACTCCCTTTACTCATCTGACAGTGACTCTGGAGATACATTCGCAGAGACAGACAGTGTGGAACAGGTCACTTTCTTTGCCTATACTTTATTAATACTTCCTACTTTAAGATTTCAATTCACAGCCAGGCAGTGGTGGTCCACGCCTTTAAGTAAGTTCAAGACCCCGGTCTACAAAGTGAGTTCCAGGACAACCAGGGCTACACAGAGCTGTCGTGAGTTCCACTCCCCCCCACGCCCCCACCCCGTCGACAAATCTCAATTCACACATACATTCATAAGAAAAGCCCTTCCTGACCCTAGACAAGATACAGTCTGAAAGTCTCTGACACTGTAATTTCAAACTGGTTATTTTTTAACACCTCCTTCCACTGAGTCTATAAACTGGATGCTATATTTGGCTATCACTGTATCCACCAATCCTTACAACACAGAAGCAAGCTTACATATCTAACAAACATCCTTCCTCAGAAAAATACACATGTGCATAGTTTCTTCAAAAAAAATGTAGGCTTCATGTGTTTTCCAGATTTCCACACACTGATTTAGGTTATACCAGTCTACAATTGACTTGTTTTCCAGATTTCCACACACTGATTTAGGTTATACCAGTCTAGTCTACAATTGACTTGTTTTCCAGATTTCCACACACTGATTTAGGTTATTCCAGTCTACAACTGACTTTTACAGGTTCTGTAGAGTCCAGTGGATAAACATTTTGGAATTTTGGAATTCATTATTAAATCAGTATTCCATGCTGATTTACTATTTTTTATACAACTATTTTTCAGAAACAGAAGTAAAAAAGAGGCAAATTAAATTCTAAGACTCAAGAAGTAAATACTGTATTGGTGTTAATCACTACAATACTTGTACTGTAACTCATTCATAAACGTAGGAAATGCAGTATTTTAGAAAATGTTAAACTGGATTGTTTGAAAACAGGAAGAATAAAAAACAGTTTTCTTCTAGTTACTATGTAACATGTCACCAAATCTTAATTTTAATGCCTGAAAATATTACTGAATTAGCTCGTTAGATTTTCTAAAATTAGTACTGTCCAACTGTTTCCTCTTAGGTAAAATCCCAATGTGATCTACACTACTGTCCACCACCCGTTTCCAAATGCTGTCTTCTCAGAAATACACACACACACAAAAAGAAAACAAGTTTTAAAGATGAACCTGAAAGAATACTGAAGAATGGAAAGAATAATGATGCAGTTTTTGGACACACATGAAGGCTTATAGAAGAGCGTCTACCTAGAGTTGTGCAAACACAGAGTTCATGCAAACAGGTACAAGGGCAACATACTAACTAATTATGAACCAGAACTCAATTTGTTCTTACCTACATACTAGGAATTTACTTGCTGATACTACACAATACATTTAATGTAGCAGAAAGCTTCTCTTTAGGAAAGGGCTGTTATGGTGGTAGCTACTAAGGGTTTAAGAGGAGCCAGTAGAACAGAAAGACATGCTACCTATTTATTATTACTACCCCCAACGAAAACCTTTGTAGATAATCTTCAGTGTATGCCCCAGAGGATGTGTTGTATCAAACAACGGTGACATAAATCTCAGATCCCATGTCTGAGTTAAGTAATTTCTTTCCCATTTAAGTCACATAAATTACAAAGCTGTTTCACATTTGACTGAAAGTAACATTAACTGAGGGAGACAAGGGTGGAGGAAGGGAATAGCAGGGAGGAACTATAATTATTGGAGCTTCTTTATAAGAGAAGACTCTGCATACATAAAATGAGTAATTCCAAGTCCTATTAAAACTATCCTAAATGCAACTGCCAGACATCATAAAAACATGTTTTAAAACCATAAATAGTTTGGTTTGCTTATTTCGCCATTCATAAATGCAGTTATAGTTTGAAATGCAAGGCCAGGAGCTTGGGCAAAAGTGTTTGTGGCACAAGTGTAAGGACCTGAGTAGACTATCTCCAGAACCCATGTAAAGATGAGCATGGCAGCGCGCATCTGCAATCCCAGTGCACCTACTGTAAGTTAGGAAACAGGCAAGAGAATCCCTGGAAGTTCTCAGGCCTGCAAGCTCGACATATTCAAAGGCAAAACTATGAAGACAAACAGGGTGGAAGGCAAAAAGAATGTTGTCTGACCTCTACAAGTGTGTCTTGGGATGTGTATATCTGTACACACACACACACACACACACACACACACACACACATACACGCAGAGAGAGAGAGAGAGAGAGAGAGAGAGAGAGAGAGAGAGAGAGAGAGAGAGAGAGAAACAGAGACAGAGATTGTATGCTTCAAATGTATCTCTACCTAATTTCATAACTCAAATTTTTTTCCAGGACTTATGTTTAGGAAATGGGTGAATTTCGTCAGGTCCCCTTGATAACCTTAATTAATGAGTTAATGAGACAGAAATACACACAAAAATACAAGTACACACACACATAAATAGCCTCATCCTCATTTCTACCCCAAAGAAAAGCTTATATTAAGTTAGTAAAATATGAAAAACTATTGTATATATTAACACAATATTAAATCAATAAAAGTAACTATAGAGAATACTTTCCTAAAATATTTTGCCAAGAATAACCCCCTAATTTGTGACTGATCCATTTAGAATGTGGTTGGTTAGCAAAGATCAAATTAAAGAGCCATGTTTTAAAATCACATTACTAATTGTTTTTAACTTGATCATTAACAAGTACACTTCTGTTAGAAAGTAAAAATGTATTATTCCTATTCTGGTAAGGTTAAATAGATATTAATTATAAAAACTATATAAAACTCTGGTATTGCATAATATTAGTTGAAAATGTGTTTATGCTGTGGAATATTTGTTTAATGATGCAAAGATGTGTTGCATTCTTTTTATGTTGCATTTGTTTAACTCTATAAAGCCGTGTTACTGTGCCTGTCTAAAACACCTGATTGGTCTAATAAAGAGCTGAATGGCCAATAGCTAGGCAGGGCAGAGGAATAGGTGGGCCTGGCATGCAGAGAGAATAGAGGGAAAGAAGAGGGAAGAGAGAGAAAAGGAGAAGAGAGGAGGATGTCAGGGGCCAGTCACACAGCTAGCTACGGAGTAAGAAAAAAAGAAAGGTATATAGAATAGAGAAAGGTAAAAGCCCAGAGGCAAAAGGTAGATGCGGTAACTTAAGAAAAGCTTGACAAAACAAACCAAGGCCAGGCACTCATAAATAAGAGTAAGTCTCCATGTGTTTATTTGGGAGCTGGGTGGTCGGTCCCCAAAGAGCAAAGAGTAAAAAAACCAACTACACTCTGGAATTTAAAAAATTCTACTACTACCAATTTATTAAAATCCAATATTAAAGGGAAAGAGAAAAAATGGGGTCTCTGTGCTATTAAGCAGAGTTAAAGAAAAGTGGAGAAGGATGGTATACTAGCTAATTTTCTCACTGCTCTGACAAAATCCCTGAGAAAGATAAATGATAAAGTCTAAGGAGGTAAGAAGCCGGTGACAGCAGCCTGAGGCGGCTGGTCACACAGCCAGTCAGGAGGGAGTAAGACGACTACTTGAGCTGTTTGGTCCCTTTTTATCCGGCCTGGGTCCCTAGGCCACAGGTCGGTGTGCTCCACATTCTGGGTCCGTCTTTCCTTCTTCCTCAGTTAAACCTCTGTGAAAGCACTCTAGAGGTCCAGAAGTATGTGTCCTCAGTGATTCCAAATCCAGTTAGGTTGACGAAGATTATTCATCACACAAAAGTTAATGAGCATGGATATTTTTAGTAAAGTGTCCAAAATAACAATATTGAGTTATGAAAAACAGAACAAACAGAAACATAACACACTCCCAAAGCATGATGAAAGATGGTGAAAAGAAATTTGGTACAGTAACTTGTTAGGTCTGTAGGCCTTGCACCCAAGAGCAGTTGGATCCCATTCCATGTCTACCACTTACTGTCCAGCTTACTTTGAAGAATTAACTGAAGTAACACACAAAGTATTCAGAGTGGTATTAACTGTCAACTTTATAGAATTTAGATTCACATGGGAAATAGGCACTGAGCAGGCTTGTGGTGAGTTGTCTTGATTACATTAATTGAGTGCGAAGATCTATCCTAATTGTAGATGGGGCCATGCCCTGGGCAGGGATCTTGGACTGTATAAAATGGAGAAAGCGAGCAGAGAACTAGAAAGCATTCACTGATCTTTGCTTCTTCAACTGTGAGAAAACAGATTTAAAGTTGGAAGGGTAAAGTTGATTTGGACAAGACCATTAAATTTCATCTGCCACCCACATGCTGGAAACAAATGCATGAAAGATGGTCTTTAAGGTGTGTAACATTTAAATGTTTATCCACAGTATAAAATGTATCTTGACAAAAGAATCACAGACTGCATTCTCTAGGATAAAAAGTGAAAATAGCCGGGCGGTGGTGGCGCACACCTTTAATCCCAGCACTCGGGAGGCAGAGCCAGGCGGATCTCTGTGAGTTCGAGGCCAGCCTGGGCTACCAAGTGAGTTCTAGGAAAGGCGCAAAGCTACACAGAGAAACCCTGTCTCGAAAAACCAAAAAAAAACAAACAAAACAAAAACAAAACAAAAAAAAAAAAGTGAAAATAACCCAATTCTCTAGTGAACTATACAACTACTTCTAAATGCCCAATGAATCAAGGAACTCAGCATGAGAATCGACAATCCTAAGAATCAAAGAGGAAATAACTACATAGGCGTGAAGGGCAGTGCATGAGGGAAGAGTTTGGCATATATAAAGGCCTAGGTTTCCGGAGAACAGGAGGCAGGGGATGGTATCCCATGTGGGACAACCAAAGCAGAATGTCTAAAATGAGTTTGTAACATAAAAACATTAGCAGATAAGAAAACCAGGAAGCAAAAAGAACTTGATGTCAAATGTACAAAACAAATATGCTCTTTTTTTTTTTTTTTTTTTTAAAGAATTTAGAGATCTGAAAAGAGATCGGATGACTGGTCATAAATACAATTCCTGCCAAGGTACCATAAGCCTTCTTGCAGGCAGAGGCAAGAGCAGCACTTAGAATGTACACAGAAGGGAAGACTGTAGGACCTACAATCACCCTGAAGAGAGAAGAAACAGTGGGAGGACTCCCTCTCCGGGTATCTTGCTGCTGATGCCCATACAGCAGCATGGGATACAGCACCTACAGGAAAACTGGCAAAGCTGAAGAACAAGAGGGAACCTATGAAAATGTGTTTAACTCATCTTAAAGGAAGACAGAAAGGTGATTCAAGGAGGAGGGACAACCTTTTCAACAAACTGTGCAGAGTAAAACAATCATAGTATTAACATCCTGCCCAAAGACAGAGAATCTTAAGTATCACACTAACTAAAAATTAATCTGAAACATAAAATACAAAACTGTAACACCTGTAGGACAAATTATAGGATATAGCCTCAGAAACCACAGTCAAGAGAAGAGTCTGTGGATTTGACACTAAAACTGCAGTCTACTAAAAGAAAAACAGATCAATGAACATTACCAAAAGTTAAAGCTCTGTAAGAGCCTATTAAATAATGAAAAAGAAAATTATATGCTGGGGGAAAACATGTACACAGCATATATTTCCACAGAGAACAAGTATCTAGAATAGAATCAACATTCAAGGCTCAACAGAAAGAAAGTACCCTAGTGAGGAAATGGGCAAGACAACAAATAATCACCAAGAAAGGGAACTACTAGCTACTAGGGAAACACCAATGAAACCAAACCTACAATGACTTTCTCACTAGATACCTAATTACTAAAATTGAAAAGTGAGTCCATGCAATGCTGACAAGAATGCAAATTTAACACAGCATGGCCACTTTCAATGTAAGTTTGGCAGCTTCTTGTATCATAAAACAAATGATTGCCGGGCGGTGGTGGCGCACGCCTTTAATCCCACCACTTGGGAGGCAGAGCCAGGCGGATCTCTTGAGTTTGAGGCCAGCCTGGGCTACAGAGCGAGATCCAGGACAGGCATCAAAACTACAAGGAGAAACCATGTCTCGAAACCCACCCCTCAAAAAACAAAACAAAACAAAAAACCCAAACGATTATCACAAAATCTACCATTTTTGATCATTTATCCTAGAAAAAGAAAAGCTATGTTCACAAATAAATAAATGTATGGTAAAATGTATACAAATGCTCACAGTAGCTTTATCTATGAAATGGCCCTAGAAGAATCTAGAAGTCCTTCATTAGTCAGTGACTAATATAAAAATAAACGATACTTAGATTGCAAAATACTAACAATAAAAAGGCCAGACTTAATGTGAGTTATGCTGAATGAAAAACAGAATTCTGAAAGGTTGCATACTTCCAATTCCACTTTTATAGCACTTTGGAAATGACAGAAATCATAGAAACGATCCAGAGAACAAACAAATCAGTGCTTGTCAGGCTAAGAGTGGTTATAAATATTAACAAGGAGTTGCTGGCTACTTTATATCATGCCTATGAATGTTAATTTATGTGCTTAAACTCTACAGATCTAAATACAATAAAAACTGACTAAAGATAAAACAGAAATCTGAGGTAGTTGTCTGTATGAATATTCTAGTATAATATACAGTTTTAGAAAATGCCATTTATCATTGGGAAACTGAGTAGAGGATATACACAAGATCTCTTTACATTGTTTTTATAACATTAATAATCTAAATTTGCTTTAATAAAGTTACAATATCTATGGGACACATTCTAAATATTAGTAAATTCATAAAAATTAGTAACAAATTCTGGTGGCAGGTGAGAAATACAAAAGTGCTATCTATGTCCACAATACAGGATAGCTCTCCAGGTAACATTATACTAGAAAGTCTGTAAATTCACAAAGAAAACAAGGGTCCTTAATCATCATTCAGAAAAATCAACTCAGTACCTAAAATGAGAAGTTACATGAAGAACTTTAAAAGACTCCAAGAATGGTAAAAAGGAAATGGTGATTTTTATGTATATATGAAAAAGATTAAATGACATACTCCTATGGCTTAATGATAAATCATTTATACTTCTCAAAGAATGAGCAAAACACATTCTACAAGAAAGTATTAACACTAAACTCTCTATATACAGTTATAATAATATAAGAAAGTCTGTTTGCCCAGAAATCTACCAGCCAAGTGTTAAGCAGGAAGCTGCCTGGAAATGATCTGCGTCCCTGCAAATTCCTCTGCTGTAGCTCTAACCTCCACTGTGGCTTCCTTTGAACACAGGCCTGTGAGAGAGTGACAAATGTCAAATGAGATGGGACATACAGGGCCTAAGTTGTTAGGAAGCCAGTGTCCTTGTAATGAAAGAGATAGCAGCACTCCTCTCTAGGCCAGAAGACTTGGTGAAGAGTCTGCCAAGGAGGAAGTGCCCTCATCAGAAACATGCAGGCAACACCCTTGATCTGACTCTGCAACTCCCAGAACTTTAAAAACATTCATTTTTGTTGTTGAAGCCATCCAATCAATACTGTATTATGGCAACCTGAGCAGGAAGTCCAGAACATAGAAAGACAACAGGAAATGATTAAATACAGACAGGAGTGATATTAATTAACCAGTCAACTAAAAGCGTGGATAGTCAGATTACAATTTAGAGTCTGATGAAAGTAGTGGAGAAAGCTAGTATTCAGCACCAATAATTTCATTTGAAGATTTGGACTTTAATTCAGTAATTAAGAAGGCTACAGAAGTTTAATAGCCTGGACAGTAGTGTAGCTCAGTAGTAAAGTTTTGCCTAATAAATATAAGGTCTGGGTTCAATACCCAACACACCAAAAGCAAATAAGAAACAGTTCAAAAGGAAACAGAGCATATTAGAATGGGAGACCTAGTCTGAAGCACCAGTGTTAGGCACTATAGAGAAAGATGACGTCAACACAACTAACAAGTGTGACAGACCATACCAGTATAAATCATTTCAATATAGCAGAATCCACTGAACAAATTGAGTAACTAATGAACTGACTGGTGATCATCTTTTAAAACACACAATTCAATCTTAAAAAATGTGACGCACAGGCTAAAGAAAGGTCAAAGTATGAAAGGTGAAGCTGTCTCAAAGAGGAAATAAGGGCAGCCAGAAGGGTAACTGGCCAACAACTCCCAATCCTAACTTTCAGGAACCAGGTACCACAAGGCTCCAAAAGACAGCAAACAGTAAGAGTAATGGTAACAGGCAGGGTTTTTCCTCTTCAAGAGGTATCAGCTACATTAAAAAAGCAACTGCTTTAAAACTACTTCTGAAAGAAAGTCACAAAACTTATGGGTGTCTACAAAGATCCTAAAGGTGCAATTGACTTCTGTATCTGTGGACTGACCTTGAAATTCAAAGGTAACGATGGACTGGTTGAACACTGCTGGCATCTGTCCCAATTCCATTTATTCACAGCAAAGCTGATTTTCTCAAAGTACTCTATCTCACCCAATTCTATTTTTGGCCTGTGGCAACAGAATGCAAATCTGCTCTCTACCATTACCTAGAGTCATGTGAGCATCTACTTAGAGTCTCCTTACTACAGAATTTTAATTAAACTTTTTCAATATTTGTTTTATGTGCATGAGTGTTTGCCTGCATGTATGTCTATGCACTGTGCACACGTGTGTCATGCCTGGTGCACAAAGTCAGGAAAAGAATCTCCCAGAAGTGGAATCACAGATGGCTGAGAGCTGACATGTGGGTTCTAGAAATCGAACCTGGGTACTCTAAAAGAACACCAGTGCTCTCAACCCTGGGGCTATTAGTTCCATACTTGTAAGAATAGATATATATTGCTTTAGCTGATCCGTAAGTACTCAAGCAATAACATGAAAATAACTGACAGTCTATCCTTGAGAAGAATGCAGCTAGACAGATGAAAACAAAGCTGATGAGGGCCAGATTGTTTCCTTTTGAAAGAAGAAAATAAGATTCTCCATAGGAAAGTGATTGGTAAATACAAAGGATTATTACTCCAAGCTTTAGAAGGTTTGCAATGGCAAACAATATAGATGCTACAAAGAACTGAGTAAAGCTGGGCAATGAGAAAAATTAGGAGTCTTATCTGTGGCAACATAAAAAAGATGCAGAGGAGGATGACAGAGATGAAGTACGAATAAAAGCCCATTTGAACAAGCAGAGGTCACAGTGAATCCCTAGGTGAATGACTATTGTTAACAAATATTTTGATTCCACTTACCAAATCCAAAAAAGTCCAAGATTTGATATAGCATACTATCCAAAACTAACATCATAACTGTATCCTACTTTAAGAATGCTCAAGCTGTGGAAACCTAACCATACAAACTAAAGTATAAATCACCTTCACACAGATGTTACCCAGTCTTTTCAGTCAACCTGCCATTGGCTACTCAACTTCCCAAACAAAAAAAAAAAAAAAAATCTTCCTACACCCTTTCTTCTAGCACTACCTAGCATATTGCTTATTCAATATTTACTTATCTTTCAGTAGAATGTATATACTCTGAGAACAGAGATTTTCATTTACATAATCCCAGTTCTTTTAACTGGTTTGGCACAAGCATCTACTGACAAACCATGTGTTACATGGTTGGAAGGACAGTTCACCTTTAAAAAGGTAGTATTAAAACTAGTTATAGTATATGGGTTCAACAGGCTCTATCTGGGAATATGTGTGTATGTACAAATAAATATGTGCATGCGATAGCAACTGGTGAAAAAGGAGGCTATGAATTAGCGGGAGAGGTACATAAGAGGGTTTAGAGGGAAAAAAAGAAAGGAAAAAATATAATTCAAATACAATCTTAAAATATTCTAAGCTTTTAAAATGTAGTTATTAAAAGGACATGCTGTATGATGTTGCTTTTATAGTGATATAAAAATTCACCAACTTATTGCCCAGCACAGAATGAATGAGAAAATAATTTACAAGATAGGAAAAATAAAATCAATGCTGATAAATATTAATAAAAATAATACTAAAGACAGAGGAATTTAGTGAGCTTAGAAGAAAATTACAGGCAAAGTAATGTAATAGGCATTACATTTAAGGGCAAAAGAGGAATGTTAGGAAACTACAAAGTCCCAAGTGGAACAGTACAGCCCTGACTACCAACCATATCAGGAGAACCTGCTGGGAAGAAGACCAGAAGGTCAAGAAGACAGAGAGTCCTCAGGAGGGATAAGAAGGCCCAGAGGTGGAAGAGCTGATATGGAAATATAGGATATGGATATGATAGGATAAAAGGGTGGATTGTTGAACCTACTTTTAAAGAGCAACTTGCTTAAAATGTTTTACATTGGTATAGATTTTTTAGTTTACTGATACAATTTTAAAGTTAATTTTGTTATACTGTATATATATATATTTCTACTCTCGTTTACGGTATTATGTTTATGTACCTCATTTAAATTGTAATGGATAATTAAGAAATACAGATTAATAATTAGTCTTCTATGATAGTGAAACTTATAGTCATGTTAAGTTTTCTAGGCATACATAGATATAATTCAATTAGGTAGGTAATCTTCAAACACTTCAAAGACCTACAGAATATGGCATTTAAAATGTTTTAAAAACTTAGACTTTCTGGACAATGAGATACCTGGCAGCACCAATTACTTCAAAGAGGAGGATGGGCATTGAAGACACTCTATATGGAGTTTATCTTCTTCTTGGCAAAAATAGCCATTTGGGCAAGAAACTGTTCTTGCCTGGACTGCTTGACAAAATGTTGTATCGACTGGACATGCAGGACCCACAGGAAGGTGACCGCTGAATTTTGCAAGGCAAAATGGTCCTTCAGGTTCCTACTTCGAAGAAGAAACTGCCAGACATTCTACAGGACACAGAAAGAAATGACTAAGAGACTCTAGGCCTATGGGCTGAAAATGGATGCCCCAACATTGCAGAAGAACTTTAGGAGACTGCCCAGGCAGCCATCTTTCTCTGTCATTCTAGATTTTTGGAAATTGCTTGTAATGCACTTCCTGTTTACTTAGGTAACATTATATTCTTCTGGGATCTTTGATGTAGTTGAAGACTAGATAGTTATAATTTTCCTTGGTTATGATAAAAGATAATTAGATATGAAACTTTAGACTCACAAATATAGGATGATAAAATATTTTCTTTAATTTTGCAAAATACAAATAGACTAGATATTGTAACTGTAACTCTTGCTTGATAACTGCTTTATTGTTTGTCATTTTACTATGTTAAAGTTAAAATCTTCCTTTTTTTTTTAAAAGATTTATTTATTTATTATGTATACAGTATTCTGCCTGCACATATGTCTGCAGGCCAGAAGAGGGCACCAGATCTCATTACAGATGGTTGTGAGCCACCACGTGGTTGCTGGGAATTGAACTCAGGACCTCTGGAAGAAGATAAAATAATTACTTAATGCCCATCACTTCGTTTAAAATGACACTGACCTCCTTTCTTTATTAGGGAAATCTTAAAACACTGATGTCTTTCTACTGTGGGTTGAACTTGGTAAAAGTACAAAACAAGAATTTCCTCTTAACCTCTGAGTCATCTCTCTAGCCCTAAAACCTTCCTTTTTGATTAAACAGAAAAGGAGAAGTGCTGTGGAATGTTGTTCTGTATGCTGTGAATGTGTGTTGCTCTGATTGGTTGATAAATAAAATGCTGATTGGCCAGTAGCCAGGCAGGAAATATAGGCGGGATAAGCAGACAAGGAGAATTCTGGGAAGAGGAAGGCTGAGTCAGGAGTCGTCAGTCAGACATAGAGGAAGCAAGATGATATGGTAGAACTGAGAAAAGGTACCAAGCCACGCAGCTAAACATAAATAAGAATTTTGGGTTAACTTAAGCGTAAGAGCTAGTCAGTAATAAGCCTGAGCTAATGGCCATACAGCAGTTATAATTAATATAAGCCTCTGTGTGTTTATTTGGGTCTGAGCAGCTGTGGACCAGGTGGGACACAGGAAAACTTCCAACTATAATGAGTTGCTTTGGGGAGCAACTGTGAAGGTCAGAGCTGAAAGTGAAAGTCAGAGGCTGTGATCTGCAAGGTACAGCATCAGCAGAGGAACTACTGTATGTGGGCGGCACACAGAAATAAATAGCACAACACCTCTCCTCCCACTTCTCCCCTCTTCCTAACCTTGATATTCTAGTTCACACAACAGTCTTTCAGGAGACAGAACTGCCAAGAAGGCCTAGCCCTAAATAAAAGCTAGTAAAGTTCTTTAGTTTTCAGTGGCACACACTTCTATAGTATGGCCATTTGACAGTGGAGTAATTCAGAGGTATCATTGGAAACTTAGCAGGAAATTCATGTTGTGTACTTTTACCAAGTTCAACCCACAGTAGAAAGACATCAGTGTTTTAAGATTTCCCTAATAAAGAAAGGAGGTCAGTGTCATTTTAAACGAAGTGATGGGCATTAAGTAATTATTTTATCTTCTTCCTAGGAAATATTCTCATTTTGTCATGGTCTCCAAGAGATAGCAAAAAGCCCCACTTTTAAAAATATTGTTGTTGAAGAAATGAAAAACTATTTTAATAAAAATTTATTTTTATTAATTGTTTATCCACAATCTATTTATTAATTCTAAAAATAATTCCTTGATTTCCTCAGTAACTTCCCACACTAGAAACATGTGTCTTTCCTTTTCTCAATTCAAAATTACCTTAGTCAATTAATGTTTACATTAGTAACTATTTTCTAACCTTCTTGTTCTTATTTTCAAAGCGCCTTAAGCAATTTTTCTGTTTTAGGAAGGTCTCACTGTATCTTCCTCTTGCCATTGTATAATCTTTGGGAATCATAACAAGTAATTACAAATCAAAGGCTGGAAAAGTCAGTCTTCTGTTAAAGCAAGACTCTGTTTACCACTTGGGGGAGGGGGCTAGCTTTCTTTAATTCAAGGGTCTTATAGGCATCTTTAATATCACCTAGTATGTCTCTCAGTCAGCAGTGACCATGTGCAATTCTTCCTACTATTTATTTTCTTAAGGGGCACAAGTTCATTCAAGAGTCTAAAGAACAAAAACTTTACTTCTATAATTCAAAGGGACTGAACTCTTCTTAGCCCACAAAGGAGTACAGGATAGTTTCTATCAACTACCTAATTATCACATGGAAAACTATTAAAATACAATGTTTATTTACTAGGAAAACCTTTTTAAAAAAGTAACTATTAATTTGAAAAGAATTTATGGATTTCCAGATTTGAAGAGTAAGGAAGCCTTTGAGAAAACAAAACCAGACCCCCCACTCCCCAGGGGTAGGGGGAGGAAGGTATAATAAAACCGATCAACAAAATAAGTCGAAGAAATAGACACTGTCATCTTAGAAGGCCTATTATCTCTTGATTTCAATATTCCTGTCTTCTTTGCCTTGAGTCTGTATACTTTAATATTTTCAAGATATACCCAAGAGTTACTGCCTATACCTTTGTCCCTAAGTCCCCATAACCTAAAATGCTTCGTTACAGCTAATCTCTGAAACAAACGTATAGCAAACTTCCAACTGAAAGCAATGTCTCCTTGAGGTCTACATCGGATCTGCTTATTATCTCTGCGTCACAACCAGCCAACAAGTGAAACAACAGATGCTTTGATTCCTGGTCAGTACTTCTGGCAGAAAAACCTATCTAGTTCACTAAACATCACGGATGGTCCTCTATCCCAGGAGAGGTTCTGTGCTTGTATATGTACATACTCTCTCTTTCCCTCTCTTCTAATTCTCTGATTTCCTATTGTTGAAAATAAGACTGTCTTCTGAATACCAGGTTCATTTTTTGTAGTTGTATGGTAAAGTCACATACTGAACACTCACTGTCTCCATCAACCTGAGCTACTTCAGACCAGCTTCACTTCAAATTATACTGTTTGGGTCCTTAATTAACATTATGTAAACCATCTCAATTAATATATTCAAAGTTTAATCTTATATTTAGGTCATCTCTTACTAGCAAATATCCAATTTTTATTCCATATTTGACTTCTATTTAAAAAAAATATTACCAAAGGTACCACAAGAAACGTCTTAAATCCTTCCTCTTTACACAGTTTCTAAAATCTACAACTTACTTTTTAAATACTTAATTATCAAATTAGAAACATTATACTCTAGGACAGACTACTTACAACAGCATTACGGTCACTACTTAGCATCTCCAAGCTTAAAATATGCAGACACCATTCTATGTGTGTACAGAACCACTTAAACTTTATAAGGTGACACATTCAATTTGTTCTATTTTCCTCTGATTCCAACTGGAGTTTTCCATAAAACTGAACATATTCTCTAGTTAACTGTGTTCCATTGTGCCATATGTACCATTAAGAAGTAATTATAAACCCACAAAACAGTGGTCTTGGGAGGATTTCAAGGTGATTTAGGATAACTCTAACCATGGGAAAAATTTGGGCAAAGATTAGTTTAGCAACTTTCTAAGCTATTGAAATGATACATCAGTAAAAAACATGATGAAATTCAAATCCCAATCTAAAATATAGTTGCATTCAAAATGTTCATGCACAAAAGAATTATTTAAAACTCAAACATCTCTGAAAAAAGTAACAGAGGCTAAATATGCTTATGAACTCATCTGCAAATATATCTAAAGGGATTTCTAGTTACTTAAGATCTTAAGAAATTTAACACTATTTCTATTTTGCTTCTACATATATGCTCTTTCCTTGATACAGAAATGACCCTAACATAACTCAGCTTCTCAAATGTAGTAGTTTTTGGCTCTCAGGTAAAATGAGAATAAGCCTTCCACACTAATTAAAAAAGGACAGTTAACATCAAGCACTAGACTACCATTTTAAAATCTATTTATAAATGTGTGTACACACACACACACACACACACACACACACACACACACACACACACAAAGGTGGAAAATAAGGAGTAGCCAGTAGGTAATCTTATGTGGCTAAAAAAATTTATGGGGAACTAAGAGAGAAAACCTGAGATCCCAAGAGTCTAAGGCAGAAGCAAACAGTTTCTCTGCAAGGGACTACACACTTAAGGCCTCTGTGGCTGCTACTAAACCGTCTTTATAGCATGAAAACAGTAACAAACATAAATAAATGACTTCAGCCAAACTCCAAATAATTTGTATGGAGCTGGAGGATAGTACAGCACTTAAGTGCACTGACTACTCTTCCAGAGGATACAGAGTTCCATTCCCAGCACCTACATGCAGCTCACAACTACCTGTAACTCTAGTTCCAGGAGACCCAACACCCTCTTCTGGCCTTTGAAGGCATCAGACATACATATAGTGAACAGAAAAAAATGTAAGCAAAATACCCATATACATAAATTAGAAATAATTTTTTTTAATCAAAGACTTTATTTATGGACACTAAAATTTGATTTCACATAATTTTCTAAGTCACAAAATTATGATTCTTTGACTTTAATAACCCTTGCTTTTTGAGAAAATGTCTGTGTAGCTCAGGGTAGCATAGAAGTATGTATTCCAGGCTGATCTCAAACTCATCATAATCCTCCTGCCTCAGCCTCCGAACTAAATCAAGGTTACCATGAGCCATCATGATCAGCTTTCATCAACTCATTGATAATGTTTAAAACAAACAACATCCCACCACACCCCCCCCCCCAAAAAAAACCCACTATTAGCTCATGGACTGAATAAAAAACAAAAAGAACAGGTGGCATGCCTGAATCTGTCCTTCAGACTAGGAGTTGCTGATCTTTGGCCTAATGAACAAGGAGAAAAGTGGGGGAGGCTAGAGAGCTATTCATGAACATTCTGGAGTTAATCGAAACAGTAAAGAAGGAGCCCCATGCGATATGTGTACATTACTGTCAGATCCAGCCAGACATAGTCGCATATTGCTGTCTTTAACATAAACATAAAAATGACTCCCAATAAATAATCATTGAGTCACAAACAAAATTAACTAACTCTCACATAAATGGTATACCAGTTAGAATTTTAAACAGATAAGTCATTTCTTCAGAAAGCATCCTAAAATTACAGTGATAGCTACATTAATCATTACCATTTTGTCCCTGAGTCTCTCTCCACGGATAAAAAAGTCCGCACAGCCATTCTCTTCCTGATGAGGGACTCTGAAGACAGTGACGCTGCTCAGTCCGCTCCCTCCGAGTGGTAGCCATCCGCCACTTGAGTCATCTCTGGTCATTACCACAGCTCGCACTTGTGCATAACTATTACTAAAACAGATACAAAGATCAGGAATTAGCTTTTCCATAAACAACAAGAAAGCCAATGTGTTGGTCTTGTTTAAGATGCCAAAGACCACAGTAATTACTATGTAGTAACTAGTATGTTTATTACTTACTTCCATAATAAGCCATAGGAAAAACCTAATTGAAAGGGGGAAATCCACAAACTGAAGGTTGTTCTTTATTTTGAAGGCTCAACTCATAATAAGACTACAGGACTCCTATTTCAATTCATCATTTGGTAGTCAGAGTATATCTGGATCACCCTGTACATGTGTGATCATAGACCCGAGACAGAATTTGTCACCTTGCCTCTATGTATTCATTTGATGCAACATTATAACAAGGACAAATTACTGCTGTATTTATTTAGCTCATTTAATTATTTCTAAGTTCCGAACTGTTCTGGAATATATTATAAACAAAACATTGAAATAAGCATCCTTAGATTTAGAAGTCCATTTTTAAAAATTTCTACCAATGAATGGAGAGCCTACATAATTTTTATAAATCACAGAGGGATATTCTGTTTATTCATCAATCAAACATACCTGTGGACACCTTTCATGTCTTCATTTTGCTAGATTCTACTCTTAAGAGACTAGTTCCATTTCATATTGCTGTCCCAAATTAACAATGATTTTTTACATAAAATCTAGGATATTCACTTAATGCATTAAATATCCTATACAACTGACATGTAGCCCTCAGTTTAAAAACTTTTACTATTAATAAACCATTTCTAAGTCTGCATAATAAATCATGCAGACATAGAAAAGTATACTGGATACAACTTGGATCTGTGGACAATTATAAATATAAGCTGAAGTTCTACACAACAGTTCTATACCTCTTAATGTATCTCTGCATGCTCTAAGCTGCTTCTTGTCATTCCTATGGTACTACACTTATCCAAAAGTCCTTCCTTTGCTTCTGTTGTTTCCATTATTTTTCTAATTTTTAAAAATTATAAACTCTAATTATAAATTTATTTATATTATTTCCCTCTTCCCTTGTTACTCCCTTCAACTCCTTCTGTGAAATCTTTGTTATTTCTTTTATTGAGGTAACTTCATACACAGTACCATGCATCCACTTTAAATACACAGGCACCACCAAAGTCTGCAGATGTGTACATATGCAGCTCAGTACAAGTGTTTGTGTCCCTGCAGAATGCATTGCTATCTAAAGGTGAGAGTATGCAGCAGTGGAGAATTTGGGTCAGGAAGGCAAACACTCATGATTGGGATGATCAACCTTAAAGTCTTAAAAGCTACCTCATTCTTTCTCCCATGTGATGACATAGCTAAAAGACGGTCACCTATGGTCCTGAAAGTGAACCCAAACAGACAACTTAATCTTCATGTTCTCATCCTCCAAAAGTGTAAAAAAGAAATATTTGTTGATGACAATCCATCACATCTATGCTTTATCTTGTAGATGCACAAATGGACTAAGATATGCAGAACAACCATGGAAATTTAAGACACTTCTGCCACACCAAAGAATCCCCTTTGCCTTTTGTTTTTATTTATAACATGCAGACAGTTTGGCCCATGCTAAGTTTTCATATAAACTGAAGCAAGTAGTATTACTATCATTATACTTTAACTCACTACACTGGTTTAGTGTATCAGAGTAAATTTGACTAAGTAGTCCCCTAGTTGAATCATTATTGATTTTTTTTCTTACACTGAGAGAAATCTGAATCATTCCAGTTTGTAAGCCATGGTCAAGTTCATATATAGATCTCTTTTTCTATAATCCTGTTTTTGAGACAGGGTCTCATACAACCCAGGCTGGTGTAGAACTCACTATGTAGCTGACAAGGACCTATACAAGTCTGTTATTAGCAATGCTTTCATTTCTCTTAATTACCTAGAAATGCAATTATTAGGTTACAAGGCAGTTGCATGTTTAACCATATAAAAAGTTAGTAAATTGTTTTCCAAAGTAGTTGTAATTATACATTTTGTCAAAAATGACAGCTTGTGTTCCACATCCCTACTAATATATGGGGTTTTCAATATTTTAAATATTACTGTATTGTGTACATTATAGTGCTATTTGTCAACTATTCTTGTTTTTTAGAAGATTAATGAGAGCTAGTAGCATCATTTCATTTGGCCACGTGCTTATCTTTTAAGTCTTTTCATCTCTCTCTCTTTGTTTAAAGACAAGGTCTCATTGTGTAGCCCTGACTAGCCTGGAATAAGCTATGTGGAGCAAGCTGGCCTCAGATTCACAGAGATCCACCTGCCTCTGCCTACTGAGTGCCAAGATTAAAATTATGTACCACCATGCCCAGCTTGCTCATTTTAAAATTAATTTTTAGAAGCTTTTTACATATTCTGGACACAAGTCTTTTGACAAAGAATATTACACTGCCCAGTACTGTGATTAAGAGTGAGGATTTCGTTGACCATGATGGAACACACCTTTAAGCCTAGTACTCAGGAGGCAGAGGCAGACAGAACTTTGTATGATGGAAGCTGGCCCCATCTAGTCATCGTAGCAAGTTCCATGTCAGCCAAGGCTACATAGTAAGACTGTCTAAAAAGAAAAAAGGAGGAAGAGGAGGAGGAGAAGGAGGGGGAGGGGAGGGGGGAGAAGGAGGAAAAAGAAACGTGTAGATTCTAGTCAAACGTCCATAAGTTGGATCTAGGTTTGGCTAAATACCAGGTCTGCAACCTTTGGAAAAATACCAAAGCTTCTGTGCCTAATCTTTAAAGAAACAGCACCTATCTTTATTACAAGTAAACAGTGCCCAACACATAGTAAATGCTGTATTTAAGTAGATGACAAAAAAACATTAAACTAAAGTTGCCATTCTGGTTATCCAAAGCCAGACAGTGATGACTTTCTATCGCTAGTCAACATTAAGTATACAGAAGCTCTGATGGCACTGGCTTTACAGGGAACCACTCGGTGTCTACACTTTTTAGTACTTAGCTCTTTAGTCTCTTGCCAATCTTCCCTTAGAACTGCTCAGAGACATAGGAGCACAAAGGCTGCATTATTAACAGCTTCTCGAGGCTAGATTCTTTAAGGTACATGAAGGAGTTCTTAAAGGATTTTCTTCATTCTTGTTTTTAATGTAAAACCAATACGGTACCAAAACTTCTGATCTCTGCTCTCTATTTGAACAACTGTTTGAAAGTATTCATTCACATAAAGAAGAAGAATTAGCTACTACAGTGTAACACAAGACTGAGCAATTTCTAAGTGAACAAAGACTTATTTTCCATAGATCTGGAGACTAGAAAATCCTGGATCAAGAAACAGGAAACTTTTTTTTGTCTCCTTACAGTTCAGTTCTTTTGCTCCAAGATGTTGCCTTAAACTCTGTGATCTCCAGAAAATAACACTGGCCCTAAAAACTTCTATATTAAAGGCTTGGTGTTCAGCTGATACCATTCTTAGGAGCTGAAACTTTCTAAGTGGGACTAACTGGAGGAAGTATGTCATAGGAGCACAGTTTCAGAGGACACACTGAGATCCTTGTTCCTTTCCTCTTTCTGCTTCCTGGCTCACTAGGAGTTAAGCAGCTGTTAGATGGTGAGTTCTCTGGCATATGATCTACTCTATCACAGACTCAAAGTACCTAGGCCAAGTGATCAGCTACTGAGATCTCTGAAACTATGCCAAAGTAAGATGTCTTCCTTTAAAGCTTGTTTTCTCATGTAGTTTTCAAAGCAATGGAAAGATTACTAGCATAGACAGAAAAGTTAACTGGTTGGTACTTGGAAATAGTAGGAGCTCCTAGTCACCCAGTCATCTCTCAGCCTCACACCCCACACACATCTGTAATGAACCGTAAAGCTCTTTAACCATGTATGTATTTTCTTTTCTAGAGACAGCATAGTTTTAACCACAACTTTTCAATTAATGTACGAACCATGGCTACACAAAACAGAATTTCCTGTACTACTCTAGCTTCTCCCAGGTCTAGCTCGGAAGTATTTCTCATCTAGCCTATCTGTAGTTATGCTTTGGCTAATTGTCTTAACATCTGTAAAATAAATTCTTTTCCTAGTTTTTCTTTCCTCTCTGCCTCTGACTCTAACTCTTCTACAATATACCAACTGACACACAACTTTATGTGAGCTTACTAAAAGGTTTACCTAAGTTTCTGGCCTCCAAGCAACAATATAACAAATTTCTATTGCCTTAAAGACACTGGTTCTCTGGTAATTTGTTCCAGCAGCAGCAGGAAATGAAAACAAAAGCATGAAGGAAAATCTTGAGGATATGAGAGTAATCTGTATACAGGAGAGGAAAATAACAATTTTCCTACAGTAAATGATAATTAACTACTCTTCTTACCCACAAATCGAAACCTTCTAGAATTCTATAAGTTGTATTCAGTACAAGAATTAGCTCTGTGTGTGTGTGTGTGTGTGTGTGTGTGTGTGTGTGTTCCCCTGATGTATGCTTACAATGGCAAATGGCAAAGTATTTTTGTGTTTTCTTTTTTACTTTTCATTATGGCATATTTCAGGCACACATTTGCCATTCAAATATTAAGGCAGACACTAAGAGAACCACACATTCACTTAACTAGGGAACATTACTTTTATGTCATGTACATAAACAAAATAGGAAACTATGTTCCTTTTTCTGTAGAGGCTTCACACCTCTCCAGTAAAGACTTAACAAATAGAAATTACTAATATCCCTTTATTTGGGATGGGGGTAAGACAAGATCTCATATGTAGCCCAGGTTTCTCTCAAACTTGAGGCCTTCTCCCTCAGTTCCTGGGTGCTGGGGTTACAGGCAAGTACCACCACATTTGACTTAACAGTCAATAATTAAGCCTTGTATATATGCTCAAGATTATTACTTGCTACTGCAATAACAGAATGTAAAATGCAGTAACATTGGAGGGAGACTGACTTGTGTTTCAACTTTCTCAAAACCTTGCTGTACTAATCCCAAAGAAGGTAGTTACTTTCCCACTTGAATAAGAAAATTAAAGACTGAGTATAATTAGAAAATTCCAAGTCCAAATTACTCTTCTGCACTAGTAAGTTTAAAAGTAGAAGAAACAATTCCCATATAGTAACCATCAATCCAAAGTACCAAATGGCATTATGTTCAATACCAAGTCAGGCCTCCTGGCTTTCCAATATGGTAGTGAAATCACAGGCCTACGAGGGAATTTCCTGTTGTTTTGCCCTAAGGATTCACAGACAAACTACCTTCTAAATATCTGGGTTTATACACATAGACTAATGCAGGTCTTGGCCTTGGTCAGAGAAGTCTCTTTCTGAAGTAGATGAGTATTTAAAGTAGGGACCCATAATTGCTGAGAATCGGTGAATGCTGAATACTCATTCCAAATGGTATATGTATGTCATGTCCACTGAAGTCCAGGAAATAGAGCAAAGAACAGCTGGAATGACTATGGGAAGTGAAAAATGGGGGGGGGGAGGTAAAAGGGGCTTTATGGAGACAATCATGTACACAGAGTAGCAGTAACTTCCCTCTCAGGGAAAGGGAATCAATCACTCTGAGCAAGGAAAGACCAGAGGAGAGTGGAAGAATATAGAGACACGAGTGTAGGAAGGGGTCAGAGGAGAGTCAGCAAAGAAAGAGAGGGAAGATAGAGGACAGTGGAGTGTGAATGAATGTAATCATAGCGTATTGTATATAAGCATGATACTAATTTTCTCAAAAAGCAGAATGAGTAACAGGTACTAAAGAGAATTCAAATAACATACGATGTTTATATGCATATATCTATATGTTCTATATGCCTGTGTGTTCTAGTATGGTTTCTGTTGCTGTGAGAAAACACTGACCAAAAGAAACTTGGGGTAGGAAAGGGTTTATTTGGCTTATAGATTATAATCTGCCATGAAAGGAAGTCAAGGCAAAAACTCAAGGCAGGAACCTGGAGGCAGGAATGAAGCAGAGACCATGAGGGAAGCTGCTGCTTATACAACCCAGGACTAATCTGCCCAGGGTTGTACCACCCATGATGAGCTTGACCCTCCCACTTCAATTATGAATCAAGAAAATGCCCCACAACCATGTCCACAGGCCAATTTTATAGGGACAATTGAGATACCCTCTTCCCAGGTAACTAGTTTACTCCCTATATTTTCTTCAATCAGATTCAGGGTATCTGGCCTTGTGTTGAGGTCCTTGACGCCATCTGGAGATGAATTTTGTGCAAGGTGATAAATATGGATCTATTTACATTCTTCACACATTCTATACATCTAGTTTGACCAGCATCATTTGTTGAAGATGCTGTCTTCTGTACAGTGTATATTTCTGGCTTCTTTGTTTGACCAATGGAACTGAATTGAAGACCCAAATCTAATTTTTTAACTGTTTCTACATCCTAATTTTTAAAACTACATTTTGAAGCAAAAACATCTAAAGTTTTAAAGCAATGCCACCAGTTAAATATAACCTTGGGCTCTCCCTATCTCGTTTTCCTGGTCTGTAGAGTAGGGTAATGCCTATTATCACAGTATTGTGAGAAATAAATGAAGATACAATGTGAAATGCTTAGCACTGTGTGTGCTCATACTCATGTGGCTAGTAAATCTTATAATGATGTGATTAAATTAACTTTCTATGTTAATAATGAGCATTCTGGAAATGTCTCTTTTTGTATTCACTATGGTTTTATGGAAGAAACCCAGGAGGTAGTGTCCTTCTCAAAATTTAAGATTATTAACTATAGCTAAGAATCAATAATTAATTTTCTAAATCTGCCACAAATTGTTTACTTTATAGAATGGAAACACATCTAACCAAGTCAGGCATCTGCAAAGTCCTCAAAGAGGAGAACTCAATTTTTTTAATCTGAAGAATGAACAGAAGTATTGAATTACCTTTTTAGAATGAACTAAACTTCTGACTGACAATATCATCAACTTTCCAGAGTACATAGTTAAAAACTATGACAGCTGGCATGTGATGTCCATAATCTCAAATCTGAAGAATACAGCAGAGCAATTGTAATCTCAATACCAATCTGGGCTACATAATAAGATCCTGTCTTTAAAAAAAAAAAGACCAAAAAACAGAATGAGAACCATGGGAGATGGTTGAGTCCATAGAGCACGCACCACAAAAGAATGACTTGAGTTTGCATGTCTAGCACCCATGTAAAAAGCCTGGCACAACAGGGCACCTGTAATCCTAGCACTGTGGAGATGAAAAAAGGAGGATCCCTATGGTTTGATGACTAGCCAGGCTAGCTGGATGAGTCGGCTCCAGACTCAGGAAGAGACTGTCTCATAAAATAAGGTGGAAAGCAATTAAGGAGAACAATGGACACTGATCTCTGGCTGCATATCTAGCATTCTCAAGACCCTATGTTGATCCAGCATGGAGAAATGATGAGAGGGAGAGTGAAAGAGGGGGGTAAAGAGATGCCAACATTAATACTAAAATTCAGGGTGAAATAAAAACATTATACAACAGTACAGTATGTCTACACAACAAACCACCACAAACAAGGTGATAAACAAGGTAACAAAAAGTAAGCAGCAAACTGATGGTAGCAAAATATCACACACACTTTACTGTTACTACTGATATAAAAAAGTTGCCAACTAAGTAGTTTAAAAAGACAACACACATTTATACAGCTCTGTGATTTGGAAGTTCATAGTTTCACTGGGTAAAAGCCAAGGCATTAGCAATGCTGCAATCCTTTCGAGAGGCTCCAGGAGAGAAGTAGCTCCTAGAGGCTGGTAGCATTCTTCAGCTTATGGCCCCTTCTCTCCTGTATGAATCTTCCTGAAGTCACTTCTCTCTGATCACCATCCCACAGTTGGGAAAGCTTACCACTTTTAGAAACCTATGGGATTAGGCTGAGCCCATTTAGGTAACCCCAAACAAGCTCTCCACAGCAATGCTAACTGCAGTCACACTTTCAAGGCTGCAAGCATATTTAAGAGTTTCGGGTTTAGGGAAAGAGCCTTTTTGAGGCAGGGGAGAAATGAAAGATACATTATTTGTTCTCTTTGCCACAAATAACACAAGCAAGCAAGCAAGCAAACAAGCAAAAGGCACTCCTCTTAAAAACTCCAAAACTCTATAATAGTATGAAATTTTCAAGAAACAAATTTAACTTAAAAACGTGACAAGAAAAAGAAAAGGCAACTCCAAAAATCAGTAAACAAGGAAGATAACTCAAAGTTTGTGAATAACACCCACAGGCCATTAAATAAAAAAGAATCCTAGTTATAATTAAAAGAATGCAGATTAGAGATGACCAAATATCAAGACGTTCACTAGCTCAAGAGACAGTGAGAATATGAAAATATAAATTAGTATGGTAGATTTTAAAGATAATTTATGAATATCCATCAAACTTTAAAATGTGAACATTCTCTCACTCAGCAATTCAGCTGCTCCCTTCTTCCATAATGTCCAAACCTACTACTCCCTACATAATGCAAGTAAGTACCCTCTGTCAACCTGGAAGGACTGATGGCTCTGTTCCCACCTATTCACTACTTATAATATCCTGTATCTCACTCACTTGCTCAACATGGCTTGGTATTGCAGTCTTTTCCACACTCCTTTCTAGAACACACAACATGTACTCCTTCTAAAGGTGCTATGCATATCTCATGAAACAAAGCAGCTGTTCTATGGAAATTGAAGGGGCAGCTCAAACAGTGTCTTGCCTAAAGAAAGGCTGATGCTCTCCTGTGGGATATGTAAAACGTAGACATTTCCTAAGAGAGAAGCTAGGAAGAGACAAGCAGGAGAGATTATTTTGCAAATGTTTCCATTAATTGGGGTGTGAATCCAAGACTCAGATAATGGATATCTGATGGCTAGTGTAGTTAATAGACTTACTTAAAGCAAAAAGCAGACACTACTTCATTTTTCTAACACAGGTTAATATAGCTCTCTGAGAAATTCCTTTTTGCCAGCTAAGAAAAAGGCATGCAAGTCTATTCTCATTTCTGTTTCTAGTAAAAATTATATTGCTCAGTCATTATTACTTGGTATTATCTGTGTTACCAAAGACATTAATGACAACTGTGGGTTCATGGGTAGGATGAAATAATACTTTTCTAGCTATGTGGGACAGCAGCAAGAGCATTTGGTGATAGATCACTGTTCAAGGAGATTTGTGATCATCCTGAGAAGGGAAGTCCTTTACTCTCAACAATGGAAGATGGCTTTTGCTAAGAATGGAAGAGCAAAACCTGTTCCATTTAATTGCTAGGACTTCTGAAAACACTGTGAACCCTTCTAAGGTTCTGTGCATACAACTTCATTTAGCAAAGATGAAAAGCACTTACTTTTCCAACTTCATCTAGGGGCAAATACTTAGCTATATGCATGCTGAGAGAGCCCACATAACATCTTGGCATTTAATGGTAGGTAAGTGAAGTAGGCTGTAAGCTGCCAGCCTTAAGTCAAATTTGGGGATACAAAACAATATGGAGTCAGTGGCAGGGACCCAGATTCATCAACAGACTAACAAGGAAGAAAACTGAGTATGTTCACATAGAGTATTAAAAGACACCTTCTAAGTGTCCTAAATATGACCAACACCTGAAAGTCTTAGAAGTACCCCAGGCATTCAATAAATATCTGACTGAATAGGTGAAGATGAGAGTAACAAAGAACAGATAAATGAGACATTAAAATGGCTAAAATGCTTCTTATAAAAACCTTTCAAGAGTGACTCTGGTATGTGGACACTACAAGGTGACTTACTCAAAATGAGAATTCAGTCGGAATTTAGCACTCCTCAGTGGTGTGCACACAGAGTGACATAATGCCCCTAGAATTTTATCCACAGAAGGCAGTTTAGAGACTTCCTCTTAAGAGGCCACACTAGTCTGGAAATAGAAGCTGTGAGACTGTGGGACCTTTGAAATTTTAAACACTCCTTCCTCTTAATGCAATATAAATCGATTTAATTTTCACTGTCCAATAACAAACAAACAAACGAACAACAGAATTCAAGCTATATAACTAAAGAGAGCAGCACTGAAAATGGTGACTACATTACTCCAAACATAAACACCAACAGACTGAGTAAAATGTGCCCAGAATCAACTTTGTTAGAACTGTAGGTACAGTGACTAAGCAAACACCAAATCAAAGAGAAAAACAAAACAAAACAAAACCTACCAGCAAGGCTAACCTGAACTACATTAGTAAGTTCAAATAGCCTATGTCACTATGTCAATTGTGATGACTGCTCTGTAATTACATGAATATAAATTAATAGGTACAATACTGGAAATTTGTTTTAAAATGTAAGGGGAGGGGCTGGAGAGATGGTTCAGCAGTGCAGAACACTGGCTGTTTAAAGGAACTGGGTCTGCTTCCCAGAGCCCACATGGCAGCTCACAACCCTCTATAAATCCAGTACCAGGGGTACCAGGGGATCTGACACATTCTTCTGGTTTCTGCAGCACTGTACACATGAGGTACAGACACATACGCTAAAATAAAAATTTTTTAAAATCTTTAAATTTAAGGGGACAGTACGAGAAAGACAGCATTCTAATGCTTTTTTAGGAACTGAAGTACTCATAAACAAATAAATATTCTTGCCTTTGTTTTTTTTTTGTTCTGTAGAATGCTCTTTTCTCCTATATAAAAATTCACACACATTCTCACATGATGGTTGAGGCTATAAGACTTCTCGGTTATGAGCTTTAGGATTTAACTCTATCTTACAGGTTTTAGAATTCCTGTGATGTCATCTATCCACTCTTAATGGGCTGTTTCAGCTGAGCTAAATAATCAAAACACCATCAACCTAAACCAAGCAAGACTTCACAAAAAAGAGAAGAAGAACCTAGATGCTTGCTTTTTTATTTATTTATTAGTACTTTTAGCTCTTAAGTTAGTCTGGTGATGATGAAATGAGCTCCTGTAAACATAGGTAGGTAAAAGCTGAGTTCCACTGAGAAACCAAAATATCTGTTAGTAATCCCACAAACAGCTTCAAGTCATGACAAGGCAAGAATGTTAACTCTGGCTTTCCACCAAGCATAAGTCAGCCAGTCCTACCAGTCCCATGCTGTTCATCAACAGTCAAAATGTCACCTAATAACAGAGCCGACAGTCCAGACAGCCATAATTAAAGTCCACTCAAAGTCATTTTCCACAAAAAATGGATTTGCTTAACACTTTATCGCTATCTAGAAGGGAAGAGCCAGTAGATAAACAGGTACTTTCTTACAAATATACCTTATTTAAAGAAGTACTTCCTCGTGCAGTTCACTTTGTTAATATCAGTTTTCAGAATATATTTAATGATAACCTGTCCACGTATGATGCATTGATAAACATCAGTAGAAGTAACTAGTCAGTTCTCACACATAGATTTTTAAAAATTTTTAATATTCACTAATATTTATTTATTTATTTATTTGTGTGTGTGTGTCTTTGTGTAGCAGTTCCTGTACCACTGTGCATGCCTGGAGGTCAGAGGACACCCTACTGGGGTCAGTTCTCTCTTTCAACCACATAGGTCCAGGGATCAAATGATGTCACCAAGAATGGCACAAAGTGTCTTTACCCACTGAAAATTTTGCCAACCCCCTTTTTTTCTTATGGTGACTTATAAATCTGAAAAATCATTGCTTCTTTAAAAAAAAAAAGCCACTGGAAGAGGAAAAATAAGAAAAAAAAGATTGTAAAAAAAATACTATTGAAATAACAGCAAATATGTATCTTGGTCTAAAAATGGAGAGCAAACTAGAGAGTTCACAGATGTGACCAGCAGAGAGCCAACACCCGTTAAGTTTTGAGAATGGAAAGCAAGGATACACACTCCCCTGAATCAAACCTTCCAAGGATAGTCTGGTGGCTGATCTCGTTTCCAAAAGAAAAGAGATCCCTTTGAGTACTACAACACAATCTCTTCTGGCAGTATTCTCTGGCAGACTACAATAATAAAGTTTTTCTTGCAGTGAGATATCCTTAAATTAACTCTTCTATTTTTCCATATCTATATTAACACATAAGTGTACCTAAGTCAAAGGATAGCAAGTAAGTCTCAATATCTCAGTGGTAAGACATATGCCCACCAAGCCAGCAGTCCTAGGTTTCATTCCCCAGCACACATACACAACACACACACACATGCACGTACACACAAAAGAACTTTGAACTTCCTCTCAGATCCAATCAAGAAAATATATTTACATTTACACATACTCTACCAAAACACAAAAATAAATCATTTTATCTCATTCTTCAGCGTTCTGGGCTGCTGGATTCCTTTGGTGAAGAAGTTAGAGGACTCTCCTAACTCACTGATACACATGGAAGTACACAAGTATCCATGTACGGATACAGTATACAAATGCCAGCCAGACGTTTTACACATCCTCTGCAATTGAGGTTCTCAAGTATAGCAAAAATACTTCAAAGAAAAGGGACTTATTTGTAAAATACATTGAACTTCATTTTAAATTTGCCTCCAGCTAAGGGCTGTTCACTGACCACCACCTCATCAGTTTTAGGTTCATAAAATTCTTAAGAGTACCAACAAAGTGTCTCTTCTCAGTGTTCAAGATCTTGGAATTGAGTTCCACTGTTTAATTAATTTGTCTGTCTTGGTTTATTTGCTAATTCCCGAACCAAACACACCTAAAGGGTTAACCCTGACTTAATGAAAAGGTCGGAGAGTGAGGAGGGGATGACTCCCTGAAAAGGAAAGCACTCTCACAGATAAAGAGGCAAAGTGTGCCTGACAGACTAAAACTATAGATGGACACTGACACCATGGGCACTGACTTAATTAGAAATGTGGTGCAAGATATGTACATATGCACTATCCAAGCATGACCTGAAGAGTCTAAACAACAAGAAAAACGAATTCAACTGAATAGAAATTTTATCGGTAGATGGCCTTATATATTAAAAAATGAAATTATTCTAGGCTTCAATGCTGAAAAATACGATTAAAATCTAAGAATAATTACACTTAAAAAATAGACTCAAGAAAGCTTGGAATAACCAGAAAGCACAAACAGAAAGGCAGCTAGGAAGATGTTATTTGAATCCTGGTACTATTTTAATGGTGAGGCCTGGGAATACAGCAGTGTCTTTACAGACAGAGCGAGAAGGTAGAATTCTAACTCTATTCCTTTCAACAAAACTCAGGCAGAATAAGCATTAAAAGACAAAGGATGAGACAAAAACTACAGGAATCAGATATTCTCTAAGACTACAAACCTGTTAAGACTGAGCCCAGCAGGGTGAAGAGAAGTTGCTAGCCCAGAATAAGCAGTCAGCATGGTATTATGGTTTGGATCACAACTGTCTCCTAAAGGCCACGTACTATAGGGCTTGGTCACCAGCCTGGGGTGCTACTGAGAGATGGTGGAAACCCTCTCCTGTCCTACACCCTTCGTCCCAGGAATTGAGCAGCTTTGTTCCGTGACATGCTACTCTCATCACAGGTCCAAAGCAACAAAGCCAAGCAGCAACACGAAGGTGAGTGGCACATGCACTAAGGACGTCCACAGGTAGTAACAGGAAGCCTGAGTGACAGTGCCTAGTCACATAGCACTTGCTATTTTTTCAATTGGACAGTCAAATGCACTCAATTTTTTTAAATAAAATAATACATTAAGGCTCGCTTGTTAAAGGGCTTGCCACACAAGTAAGACCCAAGTTTGGGTCCCCAGAAGCCTGTAACTAGGTGGGCACAGCAGTTGTACACCTGTGATCCCAGCACTGGTGAAGCAGAAACAGGAGGCTCATTGGCCAGCCAATCTAGCTCAGTCACAGTGAGCTCCCAGTTCGCAAGACACACTGTCTCAAAAAAAAAAAAAAAGTGAAACTGACCACTGAATGTTGACCTCTGGTCACTCAACACATGTATGCGCATATACACACACACAAAAACCAATACATTAAATACCAAATACCCAAGATGAATAAGACACAGTTCCTATCCTCAAAGTACTCACATGAACTTTAATAATGTAAGGAGAATAATGTTCTGAGGTGTTTTATTCTGATGGAATTATTCTATGTATTTAATAGAGGCTCTGGAAGTAAACCTGTGAGAAAGATTGCAAGTCAGGCCAATTTTCTGAGAAATACTACTTTTAAAAATCAGTGATAGGAGTCATGATACACAATATAGGTGGGTAATTTAAAATGTAATTAAAGTCAAGACAATGGTTTTGTTTAAAATTCAGAAGTGAATCCTATGTTTAAGTATAATTTGAATGCAGAAGCAATAACGAACTGGCACAATAAATATGAAACACTTACTTCTTCAGTAACAGGGACTAATGAATTAGCTTATAAAATCCAGATTCTGGTATCTTTTGATCAATCCAAATCACTTTAGAGTCTGCTTTTTCAAAAGAACTAGTCGCTGTAAACATCTGAATTTTCTCGGTAGCCTACATACCTGTAACAGCGTCACAGGTCTTAACATGAACAAGAAACAGTAGCTGTGAGTTGGATAACACTTCAGTGCTGGAGGCTCCGACCATCTGATGCAACATTTCACTCCAGATGCTGCCTTGTAGGAACAGAGGCGCAGTACTGGGAAGGTTTCAAACTATTTAGAGAAGTTGGACATCTTGCTTATGTGAAAGCTCCTGGTTTCTTAAATGGTGGCTCACTTAAATGTGGAGGACCATTTGCACTCCACTTTCCAGTCTGTCTTAAGGTAGCGAGTAATGATTCTTCAGCACAGTAGAAATATACATGTTTCAGCCATTTTTACTTTGGCATTAACCTGGCTGTAAGTTTTTGTTTGTTTTGTTTTTTGTTTTTTCGAGACAAGGTCTGATACTGTAGCCCAGGCTGGTCTGGACCTCACTAAGTAGCCAAGCTGCCTCAAGACACAGCAACCTGACTCGGTCACATCATGTCCAGCTCAATTTCCTTTTCTAAACTACAGAACAATAAAAACTACATAAACCTAGCACACTTCAGAATCTATAGACAATGTAATGTAAACAAGAAGCTTATCACTCTATCCTAATGACTTAGCTAAATTTAACTCATTTCAGTGATAAATATCTAACCTTTCAATATTAAATCCAAAACTTAAAGACCCCAGCAAACTCATTAGAGGGTCTACCATCTTACTACTCCCAACGTCCCCTCACTGTATTTCAAACACACATCTTCTATTCCTTAACAGCTTTCTTCTACCCCAGTTGTCTCCACTTGATTACCCAGAAATATGTAATTGGATGCTTGCTTCTTCAGTATCAGCTGAGTCCTCCCCACAGTAACACTGACACCTCCTTGCCATCCTAATACTTATGACTGAGATAATCTAATTAATTTAAATATTTGTCCATCTCCTAGTAACAAGGCCAATAATTCACATAAAATGGGCCTTTCAACTGTATTTCACACAATATTATATGGGATAGTGATGTTCAATATGCAATCACTGAGAAAACTAAAAAAAGTAGAGAAGTCCTAACCTTCATCTCAGTTCATTAGCATGTTATGTCTATCAGTCTCTATGAAGATAGTAAAATATTTTGTGAAAGTTTTGTCCCAAGCAAAGAGAAAATTTCAATATGCAATATTGATCAGTAAGTGCTGTAATATTAATTCAACCTCCATTCCTAAAACAGCTGCTAGAGTGCAACATCTCCCCTTTTTTCGTAATTTATTTTTTAAATTTATTTTATGTGCATTGGTGTGAAGGTGTCAGATCCCCTGGAACTGGAGCTACAGACAATGTGAGCTGCCACATGAGTACTGAGAACTGAAACCAGGTCATCTAGAAGATCAGCCAGTGCACTTAACCATTGAGCCATCTCTCCAGCCTCAGGAACATCCTTTTTTAGGTTAACTTTTTTCTGTGACAGGGAAGCCTAAGATTCCAGAAGGACCTCTAATAATACAGGGAAGTTAAAGCAGGTACATTCATACACGCCAGTCAAAAGCCATTCAATATGGAAATGTCTCAATTGTGTCATTCAGAGAAAAATATCTCTGTTCTTAGAGACTCAGTCTTTCCAGGAACCAGGTGCTCTGTATCCAAGCAGCCAAAGGAAGAGTAGAATATTAACAAGAAGGAGCAAAGGATTCTCCTGGTAGAAGATTATCTTAGACAAAGACCACAAGGCAAGAAAATGTCTAAGGTGAGAAAACAATGCTGTAAGATACAAACAAACCAGTGGACACATGGTAAAAATAAGGCTGCTCTTTACTAAGAAAAACACTTTTTGAGCAGGGAAATGTAAAATCTACACTTAAAAAAGAAAAGCACTGTCTTGCAGATTAAAGTAAAAAGTGGGGAGGGAGCCAAGTGAATGAAACACAGCTGAGTAATATAAAATTAGTAAAATAACTGAAAAAAATGGGTTAGAAAAATCCAACAGCATAAAGGCATACTCTATGCTGCTCAGTGTGCTTCTGAAGCTTAAGTCTGTAAGTTGTACTTCTATGCATTTTTCAGTTGACTCTGATCTCTGCAGTAAAGGCTTGTCAGATATTCTAAACAAGAATTAATGGCATAATCACCTCCTCTACCCATCACCCCATGTGGCCTGTTCCAGGACGGCGTTATAATACATTTGCTGTACATGGTTGTTACATTCTGCTGTACCTCTCACATCAATGTTCTACGGCAGGAAACCTAAGATTTCAGAAGGACCTCTAACGACAGAAAGAGGTACAAGCAGGTACATTCTTATAAGGCAGGCAAAAAAAGGATAGTCCACTCCAGCAGCTGTCTTAAGACAGATATGTTGGCTGAGTTAATATTATAACACTGCACTGATTAATTTGTAAGCTCACAGACCCTCTTTTAAACTCAGAGTGTCTGGTAGAGAATAAACGCTAAACAAAAGTTTTAATTTTAATAGGGGAGTGCTTTCTTGAGTTTTTACTGTATACCTTACACATACACAGGGTAGGGGTGGCAGAACTTGCCTATCAGGCAGCAGGAGTAGAATAAAGATACAGTATTTAAAATACTGTAGTCCAGATGAAACAATGAGGTTCCTCAAAAAATAGCCCTTAATATACATGCATCATAGTGATCTAATGTGTTTATTATGTCACTGGTTCATAAATCCCATCCAAATGTTTGAATACATTTCTCATGCCAAGGGCTAATAATAATAATAACCTTTAAAACAAAACAACAAAAAAGATGAAGTGAAAACTGCAGAAATGTAGTCTGGAATATATAAATGTATTCAAAGTATCTAGTATGAGATTGCAATAAGGCATATCAGATCTGTGGAAAACAGAATGTATGTTCAGTAGTGTTAAAGTAAAAAGCAAGCTTTCTGGAGAAAGAGCTAAAATTAAAAGGTAATTATTATTAGAAATTTTCATAACTCAGAAGTTGGAAGCTGAAGGATCAGCTGAAGGTCAGCACCAGCAACAGAGTGAGTTTGAGGCCAGCCTGAGATACACAGACTTTTTCAAAAGAAAAAAAAAACAAGCAAATAGTATTAAAGACAAGCAGAGAAAAGGCAATTTACAAGATGAACATCACTGGTGTTCAACATCATAAGAAATCACTGAAGTAGAAATTATTTACAACTGAGATGACTTTTTCAACTACTGAAATATAATAACAGTATCAGTACAATCCATTCTTCTACACAGCTTATGAGAATGCAGGTACAGTTTGGCAACACCCCCCTTCCCAAAATACATTTAAAAACTATACATACATATACCCCTCAGAGCCAGAAACTTTACATCTAAAAATTAATTCCATAAAAACAGAGATATACTCAAGACTATGCATAAAGCTACGGATTGCAGTTTAATAAGGAAGGGAAGCAACTTACTAGAGGCTCATTAGCCAGAGACTAAAAGTAAATCTTGTGTAACTAAGTATTATTATGAGGCACACTGTATACAAGCTGACACAGTAAGTACGAGGAAGTAGACTTTGAAACAGCAGGAAACATCACGATCTCAGTTTGAGATAATTTCTACAAGTGGATTTGTTCCTAAGGAAGAGTCACAACATATCGTGGTGGTCAGAAGATACAGGGGTTACTTTTTTCTTCTTTCACAACAGCAAAAACAAGGAAACAAAATAATCTGAGCTCTAAAAATATTAAACTGTCCATTCGGCATTGAAGATTTCAGTAGCCTATTATGCTTGGGAAACTGGGTTCAAAACATGTTTAATTCTGACAATAATGCCCACTGACAAGACTGCATCTTGTGTAAGAGCCAGAGCAAGGATTCAAATCCCTGTCATCCTGGTTCTGCTCTGTGCCTTAATTAGATGTGCCTACAAAAGAGGCTTCATTTATGAAAGCAGTCTTTGGAGTGGATATTCTCTATTAGTTGCAGTTTTATTGATGTAAGTATAAGCACATAGCACCTATTGAAAAAAAATACAATTCCATAATCACGCCCCCAAACATTACAACCTCCAAACATGTGATTGTACTCCACAAACATTCATCTCCAAGTGTTTACCATTCACAGCTACCTTGAACTTCTCATTAACCTCTTAATGTTCAGCTACTCACAAGTTCATGGAATAGATGCTACAAGATCCTTTGTAACAAAGATCAAAATAGGCTTCAAATTAGCCTCATGATTCCCATACAAAGCAGCAAGAGAAATGTGGTTTAAGAGCAAGACGGTTTGACAGTGAAGCACTTAAACACAACCAAACCAAGGTTCTTACTCAGAAGGGCAAAGGAGTTTGGCGCGCGCAAGCATACACACACACACACACACACACACACACACACACACACACACAGGCATCACTAGGGGAAAAACACATTTAGTCTATCAACTTTTCATTTCTGAAGTTTTAATGAGTCAAAGATTACACTAAAGGCATACAGAACACACTTTCCAAAGCTACCAACGAACAGACACAGATAATTCATTCTGAGTATTTTCAGGACCCACTAATCAAACCATTCTATTTTTGCTTATCTGTTTTGTCAACAGCTTTTCTATCAAATAAAACTGGAGTAAATCAAGGATATTTTAAAAAAAACTGGAAAGAATCAAGGATGTTAATCATGACTTCTACATCTGAATAAGAAATTTTTAATACATTCCTTAGTTGTATTTACAGATTGTGTAGATTATGTTGTAAAGTATTATGACTGCAGTAATGCTAATGCCCACCAGATTATGACAATTCCAAAAAGGTCAAGTTGATTTCTTAAAATAAGTGAAAGCTTTTCTATCCACAGAAAAACACACACAAAAACTGTATGAGGTTTGAACCCAGGGCCCACATATGCTAGGCACGGCCTCTCTTTCTCCTGCCCCTGAGCAACATGAAGAACTAATGCTTGCTGCCTTATCAATGGATAAATGTTTCCTGCTCAAGTCTACAAACAAGAGGAATGGAATTTGGATCTCAGGCACCATGTAAATGCCAGGCGGATGTCGGGGCATATCTGTAATCATAGCACTTCAGAGGTGGTGACAGAATCCCTGGAACCAACTGGCTGGCTAGACTAACCTGACTAGCTGAATAGGTGAGTTTAGGGGTCAGCAAAAGACCCTGTCTCGGTAATAAAGTGGAGAGTGATCAAGGAAGACACTGGACACTTCAACCTCTAGGGCACATTTGAACTCCCCCCTCAAAAAAAAAAAAAATCAAAACCAAACAAACAAGCCTGTGGGCAATTTCTGTGGCACAAACCAAACCTACATGCTGTTCTGTCAGAAATAACTAATGGGGGTCAGTTCATTTTTTTCTCCATTTATAAATTTCAAGCTGCTTCTCTAAAGCTAAGCATTGTTTCTTTTTTATACACACATTTTCGGAGAGTGGAAAGGTGAAGAAACAGCAGCATATTAAGTATAGAGGGCTAAAAGCACGGACCCTAAGCAACTGTAAGGAACCTTAGAAGACCTAGACCTACTTGACACAAAGCCCAGCACTCCATTTTGAAAAAAATTCAGATGATCAATCTTCTCTCTATGAAACTATGACTTCTGACTTCCTAGGACAATCCATTCCACCCTCAGACAAACCACATCAGAAACTTAGCTTCTGGCTCTATACGCAGAACCAAAGTCTGCTCTCTTCCTTTAAACTTCCACCTGCTCAGTCTACTTTTACTCTCAGGAACTGAGTGTGATTCATTCCTACCATGTGAAAAAATCAGGAGATTCCTACTATCTGGAGCTAGTTCACAGACAAGTTTCCTCAAAGCTCCGTTTGATGAGTCCTACAACTTGTCTTCATCTACTCTACTTTCTGAATATCACAGGACACTAAATAGAGGCACAGGTAAATGCAAAAATGAAAATAAATTTAGTATTCTATGTTTGTGTATTGTATTTACACATTAATTGAAGATTCTAAGCCACATAAGTACACAGAAAATGAAATAATCACAATCATCACACCACCCACCTGTACTAAAGCACATGCTTAAGAAAATGGCATAGTAAACAAAACATTTTCAAGTGTCTCCAACACGTACATGCATAAGACAAAAATCTAACAATATTCAACACACAGCCTTACTCAGAGCAAGCATGTAAATGGTTTTAGAATTGCAATGGCTATTTTTGGATTTGAAAAAACTATATACATTTTAATATATTTTAACTAGGCTGTGTCCAGAAAAGGCAAAACCCAAAATTATTATTAAAGCAAATGAGAAGTTCGGAGTGGTGGCGCATGCTTTTCGTCTTAGTACTTGGGAGACAAAGACAGACAAATCTCCTGTGAGTTCAAGACCAGTCTGGTCTATACAGTAAATTCCAGGACATTCAGGGTATGTAAAGAGACTATGTCTCAAAAAAAAAAAAAAGAAAAAGAAAAGAAAAAGAAAAAGAAAGAAAGAAAGGAAAAGAAAATACAGGAAAATAGGTAAATGTAAGGAAGGAATATCAATATCTAAGTGCTTAAGTAGAACAAACCCTGCCTTAGAATAGGAGTCTAAGTTCATAGCCCAACTCTTATTACAACTTTATCTGGATTTTCTGAGAAATATCTTCAATTTCAGCTTAGTTTTCTCCATCTGTAGTGTAGGCTAAATAATAAATACTATGGACTTACTCCAAAGCCAATGAGCACGGCTGGGAAATTGTTAAATACAATTCTCCAATAAAAAGAACCAGTGCTCCTTAGAAAAATAGTGACTCCAAAGCGAGGACAAGGAAAACATGCACCGAGCCTGTACATTTGTGATACCGGAAAGCAAGGATCCAAAAAATGAAGAGTTATCAAAGGGACAGAGAACCCAACACGCTAGTGCTTCCCAATGGCCAAGTCCAGGGACACTGAGCATAAAAATGCTGATAATGGGCCAAAGGTCATACTAATATAAGTATGCATATTAACGAGAAGGGAAGCCCTTCTACCATATACCAAATTATTAAAAAAGAGAAACCATGGTCATAGAAAAATCATTTGGCAAACATCACAGTAATTACTGTAGATAAGAATTATCAACAAATGAAAAAGTAGTGAATATATGCAAGAAAACTATTTTCCAGGCCTCAAAAATCTCTCCAAAAGCTGGTTATTACAAAAAGAACGTAACAGTTAAGAAACCTGGCAAACATCTTAGCCAAATGTTCAGTTCGTCTCACCAACCTCCTGATGAATACAGTCCTACCACTTTCTAACATGGTACTGGTGCACACCTTGAGTTGAGGAACATCCTGCAAATACCTGCCCAGTACTCTTCAGGCAGTGTCAAAACCATAAAAAGAGAAATCAAAGAGCTGCTTCAGATCACAGGAGACTAAGCAGAAGTAACAACTTATTGCAACATACAATCATGAATTAGGGCAACTGGTGAAACTTAAAATAGTATTGATAGATACTAGCAGTGTCAGTAGACAATATTGTCTATGTGTTAACTGTTTCATTTGGCTATGCAAGATACTAACATTTTGGGATACTAACTGAAGATATGTGTATATTCTTTGTAAACCGATCCCTACTTTTCGAGGTCTAATATGTTTCAAGAGATACTATTTCTCTAACCTTACCAAACTGCTTTGAGATTATGGCAAAAAAAAAAAGTGTTAGCAGATCTCAGCACCTGTTTCTGATTCTGATGCTCCAAGAAGCAGACACTTGCTCTTTGTAATCATGCAAATACACCCTTAAGTCTAAAGGAACAACCTGAACTGTCAACTGTAGAATTCTAGGCTTAAACCAAGGGCATCGAAGAATATTTGGGTTCCTTCTTTAAAGAGGGAAAAAATTTTTTTAAAAGAATTAGCTTTGTCAGTGGACATAAGATACTGAAGTATACAACTTTTAGAAGCAAAACAGCAGTATGAGTAGCTATAATTAACCAACAAATGCCACCTATCTTCCAACAGTCTCCCCAAGACAACGCTTGAGAATATGTAGGTAGACAAGTGAAGTAATGACAGATGAGTATACTTACCTCACCTCTTCACTGCTTCTACCTTCACCTTTTACCCATAAAGTCTTCAGTTTTCAGAATAACTGAATGGAAAGGGAGAACTAAATACAGTTCAGTCTGCTCATGGTCAATTAGAGGAGTATGCAACTCCAAACCTGTTTTTCACCTCAAATAACCTTTTGTCTTCTGATCAGAAAACAAAGCTTCTCGGAACATAACTTTGAGAGCAGCACATCTCTCACTCTTACATTAAATGCTGGCCCAACTGTGCTAATTGTCATATATTAACAATTATAAATTAATTCATTTCAAAGCTCTTTCTAGTGAAGGAGTACCAGACAGTATATACATATATTATATATATATATATAATATATATATATATATATATATATATCACTCATAAAAAGTTTCACCCACAACATACAAAATATAAAGGTACAAAAAGACTACTTCCACAGTATTCATTTGCTCTTTTCCTCCAAGCTGTAACCAACACTTAAGCTTTTAACTTTTTAAGTAAGACAAAATTTACCCTGCCATATGAACTTTAAGATGTATCAGTCATCAAGATTGTAGTTACATATCATAAGACTTCTGTTGTGTGATATTCTCATCTACAGAATATGGCATTAATGTTTTAATAACATAAGGTTCATTTTTTTTTTTAATGACCATGAGACATGTCTGCTCCTGGCAGCACCAATCTACGTCAGAGAAGATGATGAGCATCAAAGAAACTCCATATTGAGGTTACTTTCTTTGTGGCAAAAGTTAGCCACTGGGCGAGAAACTGTCCTTGCCTCGACTGCTGACAGCTGCTGTCCAAACTGGACAAGCAGGACACAAATGGAAGTGACTGCCAAACTTTACCAAGACAAGGCAGGACAGTCCTTCAAAACTGCTGCTTCACAGAAAAGTCTGTCAGATATTCTAGGCCTGTAGGCTGAAGATGGATGCCCCAATGTTAGAGGAACCTTTTATGACTGTCCAGGCACCTGGCTGTTTCTGTCATTCCTTAGTTTTGGAAGTTGTTTGCTCTACACTTCCTATTTACTCAGGTAATATTTTCTTCTCAGGACTCTAGAGTTGAAGTCTAGATAGTTATAGTTAGACCTTTCCTTGTTATCATATTCAAAAAAAGAAACTCACAGAAGAGGTGTAAAGTACCTAAGGTTAAGAGACATTAAAAAAAATAGTTTGGGGTTGGTAATCCAAGTTAGGATAGAAAGTGAAAAAAGTTTGGACCCATCAAGATAGGGTAGATAATGGAGTATTTTCTCTGAATTTGTCAAATGCAAATGGACTAGACATTGTTAATGTAATTCTTGCCTATATATATTTGTTTATAGTTATTGTACTTACTTTATATAGTTTTCCTATGTTAGTTAAAACAATCAGTTTTTATTAGACAAAAAAAGGGGAAATGTGTGATATTTTGACTGTGTTCTGACAAATAAAGCTTGCTTGGAGTCAGAGGGTAGAGCAAGCCACCAGCTGACCATAGAGGTTTGGAGGACTGCAGACAGAGAGGAAACAGGAAGTGGTAAGGCAGGGCTGAGAGAGGATCTATGTCCAAGAGGACCAGTAGAAGTAGGAAGCAACTGTGGCTGCTCTCTGTTCTCTGATCTTTCAGGTTCTTACCCCAATATCTGTGTTGGGGAATATTATTTTAAGGCATGTTACTTCTGTTTATAATGCATTTGTTTAACTCTGTGAAGCTGTGTTACTGTGTCTGTCTAAAACACCTGATGGTCTAATAAAGAGTTGAACAGCCAATGGCGAGGCAAGAGAAAGGACAGGTGGAGCTAGCAGGTAGAGAGAATTAATAGAAAGAGATCTAAGAGCGAGAGAAGGCGGAGGACATCAGGGGCCAGCCATCCAGCTACACAACCAGCAATGGAGTAAGAAAAAAAGGTATATAAAAAAAAAATAGAGAAAGGTAAAAGCCCAGAGGCAAAAGATAGACAGGATAATTTAAAGTTAAGAAAAGATGGCTAGAAATAAGCCAAGCTAAGGCCAAGCATTTATAATTAAGAATAAGCCTCCATGTATAATTTATTTGGGAGCTGGGTGGTGGGCCCCCCAAAAGACCAAAAACAAACAACATATTTGACTTCAGATTTTTTACTGATAAAGATTAATTAGATTAACACTTCAGACTTCAGAACTGTAAAGGTAAGCACACATGAAAAAAATGTCTCTTATAAATTATTTAATTTCAACACTTTTTCTCATGTTGGGGGAAATTGTACAACCCTCTCAGATATACAAAGCCCTACAGTACAAAGAACTATCACTATTTCTATTAACTGGGGAGAACTGCTTGAGAGAATGACCCAGGCTCTATTCATCTATACCCCAATACTTACACCCAGAATACCACAGTATACATTTAAAAAAAAAAAGTTAACTCCTTTCCTTCCTCCAGTATTTCACAAATGCTCAACAAATGCTTGCTGTGTTACCTCATTCAATGTCAACACTAATGACTGTGCCAACCCTAGAAGCAGTACAAAATGTGGAAGATGAACTATATTTGACTAATAAATGCTACAGCATCCTCATTTCCATCTGTATGGCTACTGCTACCAGCCCTCCATTCAATACCCATGAATGATTAAGCTCTTTGGGTCTACTACACCAAAACATTTAGTGACCTCTAAGGTATGGAGAACTTACATAATGGCTTTCAATTAAAGGACATTTCCTTACTGAAGCAGATCTAAACATTTTTTTTAACATGACCTGAATACTTTAATGTTAATGACATTTAAATTATCATACACAGCACAGGGATAATCATTTATTAATAGGTTCTAGCATTTTGCCATCCAGTAATAAATTCTTCTAACACTAACATTAGCATTTATCACTGTGAAATAATTACTTTAAATAACAAGTAAACAAACAAGAATCTGGTGCTATAGAGATGGCTCAGTGATTAAGATTACTTGCTACTCTTGGAGAGGGCTAGAGTTTGGTTCCCAGCACCCATGTCAACAGGCAGCTAACAATCACCTGTTACTCCAACTCCAGAAGATCCAACGCCTCCTTCTGACCTCAGTAAGCACCCATATACAGGCATACAAATAAAGATAAAATTAAAATTAAAAAGGGAAGAAAGACGAGAGAGATAAAGCAAACAAACAGCAATACAATGCAATTTGCAATTATCAACTGAGCACCCAGATCATACAGATGACTGCCTTCATGGAAAAACTACCTCAAGGAAACAACCAAGAATATTAACAAAGCAGCCTGACTGCAGGGTGTGCACAAACAACTTGGGGGGGGGGGGTCAGTGCATTTCAAGTCCACTCCAAGTTGGTTTTTATAATTTTTAATCAATAGGAAACAATGCACATGTGTGTAAATCGCTTCAGATTTTTAAATTACCTAAATGGTTAGTCCATAAGAGTAATTAACTGAAAATAGAATTATATAATAGAATAAGTCTTACTCAACTGTTTCACATTTTTATAATTAAAAAAAGCGAAATAAGACAAGTAATATCTTGAAATTAATGATGCAATGAACAGGAGAATAAGTCAAATTACAAAACAATTAAAACCAAAGTGCTAGAAATCATCAGAGCGATCTTACTCATCTTATCATCAGGGAAACTGAGTCTAAAAATGGGTTTTCAAATAATTACATATCAGACAATGCTTAATACTTTATGGACAGAATGAACTGCCAGCATTCACTCTCATGAACAAACTCAAATAACCCCAGGAAAGAAAATACAGTGTGTTAACAAAAGGAATATTACACAGCAATACCAATGAATTAAAAACCGCATCATAATTAAAAAGGTAAAATGTTTATAAAATAGACACCACAGATGTGCACTATAATTTATATACTACTGGAGTTTTTTAAAAATCAAGGTCTGTGGTCAACATTTAAGTAAATACATTCCTTTAATAGAGTTCAAAAAACAATGAAGCACTATTTAGGCATACTGTGAGATTTTTAAATTATTTGTAGGAGCATTTTGTTGCAGGTATACATATGTGCATCCACAATTGTGCTGGCACCCATGGACATCAGAAGTGGGCACTGTAACCCATCAAGTTAGGGCTGGCTGTGTGGATCCTCAGAACAGAACCTGGGTCCTCTGCAAGAACAACAAGCACACTCAGCTGCTGAGCCATCTCTCCAGCCCCTGGGTGAGGTATTTACTTACTTAGGGACAAAGCAGAGAGTAGGCTGGCATCAAACTTGTTATCCTCCTGCTCGGGCTCCTAATGGGCTTACAAGGGGTGCACTATCTCACCCTGCTCAATTTCCTTATTTTTAAAAGAAGACTAATGGTAAACACCAGTTAAGAATTATTTCTGAGGAAAAAAAAATTGATAGAAGAGCTGGGCAGTGGTGGCACATGCCTTTAATCCCAGCACTTGGGAGGCAAAGGCAGGTAGATCTCTGTGAGTTTGAGGCCAGCCTGGTCTACAGAATGAGTTCCAGGATAGTCAAGGGTACACTGAAAAATTCTTTCTCAACTAAACAAAACAAAACAAAAAAAGGAATAGCAAGAACTAAAATGTAAAAAATTTAAAGGGGGCTAAAGAGATGGCTCAGTGGTTAAGAGCACTTGTTCTTACAGAGGACCCAGGTTCAGTTCTCAGCACCCACGTGGTGGCTCAAAACCATCTGTAACTCCAGGTCCAAGGGGTCTGATGAGGACACCAGGCACGCACATGGTACACATACATGGATGAAGGCAAAACACTTACACATGAAAGAAAGAAAGAAAGAAAAGGAAGGAGGGAAGGAGGGAAGGAGGGATGGAGATGGATGGGTAGGAGGGAGGGAGGGAGGAAGGAAGGAAGGGAAGGACAAAGGAAGGAAAGAAGGTAGGTAGATGTGGGCCACAATTTAAAAGAAAAAAAAAATTGACAGAAGCACATGAAACAGATGTTAGTTTTCACATTCTTTCTCATTTGCAGATCGGATTCTGTAAGATTATTAGTCAAGTATTTAAAAATAATAGACTGCAGAAGTCTACACAAGTGCCAGCGATAACAGTATGAAACAAGAAGTAATTAATTCTGTTTTGAACACCTAACAAGGACTGAGGGTTAAGATAACCTGTTTTGGTGCAGAATGAAACGAGATAATGCATGTCTCACATAGCAAAGCATTTGATCCATGTCAGTCACTGATCAAAGTGATAAAATCTACCAGGGGTTATTTTAGAATAAAATATTCGTTTTTAAACATTAAAACCTCTCCAAGAGTGATGGTTCATACCTGTAATCCCAACATTCAGGAGACAGAGGCAGGAGGATCAGTTGTTTAAGGTCTTTCTCTGCTATACAGGAAATTCAAGTCCATCTAGACAACACGACACCCAACTAATAAAACACAGAATCACTTCTCATGTTAAATAACCCCTTTTTTGTCTCCCCAAGCAAAAACCAAACTTAATAGTTGATGTTTTTCTGTCAGCTTAGTGGCTGCACATGAATCTACTGACATTTTAATGATTGTCTGCAGCCCCAGAGCCCAACAGTCAGCACCCTACCAACCACTCAGGCCAAGGTCTAGTAGGGCTTCTGGTCCCAGAGCGGCAATATGTAGGTTTAAATTAAGTCTCTATTGTTCTCTTTACCAGCAAAGACTTGGAAGTCAGATGTGGGGGGGGGAGAACCTGCTAAAACTGCAAGAGATGGTCTCTTCCCTCACCCCAGAACCAAAAGGAAGCTCAAACTCTAGTCCCAGCCCTTTCCTTCCTGTGTTTCTTCTCTATCCAAATTGCTGGCTTCTCTATGCCTAATTACATGAGTTACTTGCTGGCTCCGCCCCCTGATTCAAAGTAAACTTTATTGACAGTCTGGAGTGTCACAGTGCAATCAAAATATTCCACAACAAATAGTGACTATCCCCAGAGCAAACCAATGGCACAAGAGGGTTTTTCCTTACTTACCAATCAAAATCTCCTTTTGCTAGATCAGATGCCACCAATGTTTTGACATTTACTACTTTCATCAAGTGTCAAGAATCTCCAAAGTATGATGTTCCAAAATAAGGACAGTTCAATCATTCGTAATTGACTATATGTATCAAAAGTCATGAATGGGTAATGACATTTAACATAGCAAATGGACTATGCTTCTCTATCAGACGAAGGATTTGCATGAGCGCGCACATACACACACATACATACACACACATACACACACACACACACACACACACACACACACACAAGCATATACAATATAATCACTTGTTAACCTTCTAAGATGAAATGTAAACATATCTATAAACAATAACATTCAACACATACTAAAAAGGACTAACCTTAGTTTAATACCGTTTTTGCAAAACAACTAAAATGACCTACTTTCAGTGACACTTCTACATTTTAGAAAAGCTAATCCTCAAGCTTTCTTATTAAAGTGTAGAACTGTCAATAGCTTGAAAAAGAATGATACAGTTTTCAAGGTATTTTTCTGGGATGAGATTGGAAATGCTCCAGATTTGTATTCAATTCAGAAATGGCTATTAAAACCATGATATTAAAAAATTAGCTCCCTAGGAACTCCCACCACATTCCCAAGTCTCTTACTTCTGTCCTAAGGCCAGTTTTGCCAGCATGGAGACCTTCTTCACCAGCTGTGGAAGTTTCACTGCAACTTAACTTTGCCAAGCCTCAGTTTTCTCACCTTTATGAAAGGGCAAAGTAACAGCAATGACATCTACTAAAACAAGTAGTTGCTATGAAGCCTAAATCTACATCTTCCTCAAGCACTCTACCACTGAGCTACAGCCCCAGCTCTTCTGCAAACTAATGCTAACAATCCTTCAAATATTAATGGTTATTAATTATGTATCTGGAATCATACAGCACTAAAAATACAAAATGAATCTAAGATATTTGGAAACAAATTTCACTTAAAAAACAATCAACAGAAAAAAAATATCAAGTATCATTAAAAGAAACGTATATTCTTTGACAATTATCATCCTTTCACAAACTTTGACGGCTTCTGGCAGGAGTGAGGGTGGGGAAGTACTCAGCTTTCTTTAAGGGTCTGGCCACTGGGAGTCTGACCATGCTCCAGTGGGCAACACAAATTGGACTTGGCATACTTTTTTCCTTTTCTCTCTTTTTTTTTGTTGGAGGGCACAAAGGATGGACATGGGAGGACTGGCAGTGTGATCAGGGTGCATTATGTGAAATTCCCAAATAATCAATAAAAATATTATGTTGGAAAAATAAAAACAAATTAAGAAGCTGGGGAGACGGCTCAGTGAACAAGAGTGCCTACGCTGCAAGCATGAGGATCTGAGTTCAAATTCCTAGCATTACATAAAAGTTAGGTATAGTCACATTCTCCACAGTCCCAGCTATGGAGGACAGAGAGAAGGATCCTTGGAGCTTGCTGGCTGACAGCTTAGGTCCAGGTTCAGAGAAAATAAGGTGAATAATTAAACATCCTTCTCTGGCCTCTATACACACACACACACACACACACACACACACACACACACACACACACACACGGAGAGGAAGAGAAACAGAAAGGCAGGGAGATGCTCTCCTGGAATTTACTATGCAGCCAAATTCTGTCCTAAAATTTGCAATTGCCCACTTAAAATCCTCTTGCCTCAGCCTTCTGAATGCTAGGATTCCAGCTGTACACCAACCAACCAATGTTATTTGTAATAGTAAAGAGCTGGAAACCTACCACTCATTAAAGAGAAAATAGCTATGTAAGCTTTTGGTACACAATATGGTGATATATTGCAGTATAAATAAGTGAGAACTATTAAAATATGTATATAAAACAGTCTTTATATTAAGTGTATCAATTAGGAATGAATAAATAGTTCTGTTGCTTTTTGGCCTCTTATTACAATACAATTTAACAATAACTTTATATGTACACTAGAAACACAAAATTATATTCACATAAAGCTTATGTATATGAAAGGTCTGAAAGATGCTTGCTTTTTTTTTTTTAATATCTCTTTCTTCAACATTAATTGCTCCTGTCGGTAAACCAAAGTCAATTAAACGTGTCCATTTTACTTTTTTTGGAGACAGGGTCCCACTATGTGGACCACACTGGCATCAAACTTAAGAAATCCAGCAGCAGGTGCCCATCTTGCTAGTATTGGTTTCCTTACTCTTCCCGATTAGGTAAATATATTTAAGGCAGGGTAAATTCGAGAATGGGATGATCTGAAGTTAATCAGTAATTAGAAACCAAACTACGCTTTTCCTTTGATATGTACTGGAGAACAAACAACACACATTATATAGGTTGTTCAGACTCAAAGCAATACAGTCTGTGTGTCTCTCATCAGTAAACTTTCTGGTCACTAAAGCTGTTTGCTCCCTTGTGAAGTGTCAAGACTCAGGGAAAAACTGCCAAGGAAAACAAAGGGTGGCTAAAGGTCAGCCCGTTTCATTCATCCCCTCTCTTTCTTTTTAAAACACAAAGTTGAACAATATTCTGGTTTGATGCATTTATTAAGGTTATTTGTAGCTGGGCGGTGGTGGCACATGCCTTTAATCCCAGCACTTGGGAGGCAGAACCAGGCGGATCTTTGTGAATTCGAGGCCAGCCTGGTCTACAGAGTGAGATCCAGGAAAGGTGCAAAGCTACACAGAGAAACCCTGTCGGGGGGGTGGGGGTGGGGGTGGGGGTGTATTTGTTACATGGTCTTGACTTCTACCTAGTTTTTTTACTCAAACAAGCCTGATTTTAAGTTCTGGATTTATGCTTATTCAACCTTAATTCATCAATAAACTTCAAATTAGTTCCTAAACCAAGTATATAGTTATCTATCCAAGGAGGTTATTTCTGAATTAGCAAATTAATTATCTCAGAATAGCAGGTTAAATATCAGAACTAAAGATAATATATATTAATTTTTTGCTACAGTTTTCATGATCAAAATTGGCTGCCTATATAGAAGCTGACAAACTCTTGATTGGCCCAATTAAAGTTCTAACAGATTAAACGAAGAAGGGTGAACTTCTGGCTAGCAAATCTCTCTCACCACTAAGAGATCTTAGCTGGATTGCAGCTTATAAAACGTTGAGTGTTTATTATTACCTCTTGAAATAACTGAAACTGAAAAGGCTCACTTCTCCCATGAAAGTAAACTTCTGACCCCTGTACAGTGATATAAACTGTTAGGAAGATGGCCCTTTCCACCTAAAGAGGTATTAAGACTGTTTTCTTTTTCTTTTCTTTTTTTTTTTTGTTTTTTTTTTGTTTGTTTGTTTGTTTTTTTGAGATATGGTTTCTCTGTGTAACAATCCTGGCTGTCCTGGAACTCATTTCATAGACCAGGCTGGCCTCAAACTCACAGAGAACCACCTGCCTCTGCCTCTGTGTGCTGGGATCAAGGGTGGGTTCTGTATTTACTCACTCTTTCCTCGATCTTTGACCAGAACATGGATGAAAATGTTCACAATACATTAGCATGATTTTGCTTGTTAGATAGAGGCAGAAGTAGGTGGATCTCTGTGAATTGGAGGCCAGCCAGGGCTACATAATGAGACATGGCCTCTAATTTAAAAAAAAAAAAAAATCGTTTTTTTCATTCCACTTATCATGGACACAAATTTCATAGACCTAAAGACTTTAGTTCTAGACTCTTGGGGTACGGTTATTCCAAACTTGTCATAGGACTATATCTAAATGCTGGAGAATACTACAACACTTTACCTGTGTTAACTTCTGAAACTAAATAAATATGCTATTAATATATTTTGATAAATGGCCAAGTGAGAATGACTTTGTGGTGTTCTTGGTCATTAAGTAAAGCTTAGAAACTGGCATAATGTTAGTGAGTTCCTTACAGAACTCCTCAAGTCAGCATCTAAGCCCAGTAGCTTTTTGTTCACTTTTCCAACTAACCCATGCTAATGGGGCAGGATGGTTAACTTCCTTATAATCCCCAACTAACTAGCTGGGGTTAGGAGATTATTTAAACCTGATGAATCTCAGAAGAAGCTGGGATTTATAGTGGGACCTCATTTTCCAATGACAACAAAATGGTTAGCCCAACTTAAAAGTTTCTGATGTACAGATCAGTGTAGCTAGAGTTTTCCAGACAACTCTTTCTCACCGGCCAGTCCCGCAGCTGCTCAATCCCAACCAAGTAAACACACAGAGACTTATATTACTTATAAACTGTTATAAACTGTATGGCCGTGGCAGGCTTCTTGTTATCTAGTTCTTATATCTTAAATTAACCCATTTCTATTCATCTATATGTTGCCACGTCGCTCGTAGCTTACCGGTACCTTACATCTCCCTTGTCATGGCGGCTGGCAGAGTCTCTCTGCCTCAGCCTTCCACTTCCCAGAATTCTCTTCTCTCCTTGTCCCGCCTATACTTCCTGCCTAGCTACTGGCCAATCAGTGTTTTATTTATTAACCAATCAGAGCAACACATTTAACATACAGAACATCCCACAGCAGATCAGTTGTCCGTAAATTTTATCTTTTAATACAAAATTCATGCGTTTACTTTACCATGCTATCAGGCAAGGTTTACTTAAATATGACAAAAATAATATAACAAAATTAGCAAAATCAAATGACCTAGTGTGTCTACCATTGATAACATCAAAGCAAATCATACACTATTAGCATCGAAAAGGCCCATAATGCTTAGTTCAAACTCCTTCAATCACAAAGGAGTCAACTGATCACAGAATCAGTTACACGAAAAATGTCTGACAATTTCAAGTTCAATGTTCTTTGTATTATACCACAGTGCACAAAACAGTTAAAAGTTAAATAGATATGCAAATGACTTCTGAATAATCACTTTAATTCTATTTATAATGCAGTATTTTTAAAAAGAATTCTAGATACCTTAAAACATTTTTTTCTAAACAAATCATTTCTACTTTACCACCCAGCACATTTTTAAGACAGTTTGAATAGAATTTCACTCTCTGCATTTAAAACTGACATAATTCTCAAAGACATATGGACAGACATTTCAAAGCCTAAGTATTCCCATATACTAAATTTTTCTTTTGTATATGGTAATTTAATATAGAATTAAGACATGATATTCCTAGATTACCTCAAGGAAAAAACAATAGATACTGATGAAGAAAAAAATTGAAGGTCAAACTAATACTGTTAAAAAAAACAGAACAAATTCTAGTATTAGACTGGTAAACATCAAAGTATGTCACACACTGGACATACAGTAGCCACTAAAAGTCACATTCTAGAAAGATAATTAAGGGACTGGAGAGATGGCTCAGCGGTTAAGGGCACTGACTGCTCTTCCACAGGTCATGAGTTCGATTCCCAGCACCCACATGGCAGCTAACAACTGCCTGTAACTACAAGATCTGACACCCTCACACAGACATGCATACAGGTAGAACACCAATGCACATAAAATAAAAATAATTATAAAAAAGAAAGATAATTAAAACACAGCAAAATATTTACATATATTAATCTACCATAGTATCCATTGTGAAACTCCACTCCAGTCAGAGAGGGTGTGTGTGCATGTGAATGTGTATAAACATTAGTTACATAATTCTTAAATAAAGCATTTTTCACAGTGCTTAGCACAAAGTGAAAAATCCAATATATAAACATCATCATCATAATCACAGGTAAAGGAGTATCCATGAAATTACATAAAAAAAAAAACTATAGTTCTTGTTATCTCATGGTAGCACAGCAAATAAATTATTCATCTCTGAACCATAGTTTTTGTTCTTGCATGGGTGGGTAAACTATTTCTCAAATTGGCAACTTTAGTCCAAATGCAACTCTTTGGGAAGGCTGGAGAAGAAATGCAAACCTCTCTGTATCACCCTTCCCAACACTTAGTGAGACAGACCTATTAGTCAAGTTCAAGTTACCCTAATCAGAGTAAAGTTGTCAGTCTTTCCCCTTGGATACTACTCAGTCACCACCAGCAGCATACGATTAATTAAGGGGCCTATAATTTGTATCCTTTCCCCATCAATGACCTTCTTTATTCCTAGCCAGTTTCTCATATTTGGCACCACGGAGAAGCTGTAAAAGGAAGAAATTTTCAAATCTTCAAAACTGATAAACAGATAGATAAATGACTCCCCTTTTGTTGATACAATGCATAGTTCAGAGGCCAACACAGTGATTACTCCAAAAGTATCTATGATAGTTTTAGGTCTCAACTATTATTTCCAGAACTGGAGGAAAACTAACATGTCAAAAATGAAGCCAATTTTGGCCTTAGGAAATAAAAGGGTAAATTTTTAAAAGATAACAATAATTCTTCCCGTAATCTTTCAGCCTATTTTCTAACAAAACTAAATGATCCCAAATGCATAAAATCACACACACACACACACACAAAAGTATAATAAGCATTATGAAGTAAGGGGCAATAGGAGACATAGAAGTGAGTAAATGATTACATTAATGACTTTAAAAATCTAACTATAAGTGTGGCTCAAGTACACAATGACACAGGAGAACAGACTGTTGGAGAGCATGGCACAATTGAGTCTTCTGGGGAAAAATTATTTCCACAAGATTTTTTTTTGAAAAACTATTTTGAGCATACTAGCATATAGTTTAGAAACATACAATTCAAGACCAGAAAGCTTTCTATGGAAAAGGAGGAATGAAGTTGGAAGCAGATGAGCTAGCACTGAGCTCCAATGAACTCCAAGCAAATTTTACATTATGTATTCATGATATCTACACAAACATATAATACTTGAATAACTGCTACAGAGCTTCCCAAGGTTTCTTTCCATTCAGTTCTAGAATACTTTCTAACTATATGTGTATAATGTATGCACAGACATACACATACATAAGACAAATGAAAGAAAATTCATATACTCGCATACTCCCACTGTGAGGTAAATTTTTAATGATGCACTAAATGATATAATCACAAAATTTGCTTTTGACGGGAGAAATGGTTCTAACCCAGATTTATCTCAAGTGATTCAATTCTAATTAGCCTTCTCTAAAATTACTGTAATCTCAACTTGATATTAAAAAGCCCAGCACACTGACATGGCAGGTGGTTCTGGTTTATTTAAGCACAATAAACAAAACTCTTAGTTTTTCAGCTGTTTCACTCCTCCGAGTGCTCTGGCCAAATTGGCAAAAGGTATGTAGTATGATATTCACTCAACAGCAAATCACAAAGATCCTTAGGTATTACATAATATAGCCTTAAGTGTTCAAAATTGTATTTAAAAGTCTAACTCATTATATATAATACGGTACATCTTTATTCAGTTTCTGGAGTATCAGTTTCTGCAAAATCAAATTTTACCTTCGAAAGTAAAATCATGCGTGGTAGTTCCTTTATTTGTGGCATAATGCAGTTTATTTACTGTCTGTTGAAAATTCATTTAAAAAATGCTTTTATTACATTTGTTTGTGTGACTGTGTTGGACACGCAGGTGCCACATAGGTTAGAGAACAGCTTGTGGGAGCAGGTTCCATCATGTAAGTCCCAGAAATGGAACCCAGGTCACCAGGCTAGATGGTGTAAAGTGAGTTTAGCAGTGGAGCCATCTTACCTGCCAAAACAACCTTATTTTTCAAACACGAATTTGAAACAGTTTAATGCTTCCTCCTATTCTCATTCATTTCCACATTTGACTTCTCACTGTTAAGACAAAGCTGTCTACGGAATACGTCTTCCACTAATTCTTCATTAGATATGCAATCTCCTCAGCTATTTATCTACCAAAAAAAAAACTAAATTCAAATAATGGTTCAGAATGAGGATTCTAAAAAACCTTATTATATTTCAGTACAATGGCTATCTATTAATTTTTAAAAGTCAACACACTCTTCAAGAAATTAGTGATTTTCACCTTCTTTCAAAGGCTAAAAACAAAGAAAACTTAAGCAATAAAATGTTAAGTACAATTTCTACTGTAATTAAATCCCAATGAACTATGGCTTAAAGAAAAAAGAAAAAATAATACAGGGCCATTTTAAAGTATACCTAAACCATGAGGGCACTACTGTATCTCTTGCTTTTTCATAATGTATGATTACAAATAATGAATTTCCGTTTCCAAACTTCACCTCCTACGTTAAAGATGAGATATACAAATGACCAGATTAAAATCGACATTCCAAGAAATCCACTTTGTGGTTGAGCTAAGGCACAAGTAAACAATGTCAGCTTTTGCAGCAACGATTACCAGATGATCACAATCATTTTTCCAACGTTAATTAAAAAAAAAAATACTTTTACTCTATGAAGAACCTTTCAGAGAATAAATACATGCTAAAATAGATTACTCTTTTCCTACCCAAACTAGTATTACAAGGCTCCTAGGGAACAATGTATTAATAAGGCAGGATATATTTGTGAAAACAATTTTTAAAATCTGGATGAATAATTTCCACATTGTTCTGTTTCAAAGCATCAATATCTTGAGAATTAAAACCATCAGAAATATTTTTTTTCATTTTAGTGCAACAAAGGTTTCATCCACTGAGATCATTCTCACACACTTACTTGCACTTTCAATTTACCATAGTACCAAAAAAAAAGGCCCGTTTTGAAACAATCTATTATATGCCTGCATTAGTCCACATCCCAAGGTTTGTTCCTCCGCCGCCGCAGCAAGGCAATACTACTTTCTACACTATTAAACTGGTAAGACATCCTTGCCCATCTCTAAAATAGATCTTAAGATTTTCTGCCAGCTGCTTTCTTCCAAGATACTAATAAAAGTTCCAGTCCTTCCCTTCAGCATTTTCGCAGTTTTTCTCCTAACCCAGTACTGAGACAGGCTTCTTGATCTCGATCAAAATAGGTCTAGTCTGCGGAAGGCAGTGACAGTGTACTGCACTGTGAATGGACAGCCAGGTATTTTATGAATGGAGGCGATCACGTGATCCCAGCACCTCCCCGAACTGATATTTCCCACATAACTGTGTCAACATTCTGAGAACTGGGGTAGTTGTTTGTGTGTTCGTATGTTCTAAAATTTAATCTAAAACTTCTAATTCTCCTCACTTCCTGAACTCAAAAATCTACGTAAAGACAAACAAGCTTCGAATGCTTTTCTTAGGAAACCCTTTCAAGTTGTCCAAGGTGATGGATGTTTAATTATTTTTTTTTATGAATGAAGTGTGCTATGCAAATGAGGGCGATTCACAAAAAAGAGAGAACATGGCGGCCACTTCTGCTTCCAGACTGCACTGACTGCAGCAATCCACCTCCTTCCACACCCGCTCCCTCACAGTGTGCTTTTCAAAGAGGGGGGAACACTGCTTGGCATTTTTCTAGCTATTTTATGCTAAACGGGCTTCAGCACTGGCCTTTAAAGCCTTCTCGAGGAGGTCCGACTTGAGGAATGTACTTTATTTAAAGGAATGCATCCTCATTTAACTCTTCATAATCCTCCAGAAACAAACAAAACTTGAACTCAACTACAAGAAAACGGATGCCAATATTCTGCCCCAAATTAACTCTCCTCTCAACAGGAAAATCTTACAGCACCATTATTCCTCCAAGCGGCTGCTACGTTAAAGCAAAATGTTTAAAAGGCACAGTGCTTCGTTTGGAAAACGTAAGGACAGCCCAAATAAGCAAAAAAAACTTAAAAGTCATGGAATGCTCTAGATGAAACTGATGAAGTCACCAACGCGTTCGGCAATGTAAACGGTGCTTTTTCACAGACGAAAGCCAGACACTAGCCTTCAAAATTCTCAACTGCTCTGTTCTTGATGAAGACAGGTTCAATATTCACAAAGGTTAAAAAAAAAAAAAAATAGCTCAACATCGTCCACACTCCAGGTGTCCTTAATCCTATTTAATTCTTAAAATGTTTCCCTAACGCTATTTTTTTTTTTTAACTAGAATAGCATAGGTCATGAGTTTAAAAAGTGGGGCAGGGGGCGAAGGCTTAATCGGCATTTAAGAGTCACTGAGTCATCGAATTAGGATTCAAGAGCAGTTTGCGGCAGGAGGTGCTCCCACACATTAGTTTCCGAGCGAAATAGCTGTAAAGGGAGGATGGCGCGATGGTCAAGGTGTGTGTGTGTGTGTGTGTGTGTGTGTGTGTGTGTGTGCGTGCGCGCGCAGGAGTGAAGGGCAGGCAAAGGGTACTTTCTACTCCACTTTGAGCCACCCCACATTACTCCGTCTCGGAGACGTCCGATTGCTCCAGCGCCTCTGCTCTGCACTCGGTCGCCTCTCCCAAGCAGGGAGGCGAATGCAAGGATGGGAAGGGGGGTGGGGGGGGGGCCTGCCATGAAAGAACACGGCCCGACAGACACATCGGGCATTCGATCACCTCCCGGGCGGGACGGGCTGGGGGGGAGGGGGCTGCCCACCCGGCTCACCCAAGCCAGGGCTCGCTTACTCGTTGTCAGAAGTCGCCGTCTCCTCGCTCATCTTTCCCTCACCGTGATCCGCTCAGGAGATGGAGGAGCAACAGCAGGCGGGGAAGCAGCGGCAGCGGCGGCACCGAGGGGCGGCGGGCGGCGGTGGCGGTGGCGGTGGCGGTGGCGGCGGCGGCGGCCGGCGGGGCGCGCGGGCAGCGGCTCGGGGGCCTCACCATGGTGGACGCCTCACCCGGAGCGGCGCCCCGCGAGCCGGGCAGCCCGGCCACCCCCGCAGGGGGGCGGCGGCGGCGAGCGCGGCCGTGGCGACCCCAGCGGTTCGCTGCGCCGAGGCCGGGTGCGACGCCGAGACGGCGCGGGCGAGCGGGCGAACGGGCAGGCGAACGGGCGAGCTGCGGGCGCTGGAGGGACGCGGCCGGCGGCTGAGGCGGTGCTGCTCTCAGGGGCGCGACGACAGGAGGGCGGCGGGGGCCGGCGGGGGGCAGCCGAGCGCTGGCTGCGGGCGGCGGCGCGGTCCCGCCGAGGTGCCGCGCACCATCTCCCGCCTGGCCGCCGGCTGCCCGCGCGGCGCGCCCGGTCGGCCCTCAGGGGCTCCCTCGGGCGCGCTCCAGCTGGGGGGCCGCAGGCAGGGCGCGAAGCGGGCCGTCCGAGCCCGAGGGCGCAGTGCCGAGCGGCGGCGGCGAGGAGAGCCGAGGGCAGCGCAGCTCCGCGGGCCCGCTCCTCACGCCCGCGAGAAGGGAGCCGCGAGGGGGGCGGCGGAAGCTCTCACGCCGCCCGCTCCTTCCGCCGCGCGAACCGGGGGCGCCCGCGGGAGAGGCAGGCGAAGTAGTCCCTCGCGACTTCTGGGGCGGCGGGGCTCGCGCGGGAGCCGGCGGGCGGGCGAGCGGGCGGGCGGGCGAGCGGGCGGGCGGGCGGACGTGGGGCGCGGCTGCGAGCGGGCGAGCGGCGCGGGGCCCCGGAGGGGTGGAGGGGGGAAGACCTCAGAGCCACGGCCCGCAGGCGAATCACTGCAGCTCGAGATCGTGGGCAGCATAACAAGTTTCAGAAAAGTAGTTCCCTCCTCCCCTCGCTTCTTCCCAAATCGTCGGGCAGCGGGAGCGGGGCGAGGAGGGCGGCGGAGGGATATGCCGCTGCACCGCGCGCGTGTGCGTGCGCGCGCTCCAAACTCTTGGCACGCCGCGAAAGGGGGCGGGGGTGGGAGCTGTGAGCAGAGCTGCTCCGGGACTGGCATTGTTGCGACGCGCAACTCCCCGTTACTCGGCCTGGAATACCCAAGTCGTCTGTACAGACAGCCCGCATACACCGTGTGTTCCGGGAAGAAATCAGAAGGCCACTCGGTTCTGCTCAGTTCGCGTGCACGCGCGCGCGTGTGTTGTGTTTTCCTTGCAAAGAATGGAACTGGCATGAGTTCATCTCGAGTTAGTGGGGGTTACAGGCCGGGACTGCAAAGCGAGCTCCTCCTGCTGTCCCTCTAGTTGCATTGCTGCAGTCCCCTTGCTTCTTGCACAAGGGAGTGAGAAGTGTGTGTGTGTGTGTGTGTGTGTGTGTGCGCGTGTGTGTAAAGAGTTGATTTCAATACCTCAGCGCGATTCTCACTGAGCAAACAGCATGCAAGGCAAGGCATTCATCTCTGAAAGCCCGAGTGCTTGTTAATGGAGAACGGCTTCCATTGAAGCCCGGGGTAGGCGGGTTACATGAATCTGGCGCATCCAGCAGCACAGGAAATAACTCCCGCTGCGAGTGAGGTTGCATAACTATAGCGCAGGAGATGCCTGTGTAGCACGAACTCAGCCGAACGGAGGCGGAACGATTGTTGGATAGGCAGCTGTCACGTTTGCATTGTCAGAGGACAATGTATGCAGTCGTCCCAAAAGGTCTTTTTTGCATAAGAGCCTTCTAGGGTTGAGGGCTGGAGCCTGGGATCTTTGTGACTGAAGGGCTAAGAACTCCGGGCTCTACAAAATTATCTCTTCTCCATCTACGAAGTCAGCCTATGTACAAGATGGCCTGGGGGACTGAATTCCAAGCGCTCCCAAGTTCCCGTCACGTCTTCCCAGGCGGTTCTGCTCTAGGCTTCTCACTTTGTTCTCAAGTTTACATGACCCCTAGGGAAGGAAACTTGCAGCTCCAGCTACCTTGAGGGATATAACAATTCCAGAGGAAGAAGAAAGTGAGAGGGCCTCCCAAGGAAACCGACACTCTCCTGCCAAGGGTTTCCAGGAAGCCTCAGAATTGCTGCTCTCCGGATGAGTACACACTGGTGTGCTAATAAGATTGTGCACATAGGAGTGCCTCAAACATAGGAGTATGTTTGAGGAAGGAATGAGAGCGCTAACCCAGCCAGCCGTGCACAAAAATTCGTACCGTGGATCACTGAGGTTTCTTTATATAACTGCCTTCCGGCCACGTCTGCCGGGTTGTTCTTCGGAAGGAGGAAGGAGCAGTGGTGAGGATGGGAAAGAGAAGTGAATGGAGCTTGGGATGAGATCTCTACCCGTACCATTTTGAACTTGATTGTGATATGAAGAACCTGAAACCCGGAGTGCTGGTGCTGGTCTGTCCTCCAAGTACTGCCACTAACTGACTTTGCCCACTCAAATTGAAATCAATCTGGGCCTGACTGGCAAGAAGGGTCTATAATTCCAGATAATGAGGGGGATGAGGCAGGAGGATTGCAAGTTCAGGGTCTGCCTGGGTTATAGAACCAGTTCAAGACCAGCCTGGTTAACTTAGCAAGACCCTTGTCTCAAAATAAAAATTTTACATTAAAAAGAAGCCAAAGATCTGGCCTGGTAGTAGAGTACCTGGGGAATATACGTGAGGTTCTGAGCTAAGTCCCCAGTACTGAGGTGGGAGGGGAGAGCTTCAGTAGGTCAAATCCCTCCTAGACTGTTTCGTAAGCAAGTCACTTAAACTCTGGCTAGTGCTGTGAGGTAACAGCACCTGTTTCCTGGAGGTTTTCCGTGGATTACTGGGATAGCAACACACATAAAGAACCTAGAGCAAATTCAGAGGTGACAGCAGGTCCAGTTCTCACTATGCTTTTGTGAGACAGAGGTATAAAGCCCACATCGCCGTGCTGACTTGTGAAGGTTAAATGTGAAGCTCTCGGCTGTGTTCATTCAACAAATAGCCACCTGTCTGTCGTCTTCCGTGGACCCCAGCAGACACGTGACCTGGTAAGCCTTCAACAGCGATAACCGTCAGAGTTATGATTAAGGACCAAGTTGGCCATGTGCAAGGCAGCTTTCACTTTTGAGCAGGCGCAGCTGGCTGAGGCTCCTGTGCAGCACAGAAATAATCAGACTCAGCTCTTGGGGAAGATGAGAAAACTGGCTTTGTTTACCAAACACCAAGCAATGTCCTCTCCACTCATACAGAGAGAGAGAGCTTACTGAAAGGCTCAAAATGTGGTCAACAGCAGCCTAAAGTAATACTCCTCAGCTTACTCTCTGCCCTATGGACAAGACACGGAGGCCAAGCCATCAACTCCTTTTAGTTAGGATTCTTCTGTGTCCATTTTAAGAGGACGTTTGTAGTTCCCACAACTTACCAGTAGTTGATGATGTTTTATATATATACATATATATATATATATATATGTGTGTGTGTGGTGTGTGTGTGAATATGTATATGTGTATGTGTATATGTGTGTATATATATCCCTGGCCTAGTCCCGACCTATATAAAATATATATATATATCTTTAAATATTATATATAATATATAAAATGTATGTGACATTATATATATATCTTATATATTATATATTTATGATATATACTATAATATAAAGTGTATTTTTTTTAACTGTGGAACAGAAATGATCTTACAAGGATGCTGAGAGCCCAGCATCTGGGTCTCTTGATGTATAAGAGATAAGGCAATGAGCTGGGCAGTGGTGGCTCACGCCTTTAATCCCAGCACTCGGGAGGCAGAGCCAGGCGGATCTCTGTGAATTCGAGGCCAGCCTGGACTACCAAGTGAGTTCCAGGAAAGGCGCAAAGCTACACAGAGAAACCCTGTCTCGAAAAACCAAAAAAAAATAAAATAAAATAAAAAAAAAAAGAGATAAGGCAATGGACTGGTCAGGCAGGGCCCTGGAGGTGGCTCCAGCATGGGGTTTGTTCCCACGCGGCTGAGAGGGGCAGGCAGCATGTCCCACACTGGTGGTGATGGGTGTGTGGTGATGTGTGGCAGGAAGACTCTGCTGCTGCCGGTTTTTTCAACTTCAGCCCATGGTCAAGGACATTGGAAGCCTCCAGGCAGAGTTTGCTGCTGAGCAGGACGGGGAGCAGTTCCACCAGCCTCGGAACTGCTCTTAGTCTTGGTGGGTGAGGTGGGCGAGTTGGCAGAACTCTTTCTGTGGAAGTCTGATTTAGAGCCTGCTCCTCAAGCCTGGCTACCAGAGGAACAAGAAGCCCTTCAAGAGGAGCTCAGTGACGACCTCGTCTACCTGGTTGCCCTTGCAGCCTGTTGTCATACGGCTTTACCTCAAGTAGTCATCTCCAAAATGGACACCAACTAATGATGTTACCCAGTCCATCTGTCCAGAGGTTCTGCCTGCAAGTACACAGACTGGCCCCGTGGGACCATCTTTGACAACCAAGCTGTGGGGTGCTGCAGACCCTGCCCCGGAGTTGAGAAACCAGGCCTCCACCTAGAAACGCAGTGTCTGAACAGCAGAGATGGACTTGTTGTGGTCTGGTCTTACTAAACCATGAATCTGTGGCCCAAGAGTCTCCAAAGCATAGTGTCCTGGTGTTTCTCTTTCAGCAAACGGTTTAAGGAAAAGGGAGAGAGAGAGAGAGAGAGAGAGAGAGAGAGAGAGAGAGAGAGAGAGAGAGAGGGAGAGAGGGAGAGAGAGAGAGAGGGCAAGCAAAGGCGATAGACGAGACCTTATTTGCATCCTGATTTGAAAAATATTTTAAGATAGATGATTGGGGAATATTGAATACTACCTAAGGATTTGATGAAAATAAAGATTGTCCTTTATGGCTATGTTCATTAAATCCTTATTTTTCATATATGTAAACTACAATAGTACAATTTAAATGATATGGTATCTAACAGTTACTGCAAAATAAAAGACTTCAGAGACTGTTGATGCAAGATTGGCTATAGATAAGTATTTTTTTCACTATTTTTTATATTGAAATCTTCCACTATAAAGGTGTTTTCCTCAAGTCTTCTGTGAATGCTTCTTTTTGTACTTCTTTACCAAAGTGCTGAGGATCAAACTCAGAATCTGTGTGAGCTAAGCAAGTGCTGTGCCTCTGACTCTCTCCCCAGCTCTGGGACTGGTGAGGCCAGTTTGTAGTATGGCCAACAACTCTCCTTTTTTTAGAAATACGCCAGGTCCTTCACAGCCTTCCTCCCCTTTCTTTGCAAGCACCTTGTCATCCTGTCTCCTAACACATCCTTAACTAAAACCACTGCTCTAGCCAGCACCAAAGGGACAGACTCAAATGTATGTGAGATACTAAAGACATCACGGTGGTACCTTAAGTTCCAGCTCTGTACACTTGCTACTAGCCAAAGATTCTAAGGCTAAGTTCAGGTTCTTCAAGGGAGGGGATGTTTGTATTTTTCCCAGGGGGGGCGGTGGGGGGGGTGTTGGGGGTGGAGGGGGTGGGGGTGGATGGGGTGGGGGGGTGGGGGTGGGGGGCAGGGTGGTAGAAGGAGGAGGGCCACAATTGCTGAATCCCACAGGTGGCTAGCTCTCTGTATTTTGTCCTGGGCTTCTTAAAGTTAGCCACACCCATTTAACACCAACCAGTTAAAGGGGAGTGGCTGTAACCTGAATATTTAAGTCAAAGGAACCCTTCCCTCCCTAAGATGCTTTTTGTTACATTTGTCATACCAACAGAAAGGAAACTGGAATAATTATGAGTAGTGCCAAGAGCCAAAGAGAGAGAGGAGCAAAAATGTGATTGTCAAGTGAGGCCAGGACAGGATAATTTCAGAAATGCTAAGTCACAGGTGGGTTCTAAGTTTCGGGCAGGTAAGTGTCCCAGTTTTGTTAATACATTGCTTGTCAACTCCACAGGATCTAGTATTACCTAAGAGACAGGTCTGTGAGGGGTTTTCTAGGTTAGGTCAACTGAGGTAGAAAGACCCACTTTAACTGTGGGTAGCACCACCTCACAGGTTAGGGTCCTGGACTGAATATAAAGAAGAAAGCTAACTGAGCACCAGTACCCATCACTCTCTGCTTCTTGCTTGTAGATGCAATGTCACCAGTTGACTCAAGTTCCGGCCACTAAGTCTTCCCCGGCATGATTGGCATAGCCTGATACCATAAGCTTTGCTTTCTTAAACGGTTTCTCTCAGGGTATGTTGTCACAGCAGCGAGAAACACAGCTCGTAGAGGTGACGAGGATGGTAAATGGTGCCCTCTCCTCGGCCTTCACACGTCTTCCCACTCTACTCTATAGGAACCATCTCTCCTATGACCTCAGAATTTGTCTGCTGAGGTTTTTTCCTTTTTATACATTATTGTTAACGCGTTAATGACCTTTTTTGCTAGTTATCTTTTTTTATGAATGTATATTTGTTTCCTCCGTTAAACTTTAAGGAACTTGAAAACAGAGGCTACATTTCCTGTTGTTTGTTTGTTTGTTTGTTTGTTTGTTTCCAGTGTTCTTTTTAGCAATGGTTTTAGGTAATAGAGCTTCCGAGGTAGAAGATTGTGCTGAGGTCTTATCTACATATAAAAGTGAAGTTGTGTTGCCTGGTTCTGGGCTAAAACCAGAAGTTCTTCACACTTCCTACTGTACTGGAATATATGGTGGTTCAGCATTTCACACACACTGTGTCTGGTACTCTTCACTCTCAGCGGATATTTGCACACTTGGCAAGCCCGAGAGGAGAGAGCCATGCCAACATGTGAGGTTCTCTTGGTACTTCAAGGACGAGTTCCCTTCTACTCCCCAGATCCCCCCCCCCACTAGCACTGCTCCTTTGCAGTTGTTATTCATCAGTTTACAGTTTGACTAGTTCTTCAAGGACTCTATTTTCATGTTGCAATATGCTTTGTATAATCTCTCTCTCTCTCTCTCTCTCTCTCTCTCTCTCTCTCTCTCTCTTTCCCTTCTCCCCCTCCCTCCCTCATTCTCTCTCCCTCCCCCTTCTTCCCTCTCCCTTTCCTTCTTCCCTCCAATCCCTCCTTTTTTCTCTCTCTCCCCTCCCTCCCTCCCTCCCCCCAGTTCTTTCTTCCTCTCCCCTCCTTCCCTCCCTCCTTCCCTCCCTCCCTCTCTCTTTCCTCTTTTCTGTAGTGTAATCAATCTCTTGACTAATGAGCCCTACCCCGCAGTGGAATTACTAAACAGTAAGCATGGTTCTAAATCGTTCCCTTGCCTCTAGCGTGGGTCTCTCTTCTTCACTGAGTTTCCGTCTTTTTCCAAACTAATGTAAAGCATGAAAGGCAATTGTGCTGTTTTCTTTTTCTCCCTAAGGACTGCAATTGTTAGTCTGGTTGTATCCGGTATGTGTGGAATCAGTTTACTTTTAATGCCATAACTGCCTTTTACAGGAAGTTTCCACAGGCTTCGGATGAGGACAAGGGAAATGATCAGTCTGCGATTTCCTTTCTGTTCAGTGTAATCCTAGCAGGGAGGATGCTTAGCAGAGCCTGTGCTACTGAACAGAGAGCACTCCCCTCTACCAGTGTCCTCCCAGACGGCTGCAGCATTCCTACTCTAGAAAGGTTATATTCCCTTATAACAGTCATGAAGGGTTGAATATGCATCACAAGAGAGTTCTAAGGCTATGTGCATGCAATACAGATTTATTAATGGTATAAGAAAAGAGTCTAGGTAGTTCTCAGATTTTTGTTTTATAGCACCGACTTCTCCTTTAGTGAGTAATAATTAACCTTTGCATAGGATCTTAGTGTCCTTTAGGACCTAAACTTCTATGTCTTTGCCTGGTAAGTATTATTACTAACCATAAGTTACAGAGATTTGGGATTGAAAATCAGGGAGGTTAAACTACTTGTCAGGGGGTTCTACAAGTAGTAAAGATGTAGTTGGAGCAGGAAGTGAAATCACGTGCTTCAAAAACCTCTCTTTCTCTCTCTCTCTCTCTCTCTCTCTCTCTCTCTCTCTCTCTCTCTCCTATGTGTTTCAGTATTTTATAGAATATTTAGAATATTTTGAATATAGGCTCCTAGATAGGATATGCTTCCATTTTGAGTCATTGTTCTTTTGGATGATGGTTTAGCAGGAGAATGCTAGCTTTAGATAAAAGGGGATTAAATTCCTTGGTTGTTATCACTTGCCTTCTATGGGTCTCAAGTTTCCTTCTGCCATCAGCTCTCAGGGTGGACCCCAGAGACTTCTGAGGTCTCTTTTATAAATTAGTAGTTAAATTAGAGCCTTTGTAGCAAGCATCCTTCCATCAAAGGCAAAAGCATCTGGGTATCTGGTGTCTTTGGGTGGTGTTAGCAGCATTAACAATCATGGTAGCTGGAAGCCATGTGTGGTTATTTATTCCTGGGGATATTAGGGACATTTCAAGTGCTCAATAGACACATAAACGTAGTGGACAGTCAGTATAGAACATGTCTATTATCACAGGAAGCTCTCTTGGACACCTTAGAGTGTAGATGTGTTGCTATAAATAATACAGGAACTTATTTTGTTATTAAAACAGACATGTAACAATGATTATGCCTTCAAATGTGTTATTACTGGCTTGAACAGGGACACTGGATTCCCTCTCTTGATATCCTATTATCTATTCATTTCCACTCACTAAAGGTGAAAGAGAGGATAATTTCATAATTAAGGTCTTTAATAAGCCCACAGGAGGTATCTCTCTGTTGGGGAACAGAAATTCACTGATTTATTTCTTTTATAAAAATACTTAAAGCATCCATCCTTGCTACTCAGAGCTGCAAAGCATCCCCTGAAGTTTGTTAGAAATGTCCGCTCCTAGCTTCCACCCCATCCTTACTGGATTAACAATATTCCCCAGAGAACTCATCTGCACATTGGTGCTTATGAAGCCCTCATGCAAAAATGAATCTGTGGATAGTAGTGTCCTTTGTTAACACCGTCAGGAACATTGTGTCTCACGCTTGTCGGACTCTGAGAATACAAAAATGTAAGGCAATCCCATCACGGATCTGGCTCCTTTCCTGGTCCCTCCAAGCAGAGCCTTTGCTCTGTTGTCCTTTTCCCTCTTATTTGCAGTCTGTGACTAGACCAACCCCCCCCCCCCCATTACCTTCCCTTGCCTCACCTCTGGGTGGGACACTGCTTACCTGGTTCCCTGCAGTCCTGGACTCAGCTTGAGAACTGTGCCTCCCAGTGAAGGTAGAGTAGGCAACAGACCTCTGGGGGACATCTGTGAGGGATGTTTTAGGTTGGGATCATTGATGTGATGACAACCCTCACTGTGAATGGTACCATTCCATGGACTGGGGTTCTAGGTTGCATGAAAAGGAGAAAGCTTGCTGAGCACAGACAGTCTCCTTCTCTGCTTCCTGACGGTGGACGCCATGTGACCAGTGCCTTCAAATGCCTGCTGCCATGCCTTCTCCACCATGACGGACTGTGGAGCTGTGAGCTGAAATAAACCCTTCCTTATGCAGCTGTTGTCTAGTTCTCCCTCTACCCAGAAATATACAGTAGAGCTAAGACAGTCCCTGCATCCTTCTCTCTAAAATTTACCTGACTCACAAACAACAAAAAAGCCATTCTCCCCACCCCCCACCCCCAGCTCCCTCTGCAATATTACTTACAATTTAACTTGGTCACTCATGGTTGGGTTTGTATAAAGCTTGGTACCTGTAACACAACTCATTTGAAGTTTCTTACGATTCTACATATTGTTGTAATTGTCAAAAAACAAAACAAAAAACAAAAACAAACTTAAAGACTCTTCCTTTACATGCAACATTGCTATATATAACAATTCTTTATCTGGTGGACAGGATTATGTGTATATATGTGCAGTTGTAAGTCAAAACCATAATGTAGATGTTTGATGGACAGAGGTGGAAGCTAGAAAAGAAATACTAGTATTTGAGGGAAAAAATGTTATTTCTTTGAAGTAGCACCTTGTGCTATCTAAATGTTTTCTTTTAAATGTTTATTTGTGTGTTTGTTGGGGTGGTAGGGGGCATGAATCTGGAGGTTAGACAACTTGTGGGAGTTCTTTCTTCCCATCGTGACGGTCTCAGGATTGGAACTCAGATCATCAGGCTTGGAGGCAACCTCCTTTATCCACTGAGCCATTTTGCCTGACCTTCCTTTCAGTTTGCGATGTTACCATAGTTATACTTAGGACTGAAGAACAGAAAAAAGCTATTGTAACAGCCTCTATGAGCCAGCCAAGTGTGGTGGTACATTTCCATAACCTTGGTGATGGAGAGGCTGGAGCAGAAGACCTGTCTTGTATTTGGGGCCAGCCTGGGCTACATAGTGAATTCCAAACTACCCTGGGCTACAGACTAAGACCTTTTTTCTTAAAAAAAAAAAAAAAAAAAAAAAGACTATGCAAGATTAAAAATTGAAATAGTGCTCATGGGTCTTGAAGCTAGAGAAAAGAGGTGACTGCAAACGCAGGGTGTGGTAGGATCCACAGGGCTGCTTCATATCCTCATGGAACCCCATACTCTTAGGAAGATGTGCAAACTAAAGGCAAACATTTAGTCAATAAAAGATGCCATGTGACTAAATGCCTAGCAAGTAATAAGTTAACTATTAGGACTTTCTTCAACTGAAGCGAAGTTTTATTAATATCCTCAAATGTGTCCATTTTGGAAATTTATGTGGTGATATTGTGTTCCCCAAAATATTGTGCACCCTAATAAACTTATCTGGGATCAGAGAACAGAACAGCCACTAGATACAGAGGCCAGAAAATGGTGGCACACACACACCTTTAATCCTAGCATTCCGAAGGCAGAGATCCATCCAGATCTCTGTGAGTTCAAAGCCACACTGGAAACAGCCAGGCATGGTGATTCACGCCTTTAATCCCAGGAAGTGATGGCAGAAAGCAGAAAGGTATATAAGGCATGAAAACCAGGAACTAGAGTCTGTTAAGCTTTTAGGCTTTTGAGCAACAGTTCTGCTGAGATTCATTCTGGATGAGGACTGAGAGGCTTCCAGTCTGAGGAAACAGGATCAGCTGAGGAATTGGCAAGGTGAGGTGGCTGTGGCTTGTTCTGCTTCTCTGATCTTCCAGCATTCACCCCAATACCCAGCTCCAGGTTTGTTTTTATTAATAAGAACTTTTAAGATTCGTGCTACAAATATATTTTATTATTGTATGATGCGCTGTACTTTTATATAGTAAAAACACTCATACAAACTGGACGTGGTGGTGCATGCCTTTAATACCAGCAGGCATGTGGATCTCTATGAGTTTGAGGCCAGCCTGGTCTATATAGCAAGTTCTAAGACAGCCAGGGCTGCATAGAGAGACCCTACCTCCAAAAGAAAAGCAGAAAGAGAAACCTCATGAAAAGTTGAAAACAAATCATTTACAAGCTAAAATCTCCAGTTCTAGTGAGACCTGGCCAGTCACCTCACCATAAAGAACTGCCTTCATTCTCCTGAGACTGAACGTTCAAGCAGACACTGGATTTCCTTTACACTAAAGAACCACCTTCAGCTCTACAGCTCCTTATCAAAGGCCCTACAACACTTCACACCCTATTTGCCTCCTGGGCTTTAGCCAATCTTTGTTTATTTCAAGTTTCCTTCCTTTGTTGCCCTGTCCCAGACTTCCTTCTGGGTCCCTTGCCAAGCCATGCCACATCCTTTGAACAGTCTCTTTTTACCTGTCTCATTGTGCTTACATAGTTAAATCTCCTGACTGTTTCTACAAAATGATTGTTTTGGAAAAATAAAATTGCTTTCTGCAACTATTTGGCCCAGCCCACATCTTAGCACTTCGTAGCTATTCTTGTTTTGGGCCATGAAACTATTCTTAACTCCATTTACTTAGTATCTTTATTTTGTTGTCTGTCCTTTTCATGCTTTTCTAAAATTCCAATATTCAAATGTATCAATTTGTTGTTATAAGAGCTTACAAAGTGAGATCCGGGATAGGCTTTTGTCAGCAGTCAACATGACTGTGGTAATTCACTACCTGTGGTAGGACAACTTTGACTTTGTAACTGTATCTGGGGAGTTCCTGTGCACTCAAGTGAAAAGGTATCATTAGAAGGCCTGACATGCTTCATCCGCCCACATTTATGGAATCTGCACTACAACAGCGTAATAGAATTCATTGTTACAGCATGAGCATAGGTGTGTTTGTGTCTGAACATGCAGGTCAGAGCACACATGTGGAGGTCAGAAGACAGCATTAAGGAGTTGGTTTTCTTTCCACATTTCTGTGACTTCCAAGGATCAAACTCAGTTCGCCATGCTTGCATGGCAAGTCCACCTGCCTGCTGAGCCATCTTCCTGGTCCCCATTTGCTTTTTACTTTCCGTAGATCTAAAAATATCATTTACTTGAAAAAGTACTTGTGATAGCTCATTTAGTTGTAGCAACTACCAGGCCTTGGCTCAGCATTTTTTTAAAATTATTTTTACCACTTTCGCTTTTAATACATACTTTACTTTATAACACTGAAGTATTCATTAGTAAAGTACTCTTCTGAAAATATCTGAGCCACCTAGACTTTACTAGCAAGCAGTATTTTGGTTTAACCCTCAAAGGACTGGCTTATCTTTATAAACTCACAGAAGATCTCCTTATCAGGAGAGTGCATTTGTTGAGATATTCATTTTAAACACAACGTTCATACTAGAGATGAAGTAAACACAGTCCTTGACTTCAAGAAACTTGCAGTCTAGTGAAGACATTGACTAGTTAAAGACTGTAAGTGAAGCTGGGCGGTGGTGGCGCACGCCTTTAATCCCAGCACTCGGGAGGCAGAGCCAGGCGGATCTCTGTGAGTTCGAGGCCAGCCTGGTCTCCAAAGCGAGTTCCAGGAAAGGCGCAAAGCTACACAGAGAAACCCTGTCTCGAAAAAAACCAAAAAAAAAAAAAAAAAAAAAAAAAAAAAAAAAAAGACTGTAAGTGAAGAGCTGAGTGAAGCATCATGGGAGCACCAGGCTTGACATCACAAAATAAAGAATTAACAGTAAGTCACCATGAAGCATTATTGTGAAACATAAATAAGAACAAGGAAGTGAAAAAAACAGCCTTGAACTTGACTCTCTCCATGTGTGCACAGAGAATGTGAACAGAAAAGTACTGACTGCTGTTGGTGTAGATTCAGCTTCCCAGGGGCGAGCCGGTGCCCAGAGATTGGACAAGTGTGTGGTTCTCTCTTCTGCACTTCGAGACACCAAGACCACACCACTGAGTGTGAGAATATCATGGTCCCCTCCCCTCTCCCTGCCCTGGAGAATATCTACCTGTCTGGTACACACAGTGACCCCTAAGTGTGGACCTTGCTGGCTCATATTTTTTTCAGCTGTATTTTCTGGCAGTTTTTTCATCTCTTAGGTCCTTTTGGATTAGGACGGCAATCCGATAATCTAGTTAGTACCTAAAGACCCAGAGAAAGTAACCTTTTACATAATTAAATGTGTTTTGTTTCGATTCCTAGATCCTAAATGCCTGCAGTTGTCTTTTGCATTACTTCTGAATGCTCAAGACCACCTGCCTGGCCTCTCCAGCACCTATCCCAGGGCGCTTTGCACTGTGTCTTCCGGTTCTCTTTTCTGAGTGCATGTAACATTTCTACACTACCTATATCTTTGTGGGGTCTCATTTTATTCTTTAAAAAATGTTTTAAAAGTTTCTAATGCATGTTCTCAATATTAAATTAAGGAGCCAGGAGGCGTAAACTGGGCATAGTGACCGGTACTTGGAGGCTGAGGCAGGAGGATTACTGCGAGTTTTTAACCAGCCTTGGTTCCATAGCAAAATCCAGGTCCAGCCTCAGATGTGGGCACATTTGAGACCAGACTGAGACTCTGTTTCACCCCACTCTCCATCCCCACACCCCAAAATAATAGAAAGAGACCAGGAATCTTACATCTTAAAATATATTTTGTTTTCCCCAAATATCTAGACTGCACTCTCAACAATGTTAGTAGATGGAAGAATCACATGCTGTGGCCTAGAAATCTGAAGGAAGCTCATGTGAGCCTGAGACATCATGTGTAATTCTAAACAATAACTCCAAAAAAAAGCACAAAATAATATCAAATGGAGACATCACAATGGTTTCTACTCAGATTGAATGGACTTGGAGTCTTCCATCCTGTGGTGCTTAGTGTTAACTGTCACCTTGAGAAGACCCAGAATCACTTAGAGGATACTCCTTCAGCACAGAGTGATGGACAGACTGTCTGGGCTGGACTCACCTCCCGGCAGGTCTGTAAGGAATTGTCTTGATTAGGTTAATTGAAATGGGAAGGCCTGTCCACAATGCCCCGGGCTGGGATCCTGAACTGTACAAACCAAGAAAACGAGCTGGGCACAAGTATTCCCTGTTCTCGGCTGGCCAACTGCAGATGGGAAGGAGCCTGATGCCTCAGGCTTCAGCGGCTAGGACTTTCCGGCCATGATAAACCAGATCCTGGAACTGTGAGCAAAAAGAAACCCTTTCTCCCTTAAGTTGCCTTTGTCAGGATGACTTATCACAGAAACAGGAAAAGAAACCAAGATACCTGCCCCCTAGGAATCCCAGAGAGCAAAGAAAATGATACTAAATTGCTTTTGAAATTAAATAAAAAAAATTAAATCAAATGTTCCTTGTAAACACTAGAAACTCTGTCAGAAGTTACTGCAGAGTCAGAGAACACCAATTTACACATCTCCAGGGCACTACTGTTAGTAGTTGAGAATATAAATGTGCATGCAGTAAACATGGGTTTGCTTATACCACTATTGTACCATGCATGTGCATGCTTTATAGCAGTGTTTATTCTTTTAAACAATTACATGGTAGTTTGTAATGTGGTTATACAGTAAGGTAGCTGTTGTGGAATATTATTTTAACTACGTAAAGATGTGCTACATTTGTTTATTCTGCAGAATATTACTTTGACTGTGTATAGGTATGCTACATTTGTTTTTGCTGCATTTGTTTAACAGGTAAGAATGTGTGTTTAATTCTTTACAGATGTGTTGCATGTTTCACCTTGTCTGCCTAAGGCACCTGATTGGTCTAAAAAAAAAAAAAAAAAAAGCTAAATGGCCAATAGCTAGGCAGGAGAGGGATAGGCAGGGCCACCAGGCAGAGAGAATAAGTAGGAGGAGAACTCTAGGCTCAAGAGAAGAAGGAAGAATGAGAGAAGGAGGAGAGAAGGAGGGACAAGCTCTGAGCAAGAAGCCAGACGGACACCAGCCAGCCAGACATGAGAAGCAGTGAGAGTAAGAGATACAAAGGCAGATAAAGAGAAACGGGTTAATTAGAAGGAGCTATCCAGAAACGAGCCTAAGCTAGGCAGAACATTCAAAGTTAATAATAAGTCTCTGTGTCATAATTTGGGAGCTGGTTGGTGGCCCAAAAGAAAAAGCCTGGTACAGGTACCTGCATCTATTTATTGATCTGTTTCTATATCAATCATTTCTCATTATTAGGTTTTATTTTTTTTCCTGTGAGAAACAGCACTTTCATAAAATTTTGTATAGTTAAAGTATACTCATACTTAAAGACAAATATTTATCTCAGAAAAAATTTACATAAGTGGCATTCCTAAGTTAAAAAGGAAGAACAACTTTCTTTCTTTCTTTCTTGACAGGCTCTTACTATGTAGCTCACGTCTGCCTCAGCCTCCTGAATATAAATGCTACAGCTGACTTGAGAATAAGCATTTTAATTAAAGATAGAACTACATGGCCCTCCCTCTAAAGCATGTTTTGTTTTTTAAAAAAACCCAATTTTCTCATTAGTACTGAATGACAGTACCATTTTCTCTGTCACACACATAAAGGATATTGATCTCTCTTCATTTTTATTAATGTGGCACCCTACCCAAATACTCTATTTCTGTTTTGTTTTGTTTTGTTTTGTTTTGTTTTGTTTGTACTTCCCTAATCACCAGTTTTAATGTCATTGACATTTCTTCTTCAATGAGCGTCATGATTTACCTGCTTCTCATCTATTTCTTTGCCTCATGTTCCTGTTCTGTATCCTTGGCTTATAACAAAGTAGCCATAGTGACACTTCTTACTCTAACCTTATTTAGGATGATGATTTCGTGGTATTGGGAATTGAGTTCAGGGCCTTATCGGTGCTAGGCAAGTGATCTACAACTTAAACATGCTCACAGTCCCTCTGAAAATACTCATTTATTTTATGCTATTAGTAGAAGGTCATTGATTTTTGTTTTCTGAGAAAAATAGTGGATAAATAAGGGTGTCATTTAGAAAGGCTTTTCCAGGTTTTCTTTCCAATATTTAGTGTGATTTCATGTTTTGCTCTGGGCACACAGAATGCACCGTGCATTGTAGTCGCACCACAATAACTCTGCTTATTCTCCAGGAAGGAATTCAATAGAGCTGTTACAGGTACATTTGTTGCCCCAGCACAAAGCTGTTCAATCAACTCCTAGAAGCAAGTACCCCGATGTCTTCTTTCCCAAAGCAGAAATGAGCAATAACTCTCCAGAGAGGCACAAGCAGGTGGGTGTTGCTGGACCCTGCAAGTGTGGCCCATGTTCTATGCTGGTAGAAAGGAAGATAATTGTTAATGTTGTTGGATGCTCACCACCTGCCCTTGTCCAGTCCCCCTTGCTTCATATATGTCCGTGGTCGTCTCACCACAGAGAGGTACTCTTGGCATCGTCCTCCTTTCAGTAGGAAGGAAATGAAAGCGGATGGGGGTTGAGGAGCTGGTTTCACAAGAAAGTAGCAGAGTCCTGATTCAAAGTCAGGCCATCTGTTTTTATGACCGCAATGCTGGGTCTTCATGACCAGCGTGCACCTAAAACAGTATCAGAGAGGAAAGAAACTATAAAAAGGACATAGACAGAGATAAGAAAAAAGTGAGGGTCAAGGGGGAAACCAGAAGGGAGAAGAAAGTAAACAGTGAGAGCAAAGAAAGAAATGGTGAGAATTCCTTCTTCCATCCTATACCACCGACTGAACCCACGGCTAACCACACCAAGCTCAGCAAATGTGCTACACTTTCAAGTTGGTTTTGCTCGGCCTCCCTGGCCCTTGGCACACCTATATGCAGAAATCCTTCTTCTACCTCGAAAACATCCCTTAGCTTCTCACTTCACCGTACTACAGCTCCCAGATATTCTAAGGGACCTGAACTCTTTCAAAGAAAGGTCTAATACAAACTTCTAAGTAATTACAAAGTATATCCTTGAAAACACTGTGGGAGAGCCATCATACAGTTCAGAATTGGGTTTTCAGGGGCTCACTAATTCACTGGACCCACTTATTTTAAGCACAATAGAAAAGATAGTAATCATTTCATCCAAGTGGCCCTCAGCTGAGAACAATTCCCCTCTGCCCCCACCCCAAACACACACACACACACACACACACACACACACACACACACACACATCCAGAGGACATTTGGTGATGTCTGGAAATATTTTTAGTTGTCACAGCTCAGAGGCTGAGTGGGAGGGAATGTCACTGGCATCTAGTGGGAATGTCCAGGGATACTTCTAAGGACAGCCCCTCACTGCAGCAAATTATCTGGCTCAAGATGTCAGCAACAACACGGTTGGAACCCCGTTTTCTGAGAGAAAGTGGTACCTGGGCTCTCTCTGATAGGATGGAATATGTCCCAAAACAAAGTCTAGAGGATACACAGAGCTTCTTTTTTTCTATCTTCTATTTTCTATTTTCTTTCCTTTCAACTCCTTCCTGACTGGCCTTAATTCAGACCATTCATTAAAAAAAAAATACACAATAGAAATAGTATACAGGCTTAAGCCAATGTATTTGGGTGCAATTTCTTGCCAGAGTTTTCTCTCTTTGGCCACGGAATTCTTTGGATAAGCATTCTATGAATGATATTATTTGAACGTCTCTTTATAAAGCCAGGGATTAAAATGGAACACAGCAGATGTTGAGATGACAATAGCAAAAGGAGAAGCTTTATTCTGCTTAAACTGTCTGAAGAGTAATTATTACCCTCAAATTAGACTACAATACTTCTTACCTTAACAAAACTTTACAGATCTGAATATTTCCTCTTATATATCTATTAATGATAATCTACAATATTTATATAGGGAATTATTTTACATGTTTCATGGTAGTAACTGAAATTGATATACTACCTAAAATTTTGTGTGCTACATATTCTGCTCAGTCCTACGTGCATTAGATCATGAAGCGTCATAAATCTTTTTAGTGGATGTGAAAACTAAGAACTCGGGTGAGGGATTTACTCAAGATTGCGTAAGTGAGTTGTGGTGGTTTGAAAGAAAATGGCTCCCAAAACGAGTGGCACTATTAGGAGGTGTGGCTTGGTTGGAGAAGGTGTGGTTTTGTTGGAGGAAGTGGTCACTGTGGAGGTGCGTTTGGAGGTGTCATATATGCTCAAGCCACACCCAGTGAGACAAACCACTTCCGGTCACCTACAAGTTAAGCCAAGGACACTTAGCTCCTTCTCCAGCACCATGTCTGCCTGCATGCCACCATGTTGTGTGAAACCCTAACTAACACAAGTATAAGGCACAGTAGGACTTGGATTAATGTTCTCTGAGTCTGGCCAAATCTAATATTATTAACGCAATCTGATTCTTCCTGTTCCAAGATCATTCAAAAAAATCAACTACATTCCCATTGTAACCTTAAAAAAAGTAAACAAAATCAAGGTACAAATATTATAAATACATTGCTCTAGTAATATATTATTTTAATTGTAAAAGAACTCTAAAGTAAAAGTTTTAAAAATGAATGCAATGAAGAGCAAATAAAAAGTTCTAGTATTTTTTCCCTAAATTTCAGTGGATGCAGCTCTGTGCAGCCCCTGAGACTCTTCCAGCCTTTTCAGAAGACCACTGGAGTCTTAGGGTCATTTGTTCTTTGTTGCATGCATCAAATTAGGACACAAGGCTCATCTCTGTTTCTTCAGAGGCCCCATTAAAAGTGTCTTCTTGTCTGATCAGTGACAGATGCCAGTCACAGTGCAGACCCACACATAAAGACAAATGAGCCAGTAACAGGAGGCTATGGTTCCCATCCATCAGATAGTGCAGTATGGCAGGCAAGCAGGGCTCTGTCTCTTCATTACCTATCAGGAGGAAAATTCAGATCCACCACATGACATCAAAAGTCCCCCCCCCACTTAATTACAAAGGTCTTTATCTCAGAGTCCCAATGAAGTAGGCCTCTAATTCCATTCCAGCACTGCTTTATATATGAGTTGTTAAAATATGTAGTAAACTCACTAGCTGAAAATGCAAAGCTCTTCTACTACATAATCAAGAAATCGTGTAAGCATGAAGGTAACACTTGGGGGCATGAATCATAAGCACGAAGGTCAATTATAAGCATACTATGTAGTTACTTCATATAATTTGGCTTACCAATTTCTAAAGTGTCAGTTCTTTGCTTCCCTTTCACTTTTTACCATGACCTTTTGTGGAGATGGAACCTGTTATTTCATGCCTGGGACGAAGATATGGTATGGTGAGTGCAGTACTCATCTTGAGCCAAAATTGAAGGGGACAGCTACCAGATATTTTAATTCCCTTTTACAAATAAAGAGTAAAGTTTAAATAAAATACATGAAGCCAAGTATCCAGATTTTAAATAGTGACAGTGAGTGCGCCTGCCTTCCAGTTTCTTTAGGATTGGGGAAACAGCAGCTATCCGGCCTGTTTTCTGTCTACCTTTCACATTCAGGTAAGACAACACATCCTTTAACTTCCTGATGGCCTAACCTAATCTATAGTTGTGGTCCCCATTCTAGGAACTCTCCTTTTGCCAGACATTCTTTATAAGTTTGTTTCAGTTAGATTGCTTCCAGTGGTGCAGAATGCTCCTGTCTGGAAATTAACTCTTGGGCATGATAAAGATGTGTGAACATATTGGGCAGAACTATTTTTTATCTCAATTAATAGATAATTTATTGGCTGAGTGGCTGATTTAATTTTTAGAATAAGGAGCTTAATATTAACATAACGATTCTGTGGGATCACATTACATAAAGGCCAGCGATACACCAGTTTTCAGATTCAGCTGGGATCACGAATGTGCAAGTGATTCTGTCTCACTACTGTATCCAATGACCATGTCCTCCTTCCCTCCTTCCCAGCTGTGTTTACCACTCAGGTCTAACTGCCGAAGGTGGCTACCAATTAGTTGCAGGTTGGTACAGTCTCAGCTTCAGACACCAGAAAGAGGCCAACAGAACCTTTCCAGCGCTGGTTCAGAAACTCCTTGGAAAAATCTATTGGCTCAGTTTAGGAATGCTTCTGCTTGGACTAATACTGTCCCTGGTCAGTCAGACTTGACCGATGTGGTGTTAAGTTGTGTGGTCCCGCTGTAATTGCACAGATGATGGAGTTGGATAGGGGCAGCTCCCCTGCTAAGCTAGAGCTTGGCAAACATAACTACCCATACTTGCCAAAGACGTCACTTAGTCCATGCCCTTCATGTAACCAATGATGAAAGAGGCTCAGGAAAGTGGGTTCCCCAAGGCCAGTGAGAAAGCCAGCACTGGTTCCCAGGTGTCCTGAGGGCCAGTTCCATGTGTTTGTATTCAACAGACATCCATGAACATTCCCTGAGGGCCACACCTGGTTTCCAGAAACACCAGCAGCAGAATTTCTTATCCTGGCCATACCGCTTCTTAGATCAAACCAGTGCTGTTCTGCTTCCCCTTATTCATAGTAGCTCCCTCCTCCTTCACCCCCCACAAACCTGGCCAGAGGTCGGCACTCAAGCCAACACCTCACACATGCTTAGTCAATTGTTCTAACAGTGAGTTGTGGCCTCAGTGCTAGACAGCTACTGCTGCTGCTTCTCCTCCTCCTCCTCTTCCTCCTCCTCCTTCCTTCTCCTCCTCCTCTTCCTCCTCCTTCCTCCTCCTCCTTCTTCCTCCTCCTCCTCCTCTTCCTCCTTCTTCCCCTTCTTTTCTTTACATCTTTGCCATAGTCCCTAACCTTCTTTATTAAAATCGTCAGGAGATGGTCATCGAGTTTCCACATGCCAATTGACTCCAATATCAACTTCTCTAAAATCCACATTGAAGAGTGACTGACTATAACCACAGCCGTGAGAGCCATAGTAAAAACCTAAAGCAGGCTTTTGGAAGGGTGAGGGTATTTACATCATGTGAGAGGCACACTGTATGTTGAGAAGAGGAAACACACATCATTATTAGTAATTATTATACCCCATTTAGTGCTTTGCCTCAAAGAAAGAACATTTATATTCTTTTAGATTCTAAGTTCTTAGAGAGTTGTTTAAAAGTGCTAAGAGGGAAAGAAGACAAGGCCATATAGGAAATCAGCTCTTGGTTTACTATCAGATATCATGCTTTCCATTTTCTAGCTACGTGACCTTCAGAAGTTCACTCAGCTTCTTGGTGCCTTATCTTACTACTTTATAAAATAATAGAGACTGGATAATATGTACTGAAATTGCTTATAGTCCTCACCCCACCATGTTCTTTAAAGGTTTTCAGAAGCCACGTAAGTAGAAATTCCATCCCAGTTTCAAAAGTATCCTTTTTCATAACAAGCGGTTATACCGTGCTTCATGTCCAGATGAATATAGCCTGCACTTCACTCTCTAGACCAAATGCAGTGGCTTAGTTTCCGAATATCAGTACTGGAAAACTTTGCCCTTCTTTGTCCTTATCATATAAGATGCCTCTGCAGGTGGCTAAAACTTACCTTCCATTGGCTTTACATAGATGAACAGCAAGCCTCCAAGTGACTCTCTGCCCAACTCATGGCTAAGGTATTTTGAAGCATAAACCTAATTAATCTTACCAATAAAAACCAGCAGTCAGACATCGAGGTAAAAACCTGAAAGATCAGAGGAGCAAGGGAGCCGCCACAGTCACTTCCTACCTCTCCAGATCCTTCCGTCAAAAGGGCTGAAATCCTGTCTCCACCCCACTTATCACTTCCTGTTTCCTCTCTGTACAGACCTCCAGACCTCTATAGTTAACTAGTGGCTGGCTCCGCCCTCTGACTCCAAGCAAGCTTTATTCATCAGAACACGAACAAAATATCACACAACAATATGACAAATATGTGATGAATATAAGCTGCAGTTCTCCACAAATGGCATACAACAGAAATTTCAGAAAAGAAGGATAAAAAGATGTCTTAGTTACTTTTCAATTTCTATGAAAAAAACACCACGACTGAAGCAACTTATAAATGAAAGTGTTTAATTTTGGCTAACAATTCCAGATGATGAGTCCATGACAGTCATGGCAGGGAGTATGGCGGCAGGGAGGCATGGTGCTGCAACAGAAGCTGAGAGCTTACATCTTGAAACATAACTGTGAGGCAGAGAGAGCTAACCAGGGATGATATAGAAAGCCCACCTCCAGTGACACACCTCTTCCAACAAGGCCACGCCTCCTCATCCTTCCCAAACAGGGGGGCAAGTATTTAAACATGAGCCTATGGGAACCATTCTTATTCAAAGCACCACAGAAGAAAAGACATCTTATCCCCTCATTGGATAAGACTTTTGTGCCTGCTTAATTACATTTTCTAGGTTAGCACTAACTTCTTCATAACTTGGTAATTTATTTAGATAGTTATGATTCTATTTTTTCTCATATCAGAACATTTTTCTATCTGGTATCTGCTGTTTTATTTGAAAAAAATTCTTGAACCCAGTAATTTCATATTACTGTGTTCCCTTGACTACAGCTATGTCTTGATGGGTCCTGGAAGAGACAGCATGTGAAATGTGCCAGTTCCCAGAGACAGCCAACGCCTCTGCCGCTCAGTCTGGGTAGACATTCCTGGAAGCAACCACTCAGGAGTGCTACTTTTAGAAACAATAGCAGCTAAGATCCGCTGCTGGAGCCAGGACACAAGGCTTTATCTTTCCTGAGTCTCTTGGCTAAGCTGCTGTTTGAAGGTGCTTACTGAGCTGATAGTTGAGTGTTAGTCTCCATGCAAAAATATAACCATCAGGGTTTTTCAGTCGTCAAAGTATGGAATGGCCTCAGAGCTAATCTTCTGGCACAGCAGGCTGGAAATGGGCATCCAAATCCTTAAAATACGTAAGATTTTATCTCAATAACAAATTGTCCTGACCACGTAAACATTTAGTTCCAGCTAGCACATAGGAAACATTCAATGAATATTAATTATTATTATGAAGGGGGACCATGTATCATGATTTATAATGGTGAAAACTTAAATATCACACACACACACACACACACACACACACACACACACACATCTCAGTGTATATAATACACTGGTAGGTAGCCACTAAACAGTGTGCCAACAGTGCTGAATTTGAGGGTGCATCAAAATTAACCAAAGAATCTGTTGAAGGTGAAATCATCAAGCCCTACCCAGGATATTTTAATTATTGCTAGAAAGATCCATAATAGAAGAGATTAGACCTCATATAAACTCAATAAAGAAAACATTAATTTTGCTTAAAGCGTGATCCTTTAAGTCAAAAAAGTGTTGGCTTTTCTTAACTAAACATTGAAGAGCTGGTCTACATGTGTAGCTTAGTAGCATGATGCTGCTTGCTTAGCTAATGCAAGGCCCTAGGTTTGATCCTACATACCACCAAAAGAACAAGAAGGAAGCAAGGGAAGAGAGAACTGCCAGCCATCAATAGTTTCTTGTTCAATCAACCTTCATCTTCCTACAGTCCTGTTTTTAAAGGACATTGTAGGTCCTTCAGATCATCAGAAACAGACTTATTATCTATATGTTATTCAATGAGATAGTGTCCCCTCCCATATTGATGTCATTATAAAAAGTGTCCTTCACCTTCTTATCACGTCATTCCCTCTCTTTGCCTTTGGATAGTTCTCGCTGCTTACTTCTTATCTATCTCTTTATAGAAATGGCTTTAGTACACAAATAGCATTTCTTCTGAAGAAAGACAGCCATTCAGAATGAGATTTCCCTCTCGGGATGGTCTTTCAGTCTGCTTTCTCTGGGGCTGTTTTCACAGTGAGTGCATTGAAGGCAGAGGGCAGACTGCAGGTGAGCACTGTGAAAGGATTTCACACCCACCTCCAGAGGTTGTCCTTGCAGCTCCAGCCCCAAGGTAAATAAATAACTGTGCACCTGTAGTTCTGCTTGCCCAATGCAAGGTACGAATTCAGAAGTGACTGACACAGCACAGGTGTTTTTCTAGATGACACCATGTGTCTTAGGGTTTCTATTGCTGTGAAGATACACCATGACCACAGCAACTCTTATAAAGAAAACATTTCATTGAGGTGGCTCGCTTACAGTTTCAGATGTGCAGTCTATTATCATCATGGCGGGGAGCATGGCAGCATATAGGCAGACATGGTGATGGAGGAATAGCTGAGAGTCCTACATCTTGCAGGCAACAGGAAGTCGACTGAAATACTAGGTGGTATCCTGAGCATAGGAAACCGCAAAGCCTACGCCCACAGTGACAAACTTCCTCCAACAAAGCCATACCCACTCCAACAAAGCCATACCTCCTAATAGTGCCACTCCCTATAAAATCATAGGGGCCAATTACTTTCAAATTACCACACCATGCTTCAAAGAGCACCATGAGCATGCCATGCACTGATACAGAAGATTCCAAGAGATTCTTTTTTTTTTTCCTTGGATGCTTCCACTGTATACCATTGTTGCCTGAGATCATAGGACCAATACAGACTGATTCAGTAGGAGTGCTCATATACTGCATTTTAGGAAGTGTGTTGAAGTCCTAGCTTTTCTTAGGAAACAACTTCTCTAACAACTGAAACAAGAATGTAATGCTTATTTGTGTCAAGCATGGATGGCTCTGATCACTTTCCCTTAGTACTGAGTTACTTGCTTCTCTGTAATATTAATCATCTAATTTCATTTATTTATTTTTTTCTTTGGTGAGCGGGTATGTGTGCATATGTGTGTCTAAGCACGTGGAGGCCCAAGTTGATGTCTGGAATCATCCTCCACTGCTCTTCCAATTTATTCATGGAGGCAGAGTCTCCACAAACCCAGGACTCACTGATATGGCTAGTCTGGCTAACCAGCTGTCTCCACCTTCTGAAGCTGGAATGATAGGCAGGTTGCCACACCCACCTGCCATTTCTGTGGGTTCTCCCTGTAGGTGAGCATGTATGTGGAGGTCAGGGGCTAGTGTCAACTGTCTTCCTCAAGCTCCCCTACCCCCTTACATTTTGAAGTACGGTATTTCTCTGAGCCTGGAATTCATGGACTTGGCTAGACTGGCTGGACCGCAAGCCCCAGAGATCCTATTGCCTTCAACTCCCCAGTGCAAGGTTACAGGTATACACCACCCGGCTCTTTCCCCAGGGTACTAGAGAGCAAACGCAGGCCCTCCTGATTACCTGGCAAGCATTTGCTTACCTTTGAGTCATCTCCCCGGCCCCTGGCCCTTCATTTCTTAATAGAATTGCTTCTGAAAAATTCCAGCTTTGGCTCAGACTAAGAGGAAGAAAGCGAGTGCCTAATAGAGCCAAGAAAATCTATGGAGAGCAGGGTATTGTGGAGAACACCCCAAGTACAAAATAAAAACAGAAATACTGCCTAGCAGGGAGAAGAACGTTCTAGAGGGAGGAAGTGTGGAGATGACTGAGAAGTGTAGACTCTCAAACTGAGTTGGACTCACTGGGATTTGCCAAGGTGGACTTTGCTTGAATAGTCGTTGCTGGCCTCACTAAAGTGGGGCTCTTGGCCTGGTCAGTCTTATTCTCCATTAGGACTATTCAAGTAGTTACAGGCCCCAAACCCTATTGACTATCCATATTTTGATAACTAAGCCTTAGAGCCTGAGAGTTCTGGGTTGAACTTCAGCTCTGATACTTATTAGATGTGTAACCTTGAATATGTTCCTTAACCTCTCTAACATTCCTAGTCTGTGCAGCGATATCACATAGTCTCGTTGCGATAATCAAGTGAGCTAATATATGCACATCATTAGCATAAGAGTGGGGACAAATATTAATTACATTGCAGATGCTATTATTGTTTATCTTTTTACTTCCATATTTACCTATTTATGCAATTTAATAAGAATTTATTGGGTGAGCTCTTTAAATGAAACACATATACTATCAATCAGATAGAGGTATATTTCAAATAGAGGTGTATTTCTTTCCAGGGGTTTGAGTAATTTTAATGTCCTAACCTATATTTTATATTCAAACCAAAAAGAACAATACAGAAACATAAAAATGTATTCCATAGCTTCTACAGTAGCTAGCATAACCTAGTGACATACATGCTTGTGTTTTTACATTAGTAGAATATGATATTATTTGGTAAGATTTTGTTTGTCTATTTATGTATTTAGATAGGGTCTCACTGTGTAGCTCTGGATGTGCTGGAACTCACTATGTAGACTGGGCTGGCTTTGAACTCAGCCTGTCTCTGCCTTCTGAGTGCTGGGACTAAAAGCATGTGCTACTATCGTGGGCTTTGTTCCTTCTTTGGAAGGGTTAGTTTCTACAGAGATAAAATAATTTGTTGAAAATGGAGTAATTTAGTTTAGTTGTAAAGACCACAGGAGTATGAAAACTCTCAGTGCCCTGCTCCTCAACCATGAACAGGTTTAGGAGTGAATAAAGCTAGGTGGCAGGTAACTGTCTCTTGGTGACTTCATTATTCCACTTTAGCTAAGTAAATATTATGCGTACATATGCCATACACTAAACATCGGGGATTCAAAAATCAGGGAGTCATACTATAACTCTGGAAAATAAAAACAAGATTGTAAAGGTGTTGAGCACGCGGGCATTGTGCTTTTGAGGAATGTGACTATGCTCACATTATTACAGTCTAGGGTCTCCTCAGTCTGTCTTGGCTATAAAATCCTGTGCTTACATGCATATTTCAGATTGCTGGTTTATTCAGTTAGGTAGATACTTATTTTTCATCTTATGAATGACAGCCAAATTTCATGCCCTAGAACCAGGAACCTGGGTGAACCATTTGCTAGGACCCTGAAAACTGACTTTCTCTGTTGCACAAGCACTTGATGTAATCAAATTGGCGTCATGCCTAGAGCAGGCTGTGTGACTCAGTGACAGTTGCAATCAGAGCGTGGAGCTGGAGACAAAGAGGTCATAGATCAGGAAGTCACAGTGAGGATGGCCAGCAGGGGTGGAATGTTTTGATACGAGTGCAGCATTGTTGTTGTTTAAGAATTCTTTTAATATCATTCACTAAACACACCTCATCCTGTTTCGTTGCCTGAAATTTAAACAAATTTTGGTGTCTCAAATACTTTGATCAATTCTACAAGGTCATTCTATACTAAAAGCAAACTTCAAACATTGAAATAGCCATTCAGCCTTTCCGGTGATTCTAGATCTGTGGTTCATAGGTTTAAATGCTTACTCTTACTTGAATCACACCTAATTTTTAAAGTCCCTTTGATTTACTATTCACCCCAGGCTAGATTAAATGCTTTATAATTGGTTTAACAGAATTGATTTCCAAGGGAAATTGTCAAGCCAGCATTTTCCCGTGTTTCAAAGTCCATATTTTATTTTATTAAACAATGAAGTTTCATATCTATATCTGGTTTCTAAGAGTTATGCATGTACATGGCTAATGGTCATATATATTTGCATTGATTTAATAACTATGATCAACTCAAGGGAGATGAATATAAAAATGCTAAGAAATATAAATGAGGATAAGATATAAGATTTATAGCTCAGTGTATTCCTTTTTATTATATCAACTATCTGGCATTATAAGGTAAAAATGCTTTGATAATAGCAGAGACATCCTAAATTGTGGTCGAGTGGAACTTTGGTAACACTAGGTGTCTTAGTCCATTTGTTCTCATATACAAATATCCGAGGCTGAGTCATTCATAAATAGCTGAAAGTATTTCTCACAGTTGGAGGCTGTGGTAGTTTGAATGTAGTTGGCTCCCATATGCTCCTAGGGAGTGGCACTATTGGGAGGTGTGGCTTTGTTGGAGTAGGTATGGCCTTGTTGGAGGAAGTGTGTCACTGTGGGGGTGGGCTTTGAGGTCTCATATGTGCTCAAGATACCACCCAGTGAGAAAATACCACTTCCTCTTGCCTGCAAGATGTAGGACTCTCAACTGCTTCGCCAGCATCACATCTGCTTGTATGCCACCATGATGATAATGGACTGAACCCCTGACACTCTAAGGGAGCCCCCTCAATGAAATGTTTCCCTTACAAGACTTTCCATGGTCACAGTGTCACTTCTCAGCAATAAAAACCTAGCTAAGACAGAGGCTGTCATTTCAAAATCAAGATGTATTTGGTCTCTGGTTTCTGTCTCCAAAGTGGTGCATTGAACACTGTACCTTCACTTGGTGCAAGATGCCAAAGCAGAAGTTCAGTGTTCTCTTGACCTTCTTTCTGAGGACCTTCATCGCATTCAGGATGGAAGATCCTTCAGGACCTAGTCGACTCCTCAAGGCCTTGCCTTGTAGTGTGTTCCATTGGTGATTAAGTTTCCACATGAATTTTGGAGGGATACAAACATTCAAACTGTAGTTCCAGATAAAGACAAATATAATAAATTTAGGACCAAAAGGGAGAAGAGTCCAAGATTCTGAAGTAACATCTTCACATAAGTTTAAATTATTGCGGCTTGGGGAGCAACTGTATTACTGCTGTGGGCTTAGACATTGCAGGGTGTTGCCTGAGAGGAAACTCAGAATCAGTGTGATGAATAACACTGATTGGGTTTGGGGTCAGAGGAGACCCTGGTTGGTTCTTATTTATGTCTCTTATGTGGTCAGGAACAATTTACTTAACCTTTGAGACTCAGTTTCTTGATACTATCTACCTCACCTGATCTGATGGTTATAAGACCAGACATAATGTGTGTGCTTATCACCTGATTCCCATATACTAAATAACAGCTGTTGTGATTAAGTCATTATCTCTGTATCTAAACAATCACAGATAGAGGAAGCTTTGCCGAACTCCTACTGCATCTACATTTTCCTTTTCTCATTAGTCAGGGGACAACTTGATAAGTTGTCCCTAAGATAGAATGCAGCCAGTGCTAGAGGAAAGACCAGCCTGGAGTCTCGTTCCCCATGTACTTTGCACAACTGAGAAAACGAAGCCCATTCATTTAATTTACACCAGTGCTCTTGGCACCAAGAGAAGCCGTCCTCCGAAAGAAACAGACAAGCTAATTTCCCAAGGAGAGAACAACAATTAGCTAATTCATGAACGAAGGTTGTAGCTACAGAGTACTCAGTTGGCCAAAGATAGTCCGTCCCTTCTTAGCTCACACACCAGCAAACCAAGATTCCCAAGCCACTACAGGAAGTGCTGCTTAAGGATCGATCCTACCATGAATTACAAAGAGATGTTTGTGATGCTACAAGATGTTAGTATTTGCACAAAAACAGAAAGCCAAGCCTGGAAGGGATTTCACAGCTCATTTGTTCATACTTAAAAAAAAAAAAAAAAAAAAAAAAGATATGGAAACTAAAAAGCCTGAGAAAGGAAATACTACAGTCAGTTCTCTATGATAGGATACAATATTTCTCATTATGGTCCTGTTCCTATCCCCACCCCTAGCCAAGGTGCTGGGGCTTAGGGAGAAGCAGAATGTGTGTGTAAGGGTTCTAAAAGCCACTGGCCTTGCTAAATTTAGAGTTGGCTTCTGCTTATGTAATTTTCCTTGTGTTTTCAATTATTTACAGGGATATATTATTTATATACGTCTAGAACTTGTGCTTTTAGCACTCAACCAGCAGGAATAATTTATAGGCTTGTGAGAGCTTCCTGTCCTTCCCTTTCAGATAGGGCTCTTTTGCATTGTTAATTAATTGTTACATTTCAGTCTTGGGCAACTTCCTTTCCTGGCAGGCCTGTGGTAACTGGCCAGAGAGAGTTATCTTCACAGGCACATTCCAAAATCCAGGTTAATTTTCTTGTCAGTCATTTCTCAACCTTCGAGAGCCCCATGGCATGACCCAGCTGATTAAGGTCCTAGACACCATGAGTTTCCACCAGAAAAGGAGCTTGCTTTTCCTCTGGGGAAGCAGAAGTGACTTGTTTCAGCTCCCGTCTCCCATCTTGTTTTTTTTTAAGTAGTCAAGTTACTGAACTGCCCTCTCCTCCATCTTTATCCCTCCCGCTGCTTGGCCCTGACTTCACGACCAGTGTCATCCAGGCTTCTGACCATTCAGGCTGTCATTTAGGTGAAGGCCAGAAGACCCACGGTTCGCTTTTTTTCAGCCGCTACTGCTTATTCCCAGGTGGGGCCTGAGTGGCTCTCTGAGAATGCTTTGATGGCTGTCAGCTCGCTCTCTGGCGGGAGCCTGGATGGCAGCCGCTGAGAAGTTAACTTGGTAGGTGCATTGGAGACGTGGCTGGCTGTGAAGAGGCAATGTCCTGGTACCCTGTCCTAATCTTGGTTATCTTTGAGGACAGGATGCTTGCAGGCCAGAAGTTCCTGTTTGGGTGGGCTAGTAAAAAAACTGATTAGAACTAAGATGGCCACCACAGCGACTGCTAGACAACCTGTAAATTCATTGTCATTCTGTCTGCATGCACAGATGACTCCTCCCTGCAAGCACCATGACAGTTGGCAAAAGAATAACCAGAAAAGGAGCAAAAGAGGTAGTGTCCGAACTCTGGAAAAATCTCCATCAATTTCTAGAAAATACATGAATATTGCTCACCTTTGAGCATACTCATGCCCCCATCTTTCTTTCTCTTAGACTGTATCTCTAACCTCCTGACCCCACCAGGGTGAGAGGTGACTTGTAAGTATACCTCTGACTTCTGTTTGTGGCTTCACTACTCAGTAGACCCTTGGTGATGTTATTGGATGATTCCGGAGGAAGGGTGACTCAGTTTGGGGTGACATTGAGGTGAAGGCCCAAAAGATCACCTCACAGTTAGGAGCGTGGCGTGATGGCAGTGCGGGCCTCGCTTTTCTTCATGGAGCAAATGGAAAGTTCTTTGGTTGTTTCTCTCCGGCCTGGAGAGTGCAGCTCTCTCTGTGCCTGTAGCTTTTGGGGAAGTTAAGGCAATGAGAGTAACAAGGCTTTTCTCAGTGGAAAGTGGGAAGACACACAATGTATTCATATAGAGGCTCTATGTGTATGGCTGCTATCACTCAAGGGCCTGAGACCTTTGGCTGGGACAGAGGGAGGCCTCAGAACTTGGCATTTTTTTTGGATCAATCCCTTCTTTCTCTTTGACAGAGTCATGAGGTGAGCAGTTCACTCGAGCAGGCAACAGAGTACCTTACCACAGCTAGGAGCCTTCACAGGGATACAGACCATCCTCATGACTGTCTTGACATAGAGATACTACAGCCTCGCAACCAAAGAGTTCTTAGGTACAAGAACCACTCAAGGACATTTGTCTTTCCTCAGCCTTGTCAGTTTTTTATTTGCTACTTCATGACATGGTAATAATAATCAATCAAAACACTGGCTATTGACTGACAGTGATAGGTAGATGAATGAGCATCTTAGTGACAGCCATTGAACTCTCCAGACCTGGGCTTGTTCATACCAGGCCCCCCTTCTGCCGTGTGACATATGTTTTAGGAGCCTTGACAGCAACTGTCAGTCAAGGCTTAAGAAATGGACTGGGATGCGTATCCTTCATAAACGTGCCAGAAGCCCTAACAACAGTTGTCAAGGCTTAAGGGATGTACCACAATGCCACTGGTTAGGTACAACTGGCTAGCCACAGCACAGGCTGTCTGGGACCTCCCTCTCAAGAGTTGTTTTTTTTTTTTTAGCATACTGCAGGATAGATGCCAAGAGGTTCTAGTGCCTTGTAAGGACAACTAGACAGCCAGAGAATTCTACTTAGTACTAGCCAGTTAGGCCAAGTAGGTGGTAGTTGACTGTGTAAAAGTTGAAGGACAGGATCCTGGGAAAGATGTTATAAATGCCCCAGGAAAATTCATTTGGCCACAAGATGTGTACTACGTCCATGTTTAAACCGTCTTAAATATCGAGTAATTTTTTTTAAGGGGCTCAAAGTCTGGATGAATATAAAAAAAGCCTTCCTGTGTGACGTCCTAATGCTGTATCTTGAAGCTCAGCTAACAGCTCCTCATGGACCCTTTGAGGAATGCTTAGCACAAGGCTAAATCGTATATTAAGTAAGCGAAACTGAACGAGACGGGGAAAGGAGCCCTCTTCCTTCTCAAATCCAACCCTTCAAACTTACTCTGCATTCCCCTTGTCATGGCCCCTGGGCTGTACCTCAGGCAGATCCGGAAGCTTTTCCAAACCTGTCTGGACGTTAAAACACTCACCCTTTTCTTGATAAAGATCTACTGATCTTCTTACCTCTTGTTTATAGCCAGAGGTTAGGGCTGGCTTAGTTCAGAACCCTTCAGGGAGAAAGGGAGTGTAGCACCTGGCTTTCCTCTTCTCAACCTTGCCTTTCCACCCCCCTGCACCCACACTGATCCCAGGATCCTTCAGGACACAGGGAGTCGCAGGAGCAAAGTGAAAAAGAAAAGGTCTTAGTGAAACAAGGTACTTCATGCCCATAATCCCAGCGTTTAAGGAGGATGAGGCAGGAGGATAGCTGCAAGTTCCGGGCCAGCCTTGGCTAGAGTGAAACATTGTCTCAGACAAACCAAAACAGAAACACAAACAAACAAACAAAGCATGGAGAAAAGGATAAGGTCTCTCGAGAGGGGTCATGTAACTGGAGACCTATTTCTTTTAAATGATAGAAGTCTCACTTTTGGATTTTTCCTGCATAGTGTGGTTCTGTGGGTTTCTCCAGAGATGCAGTTGGGGCTTTTCTAGTCTCTGTTGTAGGAGATCTCTCTGCCAAGCCTTTCACGACTCTCCCCAAATGGGTGTTTACATTTCCCCGGCTCTCACAGGATATGCCTTCTGAGATAGTCCTGCCCCAGCAAGCTGCAGTCTGTAGCCAGGACTTTTCTACCGAATATGTGTAAGTACTTTCTGGGATAATCGTTTGGCTCCTTGGAAAGGTTTGGAAACTTTGCTGCACAACAACCCTGGAAGAATGTCTTGTTCCCATGGGAGCCTTTTTCTTTCTTTGCTCTATCATAGCAGGTCATTCCTAATACCCTCCATGATGGTTAGTATTGACAAGGGGTGTAAAGTTGTGGCTTAAAAGTGAAGTGTTTGGGTGTCAAGTTGACAAGGAGTGGAGTTGTGATGCTTTATCTTGATTGTCAACTTGATGGGATTTAGAATTGGAAACAAATCTTGGGGCATATGTGTGAGGGAGTTTGTAGATGTGGTTAACTGAGGTGGGAAGACTTACCCTAAATGTATGCAGCACAACTCTATGGGCTGGGGTCCTAGACTGGATATAGAGGAATAAAGGCTCTTAGCGCCAACCCTCACTGCGCTCCCATACCTGGATGTGGATACTGTGGCCAGTCATTGTAAACACCTACTGCCATGCCTTCCCGCCCCGACTGACCACAGTCTTGAACTATGATTTAAAAAAACAAACAAACAAAAAACCCTTTTCTTCCTTAAGTGGCTTTTGTCAGTTATTTTGTCCCGGCAACAAGACAAGTAACTAAAACACCTTCGGTCTGGCTTTTAGCCTTTCTTTCTAGGCAGCACACACGCGCACGGGTGCCTCAGGTTCCAGGGTACACCGGGTAGCATCCGCTACTGGTTTTTTCACTGTTCTGTTGTGGGAACAGCAAGTAACAAGCTCGGAGCATTCACTACGGACAAGGACTGAGGGGTGGGGAAGCTGCCTTGTCTCCCTCAGGGAAGCCTCCCTCCTCTCCTAAATGTGCTTTTTCTTTCTCTCTGTTCGACCTTTCTCTGGATGTGGGGGAACTCCATGAAGCACTAACTCCAATGTGAGCATGACATGTCTCCAGGCTCTTCCCTTCTTCTCTGGTCAATCTCCAATAGCTTCTTAGATAGAGACTGAGGGTGGATGACGTGCTAAGAGATACTATGTAGGGTTCTTTTCACCAAAAGAAAGTTTTTTTGTTTTTTTTTTTTGTTTTTTTTTCAAGACAGGGTTTCTCTGTGTAGCTTTGCGCCTTTCCTGGAACTCACTTGGTAGCCCAGGCTGGCCTCGAACTCACAGACATCCGCCTGGCTCTGCCTCCCGAGTGCTGGGATTAAAGGCATGCGCCACCACCGCCCGGCTCAAAAGAAAGTTTTAAATGATAATATAAAACTGCCATTTAGAATATGGGGTAAATGCTGCTTACTGTTGTAAGTGTTGAAACAGCCAAGATTCTAAGACAATAGGAAAAGTCCATTTAAACGCCTCTGCCCTCTCTCTTATATATAGATCCTTTTTAAAAATTTTTTTCATGGGTTATCCTACATTTATTAACTTGGACATTGCTTTCTTCTCTTAAAAACATCCCTGCGACAGCTCCTGTCATCTTACATATAGACCTGCTCTAATTCTTATGGTCTACATTATTCCCTGTAGATGTTCCCAGGTTTCTGTGATTGCCAACAATGCTAAAGTAAATAGTCTCTGATTATTTTTGGAAGCATGTCTGCAGAACAAATTTTTGGAAGGGAATCACCAAATTTATAAGTGAATTTTAATATATCTTGTCTGTTTATCAACTCTTTCAAGCATCTACACAAGCCATTAGGCTGTGGAAAGTCCATTGTCCATGCAACACCAGTCAGGGGCGGCAGAAACATTGGCATGTTAGTCTGTCTGACCATCAAAAGGATGTTATGTTGATTTTTACCTTCCCTTTGTGTCCACTGTGAACAAGGCTGTGGTTCTTGCCATATGTTGGTCAGTCTTTTGCCTCCTTTTTTTTCTTTTGCCTTTTTAAATGTCTTTTGCTTAATTTTGTATTCATAATTTTTGTATTGATTTTTAAAAAGCATGTCATATGTTAGAGGTATTTGTCTTTTCTGGCATGTCACATGCAAACATTGCCTCCAGTTCTTTGATATGTTTGCTTTATGTGTATCTGGTTTTTCAAGGAAGTTTTCCAGTTTTCTAGAGTAAATTCATCAGGTTTCCTGCTGGAGCATATGGATTTTATGGCATCTGTAGGAAAGTTGTAAGGTTAAAGAAAATATATTAACTCATTTTCTTCTAGTGGCTTTATGACATATTTTTCAGTTGATTTTGTGGGATACATCTTGAGGTAAAAAAAATAAAATAAAATGTGATGTTTTATTTGCTTTTAACAGATCCATGATCTCCTTAATTCCTTTTGCTCTGCTTGACATTGGTAGATAAAAATGTAAGTTTCTTTTATTTTACAATTTTTTCGATTTTTGTTTTATTGGTTTGTTCAGACAGAGTTTCATGGAGCCCCAGCTGTTTTTGATCTTGCTGTTCAGCTGAGACTGGCCTTGAACTCCTACTCCTTCTACATCCCCAAGTACGTTTGTAACAGGCATGCACCACCACCTACGAGCCCCCTTTTAAACACAGTTTCTTATAGCTAAATGCAAAGAGAGATCATAAAGGCAATATTTTGTTGTTTGAGATAATGCCCATTGTGCACTTTCCAGGAATCTTAGCTCCAATCTTCCAGGTATTTGTTTCAAGGACCAGCACTTGTTTGAATGGCAGTTACAGTCTGTTTCAGATCCAGTGATGACAGAGGCAAGCGTAGTTGCTCCACATCAATTTTATAGCGGATGCAGAGAGGGGAAGTAATAGGCCTAAGGTCACAGAGCAAATTAGAGTGTTGAAATCCAAGGTCCTGGGCCATTTAGCCCGTTTCCCTAATCATTGGACACCATCATGTGAAAAGCACAGGTAGAAGGCATTCTTCTCCTTATTGCATCACTCAATAAATTACATAATCCACAACAAAAACAGCCAGAGGGCAGTGGAGAGGGAAAGCTCAGCCCATTGAAATGTGCAGATGTTTCAGTGAGTTGGGAAAATGGCCTGCTCACGGAGATCATATATAATTGACAATGTGAGTCAGACTTGGGCATCATTCAAAATTAATCTTAGCCCCTTAATGAAATTGCTGATTGTTTTGACTTGTTCCTCTCTGTCTTTTCCAAGTTGCCTGACAGTGTGTTACAGAGACAGTCTTGTTGGTCTGAGGCTCTGTTCTCAAATGCTGAATTATGGAGTGCATTAAGGAGCTGAGAAGATCTGTTTGGAGAGGCAGGAACCCAGTAAAGCTTCTAATTTTTCCATGATGACTGATGGATTTGGAGCACTCTGAAGGGGTGGCTGTATAATGCTAAGTGTTTAACATGTGCCAGCTCTGTCACCTGACGTGAACCCTTTTATTCCAGTCTCCCAGTCTTCACACACTCAGCAAGGAGTGGAGGGGGAGGGGACTGCTGCCAAAGTGGGGGAGGGAAGAAGAGGAGGAGGATTTCTGACTTTGGAAGCAGGGAGAGGTGGGGGCGGGGGCAGTGTGGGCAGGGGCAGAGAGGCACCAAAGAAAACCTGCCTGTGTCTTAATTACCTGGCATATTCCCTGTGTTGGTTTCATAGGTCATTGGATTTCTTCCAAAAATGTTGTTTTGCAAAGGGTGTGTGGAGTGAAGGAGACTTGCTGGTGAATAGGCTATTCCTTGCCAACGACAGGATATGAAAGAGTTCAGCTCCAGGAAGGTCCCTGTGCCGAAAATGGTGGGGGAAAGTCGGAAATGGCCTCCATCTGACCAGCTGCTATTTTTCTCTGAACTCAAGTGGCTCTGGGGATTGGTCCCAGCACCTCATATACTGGGAGGCTGTGTTTCATCTCAGGTGCCTCAAGTTCTTCAGTCAGCCTGCGGCTTATGCGGTCAGTGCAGACAGCTCCGACCCCGTTGACGTTACAGGCAGCGATTGTGCTTGTCGCAGAAATGGCTCGTTCCTTGATGTGCTTTCAAGGGCTGTGTCCTCTGAATCCTGTTGGCAAGAAAACCTTCCTCCACCCTAGCGCTTAGTTAATAAATACGGCTTGAAAGGCAGCCAGAAATGCATATGTTTGCTGTGCTGTTGGATTCCTCCTTGACAAGGGAAGGCTCTTCTGAATGGGATGCCCAAAAGATTCTGTTAATTCAGCGAGCTTGCAACATCTCCCTCTAGAAGGAAGAAGAGGTAAGGGCACACCTTGCTATGCCACTGCTTGCTTTGACAGTTTATTGTTCATGCTTCTGGGGAAGAAACTGCCACTCTGACCCCTCCGTGGTCCCTTGTATCCTTGCGCTGTCCACACAAAACTATTCACCCCTGTCCACAAAACTTATGAGACCATATCCGGCGGGGTGGAGGCGAGAGGACTAGATCCCAAAGTCAGCATCTTTGCAATACATTCCAAGATGCAAAGGATCAAAGTCTCATTACTCTTCGATGACTATAGCACAAAGCAAACTGGAGCATTCAATACTCAGGTTAAAGATGAAACAGATTTCAGGGCTGTGGGGTTTTTTTTTCCCTCTCCGAATTATCTTTATGCATGCAATAGATCTTAAAACATTTTAATCAAATGTATCCCTAAGTATAGTTGAGTATGTTCATTACAGCTCACTTGGAAAGAAGATTTCTAGAAAGTAACTTAAGCCCACAAAGATGAAGGGGGGGGGGGGGGGAGAGCAGCCACCCAGGCAGGAGCACACATAAGGAGTATAATCAGAAGATGGTGTTGGATAAAGGAGTTAGGCAGGTACCTTCAAGACCCTGAAAACACAAAGGAATCCTTAGCTTGCTTTTTCCTTAATGAGTCTGTAGTTGGCTTGAAAAGATGCACCCTTTCCCCCAGCAAAGACCCAGGCTCAATTCTAAAACCAGGCCCCCTAAGACCTCCACCCTATTCTGGGTGACAGTACATTGCCTTTTATTCTTGGTTAGCTTCATTGTATATTCTGTGTGTCCCTGAAGACTTATCCACCACCTTCTCCACTCTGGGCTTGATGATGACTGCTCTGGAGTCGATCAGCTGAGTTCACTGTCTCTGGCTTTTGCTTTGGTTTGACTCATGGGCAGGACTGGCTAGAAGTCAGAAGGAAGTGAGAAAAAGAGATGGGTAAAGTACTCTCACTGCCCTTCCCTCCTGGCCTTAGTGGCTCCTGCTGGGGGCCTGCCCGTGGTGCAGGCTGTTCTAGGACTCAGCCCTTACTCTCTTCTCTTGGGCTTCAGATTGCAGACTGCCATTGCTGGGAGCCTCCTCTTAGTGTGAGTCTAGGGATAGTTTCCATCATTTGTTGGCTTTCCTTAGCCATCATTCCTGTCTTTCACACACTTTGAGTGAGCCATCTGTTTTCTGCCATGATGATGACTTGTTCATATATCCGTATCAGCAAGGCTTTTGAGAACAGAGCAGTCAGTTCTTGATCTGGATCCAACCGTTTGAGAATGTTGTGGGTTTCTGGTAGCCAGGCAGTCTTGGGCCCTCACTGTTGGGCTTGCAATTCCTGCTGTGTTCTGGCTCTGTGCACTGCCCATGGGAGCTGCCAGTGGCAGGCTCGGCTTTTCTGCTCCTTGCTTTGGATCAAGTGAGTGCTTTCTGTGTGTCATTTACTGCGATGAACTTTTTATGTATTTTACCACCTCTCCAGAATGAATGGTTTCTGCCTTTATCCACGTTTTACAAACAAGAAAAGTGAAAAAAAAAAAAAAAAAAACCAAACAAACAAAGTCGCCAAAGTTTATGTGTTTAGTAAAAGCAGACATTCAGATCCTGATCTAAGTTGTGTCCTAGCTCATCCCCCTGGCTTAAATCTCAGAGATTGCAATAATTATACACCGTGTTTCTGTGTACATTGGTGCAGAAAACATCCCAGCTCTTCGAAACTTAGCTACGGGTCTGACCTCACAGAACTTGTGGTCCTCACCCATCTCCTGTTCCTGCCCACCCGGAATTTGATCCTTGACTTAGTCAGAAAGATCTATCAAAACAAAACACAAATGAGTGGCTTCAAGAATATAGTTTGTCTCTCATTGTTCTGGGGGCCAGGAGTCCAAAATCAAGGTGTCCAAAATCATTTCGAGGCCTCTCCTCTTACAGGGATAGCTTCTATCTCTCTGTGCACACGGAGTTCTTGTTGCACACATAGAGTAGTAGTAGTAGGGGGAGTGAGCTATTCTCTCCCCCCCCACACCCCCATCCTTCCTTCTTATCTCCTCCATCTCTCATTCTCTCTTGGTGTTGGGGATCAACGCAGGGTTTGCACGTGCTATGTAAATATTCTACTACTGAGGTATACTCTCAGCCTCTGATCTTAGGATACCAGTTCTATCAACTTAAGACGTTGCCCTTATAATGTCACTTAGCCTCTCTCACCGGTAGTGGGTTCTGTCTCTAAATTGTCACGTGGAAGTGAGAGTTTCTGTTGTATTTTAAAAACAGTGAGAAGGAGTCACACCATACAACAGGGCCCACGTGGGAGGTTTATTGAGGGGAGGGGAGAGAAGGGGCAGAGAAGGGGCCAGAGACAGGTCCCTGGGGACGAGAGCAAAGGAAGAGAAAAAGAAAGAGACAGGAGGTGTACAAGGCCCTCCTTTTATAAGGAAACGTAGGGGGGGGGGTGTGTGCTCTTAGTGGCTGCAGCTGAGGTATGTCCTGTTAAGACCCTAAGGGCAGGCCAGTACAGAGGCCTAAATGCTAACAGTTTCAACACACAAAGATTAGGGGCACAATTTAGTTCATCACAATATCTTTGTTTTAGAACCTGAACTTAGCATTAGTTCCCGATCCACTGTAATAGAGAACAAAAATAGAAATCAGATCTTTTATGTTAGAGGGAGAATTCTCTCTTTTACAACATTCTCAAGGAGATAAATATTCTCCATCTGGGAGATGACTCAGTAGATCAAAGAGCTTGCTGTGAAAGTGTTAACACCTCAGTTCATCTCCCCAGAGTCTATGGAAAAATGTTATGATAGTTCATGCCGGTAATCCAAGCACAATGGAGAAGCAGAGACCGGAGACTCCATCCTAGCTTCAGTGAGAGACCCTCTCTAGAGGGAATCAGGTGGAGAGGGATAGGGCAAGTGTGGTGGTTAAATGAACCTGGCCCCCAAAGGCTCACAAATTTGAACGCACAATCACCAGGGAGTAGTATGACTTGAGAGGGATTAGTAGAAGTGGCCTTGTTGGAGAAAGTGTGTCATGGGGGTAGGTGCTGGGATGGGGCTATGAGGGCTTTGAGGTTCAAAAGGCCCATTCCAAGCCCAGAGTCTCTCTCTCTCTTCTTGCTGCCTGTGGATCTGGATGTAGAACTCTTAGCTACTTCTCCAGCACACGTCTTCCCGTACATTGCCGTGCTCCCCACCATGATGATAATAGACTAAACCTCTGAAACTGTAAGCGAGTTCCAATTAAGTGCTTTCCTTCATAAGAGTTACTGTGGTTATGGTGTCTCTTCACAGCAATACTGACCAAGATGATTTCATCCTCTGGTCTCTTTATGTATTTATAGTACATACCCCCAAACACTTGTGGACATATACCATCACCCGCACACATACATATACAGGCACAAACACAATAAAATCTTCCTAGGTACTTAAAATTAAGTTTTAGACAGAATGACAAGATCTGAAGATACCTCTTAAACTAAATTTAAACTGTACAGGGAAGACTTTGGCAGAGTATTTGTATTGGAAGCATCCTGTCCTAATGTCAGGCAGAGAAATACGAAATCACACTCCTAAGAAGCAGTTACTTACTTATTTTTGAGACAGAGTATTGTGCAGTCCAGGTCCTTAGAGTCTTGGTCTTGTTATGTCAGTCTCCTGAGTGCTTGGATTACAGGCATACACAACTTGCCCCCCCACTCCTTTAGGTGTTGGAAATAGAAACTGAAGTATCATGCATGCTAGGCCAATACTCCACCACTGAGCCTACCTGACATTTAATATTCAATTTTGAATTTACATGTAGTTTCTGAAGTAGTTTGCATATAGGGAAGAGATGGGCATGCATACAGGAAGAGAACCACCAGTGGTTTATTTAAAAAGTGATCAGTGATGCTTAAGAGAAAATGGGACTAGAGTGATGGCTCAGCAGGTACGAGCACCTCCTATTCTTGCAGAGGACCTGGATTCTGTTCCCAGCACCCACAGAGTGGCTCACAACTATCTGTAGCTCCAGTTCCAGAGGGATCTGACACCTTCTTCTGACCTCCGTGGCCACTAGGCATGTACATGGTGCACAGAGACACGTACAGGCAAAAACACTCATACACATAAAATAAAATACCTAAAATTTTGAGAAAGCTGGAAAGTAGTTAGTGAAGAGAGAGAGGTGGAAGACATGATTCATCCTTTGACAAGCTTTTCAATGACAAATCGTATCATGAAAAATGGGCCCCTATAAACAGTTCATATCTTTTTTTTCTTTCTTCTCCTCCGCCTCATTTCTTAAAGTCCTTCTGGTTTATTTGTTTCTCCTTAGTCTTACCTCTGGAAAAGACAGATATGTTTCGTTTTGGACAGCTTGCCCGAGTTGGTTGCCTCCTCCCAGTGTGTGGCTCTTGGAGAATGAACTCAGACCTTCAAGTTTTACCCACTGAACCATCTCCTCAGCTCTTAGGCACATTTTGAACAGAGAGAGCGATAGGAAGAGAGATGTGGAGAGCACTTCTGGGCAGGACAGTTACGGCAGCGTGCTTGGCTCCTTGGATATAGGATGCAGTCTTTGCCCAGAGGCAGTAATGAGAGAACTAGTGGTTCAGCTGTCTTAACCATGCCCTAATCTGTTATCACTCCGACCTTCCAGGACAGAGGCCTATGTCTTAGACATTCTTGGTCTGTAGTTCCAGCACTGTGGAATGGTTTTCTCTAACTAGCTCCAATGACTCTTGCTGAGTCTAAGCCTGTTGTTTCTCGTTCTGTCTAGAGGAAAGTGCAGAATCAAATAATCTCCATGTTGTCTGTGAAAACTTTCTCTTGCCTTTACTAAGCACACTACTGTCCTCTGAGTTATAATAAAGAAATAAGACAACAAAACAGGTATGACTTTAGACGAGTGTCTTCAGAAAGTCTCTTATAGCCTCTGGATTTTCTCATTTTTAATCTCTTCATTTATTTTCTTGAGTAAGGGGCTACCCCGACACACAAATAGGAAATGGCACACCCATGAGCATTATGAGAGATTTGTGAATGAGGGTCTCAAGTGGTCAGACTGATGGGAACTTACCATTTGGTACCACAAATGCAATGGGCCTCTGTGCAGCCCACCCTACCTTGAAGCTTCCCCTCCATGTTTATACCTCATGACTCAACACTTCTTCAGAGAAGCACAGAGGCACCAGGCAAATCTCTTACGTGAGGTGTTTTCTCTTTCTCTTTCTTTTTTAATGAGTGGAGAGGAAGACTTTCAGCTCCTTTGTTGGTCTTTCTAGCTTTCTTGCCAAAATTGTGATGTTCTAAAGATATTTCCCTGACAGAATTTCTTTGACAAGAAAACAGTTCTTGCCATATTTCTTCCAGGAAGGCAGCATTATAGAGGGAGGCCCCCAAACATGCTGCTTCCAGAACCTCTCACCCTTCCATTCTGGACTGTGTGGCACATGAGCTTTGATTTGTGTGTTCAGAAAGCACCTTGGTGAAGCTTGTGTCCCACACAAAGCTGCTGTGATAAAATACAGCAGTGATGCTCTGTCCTCCGGAGTAGGAAACAAACCTCCTCCTCACACCAAAAGCTAGAAAAATAACCCATCCACCTGGACCAGCAGACTTTTTGATGGATCATCATATGTGTCCATAGTAGCCAGAACATGGGCAGATCTAATTTTGGATGTTTCTGTGAAGTTATTTTTAGTTTTAATCAGTATCAAAATCTGTAGACATTGAGTAAAGCTGATTACATACTTTAGTGTGGATGTGCCTCATTCTACCAGGTAAAGGCCTGAATAGAAAAAAGATTGATTCCCCTGACCCCTGCAAAGAAGAGGGAATTCTTCCAGAAGATTCTCTACAAACTGGACTGCAAGTCCTCAACTTCATATGCATGTGAACTCTTTCTTAAAAAATCAACCAACCTCTTCTTGACCACACGTTCTCCCTTAGTACACACTAACTGCTTCAGTTTCTTGGGAGTACTCTCGTGAATGCTGCTCTGGACATAACTTAAAATTGGCCATTAAAGTTTATTTGAAGCCAACTTGAGAACAGCAATTTGCTGTGTCACACCTGGATAAATGGCCAGTTCTGCTCTTCTCAGGCCATGGTTGCACAGAAGGTGGGTATGATGTATATTGTCATAGGTAGACTTAATTTAGTCTCTGTGTCTTCGTTTTGTAAATTCATACTCTAAGTGTGTCGTTCCATGCTTAGTAGTCTTTACTGTTTCCAAGGAAAGAGACAAAATGATTAACCTGGCCTGTGATAGTATGATCATAGAATTATCCAAGTGTTTTAGAGGCGTGGGGAATGTTCTTAACAACATCAATAGTATCTATGTGACTATCACGTCTTTGCCCCTATCTCACCCTCAATAGGTTCACTTTCTCCTCCACTCCTCTGGGATGCCATGGTCCTCCTGCTTCAGGATTGTGGTGATGTTGTGTTCCCCAATATATCGTGCACCCTAATAAATTTATCTGGGTCAGAGGACAGAAAAGCCACTAGACAGACATAGAGGCCAGAAAATGGTGGCACTTACACCCTTAATCCTAGCATTCTAGAGGCAGAGATCCACCTGGATCTCTGTGAGTTCAAGGCCACACTGGAAACAGCCAGGCGTGGTAACAAGAGCCTTTAATCCCAGGAAGTGATGGCAGGAAGCAGAAAGGTATATAAGGCTCAAAGACCAGAAACTAGAAGCTTTTGGCTGGTTAAGCTTTTAGGCTTTTGAGCAGCAGTTCGGCTGAGATCCATTTTGGATGAGGACTCAGAAGCTTCCAGTTTGAGAAAACAGGATCAGCTGAGGAATTGTCGAGGTGAGGAAGCTGTGGCTTGTTCTGCTTCTCTGATCTTCCAGCACTCACCTCAATACCTGGCTCCAGGTTTGTTTTTATTAATAAATATCTTTAAGAGTCATGCTACACAGGATCTTTGCATGTGCCATTCTATCTGCTTGGAAAACTCCTATTTGTGTGCATGTAAGTAAGTATATAAGTATGTGTAACATGCACATGAGAGAAAACATGGGATTTGCTCTCATGAGTTTAGCTTATTTTGTTTAACATGGTGCTCTTCAATCCATTTTCTGGAAAATTGCATACTTTTATTTTTCATTAGGACTGTATAAAAAATTGATGAACACACTCAGTCTTAAAATTGCTAAGAAATCCTCTGCACTTTAGATGAGAGCTAATCATTTTGTTGTTGTTGTTTTATTTTGGTTTTTTGAGACAGGATTTCTGTGTAACACTGGCTGTCCTGAAACTCACTCTGTAGACCAGGCTGGCCTTGAACCTGCTGAGATTAAAGGCGCATGTGCCACCACTGCCCAGTTTAGATTTATGGTTTGGAAGCGGTGACCCGTATTCTTCTGAATAACAGAGTTACTGAATGAGTCATGCCACTTGAAGGTATGAATATGAGGGTGCAAGATTTTCTTTAGTCTGAGATTTTAGGGAGTACTTTGACACCTAATCACATGAAAGAGGGAGTCAGACAAAATGTATGGCACCTTTACATTTCATGAAAATGGAGATTGAAATCTCATACTTTCTATTCGTATGTGACTTCAATGAATTTCAGATACAAATGATCACACCAACTTATACTTTCAAAAGCAGTACAGATGCCTGTTGCGGTTGACAGGAAGATAGTTCTGTTTTGTTTCAGAAGAGCGTGACAGCCAGAGACTGTGATTCCTTCCCTGGTTATCAGGTGATGAGCAGACAGCACACAGACTGTGAAAACGGCAAAGCTTGAATCAAAGCAGCCAGACAATGCTGTCTCCTGAATATCAGACCCATAGGGCTGTTCCCAAGCCAGTTCTGAAAGACAAGACAAAACAGAGCTGGAGCAGATGTGCTGACACAAGCCGAGGAGAGCAGTCTTACTCTATTACTGTAACAATCTGGACAAAATCTCTCTCTCTCTCTCTCTCTCTCTCTCTCTCTCTCTCTCTCTCTCTCTCTCTCTCTCTCTGTGTGTGTGTGTGTGTGTGTGTGTGTGTGTGTATGTGTGTGTCTTCAAGCTGCATCTGCGTGACTCTGAAACCAACACAACTTGGCCATGTAGGTCATGTGTACATTCTGAGTGAATAGGGCCCTTGATCACATTCCTGCCAATTATGCTGTTCTCAAAAAAGATCTACGCTAAGTCTTAACATGTCAAGAATGCTCTGTGGAAGAAAAAAAAATTCAACAAAAATTAATGGTGGAGAATTTTCAAAGATAGAAGGAAGAGGCCTTATGGGAGTAGCAAGTCATGACTTTTCCCAGTCAAGTCATAGTGAGGTAAAACAACCATTATATGAGTTATTATTGCATGATCTTGTATTAACTTTGGGCACAAAGATTTAGGGCCTTTAGAAAATAGCTTTTTTTTTTTTTTTTTTTTTTTTTTTTTTAGCACCTACCCTTCCACAGGCCCATGATTTTCTCTCATGGTGTTTACCTTATTCTGGCCAGAAAAACATGCACTTGCGTTTTAGTTTCCTTTTTCATATCTGCATTTCCACCCCTAGTCCCTTAGGCTTGAGTTGCTAGAAAACAGAAGATCTGTTTTATTCCTCTGTAACTTCAAGGCAGTTGTAGTGAACATGGAACTGGTTTCAGTGCAGATCTTCCGTACTCAGAGGCCTGCAGCATTTGGAGGATGTGTTCGCGAGGATAACGTCACAGTTCTTAACATGCAAACTCACCTGCACCAGAGACTCTTCCGATGTTCTCTACTCAGCCTCTTGGATACAGCCCTCCTTAGCTTGGACCAGATCCCCCGTCAAACCAAACTGGTAGAATTGTTTTTCCCTGAAAGTGGCCTTGGGAACCTGGCGACAAGTCCATCATCCATGTCCGGGCTGTGCAATTGGCATACCTAGATGTGAATCCCAGCTTTGCCAGTTTCTGGCATTGACCTTGGGCAAATTTCTTCATCTCACTAAGGGAAATCGTCTAGACAAATTCCAGAGGCGGTGCCCATGGCCCGAGGGCATTTCCTGTTGCTCCCAGCGCTTGCGTAGGTGAGCTGGGTTCATTTAGAGGCAACAGGATGAGGATAACTGGAAGCTGTATAGCCCATCTTCTGGACACCATGGGAAGCCTCAGAAGGAGACGACATTGGCATGAGCTGTTATTTAAAATTTATTCAGAGAAATAGCATAGAGACAAGCAACCAGGCCTCAGCATTGCTTCCTGTACTCGGAAGGGTTATTAACACTCCTACACAGTCTACCATAGAGAATCCAGAGTCGGCTACTGGATCTGCTACTAGGAATCCCAGTATTGTCACCGCACCCTTGAACTGTGAAGGAACTGTGGAAACCCCCAGACACTGCTTCCTCTACCCAGATCTGTGAAAGGAAATTACCCTTCTAGGCTTTTTTTTTGATTTGGGAAACACAATTAACTGACATTTCTGAGAAGTCCCATGTGAATCACTCTAATAAGAATGTTTTTATTACTATATATTGGCATCTTGTCTTCTCAGCTTTATTCTGTGACTTTTGGAATTTTCTTTATACTAACACAGCTCAGAAAGTGCCAACAGCAGAACAAAGATGTAGGGGCTGTTCCTTTGGGGATATTATCCCCACTTCATGGTTATCAGACCTTGAAAGAACCTCCTTGCTGGGGGCCATAAAGTACATGTACAGGTGAGGCAGAAGCCCTAGGATTTGGTTTCCAAATAGTTTGCTGTCCTGAAAAGCCTTTCCAGCATTATGAGGAAGGAAACTGGACCATGGCTGTCTTAAAGTTTTGACATGCTCTGAAGTGACTTGAATCATCTGACTTGCCAAAAGTGTATTTACTTAAAAATAATTTGTGAGGATTTTTATGACAAAGGAGGCAGCATTTAATAACTGTATGTGATTTGGTGAATCATGTCAGTGACTCCTTACATAACAGGTATTTCCCTCAGGCCATCCCAGTCATGAGATAGAGCCGGGATGTCCTACTGTAGCGAATTGATTGTTCTGCCCCCCCTTACCCATGACCTGTGGGAACATCTATCTCATCCAATCCCTTCCTCTGCTCAGATGGATGAGATCCTTCGGGGGTGGGTGCTTAGGAACTGTAGTCATTCCCACACATTCATCTCTGTCTGGCAACACTAGTGTTTCCTGACCTGGCCTCGGGCCATAGAACCATCTGCCAGTCTTGTCTGCCCTCTTCCTGATACAAAATGTTCCACACACTAGCACAGAATGCTTTTTTCTCTTCTTTATTCCAGTGGACCTGGCCATTTCTTGACTACAGAAGGCAAGAAGGCATTACACCTAGTGATCACTATTGAGGATCTTCACTTCTGGACCAAGCTATCTCAATCTACCCACCGCATCATATTCTCCTCTTGAGGGAGAATTATCTCGGATGGCCTCCTTTTCCATTCCTGACAGTCTCAGGACATCTTCCTCTAGTCATTGCTTCCTCTTCCCATCAGATGTTTATCCTGAGATTGAATGAGAAAAGTTGGTTGGGGTTGTGTTGAAGGGTAGAAGGTATAGGCTTTTGTTATACTTCCCTGAAAGGGGAGGAGTCTAGGGTATGAACAAAATGATTGATGTCTATATGTAGCCTTGACTGTGGCTTCCTGCAAGGCAGTTTATTATATTGTTCTTATGCATTACATTATTTTGTGAGATAGAGTCTTAATATGTAGTTCTGTTAAGCCTTAAACTTATGGTCTTCCCACTCAACCTTTTGAATGGTCAGATTACAGGCAAGACCCTTTTAATTAGTTTATTTTTGTTATGTTTTATAATTAATAGACTATTAAAGAAAAAAGTTATATTTATATAGCATTGAACAGACAATATAGAGAGTTTCTGTATATGTCTGCTATATTAAGTGCTAAGTACTTGGTTTTAGAGTTCAAAGACTTTGGGGTAAATAGATGCAACCTTGTGAATACGTTTCTAGCTTGTCAAATTACTGAGAGGCATGCAAAGCAATTAATAAATTCAGCATCCTGAATAGATCATGTGCCATTCTGTCAAATTTATTAAATGTGCTAATTGCAGAAAACTTTCAGTCATTCAAATGTGAATCACAAGTAATGACGCATGTTTATTTCACAGTTCAACATACTCTTTTCTTTTTTAGTTTAAAAGAGATCTAATGTAGCCAAATAGTATTCTAACAGTAAGTAGGACATTCTAATTGCTGGTATCCTTTCAGTTGCCTCTGTTCTGCGTCCCTATCCTGGTCTAGACCATTTATCCAGAACCACAAATTGATTTTTAAAAGCCACTGTTGCAGTCTGGAAGCAGAGTGGGAACTCCATTACTGTGTGGTTTTGTCTTTTTCCAACTAAATCTGTCATGCCCTTAAAGGGTTGGAGAGTTTGAGGTCCACTTTAAGGATATAGTAATGGCTGAAAGATCGATGAAAAGGCTGTAAATACTTGTTGATTGATTGTTAATAGAGAAAAAGGCTTTGACTCCTTCATAGTGGCTAGGAGGAAGTGTAGGAAGGAAGATAAAACCTTCCTTTTTGTGGTGGTATTGTGTTTCCCAAAAATATTGTGCAGGCTAATAAACTTATTTGGGGTCAGAGAACAGGACAGCCACAATATTAAACATAGAGGATAGGCAGTGGTAGCACACACCTTTAATCCTAGCATTCCAGAGGCAGAAATCCCTCTGGATCTCTGTGAGTTCAAGGCCACATTGGAAACAGCCAGGTATGGTGACTCACACCTTTAATCCCAGAAAGTGAGCCTTTAATCCCAGGGAATGAGGCAGAAAGCAGAAAGATATATAAGCCGTGAGGACCAGAAACTAGAAGCTTTTAGCTGGTTAAGCTTTTAGGCTTCTAGCAGCAGTTCAGCTGAGAGCCATTCAGATGAGGACACAGAAGCTTCCAGTCTGAGGAAACAGGATCAGCTGAGGAACTGTCGAGGTGAGGAAGCTGTGGCTTGTTTTGCTTCTCTGATCTTCCAGCATTCACCCCAATAACTGGCCTCAGGTTTGATTTTATTAATAAGACCTGTTAAGATTCCTGCTACACTTTTTAATTAGACAAAAAGGGGGAAATGTGGAATATTCCTTTACACTGTGTGAATATATGTCACTGTCATTGGTTTAGTAAAAAAGATGACTGAACAATAGCTGAACAGGATAAAGTTAGGCAAGGAAGCCAAACTGAGAATGATGGGAAGAAGGACAGAGTCAGAGGAGTTGCCAGCAGATGCACAGAGAAGCAAGATGGGCATGCTGTGCTGAAAAAAGGTACCAAGCCACATGGTAAAGTGTAGATAAGAAATATGGGTTAATTTAAATATAAGAGTTAGCTAGTAACAAGCCTGAGCTATTGGCCAAGCTTTTACAATTAATATTAAATCTCCAAGTCACTTATTTGGGAACTGGTGGGCAGTAAAGAAAAGTCTACCTATAAATGGTGCCCAATGTCTGGCCAAGTATATCCACATAAGACCTGAGAAAGGTTCTAAACACACAAAAATAGAGCCAAACGTGACTTCTAGTCTTGTGTCTCTCATGCTGGCCATAGTACAAAGACATGTCTCCCGGCAGCTGCCTGCATGCTAGAGCCATCAATATGCCATGAACTAAGCCACATGGCAGGTTTAAGGTTTTGCTCATGTACACAGAAAAGGTTACAGATACGTAGTAAAGCAGGTTCAGATGGAAAAATCCTCTGAACAGGTTATAATGTGTTTAACAATGTGTGTACACTTAAGGAAAAATGGGTATAGACAGTCATAGAAAAAATAGTTTAAAAATAATAAAGGAAAGTGTTTAAAGAAAGAGTAAAGTAATAATACAAAAAGAATAAGCCACATAAAGATGGAAAATACACAAAGAGTCTGGATCCTGTATGTTATTGTGTTGTCTTTAAATTTTTTGGCTTTTAAGAGACACTGGATTATGAAAGGTGCTAGATTAAACCAACCTATACATTGTATCTTGACTTCAAAATGGAAACCAAAAGGTGTGTTGCTTTGAGGGAGAGGTTATGCTTTTATTTCCACAGTAAAGGAGAGGCTGTGTATTCATTCCATATTGATCAGGTTTGATGGAGGGAGACCCCCCCCCCGAAAATTCTGACTACAAACATGAAGAAATAAACCTAAAAAAAACAAACAAAACTACAAAACATGTATATTTTACCTGCTCAAACATAAAACAAAAAACATCTTTGACTAACTTGTATACAACGCACAGTCTTTACTTGTATTAATACAGATATGTACGTTACCTTTAAAAGGTTATGTATTTTCTGAACAATAAAATGAGGAACCAATGAAAACATATTGCCCAGGTGATCCAGCATCTCAGAATGCCTCTGTTGCAGTTTCCTCAGAGTTCTGTATCCAGAACAGCTTCAAGGCTGCTGGCTGAGATGATCCAGCCTCACAGATTACTACAGCCAAGACAATGATTGTTTTAAATTTTCTCAGGGTCCAAAGATACCAGTGCCCCTGAACAACAGGAAGTAGTCTAGAGAAATATGCCCACATCCTCAAAAGATGGGTTATGGATGTTTATTACCATTTATGAGGGGTTGGTTACAAGTTGTTATTGGTAATGGTCAGGAAAAAAGCTGAACAAAGGAAATTAGATTCAATGATCTTGTTCTGAAAAGAAAAAGGGGGATATAGAAATGATAGGATAAAAGGGTAGATTATTGAATCTACTTTTAAACTAAAAAAGTAACTACTGTCTTAAATATTTTACATTGGTATGGGTTTTGGTTTATGGATACAAATTTAAAGTTATTTTTGCTATACTATATATGTGTTTCTACTCTTGTTTGAGATATTATGTTTATGCAATTCATTTAAAAATGTAATGTATAAATCAGGGTGGTGGTGGTGTATGCCTTTAATCCCAGCACTCGGGAGGCAGAGCCAGGCAGATCTCTGTGAGGTCAAGGCCCAACTGGTGTACAGAGTGAGATCCAGAACAGGCACCAAAACTACACAGAGAAACCCTGTCTTGAAAAAACCAAAAAAGAAAAAATGTAATGTATAATTAAGAAATATAGGTTAGGATTTAGTCATCTATAATAATCAAACTTTTAGTCATATTAAGTATGCTGTCAAGTTTAAACAGATATATTTAGATAGATGGTATTCAAACACTTCAAAGACCTACAGAATGTGGCATTTAAAATGTTTTAATAACATAAGACTTTTCTTGATAGTGAGACACGTTGGCTTCTGGCAGCACCAATTTACTTCACAGAAAATGATGAGCATCAAAGAACCTCTGAATGGAGTATGCTTTCTTTATGGCAAAAGCTATGGCTGGCCATCTGGGCAAAATAAATTTCCCTTGCTCAATTGCTTATAGTAAGTATACTGTCCAAACTGAGCCAGCAGGATACAAAAAAAGAGCAACTGCCATACTTTGCTAAGACAAAGTAGGACAGTCCTTCAAAATCCCCTGCTTCTCAGAAAAGTCTGTCAGATATCCTAGGACTATAGGCCAAAGATGGATGCCCCAACATTACAGAAGAACTTTGGTCACTGTCCAGGCAGCCAGATGTCCCTGTCATTAGGTAACATTTCACCCTTCTGGGGTCTTTGGTGGAGTTGAAGACTAGATATTCATAGTTAAAGTTTTCCTTATTTATAATGAAAGGTAAATTAGGTAAAACTTTAGACTCACAAAGGTAAGGCAAATAATGGAGTATTTTCTCCAATTTTGTTAAATACAAATGGACTGGATATTGTAATTGTAATTCTTACCTGATAACTGTTTTTGTTGTATATAATTTTATTATGCTAAAGTTAAAATCTTCCTTTTTAATTAGACAAAAAGGGGGAAGTGTTGTGGAACAATCTTCATACACTGTAACTATGTACTGCTCTTATTGTTAATAAAAAGCTGATTGGCCAATGTCTACACAAAATTTTTCAGGGCAGAGAGAATGAAGGAAAAAGAAGGGCAGAGTCAGAGGAGTCAAAAGCAGATGCAGAGGGAAGGAAAATGGGCATGTCGTACTGAGAAATGGTACCAAGCCATGTGGCAAAGCATAGATAAGAAATATGTGTTAGTTGAAAGTGTAAGAGTTAGCTAGTAACAAGCCTGAGGTATTTGCCAAGCCTTTATAATTAATATTAAGCCTCTGTATGGTTACTTGGGAGTATCTTGGGGGACAGAAACTTCTGCCTACACTTTTCAATACAGCTATCTTATTTTTCATGTTTGTGCTGTGTGTGTGTGTGTGTGTGTGTGTGTGTGTGTGTGTGTGTTTATACAAAAATAGACCTTTTCTTCCACCTTACAATCTTACAGAAAGAGAAAATTAGAATAACACAGTTTTCTATTTACTTCATTCAATGTCATAGCTCAGATAAATGCACAAAAAGGTAACAAGTTGGACAAGGGCAACTTGAATAAGAATTAACTGTTATTTTCAATCTACTGAAGAAAGATAGTTTAAGTGGAGCAGACGACTACCATTGTCATGAGATATGGACATTATTAAGACAGTTTTCTGCCCCCAAATATCTTTCCTTTGGCTCTGTCACAGACACTGAAAGGCAGGCAGCCATTGGTGGCCAAGATAAAGACTTGGTATTTACAGGTGTTATTAAAATAACAAACATCTGTTATGTGAGAAAGACAAATCTCAACACATTAGGGAATTCTTAAAATATGAATGCATGAACTTTTAATTTTGAGAAAATTAAAAAAAATTGAGATAACTTTATATTCATATGTAGTTGGAGAGACTTGTACACAGTCCTCATTTTTCCCATTTATTTTCTCTGCCTTGTGTGACTACAGTACAGTATCACAACAAGGAAGTTGATATTGATTCTGTTTGTAGTCCTTTATTCTGATTTCCACAGTTTCACATGTACTTCTTTGTATATATAGATATGTATATATATGTAAATACATATATTTAAATACGTGCAATTTTATGATGTATAACTACAGTATGGCCACCATCATTGTCAAGATACATAGATAGAAAATTCAAATCTTCAGGATACATTCCCCACCTCACCCCATCCACCATCTTGCCTTATGTCAATCAATAATTTTACTAAACATGGAGAAATCAAGTTGGTTTCACTGAACTAGAAGCTTCACCCCTCCTGACTAACATTCATGATGCTGGAAGGTACTTTACATGTTTCCAGAGGAGAAAAGTAATTATCTATATTATCCGACTATAAACCCTTTAACCTACAACAGCAACCTGCCAGTAAGATATACTGGTGCAACAGCAGTACAAATGTTATGGAAATGATCAGCCAGCCACTCTTTGATTAGATTTGAGGCCCATTCTAGGAGATGGAACCCATACCTGACTATTGCGGGATATTTGTTTATGCCATGTGAAGATGTATTGCTGTGATTGGTTTAATAGAAAGCTGAACAACCAATAGCTAGACATAGGAGAGGTTAGGCAGGACTTCCAGAATAGAGAGAGAGGAACTCAGGGAAAGAATGTAGATGTGCGGGAGACACCAAAGAGACCTGGAGGGAGTCAAACATCATTATGGAGGAAAGATAATGAGCCATGTGGCAGAATGTAGATGCACAGAAACAGGTTAATTTAAGTTATAAGAGGTAGTTGGGAACAAGCCTAAGCTAAAGGCCAAGCTTTCATAATTTTTTTTTTTTGAGACAGAGTTTCTCTGTGTAGTTTTGAGTTTTGATGCCTGTCCTGGATCTCACTCTGTAGACCAGGCTGGCCTCAAACTCACAGAGATCCCCCTGCCTCTGCCTCCCAAGTGCTGGGGTATGCCACCATTGCCCATCTCGCTTTCATAATAAGTTTCCATGTTATTATTTGGCGGCTGGCGGTCCCCAAAGGAAGTCCAACTACACCTGCTACAGCTAAAGTGGCCAAGACCCTGAGACTAGAAGGACATGGGTCCTAAGGGAAACCTACTATTCTTACTCTGCTGGAAGAACATGGCCATGAAATGACTACTAAGGACAAATTGTGACACTCACAGATCAGGGCACTGCTGAAACCTCAGCCAAGAAGTGGCCTCTTGAAGGAGAAGTTAATGAACACAGAGATCCACAACTGGAAACGTTCAAAGAATGAGAGACACTGGAGCATTCAGGCCTAAATGGGATGTCTTTACTACACCCTTTCCCTCAAGGCTCAGGCACAGCTCTATTCGGAAGAGGAAATGAAAAGATCATGAAGGCCAGAAGTGGGAGATGCCTCCAAGACAACTGTCTTCCAGACACAACAGGGTGGCTACACATATGAACTCGCAGAGACTCTGACAACACGTGCAGGACCTGCCCAGGTTCAAACCAGACCAATCGCCAGTACTGAGAAGGGATGTAGACACAAAGTCCCAACCCTAACTAAGCTGTTTGCAATTGATGCATCTAGAAAAGGCAACATCAGTTTCCTCCAATGACTTATCCCTGGGTAGATCAATCACGCTGCAGGGCAGGCCTCGTGTCCAGGAGTAGTTGGCTAATCCAGAAGAACAGCTTGCATGTTTTTTGCTTGTTTTTGTGTGTGTATATGTATTTTGTTTTGCTTGGGTATTATTTGCTTATTAGGTTTTTTCTTTGTTTTTATTTTTATCTTTTGTTTTTAAAATTTTTGAGAGAGAGAGAAAGAGATGGGAAGAACAGAAAGTTGGGTGCGTAGGGAGGGAGCGAGGATCTCGGAGGAGTTGGGGAAGGCGAAGAATATGATCAAAATATAGTGTATGAAAAGTATTTAAATTAAAAATTAATTCATTTAAATATTTTTTCATTTTAATAATATTATATCTGTTGACTCTTGAATATGAGACCAGGTTGGTTTTTGTTATCTAACATAAATCCTTGAAAATTGTGTGCACCAACAGTTTGTTTCTTTAATAATATTATTTAAAGCAATGTTTAAAATATATTTATTAATTGCTATTTTATGTATATGAATATTTTGCCTATGCATGTGTGCACTATGTACGTGCCAGGTGCCCTTGGATGCCAGAAGAGGCCATAGGATGCCCTGGAATTGGAGTTACAGAAGGTACTGAGCTGTACTGTGGGTGCTGGGGATGAAACCTGGTTCCTCTGCAAGAGCTACGGCTATTCTTAACCACTGAACGATCTATCCAGACACCTAGGTTTTTTGTTTGTTTCTTTGTTTTGTTTTGTTTTTTTCCCCTGAGGAACCTTCCATGGCTCTGGATCCACCATTGTTACTAAAAGATATTTGGGCTGTTTCTAGCTTTTTGTATTTATGAATCTTTTGTCTCTCGAGGTTCTGTTTCTTTGACTTCCTGTATATTATTTAACAGAGTTAAGGAGTGTGGTTTGATGTGTTTATAGTATCTTTATTTTTTTACTCTGAGTACTGCTAAAGACATAGGGAACTCATCATGCTTCACTGGTACTGCTGGGGAAGTGTGCAAATCTCACTATCACTTGAGTTCCTTTGCCCTCCCACTTGAAAATGGGGATTCAGTTTTAAGATGTAATTACCTTACACCTTTTCCACATATACTGAGCACCTCATCAAATGCTGTTTTGTGTTTTCACTTTAACAGTGAACCAGGACTTTTAAAAGCATGTGAGCAGGAAAAGTGGCTATCATATGCATTCCCACTGCCATTCATTATGTTCCTTTTCTGGGTAAGATGGATGTAAAAAATTACTAATAAGAAGGTGTCTTGTTGTTAATTTTCTGTATCGTGAGGATGTGTGGCCACCCATGCAACAAAGGGTTTCAAATGAGTCTCCTCTTGTAAACTCTTGAAAAGAGAGAGGGCTGATGGGAAAGAATGAGGATTTTTAGATTTACAGAGCACTTGGGAAGATGCGACATTGTTCAGTCTTTTCAAAGATAGAATATTTTTCTTTCTTCCTTCATCATCTGATGCCAAATGACCAAAAAGCAGTCATCAAAGATCTTTCTAGCTGGTGTTGCACACCACCACTGTAAATGAGCAAGTAATATGTTCCAGGGTTGCTTAAATCAGCCTGCTTTTTTTTTTTTTTTTTTGCGGGGATGCATAAATGAGTTCTGGCATTGTGGCAGGGTGGAATTAGAATTCTGGGCCTTGTGCCTCAGTTTACTTCTCTGGGCTCTAGTCCAATGTGTGATTTGGAACTCTGATTCTCAAGATTTCTCATTTGAAGTAAACGTGGCATGGCTGAGCACAGCTTGGTAAGCATCCGCAGATAGGCTGCAGGAAGTCATACAGGAAGGAAATTTGCTTCACTTATGCAACTCAGTGATTGCTAAGGCTCCTCCCCAAACTCCGTGCTTCTTTAGTTCTTTCTCCCAGCTTCTCATTTAGGAACAGTTTCAAGCACACAGAATAGTACGAAGAGTACTTTTTCATAGTCACCATTTTAAACACTTCATCCTTTCTTTACCTAGATAATGTTATCTGAAATGTTGGTAATGAATTACAAGCATCATGGCACTTTAGTCTTGAGTTATTCAGCTATACTTTCTAAGAACACAGCTCTCTCAATCAACACAACATACATTATCAACTTCAGAAGAAATTACGTTGATTTTCTTTTGTTTAATTTTACACATATTCCAATTTCATGGGTTGACTTAACAACGTTTTCTCTCTAGCACCCCCACTTCCAGGACATAGCTGCTTATGTTTTCATAATTCCTTGATCTCCTTTAATCTGGAACATTACACAACTGTGTCCATTTGGGTTCTCCTGATCCAAAGTTCAATAGAAGATTGAAAACACACAAAAATGTATTCGGGGCAACGTTATGAAAAACCAAGCAGGAAGTGTGCAACGAGAGACAGAGATGCTATTGGTCTGTCACCTGGGAAGGGAGAGAAGGAACCTTAGTTCCCTGGGATGGGGTGGATGAAGTGGGGAGAGAATGCATCACAGCTGGGAGATGGTCTCAGCTAGGCTCCCTGGGAGTTCCAGAGCAAGGTTCCTACTCGACGAACCCTCCTTAGGCAGGAGGGGGCCACTTATCTCCCTCTCTGTTGAGTCCTTAGGGGAGTGTTGTCTCTGCACAGCTGCTGTGACCAGCTTAAAGATGTAGCAGCCAAAGGCCATGGGCAGAGGTCATTGACGTTTTTGAAGAATATAACATCACTTCTACTTTTTTTTTCAGTTTTTTAAAATTTTATTTTATAATTGAATTTAATTTTACATATCAGCCACAGATTCCCTTGTCCTCCCCCTTCTTGCCCCCCCCCCGCCCCCCTCCCGCCTTCCCCCCTGCCCACCCCCTATTCCCATTTCCTCCAGGGCAAAGACTCCCCTGGGGATTGAGTTAAACCTGGTAGATTCAGTTCAGGCAGGTCCAGTCCCCTCCTCCCAGGCTGATCATCAGGGAAATGCAAATCAAAATGACTCTGAGATACTACCTTACACCTGTCAGAATGGCTAAGATCAAAAACACTGAAGACACCTTATGCTGGAGAGGATGTGGAGCTAGGGGAACTCTCCTCCACTGCTGGTGGGAATGCAAGCTTGTATAACCACTTTGGAAATCAATATGGCACTTTCTTAGAAAATTGGGAATCAATCTCCCCCAAGATCTAGCTATACCACTCTTGGGCATATACCCAAGGAATGCTCAATCATACCACAAGAGCACTTGCTCAGCTATGTTCATATCAGCATTGTTTGTAATAGCCAGAACCTGGAAACAACCTAGATGCCCTTCAACTGAAGAATGGATAAATAAAATGTGGCACATATACACAATGGAATACTACTCAGCAGAGAAAAACAATGACATCACGAGGTTTGAAGGCAAATGGATGGATCTAGAAAAAATCATCCTGAGTGAAGTTACCCAGACTCAGAAAGACAAACATGGTATGTACTCACTCATAGGAGGATACTAGATGTAAAACAAAGATGACTAGACTGCTACTCACAACTCCAGGGAGGCTACTTAGAAAACAGGACCCTAAGAAAGACACAGAGATTGCCCAATGACAGAGAAATGGATGAGATCTACTTGAACAACCTGGACGTGAGTGGGGTAATGAAGGGCAAAGTTCGAGGGAAAGAGAGCTTAGGGGAGTGGAGATCCCAGCTGGATCAAGAACAGAGAGGGAGAACAAGAAATAAAAGACCATGATAAATGAAGACCACATGAGAATTGGAAGAAGCATCCCTTCTACTTTTAACGAAGCACTTTCCATTCTAACCTAGTTCTTTTGAAACATTCTCCACAGTCTCCATCTTTTAAATAAATTATTATAATCTTCTGAATATTGAGGTTCTCTCAAAATTTGTATGTTGGGACCTACTGTTCCATGTGATGACATGAAGAGGTGGGTGGGGCCTTTCACCCTCATCAATGGGATCAGTGTCCTCATAAAGGAAGACAGGGAGGGTTGTCTTGCTGTGTGTAGACACAGAAGCCTCATCTGTGAGGAACAGGCCTTTGCCAGACATCAAATATGCTGCTGTGTTCTGATTTTGCACTCCCTAGCCTCCAGAACTATGGGAGATAAATTTGTGTTGCTTGTAAACTGCCTACCCTAAGGAGTTTTTTGTTACTGCGATGTGAATGGATTGAGATATTGATTACTGTCTATTGGTGCCCCTCTTTTCTTCTGTGTTTTAGAATGTATCAACTGGAAACTACAAACAAGAGGGTGTTGCTGGCAGAAACGATTAGTCAGTTAAGTTTTACTTCTGGTGATACTAGTATCTGAATTAATCGATTAGGTAAAGTGGGTTGTTTTGCCCAGGGTGAGTGGGACTCTTCCAATCTGTTGAAGGCCTAAATTGGATAAAAGCTTAAGGAAAAGAGAATTCTCTCCTTCCTTCTCCCACCTCTCTCGGTATAGACATATGTTTACTGGTTTTGTTTCTCTAGAGAACTCGAATTCATACCCTCCTGCATCCACACAGAATAACATCCTAAGTAGACATCATAGAGGAGATGCATATGCTTTGTGCCCTGTCTAAGTTCTTGGCCCCAAGACCTGTGATCATAATACAGGGTTGTCTTACACTTCTAAATGTGTCTGGTCATTTAAATGTAAGCAGAGTAATTTTTTTAATGCCATTGACCAAATTTTATGCTCTATTCAATAATTCAAGGCTATATTGAGTGTTTGTTGTAATCAAAGTGCCCTGCTGGACTGGTAGAGTTTGCTTTAAAAGTCATATAAAAAATAGAATTTTCATTCATGAAAAATCCATATGCTAGCATAGGAAATCAAAATTAAAAAAAATAGCCGACAGGTTGTGGTGCAGAAGGAGGTGGTAAACAAATGCTGCCAGAGAGATGGATTAGGAGAGAGGCCACCCTGGTGTAGGGCTATGTCACACAGCACCAAGGCACCAAGCACACAGCAAAGATGGCAAACTCCTCCTATTGTTGGAAAAATATACAGGTTCAAGACTGAAAAAAAGGGGGGCGAGTACCAGGTACTTGGAAAGGAGAGATGAGTACAAGAAAATTATAAAACAACATGTTGGCTCTGCAATCCTGACAGGCTGTAATAACAGTAGCTCTCTGCTGTCCCAGGACATACTCCTCGGAGCACCACTTCCCCAGGCATTTAGTCACATTCCGTTTCCTCCATTTTATGAATGAGGCAGTTTACTGTTTCCTCCATTTTATGAATGAGACAGTTTAGGCTGAGTGGTCTAAAAATCATTCTGGTTTTAGGGGAAGTTTCGTGTGTGTGTGTGTGTGTGTGTGTGTGTGTGTGTGTGTGTGTGTGTGTTTCAAATACAAAGGAAAAGAGAACTGAACACAAACCCCTAGACATTTTGCTTGCTTTTTCTTATCATTTATTTAACAAGCTGATATTTAATTTTACAACAGCCCTGGAGGCTAACTGCTCTTATCCTAGTACCAGAACTAAGCGGAGGCTCAGAGACATCAGGTAACCTGCTTCAGATCAGAGCAAAGGTGAGCTAGGACCTGGAAACGAAAACCTTCAGAGGCAGCAGTGATTTCAGCAATCTCCCACATTCCTGCGGACAGCCTCTCTACTTCCTCCAGGTAGTTTCAAACAAACCTCCCTTTCATACTTCCACGGTAACATCTAGATGTTGCCCCCTAAGGCATTGATGACATAAATATGGGGATGACCGATAGGTTTAGCACATTCATTAAAAAAGTTAGTTGTTAACCTCAAAGAATTTTTCATTTCCAGTTGGTAGAATGTGAGAGGAAATCCCCCACCCCTTCCAAAGGGGCACCACTGGTGGACCTCAGAGCTTAGCCACAAACCAGGACTGTGGCCTTGAACTAGCTACTTCAGCCTTCCTGGTCAAGCATTCCCCCCTCCCCACACCTTGTAAAATGAGGCCATGCTGAGTGACAGTTGAGGGCTCTTTCATTTGGAATGTTTTGTGATTCTACAAACATTGAACCAAGATATAAGATGGGCAATTTACTTTAAAAATATTTTGTGTCGTTCAGACTTCCATTTTCTTTACCTTAGCAAGTGCATTGGTTCCACATACAGAGCAAAGGGTCATGTCCAAGAAGAGGATGGTTTGCTGAGGAGATGCTCTGAAGAACCTTGGGTACCAGGTCTGTGTAGTGATGGCACTTCCAGAATAGCCAGCGGTAGTCTATAGTTTCAAAACTATTAATGTGATGCTGCTCTACATACAGAGGTAAGCACATTTACTGTTTCTTATGTTGCCTTAGGTTCTCCTTTGCTAAGGAAATATTGTTTGGTTGATGCCTTTGAGTTATTCCTACTTGGTAATAAAGAATCAGTCTTAATGATTTACCTCATCGAATGATGTAAAATTCTAATTGTATAAGACAAACCACACACACACACACACACACACAGACAAGCAAAACCAAATCTGTTGTGACCTACACTTGCACCGACCAACAGAAATTATGCTGTTAATTGCTCTCCTCCACTTTCTCCCAGTTTTAATAGCTACTGGTAATTGCCACTTCCCAGGGAATCGTGGGAATGTTAGGTAGATTGCCCTCCCTATCTATATTAAACCATTTGTAACAAGTGAATAAGTGGGACCTGGCAAGCAAATAAATTTATGGGCTTAATTTTGTTGCTTGGATTGAGTGCATGTGTTCCAAACTGTTTTTTAATTGCTGTGACCTTGCCTACTGATGAAAGCCCAGGAATTTATGAATTGTTATGTAAGATCTACTGATAGATGAACTCTTATCTGCAGAACAAGTTGACTTTCATTTATGCTTTCCATACTTGCTTGCATTTATATTTGGGGAAATATCAAGCAACTCAAAACACTGTGTTAACACAGAGCTTCACATAAGCCACACACTTGATAGGTGCTTCCCAAAGCGTACACGACTTTACTTAACTTTGACTTCTACCTATTAGTTCACTCCTTCAGGGAGGAGAAAGAATGCTGAGTTTCCTTTAAGGTCTTGCTTCCACCACAGCTTCTGAATGGCAGTCCTTGACCCCAAATGAAAGTAAAATTAGCTGTAATCATAATTCAGAACAAACTTCTGAATAACATGGATACTAACTATTGCCTAGCTAAAAAAAGACAGACACAGACTTCTAGCCACTCCATTTCCAAATATCCTACAAGTATGTTTCTGGTTCTCTCTGACCATCATGGTCATATTCTGAATCTTTATGACAACCAAGAGCTAGCTGAGAAAGCATTTGAAACTGTTCAAACTGTGCTTCACAAGATCTTAATTATTTGATAAAGCCCAAATCTGTCTATAACCATATTTTCTGTCAAGGTGGTATAAGTCATCTAGTAATATTTATTTAAAAAAATAGTCTTTAAGAATTCAGTAACTACATAGGCAAAAGGCCCAAACTAGACCTCAGCTACTGAAACAAGCCTTAAAAAGACACATTTGTTAACCACAGATGACAGGGTTCATGTAACATATCTTAATACATTTTGGGGAATATAACAGTCCTTAAGTAGTTACTGTCTTCAAGTGATGATATTTGCCTTCAAGGTACAGTGTCTTTCCAAATGTCCTTCAACTCATTATGATCATCACACTTTATTTTTTATGATTGTTTTTAGCCATTTAAGTAGGAAAATGCTCATATAATTCAAAGTGAGGAGCCTTGTGCAGACCAGCATGTTAGTACAGGGAGCAGCATTTAAGGGAGACAACTGCTTCCAGCTCTGGCCACCAAATAGGACCAGTGTTCTCCATCCAAGCCTCATATTGTAGCTACCTACTGGTTTGAAAAACTGCTATATAGTTTTATAGATCTCTAGGTCCTTTCCTAGAGGTTTCATCCAGTATTTCCAAGGTTCTATTATATCTATTAAATTATATATAAAATACATTTATGTATATATTTCTATAGTTCTAATCTTCTATAGTTAAAGAAAAAGGTCACAGTTGGTTCTGATGCACACTGATCCTGAAGTCTTAGGTATAGTTGAGTAACATTAAAACTTTTCATTTCTTCTCTGTGAAATCATTTGTCAAAGGTAGTACTTATATTGGACTTTGGAACAAGGTAGACTGGTAAGTTCCAGCACTCAGGGTAGAAATTGGGGGGGAAAATCACTTACTTTCACTGAGTCTCAGATTTTCAATAAACCTTGGAGGCCATAGTTTCTTAACTGAATGCTATGACTATGACTTCTGATCATTTGTGTTCCATGTTTTCCATGGCACCTTACTTAGTAAATACATAATATAGCATAGCTGTGATAACTTCTGCCTCATAGGCCAAATACAAGAGACCATTTATCTAAGTCAGAAGAACCTAAAAACTACAAAGCCTGGTTATTACACAAGAGCTTTTGGAAATCAACGATTAGCTACTTTGGGAACAGAAGGACATGGAAAAATAGAATGAGTCTTCTTCAGTATAAAGGGGGATGTCTGAGAAGGAGGTTTCTTTGAAAACAAGATATAATAATGAATACTGGTTAAGGACCAGCCTCTACAAGAAAGGTCATTACTACTCTCAGCTCTCACCCTGGTGGAGTGGGTTTTCTTGGTAACTCAGGTTTCTGTTTCTGTAACAAATGGCTTAGGATTCAACTTAGGAAGAAGAAAGGTTTTTCTCATGCTCAGAGTTTTGAAGGTTTAGTTTATGATCAATGACCCCCATTGCCTTTGAGTCTGTGGTGAGGTAGGACATCACAGCATAATGTAAGAGCTCATTAGGGAATGAATAAGAAGAGGAAGAGGTTAAAATTTTACATTCCTCTTCATACCCCAGTTACCTGGAGGCCTCCAACAAGCCTTCTTCTAGAAGTTTCTACCATATCCTAATAGAGTAAAAATAGACAAGCCTCCCTTCTTCCTCTCTCATCGGAATGTGTATATATTTTACAATATTTTTATTTTGTTATTTACCTATGTATATGTGTCTGAGTGTGTGTGCACATGTGTTTTTATACCATGTGGCGTCCAGAAGAGTGTGACTGATCTCCTGGAGCTGGAGCCGCAGGCGGTTATGAGTAGCCCGGCTTGTGTTTGGGAGCCCAAGCATTGTTTTGTGGAAGAGCAACAATCACTCTTAACCACTGATTCTTCTCTCTGTCCCCTGCACCTGCTTCTTATCTGGACTCCTCCTCTTATATTACTTAAGTCCACTATCCTTTCGTCTCTGTCCACTAACCCAGGCTCAGTGAACATTACCCCCATCTCTTGAATTTAAGTTCTCACATTAATAATTAAAACATATCTATTATATTACTTTGTGAATGTTAGTTCTGCCTTCCCAAATTATTTTCAAATTTTCAGAGGCAAAACCGTTTCTTAACCCACATTTGTGTCTTTCCCTTGGTAGGTCCTACAAAGACTCAGGTATAAAGGATGGCCTCATAAAAGCAGACTGAGTGCCAAGAAGCACCATCTATGGGTGAAAGAGGCAGTCAGGGAGGCATCTTTAATGCCTAGAATGTTATCAACTTAAGTTCAGTTTTTACCAGCTCGTCTTTGCTTTCCAACAGAGGCATACAAGATACACAGATTATTTTATCCCTCCATGGACTATCTTTGTTGATCCACTTGGATTTCCTTTTTCTTCCTCTAAATAGTGGCTTGCAGAATTGTTTACATGTTAGAATGATTTGTCATGGGGAAATGATTCAGTGGGTAAGAACACTTGCTTCCCAAACATGGAGACTGAGTTCAAATTCCCAGCATCCATGTAAATGCCAGGTATGTCACAGGACCTGAGTTCAAACTCCTGTTACCAACATAAAAAAAAAGGATCAGCGTGGCCACACGTGCCTATAGTCCCAGCAGTGTGTGTGTATGCGGGGGAGACAGATGGAGCCAAGAACATACTGGCCAGTGACTCCAGTTAAAAAATAATGAAGTCCAAGTTCAGTAAAAGACCTCATTCTCAAGGGAGTTAGTTGGAGAATTACAGAGTAAGATACTCAGTATCCTCTTCTGGCCTCTTCATGCACATACATAGGCATGCACACTTGCACATACCATATACACACTATGCACAATATACACACAGACACAAAAATGCAGGCAAGCATGTGTACACATGTGCAAAACACACAGAGAGAGAGAGAGAGAGAGAGAGAGAGAGAGAGAGAGAGAGAGAGAGAGAGAGAGAGAGAGAGAGAGAGAGAGAGAGAGAGAGAGAGAGAGAGAGAGAGAAACCCTAGACTAAAAGTAGGTAATAACTCGATATCCAGGTCTGGAGTTTTTTAGTGGTCTATCCCAATCCGTGGCCTCTCTTCTGATTCTGACTGCTTCTTTCCCAGTGACTGAAGGCATACTCTGCAGTGGGACTGGAAGCCAGAGCTGAAGAACGACCACTCACAAGAAATGAGCCTCCTTGTTGCAGCAGGTTATACACGGTCACTGTTCCTCTTGATTGCCATACTCCCAGTTGGCATCTGTCATTTAAATCCCAAATGGAATGTCATTGCTCTGACAACTCTAGGACTCCAATATTTGAAACATTAGTTACACTTTCTTAAATGCTCTACTATTTTCTTCACAGCTCCCACAATACACAGAAATTCAGGTGTCTATGTGCTCAATACACTTCCTTTGTCTCCTCACACCTTTAGACTTCGAGCTCAGTGACAGAACAGACCACACCACATCTGCTTTTCTCATTGCTGTAAAGTAGACACCCATCACAGGGCATGTCTTAGGATCTTAGAAAATCCTTAGTGAAGAAATGGAAACCTGGTAAGTATTTATAGGAGTTGGGGAGTGGCAGAATCCCGTGACTCCCTGGAGAACATTCTGTCGACAGTGATGTAGAGTGAAGGGATCCTCCAGCCATGCAAGGCAGGCAGTGATGCTCATATATGGTACACTCATTAAGATCACTTGGATGTTTTATTGAAGGAACAAATGTCCATGTCTCAAGTCTAGGATAGTTGGCATTTGTAGTATGATGGCAGAAACAGGAGTAAATTGGCCAGTTGGCTCTGATGCCCTCACAATGCCATGTGCTTACAAACTATTGCTTTAGATAACCCTTGACATTCCTTTCAGAAGGCCTGTCCCATGTAGAGCCAGGAGCCTTTGTGCCCTGTGCTAAGGTGAGGTTAAAAGTTCCCTCTAGAGAAGAGATGGGTTATTTTTAAACAACATCTCTGCAAATTAAGGCCCCCCCAGAACTATTTATCCCGTTTTATTAATGGGGCTAGTGGAGTCTTAATCAGATATAAATCCTGTGAGCTATAATAACCATCACCCTGGCAAGATATGTGCGCTGGTGTAGTAGCAGTGCAAATGTTATAAATGTAACTACCTACCTTAGGATTTGATTTAAAGCCCACTCCACGAGATGGAACCCATACCCTCTGTTTCTGCACCAAGAAACTGTAGCCCGACAGGCCATAGGCCCTAGAAGAGAATCTACTATTGTTATTCTGCTAAATGAACCTAATATTAAACCAACTTCCAATGACTTATCAGTACGCCAATAGGTTAATGCATTTCTTAATTCTCGTCAGAGAAGATTCTCTTTACAATAAATGATGATAAAGAGGGACCCTCTAATTTCAAGGTGCAGAGAATCAGACTATGGAGTGCACAGTCCAAAATGGGATATCTATATCCCACTCCCACTCTAAGGGCTCAGGGACCATTGCCGAAGAGGGTATAGGAAGATTGTAAGAGCCAGAGGCAGTTTATGATTGCAATAAAACAATGGTTTTTGTACAGAGCAGAGCAGTTGCACATACAAACTCAAGTTGGTTATGACATCCTGCACAAGACCTGTGTAAGGAGGGGGGACATGAAATCCCATCCCTGGCTGAGGAGCTAGTGGTAATTGATTGCACTGGAGAGGGAGAGTCAGTTTTCCTCAGGGGTGTGGTGGCCCCTAGTAGACTTCCCATGCTCCAGTGGATAGCCACAAAACCAAGAATACATGGACAGCACAAATTAGACTGGGTGGGTTTTTAAAAAAAAACAAGGGAAAATGGTATTAAACATCACTGAAGAGTTGGCCACTGGCTTTAGCAATGTGGACACCATTGGTGTAGAGCAGTTTTGACACAAGGAGAGGCAATCCTTAACACAGGGGGCTTTAGAGAGAACAGATTTTGGAGACATGAATGTGCATAACTCTTTGGAGGAGCTGCTGTAAGGAAAAGGGTAGCCAGTAATCTGTAATCTGTGCACTTGAGAGGCTGAAGACAATAAGATCAGAGGTTTAAGCCAACCTGGGCTACATGGAGAATTCCAGCCAGTCTAGTCTACAAACTAAGACCTGGTCTCAAGATAATAACGTATGAAAGTAAGTAAATAAGCAAATAAATAGAACTTGAAGCCAGAGGGCAACAAATGTGAAATATCAGCTTGTGTGTGTGTGTGTGTGTGTGTGTGTGTGTGTGTGTGTGTGTGCTGCTGGAGTGATCAAAGGGAAAAATGACTGAAGAGAGTGAACAGAGCAATGCTTTTGAATGTTCAAAAGGACCTGGGGTTTAGTGAACACCTGTAGAATTTAGACAAGACAGGAACACAGAAAGTTCATTCCTGGTAACAGGATAGAAGGCATCCTATATGAGCCCATATGCTGGTGGGCAGGTGGAGGTTGAGACAGAGGTGGGAGCTTGTAGAAGTTCTCTTCTGATTTTTTTTCCTCCGGGAAATAGCAATCAAGGTCAACTACTGAGAGTGAGGATGGGGGGGCGGAAGTGTTGGGAGATTTACGAGAAAGAAGGAAATACAGAATTGTTGTCTGGGAGAATAGAATAGTAAGTGGCCTAGGGAAATGTACCCGGACTGTCGGCCAGTATGAAAAGCATGCTTCAAATAGGCTCTCTCAGTTTCATGAATTTGAAGGAGACCAGTAAGCACAGATGAGTATTTTCTTTCTCTATTTGGATGCATGCATTCAGCCCAAGAGTAAGATTTTTTCAAATAGAGTTTTCCTGCCTGGCCCACAGTCAGGACAAATCTCTCTCACCTGCCAGTCCCACAGCCGCTCAAACCCGACCAAATAAACACAGAGACTTATATTAGTTGCAAACTGTATGGCAGTGGCAGGCTTCTTGCTAACTGTTCTTACAGCTTAAATTAATCCATTTCTATAAATTTATACCTTGCCACATGGCTCGTGGCTTACCGGCATCTTCACATGCTGTTTCTCATCGTGGCGGCTGGCAGTGTCTCTCTGACTCAGCCTTCCACTTCCCAGCTCTATTCTCCTTCTTGTCCCGCCTACACTTCCTGCCTAGCCAATGGCCAATCAGTGTTTTATTTATCGACTAATTAGCAACACATTTGCCATACAGAACATCCCACAGCAAAGAACAATTAGTTTTATGCTCACATGTAGCAACCAGCTACTAAATTAGTTAAGAAATGACGGATTTGTGTAAAGTCTTCTTCATTTAGCATTGCTGGAGAGTGACAGAGGGAACCTCTGGTTAATTGAATATTTTAGGTGGCTGAGGCCCTTACATTACATAACTACTTGAAAAATAGAAGATTTTTTAAAAAGCTAAACAAGCAACCCTGAATAGCACATGAAAACACTTAGTTAATAATGTCCAAATATTCAGTGGTATACATTATTATGAAAAACAATAATCATGGTACGTCATGGGAAAATACAACTATTTGAGTTTGTGGTAGCTTAGGATCTAGATGCATTACACCAAGAACTTTCTAGGAGGGCCTGGGCCATAGCTCAGCCTGTAAATGTTTGCTGTTTAAACCTGAGGAACAGAGTTTGGCATCCAATACATACATTAAAAAAAAAAAAAAGCAAGTTGGTAGTGCCTACTTATAATCCCAATGTCCTAGTGTTGGAGAGACAGAAACAGGCAGATTTCTGGAGCTCACTGGCTGTCTATCCTGGACTAATTGGTAAGCCTCTGATTCTAGAGAGAGAACAACAACAACCCCCCCTAACCCACCCACAAGGTGAACAGTGCCTGAGAAATGATAGCCAAGGTTGACCCTTGGCCTCCCCCGATAAAGACACACAGGCACCAGTGCACACACAAACACACATATGCACACCCCCTCCAACAAACACATAAATTTTCCAAAGGATATAAAAGTGACAAAGGAAGTTGTTAATGTAATAATATCTTCAGAGAGATCCACCCATCACATCTTAGCTGTACCTGTGACAGCATTGAGTAACTTGTTTTTCCTTCTCTGTTGTCTCTATCTGGCACACTGAAGCCATCAGCAATGAGAAGACACTTAACTTCTGTCTGGCGGATGTTTCTACCAATGGCAATGTCAACAAAACCATGAGCAACAGTGCTCAAGTTTAACATCTGTCTCCTAGCCACTTATGTTTTCTCCTACTTCAAATTCTTTTAATGCTTGTGAATCTGCCCTGCATTATTTACTAATTTTTAAGGGAAACTGATTTATATGAGCAACATATCTTTATGGAATATAATTTGGAAAACATGGAAAAGCAGAACAAAGAAAATTCAAGCCATTATCTCACCAGCGATAAACACTGTTAATAAATATTTTTGATGAATTTCAGTCTAATATATTAATTCCTACTTGGTTTTAGAAAATTTGTGTCAATTGGTATATCATTTATACCCTTTTAACTGAACATTTTTCTTATGAGAGTCTCCTATTACAAGACTTCAAAAACACAACATATAGTAGCCTATCATATGAACATTATTGGTTATTTAAGAATTCTTTATTGCTGTACATTTAAAATGGCTTTAAATTTTAAAGACCACAATGCTGAGCATCCTCAAACACAAATCTCAAATCTTTTTTTTTTTTTTTTTTTAAGTACTGTCTATTTTCTTAAGCCACCTTCCTAGGGACGGAATGAGAGTAAAAGAGTTGTTAAGGTGATGTGTTTTGTGGCTCCCCTGTTCTCTTCAGTTTCTCACCCCACTTTGATTTCAGCCCATCTGACAAAGCTCAGTGCCCTGGGCAGCTGATGGCTTCCCCTCCATCATCCTCCTTTTGTTTTCTGCGGGTTCCCACAGAACACTCCAGCTGTCAGCCTCCTCTGAGCCTTTGTATAGGTGACTGTGCACTGGCGGGAAGAGGAAGCATTGTAGTGTTGTCTGGCTTGTCTTGAGTATAAACTCCGTTTCGTAAATATTTTCCCTGCTGATTTGTTGTTGTTTTTGTTCTGGTTTGCTGTTCTTCAGGATGCCCAGCAAACAACTGCTTTCCCTTGTCGAACCAGGCAGAATCCAAGCACGTACATAACCCTGTGTGCAAATGCATACTCACCCTCTAGTCCTCAGCCCTGCAGACTGCATGTTCTGGAAGATGGCTGCTCTTAGCGGATCACCTGTGTGCAAATGCATACTCACCCTCTAGTCCTCAGCCCTGCAGACTGCATACTCTGGAAGATGGCTGCTCTTAGCGGATCATCTGTGTGCAAATGCATACTCACCCTCTAGTCCTCAGCCCTGCAGACTGCATGTTCTGGAAGATGGCTGCTCTTAGCGGATCACCTGTGTACAAATGCATACTCACCCTCCAGTCCTCAGCCCTGCAGACTGCATGTTCTGGAAGATGGCTGCTCTTAGCGGATCACCTGTGTGCAAATGCATACTCACCCTCTAGTCCTCAGCCCTGCAGACTGCATATTCTGGAAGATGGCTGCTCTTAGCGGATCATCTGTGTGCAAATGCATACTCACCCTCTAGTCCTCAGCCCTGCAGACTGCATGTTCTGGAAGATGGCTGCTCTTAGCGGATCACCTGTGTACAAATGCATACTCACCCTCCAGTCCTCAGCCCTGCAGACTGCATGTTCTGGAAGATGGCTGCTCTTAGCGGATCACCTGTGTACAAATGCATACTCACCCTCCAGTCCTCAGCCCTGCAGACTGCATGTTCTGGAAGATGGCTGCTCTTAGCGGATCACCTGTGTACATACTGGTTTATCTTTGTAAACAATGCACAACGCTGCTGTCCTAAGCTTTTCTATTCTTCCTTTCAGTAGCTTGACTCCAAATTCCTCTTTAAAAATAGGGGTAACCTAAGGATATTTCCCTGCATTTTAACTCTTCCACTTTGCCTTCTCCTCTCTGTCAGGCAGATGCATTGAACATCTTTTGAGGTAAGGTTCACATTATGACAGATGAGCATGGTGTTTCTTTATCTCTACCTCTTCCGGGCTTTATCACTCCCTCTTCTCACCTATATGCATGCTTCAGTAGATGTCAGACCACAACCTGAGCCAATGACAGCTGTCTGTCTCTCTTTGTGATGATGCAACTTAATCTCTGACTCCAAGACCCATTCTGCATGTGTGGTCAGAAACAACCAATTGAAATGCTTTTTAGGGTTTGCCTTTTCTCCTGATGGGTCATGTGCAGAGAGAAGGCTTGATGAATATGAGGAACAGTCACAATTGCCCTCTTGGTCATGGGTCATGCTGGCTTGCTACTGTTTAACACTCCCATAATACAGAGGAGGCTTTGCTGAACCCATGTGGGTTCTGTGTTACATAGATGCTTCTCTCTCTCTCTCTCTCTCTCTCTCTCTCTCTCTCTCTCTCTCTCTCTCTCTCTATCTCTCTTTCTCTCTCTCTCATTCTCACTCTCCCTCCCTTCTTCCTTCCCTCCCCACCTCTGTATGTAGGATCTTCCTCCTGCCTCCCTTTCTCCCCTCCCCCAATTCTGTGCTTCCACTGATGTCTTTATTTTTCTTCAGGAGATCAATTGACTAAATTCTTCCTCTAGTTTCTTCTAAGGGCTTAAGAATCTAGGCAAAACAAATAACAGTGCCCAAAAGACTTTTGAGTACGGACAGAATTGATGGAATGCTTTTAATATCAGAAGGAAAACCACAGAATTCTATCTCCAATAGTATTCCCATCACAGAAAACATAATGAAAGTAGGAAACGAGAAACAGTCGCTGGCTCTCCCATGCTTCTGAATCGCTTCACCAATCCTGTGAAGCGGGCGTTCTGTGTCCACTGCCTTCCTGCTGCTTTGCTTACCCCCTGACCATGCGATCTGGCATCTGCCTACTTCTGCCCTTCTCTTGAAGCACTCTTTCCTAAGCACAAGTCAAACTGTTTTCATCTCTTCCACCATCCCCCTAACTTCCCTTTTGGTCTTTTCGATCTTCCTCTTTTTCTCCTGCCATTGAACTAGCCCCTGGGAGAATGAATTCAGTTTTTGTCATTTTAAAGGGATTTTGGAGCACACAAGACATGTGGATAAGTAAATAAAGAATGCTTCATAAGAAACTGTTGCTTCTGGCTTTAATGCTCCCAAAGCCCTGATTCTAGGTGATGTTCACGTTTCCAATCCCTCCTCCCTCCTTCAATTTTTTTTCTTTCCCTCACAGCCTCTTGAATTTCCTGTTCACAGAGCTCCTACTGTGACTTTGCTCTGGATTTCTTCTCCCTAAGCTTGCTCCCCTAGAGAAGTCCTACATGCCTATATAGAGGTAAGGGTTAAATGCTGCATGCCTGAGGCCAGTGTCCAGAATTATCTACTGAATGACATTTGTTATCACCTACTAAGTAGATTGGATTAGACATCCTCTGCTACCCGCTCCTCTGTTAATGACCTTATATTTTCATTAAGGCTTAAGACCCCCTCCACCATTTCTCCTGCCTCAGTCTCCATTTCTTCCTTTCTAGGCTACCTCTCATCCAGCCTCCCCTTCAGGACACCTACACATTGGCTTTAAGCCCTTACGTGACTAAGAACTTTCTTTATGCCTAGAACATAGACATGTGTTCTGGTCCCCAACTTCTTAGACTAAAGTTCATGACCCCAATTGGCTCTCATAACTAAATATGGAAGTCTCAAAAAAGAAAGAAAAAAAATGGCAACAGTAATAGTTTTATGAATGTACAATAATCAAATTTTAATTCAGAATCAGCTGTGCAGTTTGGCACGTTTCTCCCAGCATGTTGCCATGTTGCACAGCACAGCTTCACAGTAGCATTGGTCCTGAACATGGAGTGTGTCTGCTGAGCATGACATTGCAACATACACAGTGAATGCTACCTCAGACACCTTGGGCACACGCCCAGGAGTAGTATAGCGGGATCATATGGCAGTTCTATTTTTAGCTTTTCAGGAACCTCCACACTGATTTCCACAGTGGCTGCACCAGTTTACGATCACACCAAATAGTGCATAGAAGTTCCCCTTTCGCCATGCACTTGCTAGCATTTGTTTTCTTGATTATAGCTATCCTGACTGGAGATGAAATCTCAAAGTAGTTTTAATTTGCATTTCCCTGATGGCTCAGAATGTTGAATATTAACATATATACGAATATATTTGGCACATATGTGTGTGTGTGTGTGTGTAATTTGTGTTTCTTGTTTTGATAACTTTCTGTTCAATTCCACAGACCATTTTAAAGTCAAATTTCCATTTTCTTGATGTTTTATTTTTAAAGTTCTTTGTGTAACACCAATCCTCTGTCAGACGTGCAGCTGGCAAACATTTTTTCCCTTTTTTGTAGGCTGTCTCCTCAGCTCGTTAGCATTTCCCTTTACAGTACAGAAGATTTGGATTTGATGAGGTCCCATTTGTTTTTGTTGGCCTTGTTTCCTGAAGGACTGAAGTCATGCTCAGAAAACCCTTACTTGTGCCTGGATCTTACAGTGTACTGCCTTATCTTCTAGTAGTTTCGGGTCTACCACTGAGGTCTTTGATCCATTTGGAGTTGATTTTTATGCAGAGTGAAAGATAAAGACCAAGTTTTGTTCATCTCCATGTGCATACCGCTTTCCACAGCAACATTAGTTGGAAAAACTGTCTTTTTTTCTGATGTGTAATATTGTTCCAAATCATGTGGCTGCGGTTGTTTGGATTTGTATCTGGGTCTTCTGTTCTACTCCACTGATTTTTGTGTCAGTACCATACTGTTTTTATTACTATGGCTCTGTCGTTCAGCTTGAAGTTGAGTATGATGAGACTTTCAGCAGTATTCTTGTTGTTCAGGATTGTTTTGGCTGTCTGTGGTTTTTTATATCTTTGGCACTTTGATTGGGATTTCATTGGCTCTATAGATTACTGTAGGTAGGATGGCCATTTTCTCAGTATTAATCCCATGAATCCATGTGGATGAGAAGCCTTTCTATCATCTAGTGACTTCCTTAATTTTTCTCTTTAGTGTTTTAAAGTTAAAACTATAGAATTATTTCACTTCCTTGGTTAGGTTTATTTCAATGTATCCATTTTTTCCCCCTTGGGGCTATTGTGAGTTGTATTATATCCCTGATCTCTTTTTTATTATGTTTGTCATTGGTATAGAAGAAAGTTGTTACTGATTTTTATATGGTAATTTTACCCCTTTGCTAAAAGTGTTTCCCAGCTCTAGGAATTTTCTGGTGATTGTTAGGCTGTCTCATGTGTAGAAACATATCAACTGCAAATAGTGATGCTTTGACTTTTTTTCATATTTGTTATCTTCTTCAAGCAATATATTGAATAGGAATGGGATGAGTGGGTGCCCTTTTTTGTTCTTAATCTTGGTGAAAACTCTCTGAGATTTTGCCAGTTAGCATGATTGTGGCTATCAGTTTGTCACAAAGCTGGGACCCTGGAGCACAGTTGAGCTGCAGGCAGCACAATAGGTTGGAAAGTGTCCTTTTCAGGTGCTTCAGTTAGTCTAAACTTCTTCCAGGCAGCTCGGCTGGCTTCTGCTTCTTCCAGACAGTTCGTCTGCTCTCAGAGTCTTCTGTGTAGCTTGGCTTGGCTGAGAGTCTTCTTTGCAGATCAGCTTTCTTCCATTTGAGGGTGATTCTCAGCTTTTATTGCTTACAGGAAGAGGTCTAGTGAATCTGGTCCATTTTAGGAACTTCCTGAAGCAATTTTGAGTCATTTAGCTTCCTTCTTAAGAAACTTCCCTGCAGAATAGAATAGTTCAATCTCTGAAGAAACTGTTACACAGTGAGCCACCGGTGTGGCTGTTGCAAACTGAATCTTCTACCAACCCTTCACTTTATTCTTTTATTTAAAAATCTTTGTTACATTCGTTCAATGACAACTTCATGCATACAATACACATACATAATACATACATATATATCATTCTGATTACTGTAGCCCTCACCCTCTCTTATCTCCCTCAACCCTTTTACTCCCCCTTCCTCAAGTTCCTTTCCCATATTCATATCTTTTCTTTGCTTTGTGACGTGAGGCCTGCATGTTATTCTTTTGAGGCAGGGTCTCACAATCAAACCCAGAGCTTGCTGATAATAGTCTCGCCAGCCAGCTTGCTCCATGGATCCCTTGTCTCCTCTTTCCAGAACTAAAATTACAGGCAGGCCACCATGCCCACTAGTCATTTACATGGATTCTGAGGATTTGAACTCTTGTCTTCTTGCAAGCAAGGGCAGCAAGCTCTGTGCCTGTTGGGTCCTCTCCCCGACCCTACCGTTAGTTTTTTGAGGAAATGTCACAGAGTTTCCGTAAAGACTACTAAATCCCATTACCACTAGTAGTGACTAAGCACTTCTTTTTCTTATACTCTCCCCAGCACTTGTACCTTTAGTCTGTTGATAAGCATCAGCCATTTATGTTTCCTTTTGAGCAGTGTTCTAGGGTCCTTTGTCAGTTTTAAAGATCAGGTTATTTGCTTTCTCAAGTTGTTTGAATTCCTCATACATTTGAAATATTAATCTCCTATCAAATGTAATATTTGCAAATATTTTCTCCAGTCCTGTAAATTGTCTCATCACTTTTTTATTGTTTCCTTTGATATGCAGAAGCTTTTTAGTTTGATGCAATCCCATTTGTCCGTTTTAGCTTTTCTTGCTTCTACTTTTGATGCCCGCAATATGTAATATTTTTGTTATTATTTCATTCAAGATATTTTCTAATTCACACTGTGAATTCTTTCTTAGAAATAGAGAGAAACCCTGTCTTGAAAAACAAACAAACAAAAAAATTACTTGGGGATAGCCTACTTACTTTTCTGTCATTGATTTGGTTAATTTTCATGTGATTAAAGACTTTATTCAGTGTGATTTTAATTTTAAAATTTGTTGACACCTTCTTTGAGACCTAGCATATGACTGGCTTAACAGATGTTCCTTGTGCATTATAAAAAGTGTGCACTCCTAAATTGTTGGAGATAATGTTATATATGTACTAAGCAGGTCAAAATTTAAATCATTTGACTATTTATGAAATATATCCAATTAGATATGTGTAATTTTGTGTATATTACATATTACCATTAACCGTAACTATTTAATAAATGTAAAACCTATGTTTTAAAATTCACTTTTAATTTTCTCCTCAGTATACAGACTAAATACCTTCCTGGCATTGTTCCTATTAGATGGTGTATCATTTTATGTAGTTGTCAGGGGAGGGCACTTCTCTACTTTTGTTTCATTTTCTGGTCATGGAGATAAATCTGGGGAAAATACCCTTCTAATCTTATATTCCCTGTGCTGTTTCAGACAAAGGAACGCTAAAAATTCCAGTATGTGTCTTTTGTCAGTTATAGGAGTTATCTGAAAGTTTTCTTAGTAGGAAGATATGAAAAGAAAGAAGAGCCCAGGCTGTGGTGGTGTACACCTTTAATACCAGCACTTGGAAGGCAAAGGGAGGCAGATCTCTGTAAGTTTGAGGCCAGCTTGGTCTACGGAGTGAGTTCTAGGACAGCAAGGACTACACAGAAAAACCCTGTCTCGAAGCAAGCAAGCAAGCAAGCAAGCAAGCAAGCAAGCAAACAAACACACAAAAAGAGAAACAAGAAACAAAATCTAAACACGTCCCTCTAACCCAGTGACCAGCTATGTCTAAACAGAACTGGCTCACTAAAGACATTACTATTCACTTCAGTTTGTAAGTCTGTTCATACTATTCTTATCCATCCATCCATTTAGTCATTTATTAATTTAACATATAGTGAAGATTATTAAGTAGCAGATGCAAAAATGCCTATAATGAATTGTCTCCTGGAGCAGCAGTGGGAAGTCTTGTAAAGAAGAAAGAGAAACACGAAGAAAAGCTCATACTCTAATGTCTATGAGGATGGCAGTATATGCAGGCTACTCTGAAGGCATAACAGAGAAAATCAAATCTCCTTCTGTAATATTATCTTTTTGGTCTATCTTCAGATGACAGAAATTTCCTGGATGAATGGACTTTAAGTTGAGGCCTTTAAAGTGATTTGTCTTTAGACAGGTGTACCAAAGAAACTTTTGAATACAGAAAGAGGCATTTCTAACTATTTCAAACAGGAAAAGATTAGCTATCAGGAATTACATGTCTATGCAATTCTTGGCAAAGCTAGAGTGGGCTGGAGCATAATCATCCAGAATGAGTCAGAGAATGCCACCTATTATGAGAGCTACTTTCTTGCCATTGCAGGAGGTAAGAATCAAGGGTTCACTAGATCCATTAATTTAAAAATATAGTTCAGTGATTGGGGAGCAGGGGTCAGGAAGCTGGTATCATAAAGTTTCTGCTGTTTCCAGAACTATGCCACTCAACATCCACAGAGCTGGCAACTGTGAGCTGGGAAGCAAAAATAGCCTCAGCTGCACAATAGTCTCTGCTTGTAGGAAGAAGGTTGTTGGGAGATAATGTCTTCCACACTTCCACTTTCTGCTCTTGGAGTGATTGCACCTGGCTGATGGAGCTTATTTCACATCCAAAACATAGCTGTCAGGGTCTGGGGCATGTGGTTTTTAGTTTTGCAGGCTTTTCTGTAAACAAAGAGAGTACATGAGGAGGAGATGGTAGTGGATACAAGATGTAGATAAATCTCCAAGCATATCTGGAGAGGGTGAAATGGGAGTATAAGAGTCTGAAAGAGGGGATAGTTTATGGAAGAGAGACAAAACCTCGTACAGATTTGAGCGCAGTTTCTAGGATGGCTGGAGTAGGGAAGCAACAGTTGCTGAACATGGAGATGATTAATATGCCCTGGGCAAGGGATCAGGGAGGAGGAACAGTAGACTTATAGACACACTAGCTAAGAAGCTATTGCATTAATTAAGGTAAGTGTTGTCAGTGGTTGAACTAAGACAGCAGTGGTAGACATCCTGAGAGCCAGGGAAAACATCATGTTTGCTTTTAAGACATACCGTTCTTTTTCCATGGTGAGTCTTCTCTCTGGACCATCGCTTTCTTCTAGGTCTTTGTTTAAATGCAAGGCTTGCAGGATATGTTATTCGAGTCCAGGGCAATTCTCCACATCCTGGGTGTCCACAGCACTTGTGGGGAGTGTTGCTTCTATCCTCATTTGGTTTCTTACAGCCAGTGTGTTCAGGTAGAAAGGAAACTTGAACAGCATGGATTATGTGTCCTGCTTCCTTGATGTAACTTTTTCTGAGGTCCACAGAGTTAAAATGTATTTCTTGAAGGTTCCAGATCAACATGCAAAGTTGCCAAGGTTGACTGTCTTAGGACAAATTACATGAGTCATAAGCAACTCTTACGTGGAAGGGTCTTAAAAAATGGGACGGATGAAGCACTTTTGTTTTTCCCATTGGGTCTTGTTTAGATGATCTTCTGGCATGGAATTGTGGTCCCCTTGCCTTAGCCTTCAAGTGCAAGGATTCCAGGCATATGCTGCTATGCCTGGCTTGGGATGAAGGTTTTAAAGAGGATTTCTCTGGAGCTGTGCTATAGGAGTCTGTCTCACCCTAAGGAGGAACAATGAGAAGCTTACACCTGATCTCAAGTCCAGAGAAGGTGCTCACAGGGAGCACTCACTGCATTTGTTATGGAATCAGGATACAGTGCAGACCCCAGCTGGCTCCTGTTCGAGAAATCCAGCAGGCACGAGACAGGCTGGTTTGCTTAAGAAGGGTGAACTGGAGGAGTATGCGTGATTCACATCGAGGGATCTCACATGAGGTGTCCTGGGCAGTGTAGCCCTTTCTAAGAATTTACAGAGGAGCTCCTAAGAGTCAAGGTTGTAAGAGAGTATTGGACCATTTTATGACAGTACTCGTTACGTGAGAATTTACTGCCTCATCCCAGCTCTCATCTGTCCTCCCAACACCCCTTGACTTTGGAGAAAGGACCAGAATCGGTTTAGCAAAAGGGAAAAAGGAAAGTATGAGGAAGAAAAGGAATCATTCCTCCCTTTACTACATTGCTGTCTTTCTCCTATGAAGTGAAACTCAATGTGCCTGAGGATGCTGCCTCTGCACACGCTGGCTTCCCTGCATAATGAGCTGCCACCTAAGTCTGCACCTACACTAACTAAAAGCCTAATCTAGGCTCATGTTTTGTAAGAAGTGACTGAGCCTCAGCCAATTGCAGCAGCTGAGCCCCGGTCAATCAGAGGCAACCAACTGTTCCAACTATGCTCAAATAAGGTGAGCTGAGATCCTCTGCACTTCATTTCTGTAGTCTGTGTTTCATTTCCATAGATGCTGTCTGTGATAAACCAGAGCTCTTTGGGCTGGTTCTGGGTCATAAAGAGTGTCTGATTCTAGCATGGTGAATAAAAGCCACTTAAAGTCATTGTAACTTTGCCTTTACCATTACCTCTCTCAGATCTCGGAGGGGAAAGGAGATGGTTTAATTTCAAATCATGAGTAAAGTTTTGGTTATTGCATATAATTGGGTCATCTTAATTTTGAATTTGAGTATTTTGGTAGTTTGAATGATAGTTGGGTTTTTTATTATTATTATTACCTGTATGATTAGGAGACTCATGGGACTTTTGAGTTTTCATCCCACTCAGTGAAGGAAGTGCTTTATTAATTAGCCTTTGTTAGAGGAGTGGGAAGCAAGTACAGATAGCTTGGTGCTCAGACCCTATCAATTCTGTTAGGTGATGGGCCGCCTGGACTTCCCTCCCAGAGTGTTAGCTGGTACAATTCTAGGCAGAATAGGCAAAGACAACATGAGGTATTATGAAAAACTTTCTGTTACATCCTAGCTGGATGGCCTTGTGGAGCATACATAACTTCTATAAACCCTGATTTCATGATCTGTAAAATATGGCAGATAATATATGTGCCTTTTTCTTTCATACATTTTGGTGGGAGTTTAAATAGGACAGTATGCTTGAAATGTTTCCCAAAACCCAACAGGTACTCAATATAGATGAAATGCTTCATGATTGATGTACCTTGATCAGGCAATGCTTTGAAAGTGTCCAACATCTTTCTTATGAATGAACTGAGTCATCCTGTGACCCACAACCAGGTAAGACTAACTATAGCAAAATAAATAAATAAATAAATAAATAAATAACTATTAAGCACCATTCTAGGAGAATGCTCTCCAGAATCCCCTAAGGGCCCATTCCTTTTGCTGACAAGGCCAGGACAATCCATTCTGCCTAAGTGTTCTGAAAGTTTTAGCTCCACTTACAAAAGCCGTTAAGGACTTCACATTAATGGAAGTTTTTTTTTTTCTTTCCACCATTTTTTCGTCACCTTCTTCAACGTAAGTGTTGAATTACTGTCCAGCAGTTACCTGGAAACTGAAGGGAATCCGAAGGAAGTAGTAGATTACTCAGAAACTCTTTTACAGAGAGAGAGAATGCGGATGGGAAAGGCCGATTGAGGAAAACTCTCCATTTGTCTCATCAAAGGGCTGGGAGGGTAGAAGAGTGTGAGGAACTGGTAGAAACCAGCTCAAGGATGACGTCATCAGCAATCTAGGCACAGGATCTCCCCGGCCAAGCCTGTAACTAAAAATGCTTCTAGCAGTCCTTGTGTGAGGCCGTGCTGTCTAGAAGACCAGGACAAAAAGAAACATTTGTGAAGGAAAGTGGATCAGAGAGGGAAGGGATGCCCACACTCCCACAGGAGGCCGTCAGTCTTCTCTGTCTCCCCAGAGTGTCTCATGTTCCGATTTTACTCTCCCAGAACTTGTGGTACTGGTTTCAACTGGTTCCAACCATTCGTGACACCATGATGTAGTCTTCAGCTTTTCTTCCTGTGACAGATTGAATCTAAAAACATCTACAAGCCGCCCTTCTTTTTACCTCATAGGAGTGTCTGCTCCACAATGAACTCGGCATTCACAGACAAGTAAGCAGAGTGGCACAGACACTCTGTGAAGGAGTAGATGGGGACTGGGAAACAAGTCAGAGGAAGCCAGGAGTAGCACTTGAATCTATTCAATTACATCAAAATTATTTCTATGTGATTCAACTAACGAGCACATGACTTACCAAGATATTCCTATCCTGGTTAGCCTTGTCAACTTGATGCAGCCTAGAGTCATTTGAGGGGAAAGCCTGGATTGAGGAATTCTCTAGATTAGATTGGTCTGTGGGTTGTTGTTTTAATGAGTAACCGGTGCAGTAGGGCCCAGCCCACTTTGGGAGGCACCATTCCTAGGCAGGTGGTCCTGGGCTATATAAGAAAAATAGCTAAGTATAAATCTAGAAGACGGCAAGCCAGAGAATGAGCCAGCCAATGCCGTGCCACCATGGGTTCTACTTCACACACCCATTGGAGTTCCTGCCCTGATTTCCCTCAATAAAGGATTGTGACCCGGAAATGTAAGGCAAATAAACTGTTTCCTTCCCAAGCTGCTTTCGGTCGGAGTGCTTTTTATCATAGCAACAGAATGAAGCTACACAACTGCTTGGCAGTATGATGATCAAATGGCTTGGTGAGCCAGAAGCCAGCTGACTCTCCCCGGTTCTGCAAGTGAGCTTCTGTCCAGCCGTTTGCAGCTCCTGAGTTTCATATGCTTTCTTGGTTAGAGAAAGGACCCATAACAGGCTCTGCTCTACTCAGAGGAGCCTAAGTGACAGACGTTTGCTCTCTTCCAAAGGTCTGTGTTGGGCAGTCCACCAAGTTACACAGGTAAAGTTAGGTGGCCATTTCTGGTGTGAAACCTGTAGGAGAATTTTGATTATAAAAAGAAATAGTGAAGCCATAAACCCCTCAGGATGTCTCCATGTAGGAAAAGGGCTGCTTTGCAGTACCATGGACTTGTGGGAGTATTTCTTTTTGCTCTTCCAGACTCTTCTTTTCTTTAGCCGTAGAGAAGACTCCCAAAGAATTGACATGTCATTTCTAAGAGGATCTGACCTCTGACTGGCGTTCTTGAGATAATTATCCACAATGGAGCTCTGTTGATCAAGTTCCAAATATTTACCAGCCCATGAATATAATGTGGAATATCACCACCCTTTGAGAAGACAAATACAAAACAAAACAATGTCTTTATTATTTGGGGGAAATTGCAGACATATATGTGTTCTGCGTAATTAAAGTCTAGTGCTGATTTTGTAATTTATTGATTTAGAGAATGCTGTAAATATCCAGCACCATTGTTAATTATATAAGCACTGCTAAAGAAACATTTTTATCAACCTTGAAAAGATGTTATCCTCTTCTGATTTGGAGAACAGAAGCTCATTGGCCATCATGAAGGAGCATATTTGTACATACTTGCTCATTTAAAAGAATTTAAATGGCTTTTCTTTTGAAACTGATAAGATTCCTTTCACATCCATAAGTATTTTGGCCAATGTGTGCATTTGTTCAGCACGCTCTGTAGGAGTGTAGGCGATAGCTGAGGAATGACACAATTTAATGGATAAGCAATCTGTGATACTGTAATCTTATAACACATTTCATACTGCACTTTCTTACCTAGTGCATGGCTCTTCTCAGAAGGATATTTTCGTTGCTGTCCTTGGGAATAAGAACAGATGAAAGTCTGCAGTTATGTAACCACAATCCATTACTGAATAGTGGCTCTCACACATGAACTGTCTCTCTGGTATTCACAGTGCAGCTAGCTGAGGCCAAGCTCACCCCAGGATTTTCCCCAGAGTGATCCATGGTCGAACTGCTTGAGAGTAACTGGGAGCCTTTCATAAGAGGCCAGTGTTCAGTCCTAGCCGAGATCTTCTGAACCCCAAATTCATTGTCATAGTGGTCCCCCCAGCTTCTCTTTGCTGGAGCAGCCATTCCTGAATCTGATGTTGGGAATCTCCTCTCTGTCACTTCACAACATGCTGATATCTTAGGTCCTTTCAAAAGGAGCCTCCTCCATCCGTCTATGATGTGACCAGGCACTAGAACTTCTCCAAAACTCCCTGAATGGTCCTAGAGTGTCTCGAGGTTGAGCTCCCACTCCATGGCTCCTTAGGCTGTGGAAGGAAAGACTTTATTCAATGTCAATTTCCCCCATTTCCCTGGACCATTAGGCAACTTAAAAGCGTTGGCTCAGGGATATGTTGATGTACAAACACTGTGCAAAGTACTTCCCTTCTTATCTTTGGTAGGAAGAGACCTATCATCTAAAAGCACCTCTCCCTCCCCAATCTAGAAGATTTTTGCTCCCTTGGAACACTCAATCTTGACTCTCTCTCAAATCCTGCAAGTAATACTGGATGTAAACATCCTTGATAGCAGCCTGTTCAGAAGTGTACTTCAGGCTTCAAGGCCTCTTGTCAACAGCCTTCCTATAAAGTATGCGCTGAGTACATAAGCCAGTACACATTCACATTACTGGCAAAAAGTCTCAGCTCTTTGACTCCTGTTCCTTTGATTCCGTGTGTGTGTGTGTGTGTGTGTGTGTGTGTGTGTGTGTGTGTGTATACATGAGCATCTGTTGATTCCTTTGCCCTCAAGAATAACAAGAAAAGAAATCTGTGGACTCCCCTCCACTCCTTCTTTGGCATTTCCTGCACTTCCCTACTTCCTTGCTTTTGCATGGATGTTTCTGTCTTTCACATGCTTTTTGCCTCCTCTCTTTCGCCTTGACGAAGTTCTGCTCATTCTTAATTTTTTGCCCACTCATCATTTCACCATGCAACTTTCCCAAACAGCTTTTTCTAAGTAGAGCTCCTGGATTGCTTGCACATCATCTTAAACCGTTTTTAACTGAAGCCTTATCCAGTTGCTTTTTTACGGTTGTGGCCTCTGCCTCTGCTGTATCAATTCAACAAATGCTTCATGAGTGGCCAACTGTGTGCTGGGCTTTTGGGCAAGAAAGATGAAAATGAATTGGTTGCTCTGTCATCTCTGTCCTCCAGCAGCTCCCACTGAGGTAGGAATTTAAATGGTTATAGAGACCCTGGATAGACGGTAGTAAATAAGGGAAATTCTAGGGGCCTAGGGTGTTATAGAAGAGCACACGGAGCTGGAACTTAAAGGACAAACAATGTGAAAAGAATTTAAATCTCACCAGGCGTAGAGTCACTAGAAGCATATTTAAGCCTAGGGAACAGTATATCCAAAGGCTCTTAGATGCTAGAACCACATGAGTGTAGACCACCAGCTAACCTTCATTAAAATACTGTCAGATAAATCTTAGTATGTTCCTGCAGTTAGAGATGGAAGTCTGTCTAGGTATTGGCCTCCTGTGGAATAGTTATTGTGGTGTTATGGGCAGTGTAGAATGTTTTTGTACTTTGGGCTACTTCTAAAAGGCTAGACGTATTCCTTTGGTTATTCCAAGGTACAAATTTCCAGGTTCAGAGGGAAAGTATTCTTGGGTTTTGAATCTTTGAGACTTGTGTTTGGATTTAGGCTCTGTTCCTTATGAGTTCTGTGGTCGTCACTTACTTCCTTGCGCTCACCTGGTTCTAGGGATGATTACTACATGAGATATGGCTCATGTAAGGCACATGTAAAGCTATCTGTATAAATGCCTGTCACTTCAGAAGAGCTCAGTAAACAAACAAACAAAACAATAAAACCAGATTCTCTCTGGGTCAGAAAACGAAGGAATTTTGGCACTGATCTCAGCTGCTTGTTTGATCTGGGTGGAATTTGTCTCAACACTTGCAGCTAAAGAGCTTATTGGCAACTGAGTTCCCTCTCCTTCTTTTGATTCGACGCTCACTTCCTGGATCCAGCTTTTCTATCTTCATTGTGAGCGGAACTGTGCGTCCCCCTCCCTCCATGCTGATCTCCACAGGCTGGCTGCCACAGGAGCGCTCATGATTTCTTGTAAGATGAAGAGAAAAGTGCTTTCAGCTTGGAGGTTAGCCAAAAGACGGGGCTGAGAAGTGAGGGAGACCATGTAAAATGAAGGAGGAAGGACTTTCTGATTTGCATGCCCCGCCCCCAGCCCTGAGCAATCTGTTCCTGTTTAAAACAAAAAGCAAAACATGTTTCTTCAAACCAGTTCAGGAGAATAGTGATGACTAAGGCAATATATTTATTTCAGCTGTCACAGGAGTCATGAATTTCTGGATTAAAAAAAAAATCTATTGCATTTTTTGAAAATTATATGGTTCTTGGCCTAGGGATTCCTGAAAAAAAAAAATCTGGGGCTTTTCTTTATTTGTTTTTTGTTTTGATTTTTGTCATGGATTTAGTTATTTTTGGAGTCAAGAGTCTTTCTATGTAACCCAGACTGGCCTGAACTCATGATGCCCCTGCCTCAACTTCCTGCGTGTTGAGGTTATAGATGTATACCACCATGCTTGGCACAAGTTCTTAATTCTGAAATTTTATTTTTTTGTTCAAAGGGTAGAGTTTAACGAGTTAATAGAGACAAATGGAAGCTTCACTCATTCGTTGCAGAAAGGAGCAAATATTTTGTACCAGAGACTATAGATTCATTCTGAGTTAAGGAGTTCACAGAGATGCATCAATCACCTTATATTTCTTAATAGTTGATGGGGCTGAGATAAACAAACAAACTGTTTCAGTACAGTGTGAAACAGGCCTCATAGAAGTCCAAGGTGTTACAGGAGGGAACTCAAAGACCTAAAAGATGAGCAGAATTCATCCAGAGGAAGAGAGCTGTGGGTGGAAGAGCATTCTCGGCAGAGAAAACAGCATTACATGTCTTGAGGATTACATAAGGGTATGTGAACATGAGTGACTAAGTTAATTTAAATGTCCCTGCACCACAATGCCTGGCGATGAGGCTGGCAAAATTCTCATTAGCTTCTATTCAGCTGTTTGATGCTTCCAAGGTCTGCATCAGACCATTAATTGTGGATTACAGGTAAAGTAAGGCTCTTTGTGGCTATTGGCCAGGCTATTGCCACCCAACAGGATTTTGCCAGAGAGATGCGTAACATGTTTTCCATTTTGCTATTGTTCGATGCATGAGTAACTTCAAGAGTTCCCAATCATGTTTGATGAGTCTAGATTTAGATGTTCTTTTAACTCATTAACTAAATACCAAAACTGTATTCCAAGTCTCAGCTACCAGGATCTCAGTTGGTATTGTGTGTATATGGGTGTGCATTTACCTGTGTGTGCAGGGTTACACACCCATGTGTACACCTACAGAGGCTAGAAGCAAATGCTGGGTGTCTTCCTCTATTGTTCTCCATTTTATTTTATTTTTTTTTGAGACAAAGTCTCTCACAAACTGTAGCTCACACTCTTGGCTAGACTGATTGATTAGCAATGCCCTGGGATCTATCTGTCTCCATCCACCCCCGAGTTATCCATGGCTGGGGTCATAGATGCCCACTGCTGGACCCTGTGAGCCATCTTTCTAGCCCCAGGTTGATATCCTTAGTAGATGGGATTCCTTCCTATCAAGCAATGAATGAAAAATGAGAGGACTCTGATGGGATGAGTCCCAGGTATACGTGCTTCCTGACCCTTAGCCATTAGTTGATATTAGCAATTATTTTTTTACTTATTTTTCTAAGATGAGCAGTGAGGAGACAGGAAAATACCAGAAGGATGAGCTAACTCAGATGCCGATCAGAGCTACTGAAGATGAAGTCATTTTAATAGAGGGCTGCAAACATAGTTATGTGGTTTACTTCATTAAACATGTAGGTCTATATTATTCTTAGAATACTGGCAACTGGTGGGAGCTGGGGGGGACCAGCAAGGGTGACATAGGAGGCTGGGAAAGGAAGTAGAGGAGATGAAAAAACAGCAAAGTATTATACTAATTCAGTGAAAGAGATTAGCAACATGGTCCATGGCTTTGTGAGCTCACTTTAAAAATGAATAAGCATTTAAAAAAAACAGTGAAAAGCAATCATAGAATCTAAGGATTATGAAGCATTTCTGAGATCATTTGTTTAGAACCTTCCTGTTCAGACAGACAGTCCTCCGGAAGTGTTAGGCCACACATCTTCTCTAGCATCCAGCCTCTCTACCTTAGGGCTTTTCCATAACTGGTTCCCTGGTGTGTCCTCCTCCCAGTGATATTTTCCTTCTTTTGTTTGTTTGAAACCTCCTGAGACTTTCCTAAGCATTTACTGAGTCCCTCAAGAGCTCCTGATCAGTATTTCTTGATATGTTACCTGTTCTTCTTTCTGCATTGAATGTATTTCCTAGATATTTTGTTTTCTTGTGTAGGATTCTCCTGTGATGGAATTTACATAAGGATGTATTTTAATCATTGTGCTATTACTATCATTCACAATGGTGCCAGGAACATGACCGACATTCAATGTATATGTATATATATTATTATTGTTGCTGCTGCTGCTGTTGACCCCGAGGTTCCTAAGGCTGGCTATGCACATCTACTGAGCACATGGGGTTTAGTTTCAAAACTATTGTTAGTCTGAACAATAAATGAGTGGAGAGTTAAGCTGCATTTTGTTCACACTTTATCATCCGAAATTGGAAACATATATTGAAATGCACATATAAATATATATATAATTGAACATATATATTGAAATGTCTATATGTAAATATAATTTTTTGAGATGGGGGGTCTCTCCATGTATCCCTGATTGTCCTGAAGCTCATTATGTAGCCCAGGCTGGCCTCAAACTCACAGAGCTCCTCCTGACTCTGCCTCCCTAGTGCTGGGATTAAAGGTGTATTGTGTGCCACCATGCCCACCGTTAGTATGTTTTCAAGATTTAGGAATGAATGAACACTAGAGTGTGACTGACTCTGCGAAACCACTGATGCTTCTCCCACCTCAGGGCTTCTCTGATCTCTACATGCACATGAATTGCTTTTGACCGGGGATGTCTTGGTTCTGGAACTGTGTGGTTCTGACAAGACCTCGGGCAGTGCCCTTGCTCCCAGGCTTGTGCCACGTGTCCCAGTTCCTGCTGCTGCAGATGCTGACCCCGAGGCTGCAGGTTCCTATGGATGGCTCTGCACGTCTACTGAGCACATGGGGTTTAGTCTCAAAAATCTCCTTTTCTGAACAATGAATGAGTGGAGAGTTAAGCTGCATTTTGTTCATTTTTTTGTTTGTTTGTTTTTTGTTTTTTTCGAGACAGGGTTTCTCTGTGTAGCTTTGCGCCTTTCCTGGATCTTGCTCTGTAGACCAGGCTGGCCTCGAACTCACAGAGATCTGCCTGCCTCTGCCTCCCGAGTGCTGGGATTAAAGGCATGTGCCACCACCGCCTGGCTTTGTTCATATTTTATCATCCAAATTTTGAAGCATAAAGGAAAAATGGAAGGTTTTTCACGGTCAACTCATTATCGATATTTCACCCATAATAATGCACAGCAGTTCCCTTTTGCCCTTTAAATCAAGTGTTGTTTTTTTGTCTCACGTGGATGCATGTTGCACTGTAGAGCACCTCAAAATGAGTTGCAGGCAGCATTGTACTCCTTCCAGAATATTTAGGATCTTCTGGTTGGTATCTGGTGTGGACCATTTGTGAGGCTCATTCCTGAAGCTGGCTGCATTGACCACCTCTTACCTACACTGTTATTTTTGGCACACTGGAATGAACACTTCTGGGAATGCTAGACATGGTCTCTTGTTACCTCTGCAAACACTGAAAAATAATCTTCAAGGAACAAGAAGAAGAAAATAGTAGTTAACACTAAAACTTCTTAAAAATTGTTTTAATAGGTATATCTCACTGGGCCTTAAACTTATGGTGATCCTCCTGCCTCTGCCTCTCAAATGCTGGGATTAGAGGCCTATGGCCTCATGCCTGGTGGACTTCTTGAGTTTCTGATAAACTGTGGGCCTGAGGTTCTTAACCTCTTAGATTGAGTGACATGTTTGGCACGCAGTAAGTGGTAAAGGGTTGCTGGAATGTTGACTGCGGAAGTAAATGCTCAAAGTGCCAGCAATTCTCCTTCTTGATTGTTGGGGCATGGCTTTGCCAGGCACATTCCTACTCAGAGTTCCCCAGGACACAGGAGAGTCACCTTTGGGGTGGGTCATGCTTTGTTGTTGGGGCCTGGTCTTTGCCTCTCTAGCTTTTACTCACTACATATCAATTTTCTCCCAAACAATTGTTGACAATCCTGTCTCCAGACTTTGTCAAATGTCACAAGGAAGACAAACTTTCCTGCTATTTGGGAACCACAGAGCTGCTAACATTGAAGCTACACACTGCGGCTAGCTTTGTTTAACATGAGCTAAAAGCCAAATCTGGAAATGTCTATGTGTCAGGAGAATATCTATTTGTTCGTTTGTTTGTTTATAGACAGGGTCTCATGTAGCCCAGACTGGCCTTGAACTTCTCATCCTCTTGTGTCCACTTCCCCAATGCCTATAGTACAAATGTAAGTTATTGTTCCAGTTGTAGTGCTGAAGATTGAGTGGAAGACTTTGTACACAATAAGCAAGCAAGCACGCCACTAACTGGTCTTCACCTCCAGTCCTGAGATTACTTGATTTCTTAGGGTTTATGATGGGACTGTAAAAGGTCCCACTGCTTAAGGTGCCAGGAATGAATCCCAAGTGTCTCCAGCTGAGTTCAACATTCACTACCAGACCCCATTGTGGGTACCCTTCTTTAACGGTGGTCTCTGTCTTAGTTTCTGGTCCATGATATATTTATTCTAATTGGACTTGATTTGAGCACAGTCCTGGTCCTTGATCCCAGGCAGAAGAGCCCGTTCGCATGTTATACTCTTCCCTGGGGTTGGTTGCCAAGGTGCTATTTTAGTCTTCAGTCCTTGGATTGCTGGCTGGAAAGCTGCTGGGGTGTGTGTTCCTGCTGCTTCATGGCTCTAGCTGAGACTCCCCACTTTTACAGATCTGGGGATGTGGACGGCGCCTTGGATGTGACTCAGGGTTTCTAGATTCCTCGGGATCATGTAACTGGCACTATTGGCAGCTCCTTTGGAGGTAGCCTCCCTTTCTCTTTGGTTTCTCTATCCACCTGGGACCATCAGGTCTGCCTCTTTTTTTTTTTTTTTTTTAGCCCATCCTTGTCAATTTGGAAAGTTATAGGCCTTGAGAGTTCATTTTTTCCCAGGCCACACCCATCAGACCTGCTCACCTGTTTCAGCTGTCTTTCCAGCTTGGTTGGTATCCTGGGTTCTGTTCATCAGCCTCTCTTGCCTTCAGAGGCAGCTCTTTTGTCTGCTTCTCCTAACCACAGTGAGCAGCTAAAGAGAGACTTGTAATTAAACCCAAATGGCCCACAAACCTCCTACTTCCTCTTTGGTCATTGAACATCAATTCTGTTATTTGTTCTTCCTCTATTACCTGCCTAATTCCATTCCCCAATGCTCAGTCAAGTACATCCCTTTCTCTACAAGCCCCAAGCTGCCTTTGCCACTGCCCAAACCCTGACAGTCTCACTTGTCCCTTTTGTTGTTAGCAGGATGAAAGCTGTGTTTCTGCTTTGCACGAACATAGCAGTGTGGCCGTCTAAGTTTGATGCCTCCCAGCCTCAGCTGAGAATCGCCATTTCTCCCCTCCTTTTTGTGAATTATTCTTTGGGGACCGTTTAACTAGGCTGAGGAGAATTCTTTCTGCACACATGTGAACATAGTTGAATTATACCCTGCTTTGTCCTTCCTATAACTAACAACATGGAGTTATCTTAGTTAGGGTTACTATTGCTGTGATGAAAAATCATGACCAAAGCAACTTGAGGAAGAAAGCCTTTTGTTTGGCTCACACTTCCACATCACAGTCAATCACTGATGGAAGCCAGGACAGGAACTCAAACAGGCCAGGGACCTGGAGGCAGGAGCTGGTGCAGAGGCCATGGAGGGGTGCTGCTTACTGGCTTGCTCAACCTGCTTTCAACCCTTCCTCATCAATCACTAACTAAGAAAATGCTCTATAGGCTTGCCTACAGCCCAATTTCATGGGGGTCATTTTCCTAATTGAAGTTCCCTCCTCTCAGTTGACTTCAGCTTGTGTCAAGTTGACATAAAACTATTCAGCACAGGAGTGTTTTACTTTATGAAGCTCTTCTTTCCACAATGTGAAGGGAGAAAGAAAATATAATGTACAATATATATCAACTGAGCTGCTACCACACCGCTTCCCATGGCATCTCTACTAAATGGTGGACATACAGCACCAACTGTAATACTGGAATTACCCACCACTTGAGAGATTAAGGTAACATGACTTATTCGGCTCCAACCTCATCCTTGGCACATCCAGCTGCTCTGCTTAATCACCTCCCTGTGCACTTTACTGTTTGGTTTTTATTCTGACTCTGGTCATCCGTCTCCTCTGGTCTCTTCCTTCCCTCCTCCCTTTTTTCCTCCCTCCTTCCCTCCTTCCCTCCCTCCCTTCCCTTCTTTCTTTCTTTTCTTTTTCTTTCTTTCTTTCTTTTTTTTTTTTTTGAGACAAGACTCACTATGTAGCCCAAGCTGGCCTGGAACTCACAGAAATCCACTTGCCTCTGCTTCCTACGTGCTGAGATTAAAGATATGCCCCGCCAGCCAAGCTTCCATGGCATTTATGATTAGAAACTTTAACAGTTTCTAAAGCTCAGAAAGGGCTATCCTGGTGAAATCAGTTTCCACCAATTAGCTCTTAGACACAATTCTTAAGAAATTGGTTAAAACAAAACACCTTCTTTTTTTTGTAACCACTCACAGATAGCCTTTGTGGGTTTAAAATGTTCATCTCCTCAACTGAACAACCTTTTAGTTCATAGTAGTTTTTTCCCTTAATTGAATTGTTCTTCTCAGGCTTCTTTGTGACTCGGTGGTGGAGGGCCAATGTGCCACATGACCTGGCACATTAGTTAACCCTTAGTATTCCAGTTGGTTCAGAAGGTCTCCACCACCCCTTAATAATCTGTGCTCCCTGCTGTTGGATCAAAAAATCACCTGAGGATGGATGCTCGTGTACTGGTCAAAATATTTCTAATGTTACTGGAAGGCATTGTGAAATGGCTTTAAGAATACTGTGTTGAAGCAAAGGAAAATTTGGGTTTAGTCCTGAATCTGACACTAGATTGAAATCAAATAATTTTTATTCCATTGGGGCTGCAAGCTTATTTTTTATGTGTTTTTATTTTATAAGTATTAAAAAATTTATTTATTTTTATAAGTATTAAAATTAAAATATAATTACATCATTTCCCCCTTCCCTTTTCCTCTTTAACCCTTCCCATATACCCCTCTCATTATTCTGTCTCAAATTCATGGCCTCTTTTTCTTTGTTTTCATATATATATATATATATTCATAAATATATAAAACAATCTGCTTAGTCTATATAATTTTTTTTGGTTTTGTTTTTGTTTTGGTGTGTGTGTGTGTGTGTGTGTGTGTGTGTTTCATTTCAGGGCTGACAACTTGGTATTGCATAACTATAACCAATTTGGGGATCTTTTCTGGGGAAGACTCTTTCTCCTGCTCTTCAAATTTCTTAGTTTCTGGCAGTTCTTTGTCTAGGGTTAAGGCCCCATGAGATTTCCCTGTTCCATGTTAACATGTCTATTGGTGCCATTCTTGTTCAGGTCTTGTTTAGGCAGCTCTATTGGTGAGGCTTGATGAGTATAATTTCTCTGACATTTATAGGAAACAAAATTTCACAGTAAACTTCCTTTTCCCCTCTTACAGTCTTCCTGCTCCATATTCTGTTGTGGTTTCTGAGTCTTAGGTATAGGTGTATCAGTTGGAGCTGGACATATACAGTCACATGTTTCTGCATGTTGGCTGGTTGCAGGTGTGTTAGTTGGAGCTGGACATATACAGTCACCTGTTCTCTGCATGTTGACTGGTTGCAGGTGTATCAGTTGGAGATGGACATATACAGTCACCTGTCTCTGCATGTTGACTGGTTGTAGGTATGTCATTTGGAGCTGGGCACACACAATCACCTATTTCTGCATGTTGATCAGTTGTGATTTTCTGCAGTGGTCTCCAAACTTATCTTTTGAAAACCAAAGACTTTTCAATCAAACATTTTGTGGTTTCTATGTTTGCAAATATTACCACAAAAAGCATATTTTAGGAATGTCTCTTTAGCCCTATAATTTCACAGTGATAGACCTTGCTGTGGATCACTATGAAGTCATTTTTGTCTAGACAACCAATAGGCCTTGGAAGTTTGGAGACACAATTCTTCGAAATCAAATCTCCTATTATCCGGGCCTCAGATTTTCAAGAGAGCTTGCCCAAAATCACACCTTGAAAATAAATGGAGTTTAGATTTGGAGAGTCCAGTTTGTCCAAATGATGAGATTAATGGAAGTATTTGAAGGAAAATTGGCTGAGAATTCCCCCAGGTTGAAGTAAGACATGACTCCTTAGGTATAAAATACATTTCAAGCTTCAAGTAGCCTAAATAAAATAAATTCATCCCAGAAGGAACTTTGAAATATTAAGGATAAAGAGAAAAATCTCCACAACTACTTAATCTCAAAGGAAAATTGCCAAGAAAATTAAATTGCAGTAGACTTCCCCTCTGAAACCATGGATTTTAGAAGGCAATAAAGCAAACATCTATAAAACCCCAAGGGAGAAATAACTGACAACCTACAATTGTATTCCTAGGTAAGTGGTTATTCAAGGGTGAGGGTGAACTAAACATGTATTCAGGCATATATATATTCTGCCCAGAAACCCGTCCTAAAAGAACAATTGTATCATGAAGACAAGTGTACCAGAGGGGACAAGACAAGCATATTAAATAAAAATGAGCACAAAGGTTTTAGGATCTTGTTAAGTATAACAGAACAAATTGGCTATTAAAAATTTAAATAGCATCTTGTGTTAAAGAAGGAAGAAACGCTACTAGGTAGTTCCTTTGTAGGAATCAGAAATGTTCAGCTACAATGTGTTGTGGAAATTACTTTAACTATGTAAAGATGTGTTACATTTGTTTATGCTGCATTTGTTTAACTATGTAAAGATGTGTTTTGCATTTGTTTTACCTTGCCTGCCTAAGGCATCTGATTGGTCTAATAAAAAGCTGAACAGTCAATAGCTAGGCAGTAGAGGGATAGGCTAGGCTGGCAGGCAGAGAGAATAAGTAGGAGGAGGAATCTAGGCTGGGGGAGAAGAGAGAAAGAGAGAGAAAGTGAGGGAGATGCCTTGGGCCAGCCAGCCAGGCAGCTGCCAGCCAGCCAGACATGGAGGAAGCAGGGAAGTAGGACATACAGAATGAAAGAAAGGTAAAAATCCCCAAGGCAAAATGTCGATGAAGAGAAATAGGTTAAATTAAGTTATAAGAGCTAGTGGGACAAGCATAAGATAAGACCAAGCATTCATAACTAATAATATGTCTCCATGTCATGATTTGGGAGTTGGTTGGTGGCCCAAGAGAAAGCCTGCTACAACAATGCCAATACATTTTCCAGTTTTGTTAGGAGAAAATATGTACAGAAAAATTTAGACTTCATCAGAAAAGCATATCATCGAAAAGTAGTTGTACTTCAGTACCTATGAAGATATGCTTCCAAGATTCTTTGCAGGTACCAAAATCTGGATATTCAAGTTCTTTATTTTAAAAGATGGCATAGTGTTTTCATTTAGCCTACACAGTCCTCCAATGTACTTTATACCATAGGTTTTTGTGCTAATATAACGTAAGTATGATATAATAGTTATTATAATGTGTACTCTAAAAAGTAGTGACCCTATCCAGACATAATTTATTCTGAATATTTTGACTGACAGTTGGTTGTACCTACAGTTTTGCAACTTATCAATATGGAGAGTAGACTGTGAGTATGTTAAGAAAATCAACAGTAGACTAAGGTTTCTATGTCATCATCAAAAAACAAAACAACCTTGTTCTTGGGCTGGGAAGATGATGTAGTGATCAACGCACTTGCTACACAAGGGTGGGTGTCAGAATTCTGATCCTGTTGATCTCTCTAATAGTAGGAGAGGGCTCATCAGCCTCAGCAGACAAACAAACTTTGCATGTCTGGGAAAGATGAAACTTGCAGGATTCTGGAGGACCCCTCTCTAGAGTTATAGAAGCAATGAATGACTGCTGGGCAGGAGACTCTGATGGGTGGCGCTGTAGTGAGATTCTCAGACTTGTGCAGCTGTCTACCAGTTGTATAAATTGCTGCAGGAATGCAGCTTTTGTAGGCCATCACCCATCTGGGGTTGGGTTTTTGGTGATGTAACTGCCTTTGGGTTATCCCTGCTCCCGTATCTCCTCACCCATGCCCACATCCATTATCCTGTAAGTAATACCAAGAATTGGTTCAAGAAGTTAGAGTTATTACTTTAGTCTGTCATGGGTTCCCTTTCTGAAGTGACTAGAAATGTGTATGTCATCCCTAGAGAAAATGTCACGTACAACAGATTCCCAGAACCCTCAGAAATACTGGGTGAGCATGGTGACCCACTTTTTTTTTAATTAAGAAATTTTTTTTATCCATTTTACATATCAATCAAAGATCCTCCTCTTCCCTCCTCCCATCCCTTAGCCTCCCCCTCTCAACCCTTCTCCATTCCCTCCTGCAAGAAAGTAAGACCTCCCATGGGGAGGTACATTTAGTAGAGGTAGGTCCAAGCCCCTCTCCCTGTCTCAAGGCTGTACGAGGTGTCCCATCATAGGTAATGAGCTCCAAAAAGCCTGTTCATGCACCAGGGATGGATTCTGATCCTACTGCCAAGGGGCCTCTTAAGCAGATCAATCTACACAACTGTCTCGCTATGCAGAAGGCCTAGTCCAGTCCTATGCAGGCTCCACAGCTGTTGATCTAAATTTCACGAGTTCCCACTAGTTTGGTTTGGTTGTCTCTGTAGGTTTCCCCATCATGATCTTGATGCCCTTGCTCATAGAATTCCTCTTTTCTCTCTTCAAATGTACTCCTGGAGCTTGGCCTGGTGTTTCCTTGTGGATCTCTGCATCTGCTTCCATCAGTTACTGGAGAAAGGCTCTATGATGACAGCTAGGGTATTCACTGATCTGATTACTGGGATAAGCCAGTTAAGGCACTCTATCCACTATTGCTAGCAGTCTAAGCTGGGGTCATCCTTGGGGATTCCTGAGAACTTCCCTAGCACTTGGTTTCTCCCTATTCTCATGATGTCTCCCTCTATCATGGTATCTCTTTCATTGCTCTCCCACTCCATCCCTGTTACAGCTCAACCATCCTGTTCCCTTATGTTCTCATCCCCCATTCCCTACCCTCCATTGCCCACCCCTCATCCCCAATTTAGTCATGGAGATCTCATCTATTTCCCCTTCCCAGGATGATCCATGAGTCCCTCTTTGGGTCCTCCTTGTTAGCTAGCTTCTCTGGAGCTATGGGTTGGAGTCTGGTTATTCTTTGCTTTACATCTAGTATCCACCATGTTTGTCCTTCTGAGTCTGATGATATTTTCTATCCATCACTTTCCATAGTTCCATCCATTTGCCTGCAAATTTCATGATGTCATTGTTTTTCACTGCTGAGTAGTGCTCCATTGTATATATGCACCACATTTTTTTTAATCCATTCTTTGGTTGAGGGGCATCTAGGTTGTTTCCAGGTTCTGGCTATTACAAATAATGCTGCTATGAACATAGTTGAGCATGTGTCCTTGTGGTATGATTGAATATTCCTTAGGTATATGCCCAAGAGTGGTATAGCTGAGTCTTGAGGAAGATTGATTCCCAATTTTTTGAGAAACCATCATACTGATTTCCAAAGTGGCTATATAAGTTTGCACTCCCACCAACAGTGGAGAAGTGTTACCCTTGCTCCACATCCTCTCAAACATAAGCTTATTGGTTCAGTGTTTTTGATCATAGCCATTCTGACAGGTGTAAGATGGTATCTCAGAGTTGCTTGCATTTCCCTGATGACTAAGGATGTTGAGCAATTCCTTAACTGTCTTTCAGCCATTTGAGATTCTTCTGATGAGAATTCTCTGTTTAGCTCTGCAGCCCATTTTTTAATTGGATTGTTGACTATTTTGATGTCAGATGTGGGGTTGGTGAAGATCTTTTCCCATTCTGTAGGCTGTCATTTGTCTTATTTACTGTGCCCTTTGCCTTATGGAAGCTTCTCAGTTTCAGGAGGTCCCATTTACTAATTGTTGCTCTCAGTGTCTGTGCTATTGGTGTTATATTTAGGAAGTGGTCTCCTGTGCCAATGCATTTAAGACTACTTCCTACTTTTTCTTCTATCAGGTTCAGAGTAACTAGATTTATATTGAGGTCTTTGATCCACTTGGACTTGAGTTTTATGCATGGTGATAGATATGGATATATTTGTAATCTTCTACATGTTGACATCCAGTTATGCCAGCACCATTTGTTGAAGATGCTTTCTTTTTTCCATTGTAGTTTTTGCTTCTTTGTCAAAAATCAGGTGTTCATAGGTGTATGGGTTAATGTCAGGGTCTTCAATTTGATTCCATTGGTCCACATGTCAGTTTTATGCCAATACCAAGCTGTTTTTATTACTATAGCTCTATAGTAGAGCTTGAGATGTGACCCACTTGTGACTCCACTGTTTGGAAGGTTGAGTCAGGGGATCTCTGGAGCATGGTGGCTAGTTTGGCTAGCAAGTTCTGGGTTCAGTTGATACCCTGTCTCAATGGATAAGATGGAGAATCCAAGAAGACTTGTGACATCAACCTTAGGCTTATATATACACACATGTACAGTATACATGCACCTACACATTCACATGCACCCATGCACAGGTAAACATCCATCCATATATTCGCTCAAGAAAAACCAAAGCAAACCAGAACAGAATAAAGGGTGAATCACTAAATAACAATAATAAAATAACAATAAAAAGATAGAGGAAGGAAGTCCAAATGTAGGAGGAATGATGATTAATGAAACTATATACACATTTGTATCATACTTACTTCTTTATTTATTTGGAGGGAGGATATGCCTATTTGCCACAGTGCACATGTGGAGGGCAAAGGTAAACTTTCAGGAGTGGGTTTTCTTCTTCCATCATGTGAAGATTCTGGGGAATCAAGTTAGGATGGCCAGTCTTGTCCACAAGCACCCCCACACTGAGATACCTTGCCAGCACCAGACATATCATTTTTGATATGGGTCCTATATCCCAAACTTTTGGATTAGTTTAGATTGTCTTTCCTTTGGTGGCAAGAGGAGGCATAGAGACTATCCATGACACCAGGATTCGGGGAACCGGTTTACTCTGTTTATTCTCATATTCAGCTGTTAGTTCAAAGTTGAAAACTACCTTCCTTTAACGTTATTTACAGCATGATCTCAGGCAGATTTTCAAGTTTTCCACATACAAACTAGGAAACATCTCATATGAAAACAATTTTCATTTAGTAATAGAAGGAAGGAGGAGAAGGAGAAAAGGCAGAAATGAAAACAAAACCCTTTTCTCCCTCTCAACCACCTGGCGCCCATTTGAGTCCTCTCAGACTTCTTTAATGTGGTTCTTTCTAGATAGTCTACAGGCTGGAGAACACCGACCAGCATGCAGTCGCTGGAGAGAGTGTTGTCTGTGTTTGCTGTAATTATACAAGGATTGAAGGTTTTGCATTTTGCCACTGGGGGAGAAACATAGAAATATTTGGGACAATCACTGTTACAGATACACACTGAAGTTAAATTGAAGCTGTATTTAATTTCCGTGTGGCAAATTTGACTTCAAAAAGAGCCTGGGCTTTTGAAAGCTGGATATTTGCAAATAGTTTAGTTTAGTTGCCCAAGTCTTTCAACCAGCTCTGATCCTTCAAAGCCCAGGAAATCAGTAGATTGCACTGTGTTTGTGACAAGCTCGAAAGCTCAATTTAATCATTTGCTTTATTCATTCAATTAGTAGTGTTTTCTTAAAAAAGTTCTCTCTCTTCTTCTCTCTCCTTTCCTTCCTTTCCTTCATTTTTGAGCTTATGGTCCTTGAGTTTGGGTTTACCTTTTCTCTCACATTAAATTGTAGGTCACTGAGTTGCTGAAATTAGTGTTCTAAACTTCCCTGGTCCAACCCTTCATTATGCATAAGGGCATATTGAGAGTCATGGAGGAAGCACAGTTTTTGAAGTATCTTAGGACACACCAGAGGCAAAGAGCTTTGGATAGAAGCCTGGATGATCTGAGGGCTGCCGTCATTTAGAACTCCTTATAACACTGTCCAAAGAGACTGGTCATTTCACACCTAGGCAAAGGAGTTATCTCCTCACTTCCATGTAATAAGTCAATTTTAATCCATCACATCCTAATGTTGAACACTAGCAACAAAAACACTATCATTAGAAATTCAGTAATTTACTGATCATTTTGTTGTTAGATGCTGTGGCTCCTGTGCATACTTGTTAATTTATAGTTGATTTAGGAAATTCTCAAATTCATCTGTTGTGGTCAAAGTTTCATAAAATGACAATTTGTTGTTTACAGAATATTTCATGTGCTCAAAAATGTGATAAAGAGCTAGTAGACATTTTCATTTCCACCATCCCATTTAGTGATGCTTCACTCAAATTTATGCGCTTTAGTTTTACCCATGTTAATATGTATCAACTGAGGTCATTAAAATTACTATGTGTTTGCATATTTGTTTTTCTATTTCCTAGAGCACACTTTCTCTCATTTGTAGGTCTTACATTTTGTATGAGTACTTAAAAACATGGATGTATATGTGACATACATATAAAAATTGTATTAGTTACTTTCCTATTGCTGAGATAAGACACCATGACCAAGGCAACTCATAGAAATTCTTTAGCGTGGGCTTGCAGTTTCAGAGGGTTAGACTCCATGATGGCAGGATGAAGGTGTGGTGGTACCTTAGAGCTTACATCCCAAAGGCCACAAGCAAGAGACAGAAAGAGTACACTGGGAATGGAACACCTTTGGAAACCCCAGAACCTGCCCTGGTGACACACCTTAACCAACAGTGCCACATCTCTTAATCCTCTCCAAACAGCTATAAACTGAGGTTCCAATATTCAAATGTCTGAGGCTCACATGGGACATGTCATTCAAACCATCACAGAAATGAGGCTGTCTAGACAGACTCTAGAGGAATGGAGGGTAATGATTGGGAGTAGGAAAAGGGAAAGACAAGACCTACGGTGGGAACATGGCCAAAGTCCATTGTGTACATATATGAAAATGTCCCCATCAAATCCATTACTATAGGTAATTAATATATACCAATCAAATTATTTTTAAAAAGATTTTATAAGCCTTCATAGAGTCAATATTGCTTCTACCAGGGCACTGTGTTTAACATCCTTATATACTCATTACACATTTGAATGCCATTTTCTAGGACTTACGAAGTGCAAGGGCTGGCTTTGAGGTATTTTTTCAGTGTCATTAGATACTGCCTTTCACAATAGCTATATACCATTTTCCTCTCCCATCATTTTTATGGGTGTCTGTTCTCCATACATACACTAAGAACTTTCATGGGGACATTTTTATCTGTATATGTGATATGCTTTGACTGTGTCTCGCAAGATTCCCACTCTCTTTGCCATCAGCACATAAGAACGCTTGCTTTCCACATCTGCCTACAGCCTTCAGATTAGCAAGCGTTGAGTGTGAATCATTCTTCTGCCTATGAACTTGCATCTCACAATTCACTTCCATTCCTTTCTTCACTGTTGTGGATTCTACTTTTTGTGTTTTTGTTGAGTTTCTTGTTCTTTCCTGAGTTTTCTCATTGTGATCTTGCTTAGTCTTCTTTTGAGGTTTTTTGGTTTTGTCGTTGTCGTTGTTGCTTTTAAAAAGCTTCACTTCCGGCGGCTCCTGTGTGATGCAGTAGTTGGATTTCTCTTTCTCTTGGGCAAACTTCCTTTTGTAATTTGTGTCACTGGTGTGCTTGGTCACTGCCTTGATGGGAGCTGTGTCCCTGGTCTTGGGCTGGGGGGCTTGGTGACGGTCTTTGTCATCCTTCTCAGAGTCTATTGAACTTTAAACATTCGTAATAGATTTGTTAGCGGTTCACATTTACTTTAAATATGTCACATATGTTGTAATTAAGTTTCTGCAGCGTGAGATTTCTCTTTTTTATGATTGTGTTTTGAAAATAGAAATTTAAGACTTTTAGTGAAAGCAAATGTACCAGTCTTTTCTTGAAAGGCTTGTCTTTTTTTTTTTGGTCTTATTTACAAAAATCTTTATTTTACTATCAAATATTTTTTAAGGAGTTAAAACAATGCTTCCCTTATGACCTGCATCTTATTATTAAATGTTCTATGTACAAATCTTGAACAAGTTTGGCTAGATGTAGAGGTAGGAGTTGTAGACCTACAGTGAAAATGATCTTCAGAAAAAAATACACATAATTGGTTATTATTATTTTTAGGCTTTACATATTTTATATCAAAGTATCTATCTAGAAACCTACTTTTATGAATCCCAGTGATTTTTGTCCCTCTCCTGTCTTTATAGTTCTCATTTTCTGATTTTATTTTACTATACGGTAACCAAATAAAACATTGAATAAAGCCGAAAATAAGAAAAATGTCTTGTTTCTGAGTCACTTGACACATGCCTGCATTGTGTTGCCATGGAGCACTAACTTTGAGGTCTTTTAAATAGATGTCTATCAGTTCCAGAAAATTCCATTCTATTCCCAGTTGGTTATAAGTAAAAACTTCTTTTATGCAGTAGACTTATTTGCAGGCCAAATGAAGTATTGCCATTACATTTACTTGTTTTATTTGTATTTAATGTTGTTTTGATACTGAGGATTGAACCCAGGTTCTCACAGGTGCTAGGCAAGCTCTCTATTGGGGAGCCAAGTCTTAGCTCAGCCCTACTTTCTTTAATTAATTAGGTTAAAAAACCTAATTAATGTGTATGAGGATATTTACAGTCTAAAAACATTATACCTACTGACTTACACTTGAAAATCAGGAGGAAAAGGAGGTGTGACTCACACAAGAAGTGAAATGCTCAAATGTATATATACATGTATATACATGCCTACATATGTGTGTTGAGCTTTGTGAAGTTCTGTTGGATTGATGCATGTAGACTTGGAGTCAGGAGTTTTGAAGACACAAATAAAACCCTGAGTAGTGAAACAGACCCCTGGTGAAACACACAGGCAAACTGAGGGAAAGTAGTTGATATTGAACATTAATTTCAAGAAGGCAGCTACTTAACACAATAAGGAGACAGGTCTTCAAAGACCTGGTAGAAGTAGTTTAATTTAACTAGCTCGTTCAATCCCAAACCTGTTGCAGCCACTGCTTGAACAGCTCCCTCTGTATACAAGGAGGCCCTGCTCCAGTCTCTGGGATAAACCCACGGCCTTTCCACCAGTGTTCTCTCTTCTTTCAGAGTGGATACAGGGATTAAGGACCTTTGGAACTCATCCCAGGTCTCTTCCTATGTCAAACAAACAAAGCAAACACAGACAAACCCCCAAACATAATCTGCCAGTCGGGTCCTTACTGAACACTACTGCTGTTGAGTTTTGCAAATGTTTACTGACATCCTGGTTTGTCTAATGCCTTAATTGAGTGTCTTGTGATGCAGGAGGATGAAGAGTCCCTAAACACTTTACAGTCTCATTGTAACAAGAGTCAACAGAGATTGAGACAAGAACGTTGAAAGCAGAGTGATGTTATTTTGAAGTTCATTTCAGTGTTGGCTCATAGAGAGAGAGGCAGGAATTAACGTGGGTAAAGGTTTCCCTTTGACTTGGCTTGCTGGCTTGCATTTATTCACCTGCTGCTCAGAGGCCTCTAGGTACAGTGAGGTAATTTCAGTGTTCTTGCTTCAAACGCCAGTGAAAAATGATTTGTGGAGTAACTTTGTGCATATTAGCAAAATCAGAACATTTTCTTCTCAGAATCTGAAGGTAGGTTGTCTTATTGAAAGAAAGGGAGTTTTCTTTGTGTGTGAGTGGGTTTGTGGAGACCCAACTCTGCCAGCTGTTTAAAAGGTCTCTTCCTTTTATTTTTGTCCTTTTTTTCTGAGCAGGATGTTAGATTCTGTGTTCCGGTGTATGATTAGCTGAGATTCTGTGATTGGGTCTTGTCAGGCACTTATGTGAGACTGGCACGTGTCCCTTCGAGGTCTCTGAAAAGAGGGTCTGCCTTCCCCTGCACTGTGCAGAACCTTTTCTTAGATGGCTGCAGCTGACAGTGAGAGTCTGGAGGATGTCAGGGCATGATTCAGAAGACACTGCATTGACTTGGGCAGGAAACTGATCTGCAGACCTGGAACACTATCCTCAGTCATCTGAAGGGAAAAGAAACTTCTTCTGGACCTTCCTTTAGCAGTCCATCCTATCTAATTCCTACAGTGCATTTACCTAAAGTACATTTCTTTGCCCAAAGCCTGGGGTGTGGGCTTTCATCACATAAATATGTAGACTCCTCTTTCCATTCAATATGAAAAGAGAGATGGTGAAAGGAGCCAGTGTGATGGTACAAAACTGGCAACAAGAGGGTCACGTGTCACACCGACGTTCTCTCACACAGGCGCTTCAAAGACATGGTGCTAGATTCTGCCAGAGAACTTTGTCTTCAGTCTAATTGTGTTTGTGCTTAGGTGTTCTTCCTCGCCTACACGTGTGTGTGTGTGTGTGTTCTACTTGATATATATACATATACATAATTATATTATATTATATTATATTATATTATATTATATTATATTTATTATATTATATTTCTACTCCAAGGAATTTTAGTTTTCCTAAATTTAGTTTGTAAATGGGTTGAAACTACTTGCTTCTTCAATGCCTCTGAACCATACTTGGTAACTTTGAGCTGAATTCTGAGTCATGTTCTCTCCTGATGAATAATGTTCTCTTTGGCTATGCTCAAACTTATGCTTAGTCCCTCTAGCGAGGCTTCCTAAAATATATAATAAACCTTTAGGAAAGTTTCAGATTTACAGAAAAATCAAAATGGCAAGGGATTCTTGGGTACCCCGAGCCTGGGATTCCATATTACCCTTGGTTGTGGTGTCTTCTTTGGCTCTTCTTGGTGTGGCAAGTCCTCAGACTTTTCTTATTTCTGAAAAACATGATAATTTTGAGGACCACTGGACATTTGCTTTGTAAAGTGTCCCTCTACTGGGATTTGTCCTATGAGTCTCAGAAGTAGACTGGGACTTTAGGTTTTCAGGAGGGAGGTGGAGGAGGTAAAAACCTTGCTATCATTGTTCTGAGCAAGGATATCCATCCATTGACTTTTCACTGGTAGTATTTACTTTGGCCGTGTGAATGAAGCAACATCTGTCAGTTTTCCACTGTGAAGTATCTCTTCCTCCCTCCCATTATGACATATGGTAAGGAAGTCTCTTTGTTGAGCACACATGTGAGGAGCAGGGAGTCCTGTTCTACCCTGTCAATGATAGAAAACATAATAAATATATTAAATGCATAGAGTTTTCCATGGAAAAGACTATGCAGTCTACAAATAGGTACTTCTGTTATCTCCTTTCTAGCCTAGGAAATAAATGTAAAACATGAAAATACAAAATGCTTAGAAGATAATGTAGACACAAATTGACACGACCTTGGACCAGGCAGTTGATTTTTAGATTTTAAACCAAAAGCACAAATACAAAAGGAAAATAATAGGCAAAAAGACTTCAGAAAAATTGGTTGTTTTGTGCTTCAAAGGATACCACCAGGGAAATGAAAAGCCAATCTATAGCGTGGAAAAAACCTAGAATATCACTCTTATAAAGGGCTATTATCTAAAATATATAAAGTGCTTTTACAGCTCAATAATAAAAAAGAAAAATAAACTACTATGGACAAAGGATCTGAACAGTTATTTGTCCAAAGAAGAGATACAAATGACCAATGTGTACATCAGAGAAATGCAAATAGAACTCTCATGAGATACTCCTTTACACCCCCTGGGATGTCTATAGAAAGAATAATGACAAATATTAGTGAGCACATGGAGAAATTAGAAGCTTCTTACATTGCTGGTGAAGTGGTGTTGCCTTGAAAAATAGTTTAGTATTCCCTCACAAGGTGATAAGTCATCACATATCCCAATAATTCTACTACTTACATGCCCAAGAATATGAAAATGTGGGTATACACATGGATGTTGAGCAGCATTGTCCATAATTACCAGAAGGTAGAAACAACCTAGATGTTCATCAATAGATGAATGGATAAACAGAGAGACATACCATATAATAGAACAATAACTAGCAATTGAAAAGTAGTAAGTGATGATTACATGTTACAGCCTGGTGACCCTCAAAGACATCTGTGAAATAAAAATAAGCAGCTACAGAGAACACATAGTATCTCAAATGTGGGCAAGTCATTAATAAATAGCAACAACTAGGACTTGTATAATCAGGGGAGTTCAGGGATTGTGGGCAGTGATTGCTAATGGGCATAGGTTTCTTTTCAGCATTAAGAGAATGAAACTGTTCTTAAAATAGTATTCTCAAGAGAACACTATCCTGAGGAAGGAGACTTGTGAGGGTTTGAATGAGGAATGTCCTCCACACACTCATGTGTTGTTGGTTGTTTACTCTTTGGCCTCTTTGTTCTCTTGGGGGGCCCACCACCCAACTCCCAAATAAATCACACATGGAGGCTTATTCTTAATTATAAATGCCTGGCCTTAGCTTGGCTTGTTTTTAGCCAGCTTTTCTTAACTTTAAATTATTCCTTCTAGCTTTTGCTTCTGGGCTTTTTCTTTTCCTTACTTCTGTAATCTTACTTTCACTCTTACTCCATGGCTGGCTGTGTGGCTAGGTGGCTGGCCCCTAGCATCCTCATCTCCTCCTTTTCTTGTTCTTTCTTCTTCTTTCTCCCCGATTTCTCCTCTCATTTATTCTCTCGGCCTGCCAGTCCCATCTATCTTTTCTCCTGCCTAGTTATTGACCATTCAGCTCTTTATTAGACCATCATGTGTTTTACACAGGCACAATAACACAGCTTCACAGAGTTAAACAAATGTAACATAAAATAATACAACACATATTTGCATCATTAAATTAAATGTCAGAGCATAAACAAATGTAACATACCATAAAATAATATTCTATTACATTCATGTGTTTTCAACACTTGGTCTCCAGTTTGGGGAAGTTGTGGAACCTTTAGCAGGTTCATTCTTGCTGGATGAAGTAAGTCACTAGGGGCAGGCTTTGAGGGCTTAGATCCATGCCCCACTTCCTACTTATTCTTTCTGCTTCCTGTGTGCAGTTAACGTGATCAGCAGCTTCTTGCTCCAGCCACCTGCTGCCATGCCTTCCTTGCCATTATGATGCCCACCATTGAACCACAAGCCCAAATAAATGCTTCCTTCTGTAAGTTGCTTTGGTTATGGTGTCTAACAACAGTATCTAATACAAGAACACTATGTCATAAAAAGCTTCCACCAGCTTATGTTGCATAAACATGTCTAAGCTCCATTACCTGAGGAGTACTTAACACACTGACCAAGCTCTAGCAATGCACAGTGAGTCAAAAGTTAATATCCTTTGGAGAAGAGACAGAGACTTAGACATCTAAATAAATCAGATCAGTGGCAGTGGTTTGAACTAGGAAGCTATGACTTTACCCAGGCCTTCATTTCAAAATGTTGAAAAACAATTTCTCTTGATGTCTATGACCATTAAACAAGAAGAGCAAAAATACAAAACACCAGAAGGTTCCATGTATAACTATTTTTGGCAAAGATGAGAATGGTGATCTTTATTGTGTAGCCGGGTTGTACTGTCAGGTGTGTATAAAGAACACACAGGCGTTTAGGTTCTTCTGGCTGCAGCTTGGGTTGGTTCCTACATCCAGCTTCAAACAATGCAACTGCTTTGTGGACCTAGGCATTGACAGGGGCTGGCTATTAGACACAAAATAGTAAGAGTGGCTATTCCAACCCAGGTAACAGGCTCAGGAACTCTTGGAAGTGGTAGTATCAGTAGTCAACAAAATTCTGCAAAAAGCATCATTGCCATGACTGAGTGTCTTGCAAGAGCTGATGGCCACCTGAAGCTGTGCAGAACAATACCACAAACAGGCAAAAACACATGTCCTCTTTGGATGTGAGACAGTTCTATGTAGTTACCCAGAACTATAGCCATCATTAAAACAAATGCTACTACTAAAAACAGAGGTAGTTGGAAAGGAAAACACAAGCAAATTAGTTTTGAAGGTATACATCTGAAGTCAGAGGACCAGAAAAGGTATTGATTAAAACTGAAGGAGCATAGAACAAATGAAAAAAGCTTTGGAGTTAGGTGGACCCTAGTTTGTGACAGAATAAGCTATACTACAGCAGTCAACTAGGACAGCTCTGTAACTTAGCACAACAGATGCTTGTTTCTTAGTCACACATGACCAGTTGGGATGATGGACATATTCACCCACCTGAGGATTCACGCTTCCAAACTCTTTGTACATGACTGGAGAATAGAGACCCAGGGCCATGGTAGCTTTTCCAGGATGGGACCTGTCCTATGCTCCCATCTTGCACGCCAGAATCAAGCACATGACTAACACATTGAGAAGGCTAGAAAATGCATTCCTCTTGTGAAACACTGAGACAAAAGATGGAAACGAATCAATATATAATGATATCCAATAATAAAGTATCTTCCCACTTTTATGCTATCATCATAACTACATCTGCTTAGTTTTTTTTTTATTTTAAATTAAGTGAGCCAAAATATCTGGGCCAATAAGATGGCTCAGCAGGTAAAGGTGCTTGTTGCTAAGTCTGATGACCTGAGTTTGATCCCCAGAACTCATATGGTGGAAGGAAAAACCAAATCCCTTCAGTTGTTTTCTGACCTCCACATGCTATAGGACATGCACATGAGCATATACACAAATAATAAGTAAATGAAAAAATATTTAAATCTCTTAGTTTGATACTAGTTTTAATAACAGCTGTATTTTCTAATATGCTTTACATACACATACTTATTAAATATATTATGTACACTACAAATCATCCACCTTATCGCCAATGGTAAGTCTATATACTTTAGAAATGAATTAATCTAAGCTGTTAGTTACTTTCTTTAATGCTTTTGTTTCTGAAGACAGGATCTTGCTTTATAGTCCAGGCTAGCATCAACTTGCTATCCCCCTGCCCCAGACTCTTGAACAATGAATTGAGCCCCCTGGAGTCACATAGGAAGCTGAAATCAAAACCCAGAACTAGAGTCTAGGTTTTCTTCCCACTGTACCACGTTTTCAGTCTGCTAAATTTGTGGGGAAAGGATGTGGGCAACAGAAAAACAAACTGAGTCACTGCAATTAGGAGAATTAAAAAGAACACAGGCACAATGTAGAAATATGCTGGAGGAAAAAGAACCAGTAGGAAGTTGTGGAGGCTGCAAGGCAGATGGGGTCTCTTGGAAAACATGACTCCCACACAAGTCAGCAGCTTTGGGTGCACGGCTGTCTGGGGCCTGTTTTCTGAATTACTCGGTCTCACTAATGAGCAGTTCTAGACCCTGAAGAACTTTTACCTGCTGTAAAAGTGGAGAGTGACCAATAGCAATGTGGCTGGAGAGGCTGTCGGAGCAGTGCTGGGCCCTGCAGGTAGAGGAAAGGAGGTCCTGTCTAGCAGATGTTACAAAGAAGTTCGTTCGTTCATCTAACACTGGGCATTGAATTATTTCATCTTTTGGCTATTGCAATAGAGTTGTTCTGAAAATTGATGTGCAAGCTTTCATATAGGCATTTCACCTGGTTAGATATCTTAGTTGGAATGGTTGGGGCATATAGTAGATATGTGTTTGCCACTTTTTGATAGTAGTGATTGAACTTAGGTCTTCATGTATGCTCTCCTCAGCCTTCCTGGTATAGCTGAGTGTCTTGTTCATTTTCTGTCCCCACTTGAAAGTTGCAGTTGTGTTATATCCTTACCAATACCTGGGGTGTTTAAATCTTAGCCATGCCAGTTGGCATGTAGCAGTATCTCATGCTGTTGTGATCAATTGAATTTCCTGGTGACTGATGTTTTGATGTTTCCATCTGTTGATGAGTAATGATCTTTTTCCATGCTTATCAGCCATCTGCAGCTTCTCTGGTGAAGTCTGATAGAATCTTTTGCCAAGTTATGAAATTGGGCTGCTCACTGTCGTCTTAAGTTTTGAGGGTTCTTTATATATTCTGGACATAGGTATTTACTTCTCAGATATGTGATTGCACATATTTTATTCTAGTTGGTGACTCTTCTTTCTACCCTCCAAAGACCAGAGTTCTTCATTTTTATTAGGCCATTTTTTTTTTTATCTTATGCATTGTTCCTCCATTGTTTACTAAGGAATCTTAACTCAGCCCAAGATCAAAAACCATTCTTCTATTTTTTTTCTCATAGAAAATTTAGTAGATGTAACATACTCCTGTAATCCTAGCACTTGGGGTCAGAAGAACAGGTGAGTAACCTGCCTGCCAGCTGAACTGCCTCACTCCCTAGATTCAGTTCCCAAAGACCCATTACACTGCCCCCTTCCCACATCACTGCCCACCCCACTGCTGGGCCCCTATGTTATTGTTTTTGCTCTTTTGGGGGCCCACCACCTGGCTCCCAAATAAAGCACACATGGAGGCTTTTTCTTAATTATCAATGCCCAGCCTTAGCTTGACTTGTTTCTTGCCAGCTTTCTTTAACTTAAATTACCCCATCTGTCTTTTGCCTCTGGGCTTTTCCTGTTCTTTTACATCTGTAAATCTTACTCTTACTCCATGGCTTGCCGTGTATCTGGGTGGCTGGCCCCTAATGTCCTTCTCCTCCCAGATTTCTCCCTTTATATATTCTCTTGCCTCCCAGCTTCACCTGTTTCTCCTGCCTCACTATTGGCCAGTTCTTTATTAGACCATCAGGTGTCTTACACAAGCACAATAACACAGCTTCATAGAGTTAAATGCAACATAAGCAAAAGTAACACACCTTAAAATAATACTCTACTCGCCCCTGACCCAAATTCAGGCAGACTTCCATTGCCCAGGGTCAGGGTATGCCAGTTAGAAGAACAGGTACAGGCCACAGCACTTTGAAGAACAAGTGCAAGGCCCAGCAAGCCAGAAAAACAGATAGGCAAACTCAGGCAGACACTCCCTACTGGACCAGAGACCACACCTGCTGCCAGAACCACAGATGGGCAGCCCAGCAGTGGACCTTCTCCACTCACTCAGTGCCCCCAATCTCCACTCCCTTCTTCATCACAGTATCCCACCCCCCAACTCGAGCAGAGACCCCTGCTGCACCAATGGCCAAGCTAGCCGCCAGAAGTCCAGCCTCCAACTTGAACAGAGACTCTCTACTGTTGGGGAATATTATTTTAAACTGTGTTACTTTTGTTTATGGTGCATTGTTTAACTCTGTAAAGCTGTGATACTGTTCCTGTCTAAAATACCTGATGGTTTAATAAAGAACTGGCCAATAACAAGGCAGGAGAAAAGACAGGTGGGACTGGCAGGCAGAGAGTATATATAGAAGAAGAAATCTGGGAGGAGAGATCTAGGAGCCAGAGAAGGAGGAGGACTCCAGGGACCAGTCATCCAGCTACACAGCAAGCCACAGAGTAAGAGTAAGATTTACAGAAGTAAGAGAATGGGAAAAGCCCAGAGGCAAAAGTTAGACAGAATAAATTAAGAAAAGCTGGCAAGAAACTAAGCTAAGCTAAGGCCTGGCATTCATAAGTAATAATAAGCCTCAGTGTGTGAATTTATTTAGGAGCTGGGTAGCGGGCCACTTCAAAAAGAGAAAAAACAACCAACAACACCCTACTGGATCAGAGGTCATACCAGCCTCCAGAAATCCAGGCCACAAAGACCAGAATACCAAAGAGGAAACACAAACCAAGGAACAAAACACCCATGCAACAAAGACAAAATCAGAAATTTCAACCTAGACCTATAATCATTCCAAAACAGATGCCTAAACACCAATATAAGAACACAATCAACAATAGCCAGGACAATATGTTACCACCAGAGTCCTGCTATCCTACCACAACAAGACCTGAATATTCCAATGCAGCTGATGCACAAGAAACAACCTTAAAACCAACTTTATGAAGATGACAGAGATCCTCAATAAGGAAATGAAAATCCCTTAAAGAAATTGAAGAAAAGACAAGCAAAAAAAAAATTGGAAGAAATCAATACGTCTCTTATAGAAAGCCTACAAAACCAAGAAAACAAACAGACACAAACAGGTGAAGGAAAGTGTTCAAGACTTGAAAATTGAACTAAAAGCTATAAGGAAAACACAAATTGAGGGTATTCTAGAAATGAAAAATCTAGGTAAGTGAATAGGAACTATAGACAAAAACATCACCAATAGAATACAAGAGACGGAAAAGAATCTCAGGTATTGAAGATAGGGTAAAATAGGTTCATCGGTCAAAGAAAATGTTAAATCTAAAAAATTCCTAACACAAAATATCCAGGAAATCCAAGACACTATGAAAAAACCAAAAGGAATAAAAGGAGAAGAATCCCAGCTCAAAAACCCAGAAAATTTATTTAATAAACCATAGAAGAAAAATTTCCCAGCCTAAAGAAGGACATGCCTATAAAGATACAAATGCTTATAGAATACCAAACAGATTGGACCAGAAAAAAAGAGTCCCGCACCACATAATAACCAAAACACTAAACATACAGAACAAAGATAGAATATTAAAAGCTGCAAGGGAAAAAGGTCAAGTAGCATAAAATGGCAGACCTATTATAATTAAACTCAACCTCTCAACAGAGACTCTAGAAGTCAGAAGGGCCTAGATAGATATCTTGCAGACTCTAAGAGATTATGGATGCCAGCCCAGACTAGTATACTCAGCAAAACTTTCAATCACCATATATGGAGTAAACAAGATATTTTATGACAAAATCAAATTTAAATATCTATCCATAAATCCAGCCCTACAGAAGGTGCTAGAAGGAAAACTCCAAGCAAAGGAGGTTAACTACATCCATGATAACACAGGCAATAAATAATCTCACACCAGCAAAACTCAAAGAAGGGAAACACACACACACACACACACACACACACACACACACACGTGCGCGCATGCACACACACACACACACACACACACACAACCACCACCACCACCACCAACAACAACAACAACAACAACAAAATAACAGGAATTAACAATTATTGGTCATTAATATTTCTCAATATCAATGAACTCAATTCCCAATAAAAAGACACAGGCTAAGAGAGTGGATTTGAACACAGGGTCCTTCCTTCTGCTGTATACAAGTAACACACCTCAATATCAAAAATAGACATTGCCTCAGAGTAAAAAGTTAGAAAATTTTTTTACAAGCAAATGGACCCAAGAAGCAAGCTAGTGCAGTTGTTCTGATATCTAACAAAAAAGACTTCAAACCAAAATTAACTAAAAGAAACAGAGGACATTTCATACTCATCAAAGGAAAAATCTACCAAGATTATGTTTCAATTCTTAACATTTATGCCCCAAATGCAAGGATACTTACATTTGTAAAAGAAACATTACTAAACCTTAAATCACATATCAACCTCACACATTAATAGTGTGAGAATTCAATACCCGACTCTCACCAATGGACAGATCATCCAGACAAAAACTAAATAGAGAAATAATAGAACTAACAGAAGTTATGGACCAAAAGGACCTAACAGATATCGATAGAATAGTTCACCCAAACACAAAAGAATATACCTTCTTCTCAGCACCTCAAGGAACTTTCTCCAAAACTGGCCATATACTTGGTCACAAAGTAAATCTCAACAGATACAAAAAAGTTGGAATAACTGTCATGTCTTATTGATCACCATGGGTTAAAGTCGGAGTTAAACAACAACATAAATTACAGAAAGCCTACAAACTCATGGAAACTGAAAAACTATCAATTGAATTACCAATGGGTCAATGAAGAAATAAAGAAATTAAAGACTTCTGAGAAGTCAATGAAAATGAATGCGCAACACACCCAAACTTATGGGACACAATGAAAGCAGTGCTAAGAGAAGAGTTCATAGCACTAAGTGCCTGCATAAAGAATTTGGAGAAATCTCACACTAGCAACTTAACAGCACACCTGAAAGCTCCAGATCAAAAAGAAGCAAACATATCCAAGAGGAGTAGACGGCAAGAAATAATCAAACTGAGGGCTGAAATCAATAAAATAGAAACAAACAGAGCAATACAAAGAATCAATGAAACAAAGAGTCAGTTCTTTGAGGAAATCTACAAGACAGACAAACCAAATGGCAGAGAGAGAATATCCAAATTAACAAAATCAGAAACGAAAAGTGGGACACAGCAACAGACACTGGGGAAATCCAGAGAATCATTAGGTCATACTTCAAAAACCTGTACGCCACAAAATTGGAAAATCTAAAAGAAATGGACAGTTTTCTTGACAGATACCACTTACCAAAGTTAAATCAATATGAGATAAACAATTTAAATAGACCCATAACTCCTAAAGAAATAGAAGCAGTCATTAAAAGTCTCTCAACCAAAAAAAGCTCAGGGCCAGACAGTTTTAAAGCAGAATTCTACCAGACTTTCAAAGAAGACCTAATACCAATACTCCTTAAATTATTCCACAAAACAGAAACAGAAGGAACATTGCCAAATTTATTTTATGAGGCCACAGTCACTCTGATACCAAAAACTACACAAAGATTCAACAAAGAAAATTGCAGACCAATTTCCTTCATGAACATTGATGCAAAAATACTCAATAAAATACTCATTAGTCAAATTCAAGAACACATCAAAAAGATCATCCACCACGATCAAGCAGGCTTAATTCCAGAGAGGCAGCCATAGTTCAATACACAAAAATCTATCAATGTAATCCACCATATAAACTGAAAGAAAAAAAAAAAACAACACATGATCATTTCATTAGATGCTTAAAAAAGCCTTTGATAAAAATCCAACACTCCTTCATCATAAAAGTCTTGGAGAGGTCAGGGATACAAGGGACACACCTAAACATAATAAAGACAATTTACAGTGAGCCAATAGCCAACATCAAACTAAATGGAGAGAAACTCAAGGCAACTGCACTAAAATCAGAAGCAAGACAAGGTTGTTCACTCTCTCCATATCTATTCAATATAGTTCTTGACGTTCTAGCTAGAGCAGTAAGACACTGAAGCAGATCAAGGGGGCACAAATTGGGAAGAAAAAAGTCAAAGTATCATTATTCTCAGATGATATGATAGTATACAGAAGTGACCCCAAAATTCTACTAGGAAACTCCCCCAGCTGATAAACACCTTCAGTGAAGTAGCTGGATACAAGATTAAAAAAAAAAATTCAGTACCCCGCCTCTATCCATACAACAAATGGACTGAGAAAGAAACAACACCCTTCCCAATAGCCACAAGTAATAAAAAAAAAATATCTTGGAGTAACTCTAACCAAGCAAGTGAAAGACTTGTATGATTAAAAACTTCAAGTCTTTGAAGAAGGAAATTGAAGAAGCCATCAAAAGATGGAAAGATCTCTAATGCTCATGGATCAGTAAGATTAACATAGTAAAAATGGCCATCTTACCAAAAGCATTCTACAGATTCAACGTAATACCCACCAAAATTCCAACATAATTCTTTACATACATTGAAAGAACAATACTCAACTTCATATGAAAAAACAAAAAACCCAGGATAGTTAAAACAATCCTGTACAATAAAAGAATTTCCAAAGGTGTCACTGTCCCTAATTTCAAGCTATATTACAGAGCTGTAGTAATAAAAACCACATGGTATTGGTATAAAAACAGACCTGTTAATCAATGGGATTAAATTGAAGACCCAGATGTAAATCCACACATATGGACATCTGATTTTTGATAAAGAAGCCAGAAATATACAATGGAAAAAAGAAAGCATCTTTAACAAGTGGTGCTGGCATAAATGGATGTCTGCAGGTAGAAGAATGCAAATAGATCCATATCTGTCATCCTGTATAAAACTCATGTCCAAGTATATCAAATACCTCAACATAAAACTAGATATACTTATCCTGATAGAGAAAGTGAGGAATAGCCTTGAACACATTGGCACAGGAGACAATTCCCTTAACAGAACACCAATAGTGTAGGCAGTAAGATCAACAATTAATAAATGGGACCTCCTGAAACAGAAAAGCTTTTGTAAGGAAAAGGACACCATCAATAGAATGAAACAGCAGCCCATAGAATGGGAAAAGATTTTCACCAACTGCACATCTGACAGAAGGCTAGTATCTAAAATATATAAAGAACTCAAGAAACTAGACATCAACAAACTAAATGATCCAATTAAAAATGGGGCATACATATAAACAGAATTCTTAACAGAGGAATTTCAAATGGCTGAGATACATTTAAAAAATGTTGAACATCCTTAGCCATCAGGGAAATGCAAATCAAAGAGACTCTGAAATTCCATCTTACACCTGTCAGAATGGCTAAGATCAAAAACACAAGTGACAGCTCATGCTGGCAAGGATGTGGAGCAAGGGGAACACTCCTCCATTGGTGGTGGGAGTGCAAACTTGTACAGCCACTTTAGAAATCAATATGGTGGTTTCTCAGAAAATTGAGACTCGATCTACCTCAAGACCCATCTATACCACTTTTGGACATATACCCAAAGAATTTTCAATCACATAACAAGGACAATTGTTCTATTATGTTCATAGCAGCTTTATTTGTAACAGCCAGAAGGAAGCAACCTAGATGTCCCTCCACAAATGGATAAAGAAGATGGAATATTATTCAGCTGCTAAAAACAAAGGCCTCATGAAATTTGCAGGCAAATGAATGGAACTTGGAAAAAATTATTCTGAGTGAGGTAACCCAGACCCAGAAAGACAAACATGGTATGTATTCACTTATAAGTAGGTATTACCTGTAAAGTAAAAGATAATCATGCTAGGTCCACAGACCCAGAGAGGCTGGGGGCGGGGGGGGGGGGGGTTGCAAGGATCTCCCCGGGAAAGGGAAATAGAATAAATTTTGTGGGTGGACTAGGGGAAAATGGGGTTGCGAACAGGAGGAAACAAGTGGGGAGGAGGGCAAATACTGGGAGAAATGATTGGAATTGGGGAGTATTTCAGGGGCAAGGTGGATACCTAGTGCAATGGAAACTTCATGGAATCTTTGAGAGTAACCCTAGCAAAGACTCATAATAACAGGGGACATGGAGCCTAAACTGGCCCTCTTCTGTGAGCAGGCAAGGCCTCAAGTAGAGGGATTAGAACACCAAACCAGCCACAAAACCTTCAAACCACAATTTATCTTGCCTGAAGAGTGTTCTGGGACAGGAACCTAGCAGAATCCTCATCAAAGAGACCAGAGAGACATCATCCAGCATCTGATGGGAGCAGATACAGAGTGCCACAGCCAAACATTAGGTGGAGTTTGAGGAGTTCTGCAGAGGAGGAGGAAGAGGAAGGATCAGAAGAACAAGACAGACCAGGTACATGGCCAGAACATGGCCCACAGAATCAGCTGACTTGGACCCCTGGGGGCTTGTAGAGATCAGGGAGCCTGTAGGGGTCCAATCTAGATCTTCTACATATATGTTATGGCTGAATAGCTTCGTGTTCTTGTGAGATGCTTAATAGTGGGAACTGGGGCTGTCTCTGACTCTTTTGCCTACTTGTGGGATCCTTTTCTTCCTACTAGGTTGCTTTGTCCAGCCTTGTTGTGATGATATGTGCCTGGTCTTATTGTATGATGTTATGTTGTGTCTGGCTGATTTTCTTGGGAGGCCTGCTGCTCTTTTCTGAGGGTAGACAGAGGAGGCATAGGAGATGGGGGGTGTGGGGCAGGGGGGCGGGGAGACTGGGAGGAGGGGAGGGAGGGGAAATTGCTGTTGGGATGTAATATAAAAATTACATAGAGAGCCGGGTGGTGGCGGCGCAAGCCTTTAATCCCAACACTCGGGAGGCAGAGCCAGGCGGTTCTCTATGAGTTCAAGGACAGCTTGGTCATAATAATGAGATCCAGGACAGGAACCAAAACTACATGGAGAAACCCTGTCTTGAAAAACAACAACAACAAAATTACATAGAGAGAAGGATAAAAGAAAGGCTCCTAGCACTTGGGAGGCAGAGGCAGGAAGATCAGGAGTTCAAGGCTGTCTCAGTTACATAGCAAGTTTGAGGCCAAGCTTGGGGTACATGTGATCCTATCTCAAAAACCAAACAAAACAAACCCCCAAATAAAAACTTTTATTATATTTTACATTTGTGATTCTTTATATCGTTGGGTGTACTGACTGATGTGATTTCATTTTCGTGTGTTAAAACTCAGAGGCTCTAACTGTTTTCAGGAAACAATCTCTTCCCTCAGGTTTGCCTTTGTTTGTGTCAAAAGCACATGCCCATACCTGTGTGGATACATGTTTATTCATCACTTACAGCAATATAACACAGCCTTGAATAAATGTAAGAAGATGACGTAAGTCCTTGGGAATTTTCAAACAATCTTCAAGAGACACAGTAGGAAAAGTCTTTCCTTAATGCCCTCATCCTTCATCTCAGGTCAGCATTAGAGGATGTTGACCTCAAGAATGAATAGGAAAGTATTCCATCTCCAAATTTCTAGACATTTTTGTTCAGAATCAGTATTTTTTTTTCTTAGTATATGGTAGAATTCCCCAGTAAGGTCATCTTGGCTAAAGGTTTTCTTTGTGAAAATGCTTTACCTATAAATTTCAATGCTTTGCTACATATGAGACTATTCATGTTGTCTACTTTTCCTCAATAAGATTTAGTTGTACATGTGTTTCAAGACATATGTCTAGTTCATCCAGGTGATCGAATTTGTTGGCATGAAGTTATTGTAGAATCTACCAATTTCCTTTTTTAATAACTGTAGGGTGTGTGGTAATGTCATACCTCTCAATCTTAATACTAATATTGTTTATCCTCATTCTTTTTATCTTGATAATTTTGGTTAGATATTCATAAATTTTATTTATCTTCACCAATATTGTTGCTATGATCCCCAAATGCCCTTTGGGAGCCCCCCCCCTTTTGACTCTAACTGTGGTTTCCACACCTGTTGTCTCCTTCCACAGAGATATGTTCTTTCCTTGAGACTAAAGTCTCCACACGTTCCTTAATTGGGTATTTCTTCCGGAATTTATGGTCTTAATTTGTTGGTATTTCCATCAACCCATGCCTATTCTACAGCCCGTCATTACCAAAAAGGTCGAAGAAAACTGCTTTTACTAGTTACTCCCTTAAACCTCACCTCTTCATGTCCACAAACCCTGTCTCCTAGATTGGACACTCCAGTTATGCTGGACTGACCATATTCTTTCAGGCTTTTGCTGTCTGTATAATGAACTTCTTATCCTTAAAGCTGAACTCAAATGTGAGTGACTCTGTGAACCCTTCCTGGCCATAGTGGCCTTGTTTGTTTTCTCACTGTCTCTGAATCCTACACATCTTTGTACCTTCTGGGAAAGCATTTATTACAGAGTAATTGGGTCGCTGTAGGATAGACCACTTCCTCACAGCCATGCTGAAAACCTTCTGGAGGGAAGCAACTGTGTTGTGCTAATCTTTGTTAAGAATTTTGGAGTCCCTGGTGCTAATGGGAAATACCTTACTAGGGTTGGTGGGTTCTTGAGCTTAATGATGAATGGTTTTTATATGGGTCTCAAGGATTAAACAAGACATATTTATATTAACATTTGTAAAGTCTCCAATTCACATTTAACTGGCTACCTTGTGTGCTGAGTCTGGCAACCCTTTATTCCAATGGACCTAGAATCCAGTTTCTACATCCTGTGGCAGTTACACACAGCCACATTTGCAATGTTCAGTGAGAACCAAGGCTGCAAGTTCGGTTCCACCCTCATAAAGCCTCAGGCTAAGCCAAATAGTCACAAAAACTATTTCTATAATCAATGGTATTCAAAAGCTTCATATTTCTGATAAACCTTGACATAGTAAGTCACACATTTAAGAACATATCAAACACTCATTAGATGGGAAAAACCAAGCCCCCAGATTTTTTTTTCTGCTGCCTAATGATGAGACTATATTAAAAGCATCCTGGCAGGTGTGGTTGAGAACGGCTTGATTGCACTTTTAATCAAACAACTGCAGGACTGAAATCAGTGTAACCTTGGTCAAGCAGCTTAACATTGCCATACTTCCTTTCACGTGTGCCTGAGGGAGGGGCCAGGGGCTAACCCTGCAGCTTCATAGTATAAAAGTCAGGCCAGCAGCATGCATTACCAAGTTTTTAGGTTTCTTGCTACAGAATGAGCAAACCTGGAATCCGAGCCAGGCAATTGCAAAAAGAAAAAAAAAAAAGAATCCAGATCTGCATGGTAACAATTTAGACTAACTTCCACTCCTGCTGAAAACTGAGCAGCAGAGGAAGTTCCTCTCCTGGCCAGCTGCCTTCTGGCCTCCCCCCACCCCTCAGACCTTCAGGCTGCTCCCTCCCCACATCTGTTTCCAAGCCATAGAGCAGAGGGTCACAGCGTGTCGCAATAAGCAGTGTTAGCAGGCAGCATGAATCAGTGGTAAACCTTTGATTTTAATTCCTTGCCTCTCAGAGAGAGGAAGTGTGGTCTGGTGGTTAACCCACTAAAAAAAGCAGCTAGGAGGCAAAATTCCTGGTCCCCAGCATGTCTCTTCTATTCTTGTTGGGGTACCCTGCCCATCAAAGATCTCTTTTGTCTCCCGGTGTTGCCTGATGATGTTAATCCCCACACTGGCCTCACCAGAAGACTCATTCGGGAAACCACGATGGATTTTTTTTTTTAAAATACTCATTCAAGAACCCTCCAAGGAAAAAGGTCTCGACTCCTCCAGCTTTCACAAGGACTAGGCATGCGTCTTTAGGATCAGTTTGGGCTCAGCTGTGTGCTCATGACATATTACACAAACTGGAAGAGCTTTGCCGGAAACAATAGAAAGAGGGTTCAGCAGAAAGCAGTAAATCTCCCCGAGGTTGCCTTTTACAAGCTCAGGATAAAGGGCTGTGGAATCGGGAAAAGGAGATATGGAGCCTGGTCTGCCTCTGCCCGCTGAGCTGAGTGAGCCTGGGTAGGTCAGAGGAACTGTTTGGACTGCATTTTTATCATTTTAAAAATAAAAGTGACTAGATCATCTCTTTCGGTTCTGTGAGTCAATGAATTATTTCTGTGAGTTCATAGAAATGCCAGGATGGACTCTGAACATCTCGTTTCCTGAAAATGACAGGGGTGCAGTCCCGGAGGTGTGGGCTGGCCTGTTTGGGGTTGTGGGAAGACAGCAACAGAGACAGGCGGTAGCTGGGAGGTTTGGGCCAGGGCTGCGGGGAGCGGGAGCGGTCTCCCGCCCTCCTCTCTGGAGGCTCTGCAGCTGGCCTGCTTATGCAAAGGCCTTGGCTCTTTTTCTTCTTAAAAGCTTTTCTGACTTGTACATTCCCCTGAGGAGCAGATTCATTGTTTTGCAGAGAATTTGTACCGTGTTTTCCTGAAAGGAAGAAAGGAGTTGGATGGAAGGGCTTGAGGGGATTAGCAAGTGGGCTAGGCTTGGTTGCCAAAGAAATGAGTCTCTCCATGTGTGATAAACACACGCCTGCCATATTGCTGGCCTCAGATGTGTCCAGCAAAACCCTTCGCCCCACTTCCACAAGACCTAGAAGGGTGGGTGCTCTTGTTCACGGACCCGACACCAGCCTCCTCATCTGTCTCTGGAGCATGGGGGACTCCGTCCATCCCAGAACAAGTGGGGGCGAGTTAGGAGAAGCAGGAATGAGTCACGGTTGTAGGAAAAGGATGTCTCAGGAACCGACACTGAGCAGGCTTCCTAGAAACATCCTGACAGGTCCCATAAAGCCCACGTTTGGTTCTAATTATAACATGCCCACATTTGAGCATTTTTGCAGTTTTCCCATGGAAACTGTAACACAAGGCTTCTGAGGAAGAGGATTTGACTCAGATGTGCTCTGTGTGTCTAAGAGTGGGAGCCAGTTGGACGTGTTTTTTAAATGAGTGGTTATTCCTGCTATTTTACAAAGGAGATGCCATCCTGGCGTGTCCATGCCTATTAACATATCTGTAAAACGGGGCTAGGCACATCATATAAAGGGCTAAAATAAGCTCCATATAATTAAAAGATAGTTTTTAAAGTCCAAGATGAAGAGCACGAACAAAATCTGAAAGCAGAGGATTCAGTTTTCCCCCAACTGGAGTCAGATGGCAAGCTAAAAAAACAAAATGAAACACCAAGAACTGACTTTAAAAGCAGTTTTGAAGAGTGCCGTGAACCACGGGAGGCTAGCTCTGTGGTCCTCTCCTTGTGGTGCTCTTCAACATGGCTGCTCTTACTGCAGAAGATCCTGAGGCACCACAGGCATTCCGGAATAATCATATTCTAGTCAAGTGTGATTTTAGTATTGCTGTGTTAATTTATCTTATAATAGAGAATGTTGGGAGATTGCTAATTCTGGAGAGATTACTAACTTTTAATTCCATCCCAATTCATCACCAATTTAGAGAAATGAAAATTTTATTTTTGATCCGTTCTTTCCCACTTTTCGTCACTTAGATACCAGAGGTACAGTCAGAAATGGGGGTGGGGGGAGAGGATGCTCTTTTTCCAGTGTGAAATGTTGTGATGACTAGAGGCATCGTGAAGGAAGAGGGATTTCCCAGGCTTCCCTGGGGATACAGCTGATAATCGTGTGTATAGTGACTTAGAGCCACTTATGATGGGTTGTGTTTTTTTTTTTTTTTTTAATTCTCTGTAAAAATCAGCATCTGTGACATGCAGCAAAGACACCCTGGCTATCCGTTTTACAAGATTACCAAGTGGCCCCGAGCTCTGGAAACCTCAGCAGTTAATGAAAGTTGGCGTGGTGTGTAAACCCCACCACAGGAAGTGGAGCTGATCAAAAAACATGCTGGCCATATTTTGAAATTTTCCAGAAGAATAGGAGATTATCTTGCTGTATAAATAAGAATGACCTCAGGTTTAGTAACATCTTAGGAAATGATTAAAGCAAGAGATGAGTACTTTCCTCAGACTTGATTTCTTCAGATACATCCTCATGCTATTGTATGATAAGTCCAGAAAATTTATCTTCATGATAAATAAAGTGATACTGATATATAATTTTATTTCCCAGTTTAAGCTAATACACTCATTTTTATAATAAAATGTCATTTGCTGAAAACTGGGACTTGGCCTGGGGAGAGGACTTAATGGGTAAAGTGTTTGCTGTATAAGCATGTGCACTGGAGTTCACATCCCCAGAACCCACATAGAAAGTGGGCAGGTGTTATGGTCAGCCTGTAGTCCTGGCACTCTGATGGCAAAATAGGGGATCCCTGAGGGAAGCTGTCTAATTAGTGAACTCTTGAGTTCAGGTGAGAGACTCTGCCTCAACAAAAAAAGTGGAGTGCAATCAAGAAAGACACACTCAATCAACTTTGTATCTTTACATGCACATGTATTCAAGTATGCCCATATACATGTGAACACACCCACGTACACTTGGGTACACACACAATGAATGAATAAATAAAGAAATAAAAAAGGGGCAGGGGAGAAAAAAATCCAGGGCTAAATAAAGCAAGCAGTAATGTACCCCAAATATACTGTATGACAGTTACTGATTAAGAACAGGACATGGGGAGCTGGAAAGATGGCTCAGTGGTTTAGAGCATTGACTATTCTTCCAGAGGACCCAGGTTCAATTCCCAGCACCCACATGGCAGCCTACAACTGTCTGACACTCTCACACAGAAATATATGCAGGCAAAACACCAACGCACATAAAATAAAAATTAAAAACAAGCAAATAAACAAAAAGAACTGGATATGGTAGTGTACCCTGTGTTTAGGAGGTGCAGGCAGGGGGATCAGAATGAAAAGGAGGACAATACTGAGGGAGAGGGAGGGAGGAGGGATAAAGAACTCTACGGAAAATTGAAAAACCCACAGGGAAGCATTATTTTATGCTTATTTTAAAATACTTATATAATAAGTGTGTGTGTGTGTGTGTGTGTGTGTGTGTGTGTGTGTGTGTGTGATACTTGGAGTGATAATGATTCCTCTGAGTGCCAAAGACTATCTAACAAGAGCCTAGTGCCAAGCATGGGAAACCGCCCTTCCAGCTGATGGTCAAGGTAGTCCAAGAGACTCTCAAAACATCAGCTGTTGCTGTTGTCTTTGGTTGCCTCCCAGAACTTGAAGGTATGACCAACCCTGTTGCTGAAGATACCACACACTTTAGACACAGGATTTGGAAAAACTGAGGTCGAACTGATGAGAAACTTCTTCCCTGAGCACTAGTATTCATAGTATCCAAAGGAGTGATACAAGCTGTGGAGGGAGAAAAACAATTAAAAGTCCTACCCAACTTCAAGCCTATGAACCACAACCATGACCAACACTGCAAGCTGTCCTCAAGGGTGCAATAGTGGCACTTACATCTCGGGGACAACCAAGAGCCCTTATTTGGACTTAAGTCCTACTCAATAGTACAGGATTCACACCTGGTACTGTAAACTCAGCCAAGACACAGTGGACTGGGGAAGTCATGGGTCCTGGAGGAGAACCTACTACTACTTCCTAAACCAGGATAATTACCAACTGCATTCTAAATATCTATCCTTGCAGGCCCAGTAAGTGTAGCTCTTACCCCTCATCAAAGAAACATCTTTTTATAGTGGACGGAGATTATTACAGGAACTGGTCAAAATGCAGAGAACAGCTGACTATGGGTGTCTGTCCCTTAGCTACACAACACCGGCACTGAAGTTTAGGGAACATTTTAGGAGAAGGGGCAGAGTGATTTTAAGGGCTGGCAGATCAGCATGTCTGCAATGAAATTGTGCCTGGAAATGACACCCATGAAATCTTAACCATATGATCACCTAAACAAGGCCTGCACAATGACAAGACTAGGTGACATTAGCAAGTGGAAGGGGGAAATATGACAAGACCCCACTCTTAGCTGAAGAGCTACAGGCAAGCTCAGAAAGAGAGAACTGCTTTCTCCAGTGATGAGGTCCCTGACAGGTTATCAAGTCCCAAGGAGTCAGCCCTAAATTTATATATGAACAACACTAACTGGACTCAGCGTGTGTGTGTGTGTGTGTGTGTGTGTGTGTGTGTGTGTGTGTGTGTGTGAGATGAGGTCCCTGACAGGTTATCAAGTCCCAAGGGGTCAGCCCTAAATTTATATATGAACAACACTAACTGGACTCAGCGTGTGTGTGTGTGTGTGTGTGTGTGTGTGTGTGTATGTATTTGTGTGTAACAATAATAATAACTAAGGAAGTGGTCATGAACTTAAGAGGGGGGGCATGGGGGGAAAGGATTGGGTGAAAATGGTGTAATTATAGTACTCAGGTATGAAATTATAAAAAAAATAGTTTAGAAAACAAACAAACATGGTCAAGCTGTCATGATTGCAGCTGCAGCTGGCTGCAGCCTGGATGGAGAGTTAGCAAGTCACCAGTGAGAAAGAAGCTTGGGCAAATGGAGGACATTGTGAGCACATGGGCAGGAGCCCTAAACCCAGGCAGAGGACTTCAGGATGGCTTCTCCTAGGATGCGATTCTTAGCTGCCATCCTTCACGGCAGTTTTTTGTTGTTGTTGCTGTTGTTTGTTTGTTTGTGTTTTTCTCATTTCCACATCCGTATTGGGATTTACAATCACTAGCTTGAACCATTGGATCTGCTCTTCTTTGCCTCTCATCTCTTTCCTTTTCCGTTGCTTCCCAGGTCAAATGTAGGGGTCAATCCCAGCAGCAAATAACCATAGGAAGCTTTGGACCAGGACACTGGTTGCCTTGGAATGAATTCCTTTTTGTTTGTTTGTTTGTTTCTATGTCTTGAGACAGGGCCTTGGGTATCCAGAATGGCCTCAAACTCATACCTGGGGATGACTTTGAAGCTCTGGTCCTCCTGCCTTCAGCTCCTGAGTGCTGGGATTTCGGGCATGCACCACCACACTGGGTTTATGGGATGTTGGGGATCAAACCCAGGACTTGATGCACACTAAGCAAGCAAGCTACCAATTGAGCTACATCCCACGCCCAGAATTTATTCTTTTATAGGAAGCTCCTCTTACGCTTGGAAACTGATCTATCACGGCTTTTTTGGGTAGGCAGATTTCTTGGCTACTGAACATTTAGCTGAACTGATATTGCCTTGACCCATCTTGTATTTTCTCACAAAATTACATGAGCAGATTTTTACTTCCTTGGTGAGCTCCTATTGCTTTTCTAACTCTGACCCTTAGGTTTTATTTTTCTTTTGGATGTGCTGAACCACATTTCATCAAATTCCTAGCCTCAAATACATTACTACCCTTTGGCTCACACATTGTCTTCATGCCTTCTTCTTTGGGCACTCATGGATTCACTATTTTAATTACAGATGAGAATCTTGAGGAAAAATCAGAGCTTAGTGTTAGATGCTCAAGAATAGAGTCCAAAGTAAGAAACAGAAATCTCACTGCTCCTCCTCAAGTAGAGAAAACTTTTAAGAGAGAAGTAACCTCAAGAACCCTGACCATCAACTGACAGTACACACGAACACACAGCCTTTTCATGAACAAGGGATGGTCTAGACTCTGGTAGCCAGTTTTAGTCGACAGCTCTGTGCATTGCTTTTCTTTTAAACGAAGTCGATAGTTGTACATGTACACAGACAGCTCTGTGCATTGCTTTTCTTTTAAACGAAGTCGATAGTTGTACATGTACACACTGGTGAAGTCAGAACACAAAGTTACCTAAAGTGACCCCATCAAGTTGTTTTTCCAGATGACCTGAGTACACTACCAGGCCAAACCTGCTGCCCTGAGGGTCATGGTGGACCCTTGTCCCATCATACCTCAATGGCCGGCATAAGAGGTTTGACTTGAAGATTTGTGAAAGGACCCCAGGGACAAAAGTAAATAGAAATTCAAGTTAGGAAACTGAATCTTGGTATAGGAACACACACACACACACACACACACACACACACACACACACACACACCTCACACCTCACACCTCTCACACTCTCTAGACTCTGAAATTGCTTTCTGCAAAGTCAAAAGGAAGAGAATGGTCCTTACTGCACAACCAGGTCCCACTCAGTCTTAAAGCTTTTCCTTGATGCAAATACCATACATTTCCTCAAATTTGAAATAGTAAGAATTTCTTCTATCCACGTACTGATTTTCTCAAAATACTAACCTGACAGATTGACTTCTTTGCTTACTCTTCAGTCAGCTTCCTCAGTCTGAGCCTTCCATACTGTCTCTATCCCTATCCAGCAGGAGTAGCTGTTATTTCATTCAAACTGACACCCACAAGGCAAAAAGAGATGCAATAACATAAAGTCTGTGTCCTCTCCAACACTACCATTCATGCAACATTTATATATTCAAGAATGCATAAACATTTAAGAGGGACATATTTGAAATGGTGTCTGAGGCTGTTTCTAAATGAAAGCCACTAGGACAGTATTTCTGAGACTCTCAGGAAAACCCTTATGCCAATGTGGAACCAATAATGCTTACTCATGGGATCAAGAGTGTTTATTCATGGGACCAAGAGTGCTTACTCATGGTACCAAGAGTGCTTACTCATGGGACTAAGAGTGCTTACTCATGGGACCAAGAGTGCTTACTCATTATACCAAAAGTGCTTACTCATGGGGCCAAGAATGCTTACTTATGTGATCAAGAGTGTTTACTCATGTGACCAAGAGTACTTACTCATGACAAAGATTTGTGGACTTTATTCCAGATCTAGTGAGACAGAGTCAAACTGAGACAGTGTGTGTTTTAAAGGAGTTCTCTATATGATCTTCATCATCTAGGCATCACTGCACCAAGAGTATGCTTAAGTTAGGTAAGAAATGTAAAGTTATAGTCAAAGAAAATCATATCTGGCTCAAAGGAAATCAGCCAAAGTTCTTATAACCATTTTATAAGAAGGAATTTGTGGCATGCTTAAAAGAATTAAGTAGAAAAGGCAATCTTTGTGGTAGGAGGCAAAGCCATGGAGACTTGCCGTCTATGGTTTCCATGGAAAACACCACTGTGTAAAATTCCCTTCCTCCTCCACCTATGGAAACAGAGAGCAAAAGCCCTGATCAGTAGACCACCCAGTAACAACCCAGCAAACCATTCACTAAAAGATAAACCTCACAAGAAAACTGATTCTCTACCCCCACACACCTCGCCCCCAGCAGCCATCACTTGCCAGTATCTCCTCAGCTAGGAATGAGGCCTTGGGAGGCCCTCTCCTAGCCATGTTTGCATGGGTGGCCCTACACCCATGTACCTAGTGGCAGCACTAATGCACTCAGTGAGTTTTAAAAAGAGTGCTTGAAGTCGGTGGGAAAAACAGTAGGGGGAAATGGGAGGAGTCAGAAGGGAGGGAGTGGTGGTAGAGTAGATCAAAACATTACTTTCATGTAAGACATGTATGAAATTTTCAAACAATAAATACAAAAGGAAAAAGATAAGCCACATGTCAAATAACATTGGTGCATGTTGATGGCAGTGTCCATTAAATTAGGTAGAACAAACACGAGTGGATGAAACATTCCCAACTGTTTTGTGGCCTCTGCACAAATTTGAAAAATTAAGAGTTTTGACAGCATACTTGAATGAGATCACCATTTTGGAAGGATCAGCAGTCTTGCCTCAATGTTCTACTAAGCTCACAGTTAATGGTCTCTTCTCAATGGGTGGACTTCAGGACTCTGCTATTCCTCGAGGAGAGCTGATGACTTTGTGTGATAGCCAAAATAGAATCTCTTTTAAATGTTGAAAGACCAGCCACTAAGAATGAAGTCTTGACTAATATGTGCTATGGATAAACCTTGAAGACATTATACTGAGTAAAAGAAGCCAGGCACAAAAGGCCACATATTATGTATCCCATTAATATGAGATGCTCAGAATAAGCAAATCGATAGAAACAGAAAGCAGATTAGTGGTCGCCAGAGGCGGGAGGAGGGGAGCATGCAGAGCAATTGCTAATGGATGTGAGGTTTCTTTTTAGGGCTATGGGATATTCTAAAATTAGATAGTTGTGATTTTTGCACAACCTTGAAGAGATGCTAAAACCAACTGAGCTCTACATTTTAAAACAGTGGCTTTTATTACATATGAATTAAATTGCACTAAAGCCGTCCTTGAAAAAATAATGTTAAAAATTGTAGACACCTGTGGAAAAATTTTGGTTCCTTAGTATGCTGAGATAGGGAAGTTAAAATTGAATTCAAGCTGGGCACAGTGGCTCGTTCTTTCAATTCCAATACTCAGGAGGCAGAGGCAAGCAGATCTCTATGGATTTGAGGCTAGCCTAGTCTAGAGAGTGAGTTCCAGGACAGCTAGGGTTATGTAGAGAGATCCTGTCTCAAACAAACAAACAAACATACAAACAAACAAATAGAATTCATCAGTAATCAAATTATGAGGCCAATGAAGAACTGAGATTTTATGTCAATCTAGCCTTTTGTTTCAATCTTACCATGTGCCATATCTCTTTGATTATAACTAAGAGGTACAATGGGAAATGAAAAACAGACTTTTTTGTAAAAGTCTGTTTTCATACACAATACAAAATCTAAGCATGCACTGATACTAATCAAGTTTGGACCTTGCTTGAGACAGATTACCACTCACAGTGGCAGTTAAGGTGAATTTTGAATCAGTGGGAAGGGTTACCACCAGCATTCACTCCTTAAAAAGTTGTTTCAGAAGACACGGCTTTTTCCAAATAATTGTTGAGTCATTAAAAAGAGATTATTTTCAAAGGGTCTACTGAATGAGGAAAATCTGCTGATCAACACACTGTAGAGCCTTATGGTTTAAGTGTGATTATTTGAATCGCAGTAGCTGGATGTGAGCTTAGGGCAGAGTCAGGAGAGTATTTGGTAAAACCAAGTCATGAAGTCACAGCACGCTACTCAGTCCACGGTGCTTTGTAGTCTGAATGGATGCTTCCACTTAGTAGTGCTTTTCAGGCACTTGTCCTTGTGAAGGTGTGAAAGAAGCACACACACACATACACACACACACACACACACACACACACACACACACACACACACCATCATGTCACCCACATTGCTCTTCCATGGAGTTTTTAGGACTCACTCTGAAGTACATCCATGGATGCTTCACTCCGTTCAGAGAGTACCACGCCTATGTGAAGAGCAGACTTTAGCCTACGCTGAAGTTTGTTTTCATCCACTCATGCTACTGTCTGTGAGTCTAAATTTGACAAGATTATAACCTTCATTGTGTGATGGGATGCTGGGGATTGAGCCTAGGGTTTCACATATGCTATGCAAGTGTTTTACCCCTGTGCTATATCCCCAGCTTTCTTTTCACTTTTTATTTTGAGACCAGGTCTCACAAAGTTGCCCAAGCTGACTTTGAATTTTTGGTCCTCCTGCCTCAGCTTCTCCATTGCTGGAATTACAGTCTTAAACCTCCGTGCTTGTCTTTTAAAAAACCCAGTAAAAACACATACATATCTTAGGCAATATACACTTACCCTAGTACCAACTGTTCAGTTTCAAGATTGAGCTTTAATTATCAGGACTCTTTGGAATATGACAATTACTTAGAGGAAGTGGGACTGTATGAAATTTCAAAGTATTCATTTGACTACCACTTCCTGCTACTCTAGGAAGCCTCCTTCATCATGTGGCCTCCAAAGTTTGTTGTTATGCTTTAGTGAACATCTCTACAAATAAACATGTAGTAGAATAGGAGAATTTTTCCAAACACGACTGTTCTAACCATTCAGGACACACCCAGCTTCACTCACTGCGTGGATTGAGAGAATGTGGGTAAGCTCTGAGGTTTCCTCTAAATTCTTCATGAAGAAGCCTCAGTGTTTTTTTATATTGACCACGAGAGATATATTTAGTCATCCAGAAGGGAAGTTGCTCTGCCAGGGAAATTATCCCAAAGGACACGAAGCAAGCCATTCCTTGGCAGACCTGGGGGTGGGGTGGATGGGCCTTGTTTCAAAACAGCTTACTGACTCTGCCACCAAGTCCCATGTCCTTGTGTTTTCCTGGGGAGAATCTTCCAAGGAGGCAACATGAGAGCTGACAGACTCAACGAAAGGAGTGCTCTGCCATCTGGCTTGCTCATAAGCAGGATTGCTCTTTTTATCAGAATTATTTTCAGATTTTTTGCAAGGAGAGGATATGGCCATTTTGAACATCAACTCAGTATTTATTCTCTACTTAAATTTTTTTATTCAAATTTTCCTAATATGAACACTAGGAAACTTGATTTTTTTTCCTACGGGAGGAAAGAATTAAGGCTTCGTAAAATCCACTGTCTAGCATCCAGGGTGAAAGGGCAGATGTATGCCCATGGAATTCCCTTCTATTTCTAAAGCTTTAAGAATAACGGAACTAAATGCCCAAGTCTGTCCTTGCTTTAAAAGAACTTTAAATTCAGGTGGAAATAGTCATTTAGTTAGTTAGTTAGGTCTGTTAAAGTGATGCTATTGCATTTAGTTTATTATTTGATCCAGAGCCCTTGTGTGTTTCCCACCTCTAACCACAGTTACGGTAGGTGAAGGAGGCTTTGGGACTTAGCCAGTATTAGACTGTAATTTTATCTGTTACAGAAACACACACACACACACACACACACACACACACACACACACACACACACACGAGAGAGAGAGAGAGAGAGAGAGAGAGAGAGAGAGAGAGAGAGAGAGAAATACAGAACATCCCCTAAGAACGACTTGCCTGTAAGATTCTATTGGGGACTGAAAGATGGTAGTGTTGATGTGGGTATTTATTTTCACTTATTGTCTATTTCCCAGTTAAGTTTTCTATAGATGTTCGTTCTTACCTTGAGTTAAACAGAAGGTTAGCTTTCTTTCCACTTTTTCCCTGATTAAAATAAATGTTCATAGTCACCTCTTTGATGGAAATGAACTAGTGTCCTGGGAAGGACGTCTTGAGAGTTATTCAAAACAGTGCTTTTGAATAACCGGGGAGACAAATTTGAGACACCAGTGATCAGCTGCTATTTCACATACCATTGTTTCCCCTCTTCCACATAAAGGATGAAATTCAAAGTCAGAAAGCAGAAAGGTGTGTTGAATTCAGAGAAAGAACTGTTAGTATAGAGTTCTGAGATCTGGGCTGGAGAGAGACACAGCAGTTAAGAACACTTGTGTCTCTTCCAGATGACCCGGGCTAAGTTCCCAGCACCCACCAGATAGTTCATGACCGTCTGTAACTCCAGTTCCAGGGAATCTGTTTCTTTATGCTGATCCCCATGAGCACTGCATGCACATGGTGCACAGCCACACACGGAGGCAAGACACTCATACACATAAAAGAAATACTTTTTAAATGTGTTAAGAGTTGACCCTTGTTTCTTTCTTGTCTTCTTGGACAGTATTACTCTGTGCCTGGTACACCAGCAGGGTGGGCACCTTTTAGGAGATGACCTCGGTGCTTGAGCACATGCATTAAATTCTGCTGGTTCCTTTGAGAAGGAGGATAATTGGAACGTAACCTGAATGGAAATCTACAGAGAGTGATGAGGTCTGGGGTTCCAGGGACAAATAAAAGAAAAACAGACCACATGCTAATCTGCTATTTCTGGATCAATTTCAAGTATTGGCTTTAAATATTTATCCTTTGCCTAAATATAAGGTGAACATTTTGTCTCAAAAATTATTTCCCAGAAAAAAAGGAAGTCACCTTTTAGATCCGTCCTTATAATGTCATGTACTCGTGAAATACCTGAATTTAGAGCAAGAAAACAACAAAATTACTGTCAGTGGAAGATGTATGGGGTGAAAGGATCTAAGTTAGAGTCTGTTTGGGGTGTTTGTGGAGGTCATCTGCCAGCAATGACTCAGGAAAACAGAAGGAAGAATAGTGTGTCACCGATGGAGTAGTTCAGATTTTAGTTCTGAAATGCGAGTGTGAGATATTTTTAAAAATAAGCCTTTTAGACGTCACCTAAGAATGCAATTCAGTAAGTGGCACATTATGGAGATTACAAATATAGACCTACAGGAAATGAAAAAATGAACAAATGTGATCCAAATGGATGACTATGACTTGGGGTGACATTTCCAGTGCCAGTGTTGTTCATGGACCAAACAGCATTCGCTCTCTGTCTTAGAAGGACATGGCAATGACAGACTGGAATCCTGCTGGGGGAGGTATATGGTGACTGTTGAGGAGAAAGACAGCTTTAGAAAGTGAAGATGGAAAAATACAGTGTTTTAAAAGTCAACACATAATTGTGTTAGATAGCGATAATTATTATAAATATTGCTGTGCAGTGCTGGGAATGTAACATAAGGTTTTGCGAGCATCCTACCACCGAGCCACGCCCCCACTTTCAGCGTATTCCTTCATGATGTAAATATAATTTTGACTATGTATGCATAACTAAGTTGCCAACTAAATATTTCAATCAGATATTTGGCTTATGCTTTATTATCCCTTAAAAAAGTGCTTCTCAGCCGGGCGGTGGTGGCGCACGCCTCTAATCCCAGCACTGATTCTGATGCTCTGAGAAGCAGATACTTGTTCTTTGTAATCATGCAAATACACCCTTAAGTCTAAAGGAACAACCTGAACTGTCAGCTGTAGAATTCTAGGCTTAAACCAAGGGCATCGAAGAATATTTGGATTCCTACTTTAAAGAGGGAAAAATTTTTTTAAAAGAATTAAGCCGGGCGGTGGTGGCGCACGCCTTTAATCCCAGCACTAGGGAGGCAGAGCCAGGTGGATCTCTGTGAGTTCGAGGCCAGCCTGGGCTACCAAGTGAGTTCCAGGAAAGGCACAAAGCTACACAGAGAAACCCTGTCTCGAAAAACCAAAAAAAAAAAAAAAAAAAAAAGTGCTTCTCGATGGTCTGTGGGGCAGGTAGATTGTTTGCAAGGCTATATATCCTTAAGTGACCATGGTGTCAGGGAGATACTTTTTTTGTTTTACAGGTGAAATAACTAAAACGTTATTAACTCAGTAGTTGGTAGGCAAGGGGATTCCAGATGGAACTTGTGCTTTCCTTATATAACTTGGTAGGATCCTTCCTTCAGAAAACTCTCAGACCCTGACAAACGAATAAGAGAAGTTAAAATGGGTGCTTTCGAGTTCTCACTTTGAGGGAGAATTTTTTACATGTGAGAAACTGCTGCTTATGTACACACACACATATACAACACACACACACACACACACACACACACACACACAGAGAGAGAGAGAGAGAGAGAGAGAGAGAGAGAGAGAGAGAGAGAGAGAGAGAGAGAGAGAGAGAGAGCGAGAGCGAGCAGATGCTACCAATTCCTGACCTCCCTCTGAGACTCAGTTTTATAGACTGGAATTGACTCTGACCCAATAGGAAATTTATGAATGCTCTATGTCCAAGATGCTACTCCCTTGGAAATCCTTTGGAATCACAGATATTTGTAAATGCATCGGTCCACCCTGACTCTGTGGATCAAATTATAGTGTTTCCTAAAATCACTCGTGGTTTAGTTTTACAACACATAAAGTCTCCAGACCATTGCAACAGTCCAGAGAGTTATAAAGCCTGTAACCTGTCAATCACGGCATAGGTATCATGATACTCAAAGCTTTATCGGGAAGAGCCAGATTTTCCTCAAGGGAAACCAGTCATTCCCTGGGCTTTGGGTGTGTTGATTCTTATCAAGTTAATTATTCATAGGTAAGTTCAAGTCCCAACTCAGAGTGCTTCTGGTTTTTCTGAGTGCTAGAAAGGTCAGGGAACCCCTCACTGAAACCGGCTATCTTCCTAATAGCATTCTGTTGCCACCACACAGGGGGCCAAGAATGGATTCAGACAGGTACTGATGAATGGAAAAGCCCAGTATACTAGGAGTATAAGAACACACACACACACACACACACACACACACACACACACACACACACGTCAATAGAAAGGAGCCAGGTTACTGAGAGACAGCAGTCCTAATGTTAAGTGGGGGTTTTGAGAAGTAGTGAACATTACTGAGTTTACATAGGAAGATTTCATATGCAGCAGCCTGGGCTCCAAGGACCAATTAGCTGGGTTCTAAAGACAGTTGTATTATGCCCTGTATTTCTGTTGGCATGGTCCTTTTAAGTAAGACTTTTTTTTTTTTTGACCTGTTTGGACACATTGTCTCTCTTCTCACATCACACATTTGGTGCCAGTTTCTTCATTAATTTAGGTCACCTCAAAGGTCTAGGTTGCTTGACTGACACCCATTAGTTACAGATGTGACAGTCCTTCACAGCAGTGCCCAGACTGAGCATTGGCTGGCTACCTGGAGAAGATGTATATCTACTGTGGCTAGGATCTTGAGAGCTGTCTTAAAATTCTGCTTCCACCCTTGTTAGCGTCACTCCGTTCTCTGCTCACTCAGAATATTAAAGTACTGGGCTGGGGAGAGGGCTCAGGGGGCAAAATGAAGGGCTTTGTTGTGCAAGCATGAGGATCTGATTTCAACCCCCAGAACCCATATTAAACAAGCACACAAAATGGCACAGCACCTGCCTATAGTCCTAACACTGGGGCCATGGAGACAGGAAGACCTCTGGGGCTTGCTGGCCAGCCCAGCTAAAGGATTCAGTGAGTTCTAAGTTTAGTGAGTGTGGTAGTTTGAATGTAATTGGCCTCCATAAGCTCATAGGGAGTGGCAATATTAGGTGGTTGGCTTTGTTGGAGTTGGTGTGGCCTTGTTGGAGGAAGTGTGTCACTATGAGGGTGGGCTCTGAGTACTCCTATGCTCAAGTTACTCCCAGTGTTACAGTCTACTTCCTGTTGCCTTCTGGTCAAGATGTAGCCAGCACCAGGTCTGCCTGCACACCTCCATGTTCCTTGCCATAGTGATAATGGACTGAACCTCTGAAACTATAAGTGAACCCTCCCAATTAAATGTTTTTCTTGTAAGAGTTGCCATGGTCATGAAGTCTCTTTACAGCAATAGAAACCTAAGCTAAGACAGTGAGAGACCCTGTCTCAAAAAATGAGCAAGAGACCAGGCATGGCGGTACCTGCCTTCAACACTAGCATTTGTGAGGCAGAGGTAGGTAGATCTCTGTGAGGCTGAGACCAGCTTAGTCTACATTGGTAGTTCTAAATCAGCCAGGGATACATAGTGAGACCTTGTTTCTAAATAAGTAAGTAAATAAACAATTAAATAAATAAATAATAAATAAATAAATGTGGCGAATGCTAGAAGAACATACCAATATCAACTTCTGTCTTCAATATGCATATATACATATTCATGGCGCGTGCGCGCGCGCGCGTGCGCGCGCACACACACACACATGTGCTCACAAACACATGCAAGGAGGGGTTCTAGAAAAGACCTATTTATATTGTATATAATTTATTTTCAAATATGTACATGCCAATACTGGTAAAGATTCATGAACATATTTTCCTTGAATTCAGGAGCTTCTCTCTGCTTGGTTCTGGGTGCAGTAGTTAGGGTACATTTGCTATTTTATTCCAATAATCCATGCTCAAAGGTAACTGCATCTGTTTTGTATATTTTGATCATAATATCAGAATCCTTTAAATTACGTCTTGACTTGAGACTGGGTTTGGTGGTGAAATCCTATTCAGGCCTATTTCTTTTGTTTGGAATTTGTTGATACTTTTCTAAGATAGACACTGATTCTGAGGATGGGGAAGTTACACCAGATGTGAGGTTTTCTGAATTAGATCTTTGTAGGCTCCAAGATAATCCACCTCGAGAAATACAGCTAAATATCAGAAGATGGTAGGCAGTCTTTTGAAAAGAGAACTGAACTCTTTAGCAATCTTTATTGCCAGAGGGTCCAAGTGGAAGAAATTAATTTAAGCCATCCTTTAATTTATATAAATAGTCAAGAAATGGCAATTGACTCTGTTTATAGCTCGGTTTAAATCTACTAAGATATGTAAACTTTGTACAACAAAAGTACATCTGCTTCCTGGATGTACAGTCAGTGTCTTCCTGATTTCAAACCCAGACAAGGTTTGCTCCCTGGATTATAGTCAAGCATGATCAAAAGTAGATTTCTGGAAAGCTTAGGGTCATGGGCAGCTGAATTAAGTTCAAAGAAGTGGAAATTACTTACCTTGTAATAACCCACTAAATGAATTCTCCAATTATGGAGGCCTGTGTGATGCGATTCTTAATTAAAGCTAATGATTGCTGTGTGATACTGATGGGAGGAGGCCTTCGTTTTGCCTTCGGATAAAATTACAGATGTTTAGGATGCTGCTTGGATATGAGCCTCTTCTGGAGGATTTCTGAGCAAAGTGGTCATTATATTTGACAACAAATGAAGAAACTGTTTATCTCGATGCTCTGCAATATCTCAACATCACTGTCATTTTAGAAACCTGGATGTAAAATACAGATGGAAAACTGTCTTAGTTAGGGTTACTATTGCTGTGATGAAACATCATGTCCAAAGCAAGTTGTAGAGGAAAGGGTTTATTTGGCTTATAATTCCACACCACTGTTCATCACTGAAGGAAGCTAGGACAGGAACTCAAACAGGCCAGGGACCTGGAGGCAGGAGCTGATGCAGAGGCCATGGAGGAGTGCTGCTTACTGGCTTGATGCTCATGACTTGCTCAGCTTGCTTTCCTATAGCACCCAGGACCCCTAGCCCAGGGATGGCACCTCTCACAATGGGCTGGGCCCTCCCCTATTGATAACTAATTAAGAAAAAGCCCTATAGGCTTGCCTATAGCCTAGTCTTCTAGAGGCATTTTCTCAATTGGGGCTTCTTCCTCTCTGATAACTCCAGCTTGTGTCAAGTTAACATAAAACTAGCCAGCCCAAAAAACCAAAAGCAGCAACTCTCACAGAGAAAAGATAAACCTGGGTCAAGTCTCACCTGAGCCTAACATTGTGTGTTTCAGCCACAGAACCTTCCAAATACAATTCATCTTTTCCTTCTAAAGTCTCTCTCAGTGGATTAATTAGTTGTTAATTAGTAAATTACTATAATTTTTTAAAAAACTAACTAATGTGAATGGAGAGCTTGCTTTAGAGGGACTCAGTCAGTCACTTAATTTCATTTAAAATCTCGCTTTAAAACTTTATATTATATATACTTTTGTTTTTATAAATATATAATTGTTACACCGTTACTGTGTGTATACTTGTGTATAACATGGGGGCATGTGTAGATCAGAGGACAATTTTGTGAATTCACTTTTCTCTTTGTATCTTTACTTGGGTTCTGACGATCAAACTCAGGGTGTCAAGCTTGTATGGCAAGTGCCTTTACCCATTGAGTCATCTTTGGGTCCCTGTTTGGTTGGCTTTGAGACAATCTCTTGTATCCCAGGCTGATCTCAGATTCACTATATATGCAAGGATGACATTTAACTCCTTATCCTTCTGCCTTTTCCTTCTGGGAGCTGGAATTACAGGCTTGTGCTACCACACCTGGGTTTTTTTTTCCTGTGGTGCTAAGGATTGGACCAGTGTGTGTGTGTGTGTGTGTGTGTGTGTGTGTGTGTGTGTGTGTGTGTACACGTGCTATTTCCAGGCTAGAAACAGATGGGTTATTCTATAGAAGAATCTGACTGGCCTAACAAGAAAGACCTATTGGTTCTGACATTTGTTATAGCCAGCAAATATTTCTTATCATAGAATAAAAGCCACCAGTTAGCAAAGCCTACTCAGACATATGAATTACCCAGAATGCTTTTGATTGGCTCTTAGATGTAGATGGACTTTTCTGTCCCACCAACCAATTCCCAAGTAACCACCCAGAGACTTATTATTAATTATAAATACTTGGCTGATAGTTTAGACTTGTTACTAACTAGCTCTTACAACTTAAATTAACCCATTTTTTTTCTTATAAAAGAAACATTTAATTGGGGTGGCTTGATTATAGTTTCAGTTCATTATCAATATTCCAGGGAGTGATGCTGGAGGAATAGCTGAGAGTCCTACATCTTACAGGCATCAGGAGTCAACTGACATCCTGGGCAATATCCTGAGCATTGGAAATCTCAAAGCCTTCTGTCACAGTGACACACTTCCTTCAACAAGGCCACATCTCCTAATAGTGCCATTCCCTATTGTGGTGGTATTGTGTTCTCCAAAATATTGTGTATCCTAATAAACTTATCTGGGGTCAGAGAACAGAAAAGCCACAATATTAAACATAGAGGTCAGGCAGTGGTAGCACACGCCCTTAATTCTAGCATTCCAGAGACAGAAATCCCTCTGGATCTCTGTGAGTTCAAGGCCACATTGGAAACATCCAGGCATGGTGACTCATGCCTTTAATCCCAGAAAGCAGCCTTTAATCCCAGGGAGTGGTGGTAGAAAGTAGAAAGATATACAAGGCGTGAGGACCAGAAACTGGAAGCATTTGCCTAGTTAAGCATTTGCCTGGTTAAGCATTTGGCTGGTTAAGCGTTCAGGATTTCGAGCAGCAGTTCAGCTGAGAGCCATTGGGATGAGGACACAGAAGCTTCCAGTCTGAGGAAACAAGACCAGCTGAGAAGTTGGCCAGGTGAGGTTAGCTGTGGCTTGTTCTGGTACTCTGACCTTCCAGCACTTACCCCAATAACTGGCCTCGGGTTTGATTTTATTAATAAAAACTTTTAAGACTCATGCTACACCCTATGAGATTATGGGGGCCAATTACATTTAAACTACCACAGTCCATTCCCTACCATAAGCTTGTAGCAGTATCATAATGCAAAATGTGTTTAATCCAACTTCAAAACTCTGCATAGTCTATCACAGTATCAACAATGTTTAAAAGTCCAAAGGTCAAAGTCTCTTCTGAGATTCATGCAATCTCTTAACTATAATCCCCTATAAAATCAAAATAAAAAACAGGATATACATTATCATTCCAAAATGTAGGGAAGGGAGTGTAATGAGAAAATACTGGACCAAAGCAAGACCAAAAACCAGTTGGGAAATACTGGACCAAAGCAAGACCGAGAACCAGCTGGGTAAACTCCAAACTCTGCATCTCCATGTTTGATGTCAAAATGCTCTCCACATCTTCAAGGCTGTTCAGCTTTAGTGACTCTAACACACTTCCTTCCCTTGGGTTGGTTCCATTCTCTGTTAGCACCTCTCCTCAGCAAGTATCCCACCACTCTGGCATCTCTAATATCTTGGGTTCTCCAAGGCAATCCAGGCTTCAGCTTTACACAATGGCCTCTCTACTAGGGCTCCATTCAGGGACACCCCTGACACATGCAGGCCTCAGAGACTTTATACCATAATTCCTTTCTTCTACCTTTAACTCTGAGCCAGAACCACATGGCCGAAGCTGCCAAGTTCTACTGCTTGCTGGGGCAGAAACAGCCCCCTTATTGAATTACATCTTCACCAGCTTTCTGTTTTCCTTCACTGTCTAAGATTGGCCGCAAACTCAGAGATCTACCATCCTCTGCTTTCCCAGTGCTGGGATTAAAGATTTGCCCACCATACCCAGAGTCACAGAATTTAGCTCTATTCTACTTTCTAGTACTCTTTTTTCCCCTCAAAATTTTCATTTTGTAATTTACCTTGCTCAGCTTACTCCTTTTCATTACAAATCTTCATTAAAGTTACCATTAAAAACCACACAATAGGGTCTATACTAGGCTGTTTTGAGATTTCCTCTGCCAACAGAATTAATCCAAAATTTAGCCTTAGGAAAACTCTTTGGACAAGGGCAAAAGGCAGCCACTTTCTTCACCAAAATATCACAAGAACAATCAATAGGCAACATACTAATATTCTTCTCCTCTGAAACCTCTTGAGTGAGTCCCCCATAGTTCAAACAACTCTTAGCACCACTGTCTTCCATGCTCCTACTAGTATAGCCTATTAAGCAGTGCTCAAAGCATTCCACTGTTTTCCAAACCCAAAGCACCAAAGTTCGAATTCCTCCAAACAAACACATGATCAGGCCTATCACAGCAATACCCCAGTTCCTGATACCAGCTTCTGTCTTAGGGTTTTTTATTGCTATGAAGAGACACCATGACCACAGCAACTCTTATAAAGGAAACATTTAACTGGGGTGGTTTGCTTACAGTTTCAAAGGTTTAGTCCATTAGTATCATGGTGGGGAGTGGTGCTGGAGGAATAGCTAAGAGCCCTACATCTAGCAGGCAACAGGAAGTTGGTCTAACCCATATTTTTTTTTATCTATCCTCTGCTAAATGGTGGTACCTTCTTTCAGCATAGCAAGTTCATATTGCTTCTCTCCACGTCTCCTTGGGACCCCAACTCCCCTCTCCTTCTTCCCTGTGTCCTCTTAGTCTGATTCTCCTGCCTAAATTTATCCTGCCTAACTATAGGCCAGTCAGCTTCTTTATTAAGCCAATCACAGTGACATATATTCATACAGTATAAAGGAATATTCCACATTTTCCCATTTTTGTCTAAATAAAAAAGAAAGTTTTTAACTTTAACATAGTAAAATTACATACAACAAAACAATTATCAAGTAAGAATTACAGTTACAATATTCAGTCCATTTGTATATGGCAAATTTAGAGAAAATATTCTATTATTTATCTTATCTTTATGAGCCTAAAGTTTTATACCTAATTTATCTTTTATCATAACTAAGTAAAATTTTAAATCTGATTATTTAGCCTTTAACTCCATCAAAGATCCCAGAAGGGTGTAATGTTACCTAATGACAAGGATATTTGGCTGCCTGGATGGTCACCCAAAGTTCTGTAATGTTGGGGCATCCATCTTTGGTCTGCAGACCTAGAATATCTGACAGACATTTTGGAGAAATGGGGAATCTGGAAGGACTGCCCTACTTTGTTTTGGCAAAGTTGGAAGGTTGTACTTTTTTTGGCATCCTGTTGGTCCAATTTGGACAGTATACTGTCAGCAATTGAGGCAAGGGCAATATTTTTGCCCAAATGGCTAGCTTTGCCATAAAGAAAGCACACTCCATACAGAGGTTCTTTGATGCCCATTATCTTCTCTGAAGTAAATTGGTGCTACCAGGAGCAGACATGTCTCACTATCAAGAAAAGTCTAATGTTATTAAAACATTTTAAATGCCATATTCTGTAGGTCTTTGAAGTATTTGAAGACCATCTATCTATCTAAATATATCTATTTAACCTTGAAAACATACCTAATATGACTACAAGTTTGATTATTATAGATGACTAACTACTAACCTGTATTTCTTAATCATACACTACATTTTTAAATGAGTTATATAAACACAATACCCCAAATAAGAGCAGAGAACAAATACATATAGTATAGCAAAAGTAACTTTAAATTTGTATCCATAAACCAAAATCCATACCAATGTAAAACATTTAAGACTAGTAGTTGCTTTTTTAGTTTAAAAGTAGATTCAATAATCTACCCTTTTATCCTATCATTTCTGTATCTCCCCTTTTTTTTTCAGAACAAGATCATTGAATCTAATCTCCTTTGTTCAGCTTTTTTCTTGACCATATCAGTAACAACTTGTAGCTAACCCACCTTAAATGATAGCAAACATCCATAATCCATTGAATAACTAAAACCCACCCATACCCATTTCTTGGGAATGTAGGCATCATACTCTAGATTACTTCCTGTTGTTGTGGGTGCTGGTATCTTTGGGGGAACCTTGAGAAAATCATGATAATTGTTAAGTCTTGATTGGAGTAGTTTATGAGATCGGACCATCTCAGCCAGCAGCCTAGAAACTGTTTTGGATGCAGAACTCTGAGGAGATTGCAACAGAGGCATTTTGAGATGCTGGATTACCTGGGCTATCCATTTTCACTGGTGTCTGGTCTCCTTGTTCTGAAAAATACATAAATCTTTAAAGATAACGTGCATGTCTGTATTAATACAAGTATAGACTGTGTGTCATACACAAGTTAGACAAAGATTTTTTTGTTGTGTATTTGATAAGGTAAAATATATGTTATATGTTTTGTAGTTCTTTTAAGGTTTATTTCTTTATGTCTATAGCCAGGATTTTCAGGGGATCTTCTCTGACCCAACCTGATCCATATCAACCTGGAATGAATCCATAGCCTTTCATTTTCTGTTGAAATAAAAGCATAACTTCTTCCCCAAAGTAATATATCTTTTGACTTCCATTTTGAAGTAAAGACATTTTAAAAATATATAGTTTTGTTTAATCCAGCAGTTTCCATAATCCAATGTATCTTAGCAGCTGTCGTTCCTTCTTCAGCAATCAGAAAACTCAGACAACACCATAACATACAAGATCCAGACTCCCCATGTATTTTCCATATTTGGGTGACTTTTTTCCTTTATATTACTTTATTCTTTCTTTAAAATCTTTACTTTATTAATTTTAAACTATTTTTTTCTATGACTGTCTATACCATTTCTCTTATCTCTCCCAAACCTATGTACATTTTAGAACACACTGTTACCCATTTAGAGGTTTTTTCTGTCTGTATCTGTCTTTACTGTGTATCTATAATCTTTTCTGTCTGCATGAGCAAAACTTAAACCTGTCATGTGGCTTAGTTTATGGCATGCTAGTGGGGCTCACTCTGGCAGTGCTTGTGCTAGTGGCTCAAGCTCGCAGGTGGCAGCTGGGAGATGCATCTCTGTACCATGGCTGTCATGAGAGACATGAAGGAAGCTGTGTTTGGCTTTGTTTTCGTGTGTTTGGAACCTTTTTAAAGCTTTCTTAGGTCTTATGTGTATGTAGGGGCCCCATGTTGGGTGCCATTTGTTGGCAAATTTTTCTGTCCCACTAGTCAGTTCCCAAATAACCACACAGAGACTTATTATTAATTATAGATGCTCAGTCAATAGCTTAGACTTGTTACTAACTAGCTCTTACAACTTAAATTAACCCATATTTTTTATCTAACCCCTGCTACATGGCAGTACCTTCTTTCAGCATGGCACACTCATCTTCCTTCTCTCCATGTCTCCTTGCAACCCCAAGACTCCTCCCCTTCTTCTTCCCAGCATCTTCTTAGTCTGATTCTTCCACCTAGCTTATCCTGCCTAGCTATAGGCCAGTCAGTTTCTTTATTAAGCCAATCACAGTGGCATATATTCATACAGTGTAGAGGAATATTCCACACTTAGGTGCCTTGTTTAAATAAAGTGGGAGTGGAAGATCTCAAGATCCTTCTAATGTGGAATGAGAGGCTAAAATCAATACATTAGATAATATCTGTCTTACTATGACCAAAATATAACATAAGAGATGAAGGGTTCCCTTTGGCTCATAGTTTCAGGAAGTATGGCCCATCATGGCAAGGAAGGCATGGCAGAGTTCACAGTGCTGAGAACATGTGTTAGAGACTTCTCATACCATGGTGGACCAGGAATTTGAAAGGAGGCCTGCATGGGGTGGGGGAGGGGGAAAGGGGGTTGGATATTACTTTCAGATGTCCACCCCTAGTGATGTACTTCTACCAGCTAGTCCCTACCTCCTAAAGGTCCTCTATCCACCAAATAGTGACACCAGTCAGAGAACAAGCTTTCAAAACACAAGTCAGCAGGGATCATTCTAGATCCATGACACCAAGCAAAGATCTATAAACAAACAACAGCAACAACAAAAAACAAAAAGAGAAGAAAAGAAACCAAAAGATCAGCAATGCAAATAGAAAATTCAGGAGGAAAATGCTCAGAAAAGCCACAGAACAACTGTGTTACAAACCACTCTGAGAACAAACATTTAAAGAAGAAAAAAAAAAGTATCCAAGGATAAAGTTGGAGAATCTTCCTGAGAAAGATGCAAAAACTGAAAAGAAAACAAAACAAAAGGGTTATCTAGGAGATCCAATCTCAACCAAAACAAGTTTCCAAAGAAGAGAGTAGAGAAAAATAGAAGAAAGACTTGATGGTTAATATTGATTGTCAACTCTACATGATCTAGAGTCACCCAGGAGACAAACCTCTGTTCTTATCTATAAGCAATTTCTAGGTGAGCTTAATTGAGGAGAGGGAGACCTACCTTAACTGGGCAATGCGGTTCGTACACTGGGGCTGGGGACTGAATACAGAGGAGAAAAGGAGCTGAGCACCAGCCTTCATCTCTCTCCACTTGACTGATCTAAGGGTGGAGGAGGGAATGTATTTATTCACTATTTGATGTGTTTGGTTAATAGACAGCTGGGAAGGAGCTAATGATAGGAACACAGAAAAGCAAAACAGTGTTCATTATTAGCTAGTAGAAATAAAAGTTTTACGAAAAGAGGAGTGAAAGCGAGATTATGTTTTGCCTGTGAGTGATATTCACGTGATATTCATGTTAACTAAATACTGAAGATCAATTGAATAAGAAGTCAATATTGGAAGAATGGTGTGTGTGTGTGTGTGTGTGTGTGTGTGCATTTGTGCACCTATTGGGTGTGCACATGTCTGGCAAGAGGTTGATGTAAGACATTTCACCTCTGTCTTCTTTAATAAGAGTGCAGCAGGTCAAATATATAGGAGAAAAATCTAAGAAGTAACAGCTAAGATAATTCCCTAGAAATACAAATTAAGAAGTAGAATAAACAGTTGAAGAGCAGAAAGTGTTTGCCTCTGAGCAGTGGAAGACTGCTTGTTTTGCTTTATAGTAAGCCTTTAGGTGCTCTTTGAATTCCCAGATGGCTTGAGTCATACTTGTGCTGGATACTGATTTGTCACCTTGACACAAGCTAGTCATCTGGGAAGAGGAACCATGATTGAGAAAATGCCTCCATCAGATTGGCCTATGTGCAAATGTATAGGGCATTTTCTTGATTGATGATTGATGTGGGAGGGCCCAGATCATTATGGGTGGGGCCACCTGGGCGGGTTGGTCCTGGATGGTATAAGAAAGCAGGCTGAGTGAGCCATGTTGAGCAAGCAGAGTTCCTCCACAATCCCTGATTCTGTTCCTGCCTCCAGGTTCCTGCTTAGATTCCTGTCCTTGCTTCCCATAATGATGGACTGTAACCTGCAGGCCAAATAAACCCTTTCCTCCCCAAGTCACTTTTGGTCATAGTCTACCACAACAATAGAAAGCAAGCCAGGGCAATATATATACATTTTTATAAAATGAAATTTAAATTTTTAGTTAAAAAACTAAAAATGAAAACAAGTGACAATATAGAGCATGCACACACACACACACACACACACACACACACACACACACACACACACACAGAAAAAGAGAGAGACAGACGGACAGACACGATATAATGGAATAGCAAGGCATCCAGAGCTCAGTCCCGACCGGACGCCTGGAGGCAAAAGATACATTTCCTCTATTCCTAGTGTCTATGGGCAAAGTCAGATTCAAGAGTCTGCTCTAGCTCTATCATGTCTTGGAACGTGGGACCCATCACTGCTGCAAACTGTCACATAGGAAAAACTGAGCAGGAATGAGAGATCATGCTGAAGGGCATACTCATTTTCACACTCAAACCTTGGCTGTGGTAGGGTTGCCTGAGGTGTCTTCTCCAGGGAATGGGACATTCATGCTGCTTAGAATCTGACTCGGTGTGGTGGGCATGTGGCAAAAAGCAAATGATAACGGCGGCAGCAGTCCAACTGTTTTGAACCACCCAGAGCGCGTGATCTCTGACTCAGACTCTGCCAGGCTTCAAAAGCACCCCTCAACAGAATCAGCTGCTGAAACAGTTCCCATTTTCTTTCTTTTCTTCTCCTTTTTTAAAATTGAAAATAATATACTCTGATCACTGTTCTCCTCCCTCGTCTCCTCCCAGTTTCCATTTTCTTCACACTGTTAAAATTCTGTCCTGTTTTGGCTCTGAAAGATGACACCAAAGGGTACCATGCAGGTCAGGTCCTGAGATGGGATTGCAGTATGAATGGCACATCCATATCAAAAGCTCATTCATTTTATATTTAAACTTCCGTGATATTTTTCACAACTGAAATTCTTTCCTTAAGTGATTCTGGGACTAGGTGTTTGTACATATTATGTATATGTATATGTATATGTATATATAATAAAATGTTTATATACATAAAATGTGTACCTGAGAATGAGGAATGAGAGCTATCCAGAGAAAGGAGAGACAGAGAGGGAAAGAGAGAGAGAGATTCGAATTGGCAATTAATTTTTATTTTTCCATGTTTAATACTGGTGGCTTATCATCTAAATAATACAAACTAAGGAAATGGTTCAGTCGGTAAAGTGCTTACCAACCAAATGTGAGAATCCTAGTTTGACCCCCCATCACCCATTTTAAACGTCAGTCATGGAACTGCATGCTTGTGATCTATGTACTGGGGAGGTGGAGACGTACTCATCCCTGAAGTTTACTGGTTGCCAGCCTTGCTTAATCATCAAGACTAGACCCAGATGCCAGTGAGTGATTGTCCGAAAAATAAAATGGACTACTCCCGTGGAACAACAACTGAGGCTGCCCTATGGTCTCCACATGCGTGAACACCTTCACACACATGTGTACCTGCATATGCACGAACATAGACAGCCTGCATATACCACATGTGCATAGAACATAATCTAGTCCTCTAAGGAAAACCATCTAGCCTGTGGCACAGGGCTTGTTTGCATAGAATTATTAAGACATTGCAATTTGGATAATAAATCAAAGTCAAGTCAGAGACTCTGACTTCAGGTCAGAAACTGGAAACAGAGGAAAGTCTCTTGTTCTTCCTGTACTTAAGGATGGATGACAGTTATTCAATATTCCTGATATCTCACTGTGATTATGCAAGATCAATGGTTAGCTATAAAATACTTTGAGACATGGGGAAATTATAACTGAGTGAAAAATATAGTCTTGTGAACAAATTTCTGAAACTCCCTCCCTCCTCCGTCCCTCTTTCCTCCCTCCCTCCTTCCCTCCCCTGCCTCCCTCTTCAGGGTTTCACACTGTAGCCCAAATCCCCAGCAATCCTGTCTCTGTCACCTGACACACAAATGTTGGGATTATCCCCCAAGGGACCACACCTGCTTCTCTTTTTTGTTTTCCCCTTGACATTTGATTGAGCTCAGGAAAGAAGGGGAACACTTACTTACTGTTCAGGTGTATGCCGAGCATTTACGCTTGATGTGCTGTGCACACGACATTGAACATATAAGCAAAATTTACTTTTTCTTAATAGCTGAGTACTTCTTTGAATGAGAGGCCTAAGTTGCTTTTTAAAAAAGATTCCTTTTACTTTTATGTGTGTGCACGCGCGCGCACGCGCGCGCGCGTGTCTGTGTGAATGAACATGGGTATAGGTGCTGGAGTTACAAGTATTTGGAGATACACCCAGCTTTTTACTTGGGTACTGGGATCTGAACTCTGATTCTCATGATTATGCAGCAAGGGCTCTTAACTACTGAGCCATCTCTCTAGTCCTCAGACCTAAGTTTTTAAAATCTTCTGAGTATCTTCAATCACAAAGTAGAAGACACAAAAGAAGAAAATTATGCTTGCTCCTTTGGATACCATACTTCCCTGATTCTTTTTAAAGTCACCCTTTCAAAACAAGAGGCCACTTTCCTCTGAGAGCGGAAATGTGTGCTAGAGAAGACGAGATATATCTTTTATATCTGATTGATCCAGCCTGATTCAAAAGCTGCCGTCAGCAGTTCTAATGGGAAAGGATGTGAAGTCTCAGGTGTGGCTGGTCTGCTGAACATCTGCTTTTTGATAGTGTCGTGGTCAAAAGCTTATTGATTTCCGTCACAGGAAAGGAGGAAGCAGGCTGGAGATGCTTTCTTGCTATACTTAATGTGCTCTCACTACCACTCTCCCATGAATTCCCAGAGCAGAGCTTAATAAGGCCTTGTGCATTGTCCTTGGAGTTATTATTTTGAATGTGAATTGGAATTGAAATGACACTAAAAACACCCAGCTTAACAGGAGTGTGTTTCAATGCCCCAAAGGCTGATTTTGTTGGTGAATATAAGGTAAATTAACTTACTTTTGATATTCTAATTCCTTTAGAGACTTCCATAATTGGCACCTAGATAATTAGGGTGAATGAAGCTACCAACGTAGGTGCTCTCCTCCTCCGGCAATCTCCATCTCCAGCTCTCTAAATCGTAACATGTACATTTGATTGATCTTTGTACTGAATAATTTCTCCAAAGGTACCACACAAATGAGCAGCTCTTTTTTTCCCCCCCTTCTAATTTGTTGTTATAAGAAGAGACACAAAAATCTTAGAAGGCTGGGGAGGAAGTCCTAGGTTCAATAAACTGGGTCCAGGGGTGCATGTCTGTAACCCCAGCCGTTGCAAGGGAGTGCCATCTTAGGGAAATTCAAGGTCATCCTAGGCTACAGAGTAACTTGTGGCTATTAGTGGTAGAGCCTGAGTTTCCAGGATCTTCACAGTTAACTGATTTCTCTGCTACCCTGTCCTTGTTGATATATACGTATTTTTCTTCAAGAAAGGATGTTAAAGGATATTTTTATGTTAGTAGAAACAAACAGAACAAAATCCCCAATGCTTTAGCCTAGAAGTTCTTTTTATTTGCCAACTTATTGATCCTCAGATTCTTAAGCTTTGTTCAATGAGAGGGATTGCTAATGAGTTCCCTGCACAGAGTGACCCCATTTTTACTAGACTTGCTCCCTTCAAGAATGGAGCCCCAGAAGCTGAATGTGTACTTTGAGGCTTTGTTCTTGTATACCTCCATTGACTCCATCAGAGAGGGCATTCTCCCATGACAGGCCATCTTGACTTTCTGGTATTTGCAAAGAATTTTGGATTACACAATCCCAAGAGGCACAGTTACTAAGAAAGCTCTCCTACTGAGAGGCAAAATGGAAAGAAAGCTTCAAAGGCAGACTAAACAAGGGGAGAGGGGTTTAGGAAACGGGGGGGGGGGGGTGCTGAGGCTGGGGGAGAGTACTAGGCTAAGCCAAAGGGAAAAGTTAAGGGAATAGAGAGATAATTGTTTATAGGCCTTGGTCTGTTTTTGTTTGTTTGTTGAGAGGTTCTTACTCTACAGTCCAGACTAGCCTTGAACTTTCTATGTAGCCCAGGCTGATCTTGAATTCATGGCAATCCTCCTGTCTCAGCCTCCTGAGTGCTGAGATTACAGGCATGAGCACTACATGTAGTGTGAAATCCTTCTGGAGAATTTTCTCCTAGCTGGCTTGGTCCTCATGGGACCTGTCTTTCTACACGTGTTGTCCTCTGTGAGACAGTAATGACCTCTTTGCTAATTTCTTAATATCAACCATCTTTAGTTGAATGTGTTGTTGTTATTAACCATTGAAACCTGTTAAGAGAAAAACTTCTATATTTGTTGAATTCCTGTTAGATGGTTCATGGTTATAGTTCTTAAAAGTGCCAGAATTTGAGCTGAATTCCACTCTGAGGCTTTGGTCACCTCTGGGTTTCTAATAAATAACCACAGCTGTTTGGGGTAAAAGGGCAGAAGACAGTCTTTTGGGTCTTGTGCTGGGATTTGAATAGTCTGAATCATTTGCATTTGGGTTTTCTGTGGCGAATCTCATTAGAGTAGTGATTGGACTATGTCTTTCACTCTGGCAAAGGTTACCTGGCTTAGTTTAGTCTACAGGATCCCAGTCGAATTGTTTTATGCCAACACACTTGTATGACAAAGATGTCTTTGTTCCTTTCTGGTGTTCATTTCTGTCACAGCAATGTCATTGCCTGCTTTTGTGATGGCCACAGAGTTTGGAGATGGGGTTTGTTGATGGTGAACACACTTGAGAGGAGAGTTGACTTTCAGTTAGAGGGTTCTAGAAGTGAGTACTTCCAACATGTTCCAGGGAAGGCAAAGTGACCACTTGAAATGAAGGCAAAGCATTTCTTGTGTTGTGGGTGCTAAAACTACATTTCTGGGTGGCTGTGTCTTTTCTTTGTGAAGCTATTGTCATTTTATTTTCCACATACATCTTCAAGTTATTTTTCCAATGGAAATACAGAAGCACCCACTATAGTTCAGGCCAAGTAGCCACACATGTCCCATCCACAGAGACAGAGTGAAGGTTGTTAGTGCTCAGCATTCCAGACTGAAAATATCCGTCTGTGGAGAGAGCTCATGGAAGCCAGCATTCCTCTGGGTTTGCACAGTCAATACTATTAAGAATGAAGAGGTGATGGAACGCAGAGTTTCCCTCTCTTGCCTCACTCTGGAGAGACCAACCGAATGAGAGGAATTTCAAGTGATATACTGTGAAGGTTCTGCAAGATGTTTTAGAGGACCTTTAGGGACTCTGAGCAGGAGAGCAAGCGCAATGTTTAGGTAAGGTGCGCACTCGCTCCTTTGATATATTTGGGGAAACCCAAGAAGACTCCCTTTTCCAAAAATATCTTCCCAACCAGCAGTGGACCTGTAGTTACATAATTAGAGATTGAATTTTGGCTTAAAGAATCATTCCATTAACACATAAATAGTCCGGGGAGTTAACTATGAAATTAATATCTAGCTAACATGTTGGCTCAAAAGAAATTATTTAAGCATGATGTATCAGAATTCCAGATGCACAAAGACATGCTTTGTGTTGCATAAAGTTCTGATACTTTCCCTCAAGACTCCCTGTTCCCCACCAATTCACTTGTCAACTCACCCCTGGTGGGGTAGCCGAGATCATGGCATTGAGAAACAACTGCTGCAAACCTCAGGGCCAGTCTGGGGACTGTTTTCTTCAATTACAGTTAAATGAGATTGGAATATTACGGAGTTAAACATTTGGATGGGTAAGGAAGAAAAAAGATATAATTTTGACACAAGGATAAACAGTTCTGAAGAAATCATATTGAAGATGCTTCATGGTGGCCAGGCAGGAGAATTCCTGAGCAGACTGCTGTCCGTTTCCTGGACTATAGGAGACAGATGTAGGGGGTTAGCCCCCAGCAGCAGCAAGAACAGGAGAGAGACTTGGGAAGTGAAAACAACAAAGATCTGAAGATAAGTTTGGAAGACAAGAACAGTTCTGGCGGTGGAGTGGGGCTCTTTCGGCTGTAGGCGATCGTAAACAGGGGTCTGTGAGAGCATCTGCATAGATAGGTTTGTTCTGCTCTTGGATAGCATTTTTTCTCCTGGATCCTAACATGCATATCGATCTCTGTGGAATGAGCAAGCTGAACCCCCACAAGACAAATGGTTTTGATATTTGCCAATAGGAGTCAACCGTGTTAAACCTTCGTCCTGAATCTGGCTCCAGCTACTGTGTCTGTGTGTGAACAGCCTTGGACTAGTCAAGTACAGCAGCTCCGAGATGTTCCCAAAATCAGGGCTCTATATCTAGTTTCAGAAAACAGGTGCTATCCCAAGGATGGTCCTGTCTTGAATGCGCATATTTGCTGGAGTGAGATTTCAAGAGAAGCCACAGAGAGCAGTTAGTTTGAGAGAATCCACAGGGTCAACAAACATGTGTTTAAACAGTTTCTTAATGGCCACTAAACTAATATAAACTAACAGCTAGTTGTCTCCAAAGGTTCTGAATTTTGGCTGCTCCTCAGGGTAAGCTGTGAAGCTGAACAAATAAAGTGTAATTCAAGGGATGCTTGTGACCATAAATACAAAATGTAAAGATCCTCTTTCTCATCACCAAATGTCTTCATCTATATAAGTAACTTAAAAGTTCTTTAATGAATTTCCCATTGATAGACAAAGCAGATGGATAAATATAATAATGGAAAAATAATTTGTATTGTCTAAGTGTGTTTTTCACTTTGCCAATCAGAACATAAATTTCTATTTTGTCTCAGTCTGAACTGAGGGCTTGTAATGCTTCTAACCAACCCATTGACTATACGTTCTTGTTGGAGATGTGTGGAAAAAATAAAGACACCCAGGTGTGTGTTTCTCTAACTTTACTTGTTCCAAGAAAGATTGCCGATCGCATCCCTGCCACTCCACCTAATATTTCTGACTTAGAAACTTCTAGAACATGTTTTAAATAAGGAATATACTGTTTATTCTGTACATGTTTCTAGGAGGGTAGCATTGTAAGCACTCGGCAAACAAGTTGGAATTGTACTGAGCTCTTAGAGCTCTTGTTTTTCCGTGCTGGGGCACAGGCCCACATTCTCTGCAACAAATGTATTAGATATTCTCTTTCTCACAGTCGCTCCTAAGCAGGGACAGAACCGCTGAACAGTGAGGAAGTGAATGGGGAGTCTTCTAGCTTCCTCCTTGGCAGGGCTTCCAGCGTGTCCTTTGCAACCGCTTGAGTACTTTTTCCAAGTGATTGGCATCTTACTGGTGGTTTTAGCTATCCCTCCCCCTCACCATCAACCTCTTCCTTCTCACTTCGAGACGGTATTCTTAAAAAGTTGAACCCTTCAGTCCACCAAGCAATGGGCTGGGAGCAGCTGCCCAAGACGGCTTTACAGGCTGTTTCAGTCCGGAGGGATTAAACAGGATGACCTCACTGAAAAAGAAACCACACTTAATAGTTTTAAATGGGACTGCTCTTAACTGGGTCACCCTGAACCACTGAGCATACTTCTTGTTTCAGATGAATGTGGTGGTTGGGGCCAGAATGAGTTGTTGGCGAGGTAGTGTAAATGGTGTTGTCTTTCAGAGATGAACCAACGTCTTCTAATAGCAAGCAGGAAGGGAAACAGTGGAATGGGTCAGCTGACCTTCATCCCGAGCCTTGAATCCAGTTTCTGGAACACTTAGGGAAATTGACACTTAGGGAAAGGAAAGGGAAATTCTTTCCTTTCTTCTCCCTCCTCCTTCCCTCCCCCGCTCCCCTTGCTCCCCCCTCTTCCTCTTCCCTCTCCTCTCCTTAATGAGAAATATGTAGGACATAGTTCTTCAGAATGAAGACTCCAGGCTAGAGAGACAGCTTAATTGACATAGGACTTGCCTAGGGTACACAAAGCCCTGGGTTTGACCCCCAGCATCCTGTAGTATAAACCAGGTGTGGTAGTGCATGTCTGTAATCCCAGCAATTGAGAGACAAAGACGGGGGATGTCCTCAGCTCGTCTCCTCCTTAGACTAGCCAATCAGCTGACTCTGAGTGTAGTTGACAGACCCTGTTGCAGTAGAGATTGACTGAGGGAGACGTCAAATGGCAACTTCAGGCATCCGTGTGCACACAAGTGTGTACACACACACACACACACACACACACACACACACACACACATAAAACCTCAAGAAATTTAAGCACATTAAGCATTTATTTTGTTCTGAGCACTGAGCTAAGCTTTGTAATTGGACCCCTATAACCAACCACCTTGAGAGTGAAGTTGGGAGCAGATCTCTGATCTTTCTGACTCACACTATCATGTTCTTTACTGCGACTTTATCTATCTATCTATCTATTTATTTATTTATTTATTTATTTATTTATTTATTTATTTACTGGGTTTATTTGTTTGTTTTGGTAGGATCTCATTATGAAGCCCACCCTGGCCTCAAACTTGTGATCACACACCCTGTGTTTACTTGGATTCTGGGGATCTGAACTCAGATCCTCACACTTCCTCAGCAAGGTATCGCCTCTGGCCCCTCTTGGATGGTTTTTAGTTTGAACTCAAAGCTGCCTCTGTTCACTAAGGACTTCTGAGACATCTCAAAAGTTGAGTTTGAAATATTAATTGCTACAGGATTTCTAGAAGCAATCTTTCCTAAATCCTTTGGGCTTCTGAGAGTGACACTAACTTTTGGTCTCAGACCTCCAAAGGGGAAATGGATTTTACCAACACTGGTAAGCTTTCGTTATTCATAGTCCAGACCCAGGGATTTCCCTCTGGCTAAATCGCTGACTCAATACTTCTTGTTTTAGAAAAAAGGAAGTCACAGAAAGGCACCTGCTAATGAGCCTGAAGTAACTTGATGTGTATGTGGTTCTTGGCAGGAATATCCCATCATATGGAAAAATGAATGCCATGGGTACTAGAACATTCCAGAGATCTCACTACTTAGGAAAAAGAGGCATGAAGATCAAGAGTTCAGGGCCAACCTGGACCACGTGAGACTCTATCTGAAGATAACAGGAAGAGGGAAAGGAGGGAGAAAAAGGCTGTACAGTTGTTTTCTAAGGTGCCTATTTTATTTTCTCTGAAACGTGACTTTGAACTTTGCTCCTGAGAAGCTTGAGTAGGCAAATAAGTTGTTACTACAATGGAAAGGTGAATTTTCCCTGGATTACTTCACACTAAGCTGGAGTAATCATTGGTATAAAGTTCTTCTGTGACATATCAAGTTCCACGCTGAAGAGGCTGAAAGAGGGTTTTGTTGAGTCAAGAAGGGTCTGTGTCAACCCAAAGTTGACAAGGCCCGTGGTCCTAACAAAAGGCTTCCACCAAGGACACTTTCCTCGCTCATTTGATCAAACGGGTCATTAAAGCGCATCTATTAACTGCCTTCTGTGCAGCAGGCTTTGTGCTAGGGAGTCATGGGTGCAATCTAGGGAAGAGCAGACGTGGCCAAGTGACCAGGGCAGGCTGTACAGTGAGAGGAAGAGGAGGAAATGGCAGAGATGGAGGAAGCAGTGACTCATCGCCTGTGGTCAAGGAAGGCTGGAGCAGCGGAACTGACTCCACACCGTGGAGAACACACTTGGTGGTGTGACACCAACCTTCTTCCTGGATTTTGTTTTCTGACAGACACAGCTTTTGCTTCTGGATAGGTCACCTGAAGATTACAGTCTATTCATCTTAAAACCGAGACTCGAGACAGGATTGTGGGCCAAGTATACAATAGGTGACAAATCAATGTGCACCTAAATGTCTGTGGCTCCTGGCTTTAAAAGGCTTCCGGCCTTGTTTCTTCATGCGTAGAGTGGACCTTTCTTTCTGTGTTTAATCTCAAAATAGCTTTAAGATTTTCACTTCCGCATTTTAGCTAGAGTCCTGGGGCATGATCAATGATTCTGCCGGCCTGCTGTCCTACTGTCTCCTGGCACCAGGCCCCATGCTACGGTCCCTTCATTGTCCTGTGGGATTCTCCTTTAAATGCCTTTAGTCCTTAGAATACTCTCATAATGTCCAGGGTTCCCCTGACAACACCAGAACCGGACAATCTGTTTAATACTCCAGAATGATGGTTTAAAAGGCGCTTTAAAATCTGGAACTTTGGCATCTTATCCTATTCTATTAAAAATGCCTAAGTGGAGCTTTCAGGAATGATGAAACCAATCATATCATGTTAGATCCCTTCTACAAGACAAGATAAGAGCAGGGGGTACTCCTGCTGACACCTAGTCTAGCCTCATGGGAAACTTTACTCACTACCAAGGCTGATGCCTAAAGGACATTACATTCTTAAATGATAAAAATAATCTTTTGTAGACCCAGTGAGTGCACATTCATGTGCATGGAAGGTATAGGTCAACATCAGGTATCATTGCTCAGGATCCATCTACTTTGGTTGTGTTTTTGTTTTTTGAGACAGGGTCTCACTAGGCCCTCGGGCTTATAGATTCACTTAGGCTGGCTGGTCAATGAACCCTAGGGACCTACTGTGTCCATGTCCTCAGCACCAAGGTTACAATCTTGTGCCACTACACTCGGCTTTTGATGTGGGTGGTCAGGATCAAACTCAGGTCCTCATGCATGAGCTGCAGGCTCTTGACTGACTGAACTATCTTCCCAGTACCATGCACAGCATTCTTTACGGAGTCTTTCTGGAGTCTTCTTTTCTGTCCTGTAGAATATGAGTTCCCTGAGAGCAGGGACTGGTTACACTCTGCTATCGATTTTCAGCATCCAGGGAAGAGCAATGCATATAAGCACACAGAAAATGTGCATGGTTTGTGTGTCTGCCTGCTGGTTGCTGACCTGGACATCTGAAACTCTTAATTTGTTCTTTCAAAGAAAATCAACACAATTAAATGATAATTAGCTCAAATCAGGCTAAGACACCTTACATAACTGATGGTGATGATGATGATGATGGTGGTGGTATCAATTAGCATTTAAGTTAAAGTCACAACGTCATTGCAGCTTTTCAAAAGACATAGCTCTTAACAAATCATGAGTGTTAGTCTGCACCATGTGACTTGTTTGGCCCAATAAGACATTAGGAAGCACAATGCAGTTAGAAGCTTGGTAAAGCACTGTGCCTTGGGCTTTGCCATCTAGAATGCCCTTCCTATTAGAATGAGAATCTCTGTAGAGAGCAGTAGCATTTGGAAAACAAGGGATGTCTCCCACCCTTCTGGCGTTTCCGACGATTCCACTGTAGTCTCAAGACTTGTGAGTGAGGCTGTCCAGGAATGGACTTCTCTAGACTAAGTCATCACTGTAAATGCATCATTGAGTCCAGCTTCTCCTATGGAGGACTCAGCCCAAATTGCCAGTCCATAGACTCTTGAGCAGACAGATGGTTGGTGCATTATGCTACTAAGTTTTAGAGCAACTTTACCTGTAATATTAAGTAACTGATATAGTTATTACTCTTGAGGTACTGAGGTAACCTAGGTTATTCTCTTACTTCACTTACAAGATAACTCAGGCATTTATTATTATCTCTGTCAGGAGGTTAACTAACTTGCTCAAGTCAGCACCTATGCTAATGATGGAGCAAGGATATAAACCAGGTCTGTCTGATTCTGGAGTCTGGTCCTTGCTATTGTCCTATATTGACTTTGTGATAACCTTTGCCATCTGACCATATCTGGAATTTTTCACTTCCATAAAAGGACCTGTCATGTACATGGACTTGCTAGAAGCTTGTGCTTGCTGCAAAAAAAGATTACCAATCTCTGACACTTGAGTTGCTTTTGTATAGCCATCAAACTGAGATGAAGCATTTGAATAATTTATTTGATGAATAATCCCAGGATTTGTCAGAGGGCACAAAGAGCTTTGTCTTCTACTATTCTCATATTTTTTGTTATTATTTTAGTAATTATAGACTGTCATTAAATAGTACAGACAAGGTTGGGAGTGTAGAGCAGTTGCACAAGGCTGTGTTTGATCTTTAACACCATGTAAAAACAGGCGCAGGCATCCCTAATTCCAGCACTTGGGAGGAGGAGCCTTAGAGTTCAGAAATCTTCTAAAATGGCTGAGTTAGAATCCATGTTGGGCTCCATGAGACATGGTCTCAGAAGAAGAAAAGAAAGAAGGAAGGAAGGAAGGAAGGAAGGAAGGAAGGAAGGAAGGAAGAAAGAAAGAAAGAAAGAAAGAAAGAAAGAAAGAAAGAAAGAAGAAAATAGTAGAGGCAAGTGGAATACTATAAAGTAAATTGATAACAATTTAAATTGATAACAATATAAATAACAGATTCTACCATTTAATAAAGCATTTCATCTTTGTGTCAATGTGGCTAGTGTGCCTGTCAGTACAGTAAATTATGATCTGAAAAGGCTATGCAGTCTTGCAACATTCATTTGCTATCAGCATCTTGGAGGAAGCAAAGAAGTGGGTGTCTCTTATCATTCTGAAATGCATTGGAGTGGGTTGATCGTTTTTTATCAGCACAAGAATTTTTATTCTGAAAATCAGGAAATTGTTTTAGGACTGTGTGTAGGCATTTCCTAAGCATCCTTATCCAGTGTGGTCGTTTCTTAGGCTTCCTTATCCAGTGTGGGCATTTCCTAGACTTCCTTATCCAGTGTGGGCATTTCCTAGGCTTCCTTATCCAGTGTGGTTGTTTCCTAAGCTTCCTTACCCAGTGTGGGCATTTCCTAAGCATCTTCATCTGGTGTGGGCATTTCCTAAGCATCCTTACCCAGTGTGGGCATTTCCTAGGCATCCTTATGTGATGTGGGCATTTCCTAGGCTTCCTTATCCGAGAGGCACATGGTTGCTTTTCTACAATGATTTTCCTGAGGTCTGAAATATGACCTTCATTACCTAAGAGATAAGTATTTTATTTCAAATTAAAGGATCTATCAGGGATAAAACAAAGTCATCATCCCCCAAACTCCACAGAGGTGGAGATGACAGAGATCTTTGTAAAACTATCTCTCTGCTGGGACTCACAGATCCATAGGAGCAAACTTTCAAGTCCTTGAAAGCTATGGTTTGGGGACTTTTCCAAGAATGGGAAAGGTAAGATTTCTGAAAGCCACTTTGAGAGTTACTGACTTTGACAATGATGATTAGGAAGAAATCACAATATAGTTACTCATTTCCATCCAACATGGTATAGCGTAAGGCTGTAGGGAATGTGTTTTTCTAGCCTTGAAAATGATAACATGTGACATGAATATTGTTAGATCTGTTTTGCTCTTGTAATCTCAGAAACCATGAGGACATTAGGAGTTATCTCACTAGCCTTGTTCCTAAGGCTATAGTGTCTTCCACGGGTATCTGATTATCTCGCTACTCTTTGCGCAGTTCTGTTGAAAAGGAAGTGACCACTTGATAAGAACTGCATTCCATTTTTGAGAGCCTTTGTTATTGCAGATCTAGCCTGTTTAATAAATTCAGACCTTTGCTTCCACCTGCTCTTTGGACTGTGTTAAATGAGCCAGATTTCTTTTTACATGAGAGTCTTTTCTCACTGTCATTTTAGAGAGTAGCTTGTGTATTTAAAAGATAAGAGCATAACACCATAGAAATGGTCTTGACTCTGCTAATAGAAAATACAGGCAAGGTTTCAATTCCATGAAAGATATCTGAAATGTCAGGGATTCTTTCTCCATAGTAACACTGGGCTGATGGGCAGCTCTAAAGGTGTCACTGTGGTCCCTGCTTGGGCATCTAGACAAACAGGAAAGCTGTTGTGCACCTCTTGCTGGTCACAATGGTAGGAGAGAAAGCATATATCTAGATTCCTTCTGATGAGATCTGCCCTTTTGGAATAAATGAGGGACTCAATTTACTTTTTGCTCACATGCTCCAGTTACATGACCATGACCAAGACTGAATTCAATAAAACAGAAAAAAAAAAACAAAAAACCTAGTCTATGTCTAGGGGTGATGCAAGTGAATAACTCCATCACATACTACTCTAATAACAGAAGGAATACCTGAGTATTAACAATAAATATCTGTCTTTTGTTTTGTAAGCCATATCAGAATGTTGCTATATATATTTTCCATTGTGGTGAGGCATTTGTACATCTGAGATACGGTACCAACCTGAAATGACTGACAGGGCACACCCACCAGGTAGCTGATTGCTCAACACATGTTGATTTCACGTTTTGCTTTTGGCTTGGCATCAGTGTAGCCAGCGGAGTGTGGGATGGTTTTGTCCTTAGTCAGGCGTGCCTTTGATTGTGGCCCTGGCGATCTGTCTGAAGTGACGACACACTTGCCATGGGCAGACAGCCAACGATCAATATCCTCTCCGCATCCCCATTTAGCTGCTTGTGAGTGTGTTTTAAAGGACATCGTGTCCTTTAAAAGCCAGGCATGGTGGCACATACCTGCAACCCAACACTAGGGAGGCTGATGTGAGTGCTAGACCATCCATGCTGCACAGTTAGACTCTGGGTGGAACTCTAACCCAGCCTGCACTCCCTTCAAGGCAAAGCTGGTTGTCTCTCTCTGAGTTTGCATATAAGATAGAAGCGATTTGAGAGTTAGTGGATTTGCTGGTTTTCCTTCATAGCTGGGACCTTTGCTTGCAGTAGCAGCACATAAAACACTGATAGGGATTTCCAAAAAAACGCGTAAGCGATCCAGTGTGGTAGGTCATCAAAGCGGTGGCTTGTGGCCAGTAGGAAAGGACCTTCAGTGATAAGGCAGGGTTTTCAAAGAGTATCGAAGGAGTGGGAATTATCTTCAAACAAGCAGAGATACCTGTATCGCTTTAGCAGCCTGTGTGAGAAGTGGAATGGACACACTCTTGCCTTACCTTGCCTTTGGGGTGTCAGGCAGTCAGTGGCACCTTAAAAATAACTGCCACCGGATGAGGGACGGGAGGAAAAAATAAACACTGCTAACAAAATCATTAAGGAAGGAAGGAAAAGAAAAGCCCACGGAAGCAGTCATGTGTAGCATAAATATAGAAAAGCGCTTTTCCAGAGACACGCTAGGAAAAACCCAGACCCAAATATACCGCAAGTTATCCAAGGAGAGAGACAATAGTCCAGTAGGCTGAGATGATATCTGTTGTCCAAAAGAAAAGCCCCACATAGGAAGAGACGTGTTGAAAAGTAGAACTAAACCGCTAACCAAAATCTGTGTCTGTAGTGGTAACTCGGGCACTGAAAATTATAAAGTGGTATGGGAAAGCCAAGGGGACCTGGAGACATTTTCAGAGTGTGATAGACAGGGAGTCACCAACTCTTCCCACAACTGACAGCAACAAACACCTGGAGAGTTTTGGAAACTCTTTAGCCAGATCCTAATTACTCTTATTTTTTACATGGGGAGGGGGCAGAGTATGAAGGTATAGATATTCTTTAGGTCATTGGCTACGAAGATTATGTAACTGTTTATTTAACATTGCAAACAGATCTCAGCCCTTGTAGCCTCAGTTAGACCAGTGTCCATCAGGTAGTCAATGTTTCTAAGGCTTTGAAAGCCATTTGGTCATTGCTATAGTTCCCCAAATTTGCCATGGTGGCACAAAAGCAGCCTCCAGCAGTCCACAAGTGAATGAATGAGTGTGGTGGGGTTCCAATAAACCTCTCTTTACAAAAACAAGAGGCTGTACTTGGCCCCTGGGTTAGAGGGTACCAACCCCTGCTCGATTGCTTTCCTGCAAGCCCCAGGCCTGCTTCCTGGTGGTAAATAGTCGATACTTGATTTGTGTTCTGATCATCAAAGATAAAGAGTCATTATCACCAGTCTTCAGAACTTTATAGTGTCTCTTTGCTTTCAGTGAGCCAGGTGAGCCAAAGTGCTTTCGGAGAGTATACACCTTTTCTGAAACATGCCTGCTAGCATTTTCAGAGAGAGCTTCAATGTACTTGACATATTAACGACGTACATATTGAGTGTTTAAAAACCTAATGTTTTCTGCATTTCAGTAAAAAACGATTGTCTTAGTTAGGGTCATCATTGCTTTGACAAAACACCATGACTGAAAAAGCAAGTTGGGGAGGAAAAGGGTTTATTTGGTTTACACTTCCATATCGCTGTTCACCATTGAAGGAGGTCAGGATAGGAACTCAAACAGGGCAGGAACCTGGAGGCAGGAGCTGACGCAGAGGCTATGGAGGGGTGCTGCTTGCTGGCTTGCTCCTCAGGGTTTGCTCAGCCTGCTTTCTAATAGAACCCAGAATCACCAGCCCAGGAATGGCCCCACCCACAATGGGCTGGGCCCTCCCCCATCTGCCTACAGCCCAGTCTTATGGAGGCATTTTCTCAATGGAGGTTCCCTCCTCTCAGATGACTTTAGCTTGTGTCAAATTGACATGAAACTAGCTGGCACAATGATATATTACGGGTTTTTAAGCTAGACACTTACTTCAACTTCACTCAAGGGAACCCCAGCCCCTAAATCACCAGGTCTTGACAGTCAGGTTACCCAGTGACACCTGCTGGAGACCTTCAGTTCAGTGGCACCACGAAAACTTCAGGGAAGAACTTCTCCTGTTAGCAGCTTTATAAACCACACAGGTATGGTCTACCTCAGAGTTAAGTTTGATGACAACTAGAACCAAATGGAGTTGAATTACTGTTTTGGGGGAGAAATGGCAGGGGCTAAGAATGTCACTACATTGGCAGCTAGATTTGACATTTCTTCCTTGGAATTATGGCTTGCTTGAGTTGATCAGTAGAGATACCACTTGATTTTGTCAAGTATCAGTGTTTATCTCTTGATAATATCTCTGTTTAACAAACTATGGTGATGCCTTACTCTTAGTTTCCATGGCTACATTCAATTTTTTTTTTTTTTTTTTTTTTTTTTGTTTTTCGAGACAGGGTTTCTCTGTGTAGCTTTGCGCCTTTCCTGGGACTCACTTGGTAGCCCAGGCTGGCCTCGAACTCACAGAGATCCGCCTGGCTCTGCCTCCCGAGTGCTGGGATTAAAGGCGTGTGCCACCACCGCCCGGCTCAATTTTTTATTTCCATTAGCAGATGACATTTGTCCCTACCACTCACTACCCACTCCCTTTTTCTTTTTTTTCCATAAAAAAGGGTCTTCAATGTCTTGGCTTTTTGCTCAATCTTATATTCTTTATCCAGATTCTGGATGTAAGAGTGGTTAGAAAATTGGAAGGGTGTTTTCTTTGCTTTTGAGTCTTGCAGGGTGTCTAGAATGGTGCCTTGCAAGCAACCAGAATCTGCAGGTGTTTCTTACTACCTCTGAGGATGCTTACAGTCTCCAGCTCATGAGCTGCCCTGGGTTTAGGTGTGAGTGCCGAGTCACTGTACACAGTTACAGTATGAACATGAAAACACACTGGCATTTTTACATCTGCCTCCCCTCCAGCTTCGACAGCCTCTTAGTTATCTGTTCTGCTCCGGCCTCTGGTCTTGCTTGAAAACACATTGGTCCATAGAAGCTGGCTCTGAGGCACCAGCCACTGTTCAACAGCATCAAGTGTTCCTTTTTGAACCCCAAATATTGTTTTTAGAAAAATGAAGCACGGGCGAAATAAAATCTGCTGCTCAAGTTAGCTTGACCCTGCCTCTTGCCATTTTCTCTGACCTCTAGAGCACTGTAGAATGCTTTATACTTGGGAGATTTTTAAATTTTTTATTTTATTTCATTATTGTCTTTTCTATTCAAATACTTGTGTTTTTTTTTTAAAGAAAATTATCCTTCATTTTGATACATTGAAGAAAAAATAATAAAAAGTAAGGAATGAGGCTGAGCGGTGGTGGCACACACCACTTGGGAGGTAGAAGCAGGCAAATCTCTGTGAGTTCGAGGCCAGCCTGGTCTATAGAGTGAGTTCCAGGACAGGCTCCAAAGCTACACAGAGAAACCCTGTCTCAAAAAAAGCAAAACAAGGGGCTGGAGAGATGGCTCAGAGGTTAAGAGAACTGCTTGCTCTTCCAAAGGTCCTGAGTTCAATTCCCAGCAACCACATGGTGGTTCACAACCATCTATAGTGAGGTCTGGTGCCCTCTTCTGGCCTGCAGGGATACCTGCAGACAGAACACTGTATATATAATAAATAAATAAATCTTAAAGAAAAAAAAAAACAAAGTAAGTAATGGAAAATGTATTACTTTCATTAAAATTTTTTTCATCCTGTTTACCCATGTTTTATGACCAGATTTATATGTGATAAAACAATGTTTTGATAAAATAAATAATTTTGAGTAGATTAAAAGGGAATATAATTGAAAACTAAAATATTTTGTGTCAGACATGGTAGCCCACACCTGTAGTCCTAGCACTCATGGAGGCAGGGGGATAGCCAGGAGTTCCAAGCCAGCCAAGACTACCTACCTAGTGAGTTCCAGGCCAACCATAGTGGTGGTGGTGGTGAGGGAGACCCCGAAAACAAACAAAACAAAACAAATCAATCACATAAATCAACCCCAAACCACTTTATAAAGAAAAGAAAAACGTGTTTTTCTGACACCAGTGATTGGCAGGGCGTCTCTATTTCTTGGATTCGACACTTCTAGGTCATGTTTTCTAGAAGAATTGTGAAGGAAGAGATGTAATGGAAGCATGAAACAGCCATGAGTCTGATGCCTTGAGAGCTGACAAAATCTACAAATTCTAAAAGATCATTGTTGTTTTAAAAAGTACCAGATTTATACAAGATCCTATCCTGGATCCTGTTCCAACACCGCAGGGAGAAAAACCTGGAGAGAAGGCTTAGAGAGAAGCAAATTCCAAGAGGGACGATAACAGTGCTGAGCTATGCTCAAGCCTTCCCTCCCAAGCCTGACTATCGTGCATCTTCTCTGGGCTGCTCTTTTGGACTCCTTACTCTCAATGACAGATACACCCGGCCTCTCACCTGGAAAACACATCCCCCTCAGTGCTGAATCCCTCTCCCCTTCAGCCCTGGTCCCTCTCAGCTGAGTTTCAGAAGATAATAGCCTTTCTTTGGTGTTCTCCCTTATCTCTCCTATTAGTTGTCTTATCTGTCATCTCCTAGCCTGGGGATTTTTTTTTTTTTCAATTACTAAATCTAGTGGATTTTTCCAGTCTCCTCTCTCTCTCCTTCCCTCCCGCTTCTTTTCTTTTCAATGCCAGATTTGATTTTTTTTTCACACGTCTCTCTCTCTCTTTCATTAGAGTGTATGTTCCAGGAGGACTGAAATGGTATTTAATTCAAAACTTTAAGATGACCACAGTGCCTGGCCTATGCAGGTTCTTAAGAGATGTTTGTTAAATAAATAGATTACTCCTCATTGGACCAATGACTTTCAGGAATGTGGGACTAACGGCATTTATATAGACTTGTATTGTTGTATTATTTAAACGATGTGGTCTGTCTTTCCACATGGTTTGGCTTTAAGGGACTCATTTCCTGTTTCTTTTAAATGGTTTTCTTTCTTTCTTTTTTTTTTTTTTTTGCTCTGAAATCCTTTTGCTCTGAAGTCCGTCTCCCCACCCCCCTTCCTGCAAGTTCAGTCCCTTTTGCAGGAGGTCTCAGCCTTCGGGGGCCTCCCTGTCCAGGCTGGAGGTAAGGCCCTCTATCCCATTGTTTGCTTAGCCGCCTGGGTGGTTCCCACTTTGCAAGCAGAGGAAGCAGCTAAAAGCCAACCCTGGGGAGCCCAAATGTGGCCTCTCCGTGCAGGCAGCTGGTGCTGGCTCAGAGTGCAGCAAGGACCAGGGCCTTCCTCAAGGGCAGCTGCTGCACATCTTTCCCAGAAGGCGTCCTCTTCAGTTGTGTGCTTTCTACTCACCCCCCCCCCACCATTTTTTTACACTAAGGATGGAACCTAAAGCCCCCCTTTGCTAGGCAAGCCTTCTCTCATTGAGCTACGTACCCATCCTTCTTTTCAGTTCTGAGACAGTCTCCACGAGTCAGTCGGCTGGCCTTGGACTCACTCTGGAGCACAAGAAGTTCTTAAACTTGTGATCCTCCTGTCTCAGCCTCCCAAGTAGCTAGAATGCCAGGGCTATACCACCAGATTTGGTTTTATTTATTTATTTTTATGGATGATCATAAACTGATATAACCACACTCTAAATGTTTGAACTTATAATAGGGGAAAAAAAAACCTTCATGTAATCTCCATATCTTCAGATGGTCTCTCACAATTGATTTTTTTTTTTTTTTAAATCTGGTAGTTTCTGGTAGTTTCTGCTCCTTTTACTTACTGGATCCCAAGTGTTCTGACACTGTCATTTTCCATCGGGACACTTTTGGGTTATATTTTCTTATTGGGGAAATCTCAAGTCATAGTTATCCTTTGGAGAAATGCTCTTCGAGAATTTGGTTTATTGTTGCCCAGGAAGCCTGTGGCTCAGAGAGTTCTGACAATACCAGATAATCAGGCTGTTTATGGGGAACAGCTGCCGCCTGAATTTGGTCTTCCCACAAATGAAGGTAAAAGCTACCACATGACCCAAACTGCTTTTCTGGAGCAAAATTTATGCACTGTAACTGAGTAATAGAAGCCTTGAGAGATAATTAGATATGCAGATGGAGATTTTATGCTTCGATGTGGATTTATGCTTTAAAAAAATACGTACGTTATTAACAATTACTAAAAGTCTAAAATACCCGAATGTCTTAGTCTGTTTTGAATTGTAACAAAATACCTGAGGCTGAGTACTTAATGAGTAAAAAAAGGTAAATTGACTTCTGATCCAGATATGACCATCTTCCAAAAACTGTGGGGGGTCCAAGCAGAAGATGTCAGCCTCCAGTTCTGCCCGGCCCTCCCATCCCCACCATCCCCACTCCCTGACACTTGCATAGCAAAACAGAGAGGGGAGGGGGAAGAGAAATGCCCATATGAAAGGAAGATCAAGCAGATGGACATTCAACAGTTTCATCCCTTGAGAAGCAATTCAAGTCTGTGGGGTCCCACCCGGCTTTCAAGACCAGCATTAACCCTTCCATGAGGATGCACGGTGTCCTATTTCCCCACCACCAAGTCCTACCTCCCTACTCAACATTGCTTTCCTTCCAATCCAGCTGTCAGTGCGTGGACCTCTGGAGAACAACATCCTAACCGTCAAACCAAGACTCCGGGAATGCGCACACATGAAAGAACAGAGCGGGATAATTTGAGAAGGAAGATAAGCAGAAGTCGAAAATGGGAGAAATGGACGTTAGGTTATGAGCAAAGCATGCATCAAATGAACTCCAGATGTGTTCCAATTGTTCAGAAAACACCAGAACAAAGGCAAGTGAATTGTGAAGAATTGCTTCTGCAAGACACAGCTGGTCAGAGCTGACACAGGGAAGCAAGGATGCCAGTGGCCTTCACTGTCACTACGGCTCCTTTTTTAGAGTCCTCTTATTCCTTTGATTTAGGGTGGTGGAAAATAACAAGGTCTTATATAGCCCTGGCTGGCCTTGAACTCCAAATCCTTCCTCCATCTTCCAAGTGCTAGGATCACATGACAAGCAAACAGGAGTCTTAGGTCCCCTATTAGGAACTTGGTTTTGCATTTATTTACAAGTTTTCTGCCCTTGCCACTATGATCCTTAGCCTTAGTGTATAGAAGAGGAAACTCAGTCTGTGCTCTTTGCTTCTCTCTCTTTTTTTTTTATGGGAAGGTAGAATGCGGAGAACAGAACTTTTGCTGCCTGTTGTAGCCAGGAGCTATTGTTGAATTTTACCGTAACCTGACTCTTGAGAAGACAGACTTCTGTGAAGTGTCATGGACTAGCTGTGACATTGGAGGTCTCAAAAAGGATTGGTATTTTCTGTCCTGTAGAAAGAAAGCTGAATTAATTGATGGTCCTCATTAATGCTCATTACATGCATTTGCAGGCCTAACCTTAAACCTTTGATGTCCCCAGATTAGGGACAGAGCAGAATTACAGGTCCTGGCCCTGGCTTTATAGTAGTTGGAGTTAGTGGCTAGGGGCATGTATTTGGTTCTGACTGAAGTTATGAGGGATGATATTATCCAGTATTTCCTGACTGGTCACTCATTACCATTATAATTACTTTCCAATGCTCTCTTGTCCCTTCTGCTATGATGACTGGTAAGTTTTGAGATAATCACTAATCAACCAACGAAGAGACATGGTGTAGAGTGTTCAGCTAATTTGGGATGGACATGTACATGGGTGAGCAGTAACTCTTTGTTATAAAGAAAAATCTTCTTTTAAACTAAACATAATGCAGTCTGTTTGACTTGATATACATGATAATGAAGAAAACACGGAGCCGAATCTTCACGTGGACTGGCTCATTTAGATCCTCACAAGAACACAATGTGATAAATGTTCTTATTAATAGATGCTCTTGTTATTAGATCTTACTAATAGACTAATAGGTTAATAGAGGAGGAGACAGAATTAAAGAGCTTAAATAATGTTTCAAAAGTCTCCTACCTTGGAAATGGCAGGTCTGAACTTTGAACTCAAGTTTTCTCTGACAAAACCAAGATTCTATTATTTCCAGAACATTCCTTAGAAGATAAAATGCTAAGGCATCTCAGGGAATGGTGATTAACTCACCACTTTGCACTCTGGAAGAAACAGTCAGTTGTCAAGTTCTCAGCCTGCTCTCCTACCCAGGTAGCAGGAGGCATCCCCCTCCCCTTCCCCCCTCCCCTTCTTGAATCCCCTCTCCTGCAGCGGGGTGCATGCCTAGAGCCTCCCTATGCCCCACGTTGCTGACCCCATGACTGCGTAGCACCTTTGAGTAAGCAAAGTCGCAGTGCAGAAGAGACCAGAAAGTCAGCTTTGGCCAATTAACATATTTGTGATCTTGAAAAGGTTAATCTCAGTCTCTCTCAGCTTTGGTTTCTTTTTTAGTGAAATGGGGGAAAGTTGTAGAGTCCAATTCAGAGCCTGCCATCAGGAATGAGGGAGGCAGTGTGTAAAGCGATTAGAACCCCCCCCCCCCCATATCTTCAGGAATAACCAGTGCAGTCACTCTATCTACATGCGAACATTTTGAAGGTTTTCATTCCCGTCGAGAGGAAAGAGGTCTTCTTGGAGAGAGGCCAGTGGTGTTCAAAACGCCGGAAGTAAGAGAAACACAAGAGCAATTCTCACGCACTGGAGGGGAGGCCTCTTTCAATATAAGAAGAAAAGTAAATCTACTTGGGGAATAATAATTTTTCTTGGTGATTTTCTTTTTGAAAATGGTCGTTGCCTTTTTACTTGAGGGTGTATTTTGCTGTTTGCGGAGATGAACCAGCTTCCGCTGAGGTGAACAAATCCTTTCCCCTCTCAGATCTTATCTGCTTCTTATCTGTAAGATGGATAGATTGGGGCCAGTCTCCCCAGTGTCTGGTGGCTGTTTGATCCTGCCATGCCCTGTTGCATCCGCTGGGGAGGAATGTGTCTGGAGCCTGTTTCTGTCTTGGGTTGTGGAACCCGGCCTGGAGGGGCTTTTTCAGAATGAAGGAAAGGTGACCCAGACTCGCTTCTGTTCAATGTTAAGAGTCCTGTAGCTTTCTCTGGTCGGGCCTAACACATGGGACCAAAGGAAAAGCTCTGGGAGTCTGCAAACACGGTTGCAGAGCAAGTGCGTTTTCTTTGCATTCCCCCCACTCCCTCCGCGGTAGTGCAGCAGAGAGGGCCAACAAACAGCAGCAAACGACGTTAATTGCGAAGCCCCAGCCCCAGACTTTAACCTAGAGGGATGTTTGAATTCTGGAAAACCTTATGGATAAGCCTCGCAATTATGTACTTAGTCACAACCAGAGGGGAGGAACTTTGGAGGCACTGGTTTGAAGAGACACAAAAGTCAGGAAGTGACCCTTTCGTGGGGACTGCAGAGGCCACAGAGGAGAAACAAAGTCCCCTCACAACTGGGAAGACGGACCGTACCATCCCAGGGGGCCGGAGTAGGGAAGAGGGCGTTGGAAACTGACATCCTCGCTCTCAAGGAGCCGGCGAGGACACGGGATTTCCCGGCTGAAAAGCCCCAGTGTCTGCCTGTCCCGGCCCAGCCTCTCCCCTGCCGTGGAGGCCTGGGTACCGCAGCCCGGGGGCGCCCTGCATCACCACTCTGTGAGCGGGCGGGGCCCTGCTCCCCAGCCTGGGGATGGATGGCGTGCCCTAGCCAGCCCATCTGCGGCCACGGCTGGTCCGGGAGGAAGCCGTCCCCGGGGATGAATGGGGCTTTGTTCGCTGCCAGCCGCGCTCCCCTCGCGGCCCGGCCAGGCACAACGGAGGCAGTATGCGACAGGCATGGAAATGAGCCGCGGGCTCTCCCCTCGCAGCGCCCAGGAATGCTGGCCAGCCGGAAAGGAGCCCTCGCCGGGGACCCGCTCCCGCGCCTCTGAAACCCCATTGAGAAGGGCTCTTTGAAGCAATTAAAGCGTGTTTCACGGCGGCCTGGGAGGGGGCCCGGGTCGGCCAGCTTCTCTTTTACCCTCCTTCTCTGTCCTACCGTGTTTGTGCACCTTGGTGTGGCGGGTTACCTAGAGACCAGGCCAGAACCAGCTTCCTCTCATGCAGAGATTCTGTAACCTCACAAAAGCGTCCCCATAAACAGATTGCTTGTCCCCAGGGGGTGGGGGTGTGTGTGGCGGGGTGGAACCCAGTTTGGACCTGATCCAAGCTGACCTGCAGAGCCAGGGTTCCTGCTTTCAAAGGCCTCTTTGCTGGGCTCTCCACCCACCTGCCCTTGCTGTCAGGTTTGGGCGGGACAAGAAATCGCCTCTGGACAAGGAAGTCCTGAGGCTGCGGCTCAGCATTTTCCATTTTCTCAGCGGCGGGGTGGGCTGTGTTCAGGTCTAGAAGTGATGTCACAGCCAGCCCTGTGAGTGATGTAACCTGCACATGTAGAAGGACTAGGACCGGGCGGCTATTTTGAGACTCTTGAGTTCCTTCCTTCCTCCCTGGAGACAAGTGGGTGACTGTGGAGAACTCACAAAGCCGCCCTGGGTACAGCGGTTTTCGTCTGTTCCAGTGAAAAATCCTAAGGCCGGAGAACTGACGCCATAAAAGCGGGCGTGCTTGTGAAATTCTTTCTAAATTGGAGGTGGGCACATGTGGCAAGTGTGTGGATTGGAGCCCCAGTAACATCCATGTGAAAAGGTTTCACTGAGTTCTCTGTTTGGTTGACTTTATACCCTTTTCCCTTGAGGCTGATTGTTAAAGTGTGCTTCTTCTCCAGCAGGTGCTTCCTGGAGAACATGATCCCTTTGTTGTCTCTTTGTTGTATGTTTTTGAGACAGGGTCTTGAATTCCCTCTGTAGTCAAAGATGATGTTGTGTTCCAGATCCGACTGCCTCTGCCTCCCAAGTGCTGGACTTACGGGCATGTGCTGCCTTGACTGTCACGATTCCGTGGTTGTTTGTTGTTCTTTTGGCAGGGGGAGTTGGGGTAAGGTTCTGTGTTCGGAGCAGATCCTTAACAATGCCTGTCAGCACTTAGCAAATACAGTGGATGACTCCCGAATGCAGCCAGAACCCCTGGTTTTGTTTTTGTTTTTGTTTGTTTGACCCTTATAACTCCAAACAAGAAATAGGGAACACAAGGTGGACCTTTAGTCCCGAGGATCCTGGGTTAGGGAGATGCTGAAGGGGAGGTTAGGAAATATTTTCGAGAGCACAGACATGCCTCCAGTGTTTCCTGAAATGCCCCAGAAGACAGTGGAGCACTCAGGTGTAGGAGTCATTCTTCCCAACTTCAAGGATGGTTAGTTCTGGCTAATGTGAATCATGTTTTACGTCAGCAAGGAGTGTGCCCAGCCCATCATTCGTTCTTTAAGCATGCCATGGAAACAGGATGGTCAGAGTAGTGGCTGTGCATGGGAAGCATCACTGCGTCTTATATGCTACTCCAATGTGTCTCCATGGTGATTGTTACTTTGGGCTTGGCTTGTACTTCTATTTGGTTACTTTTTTCGATGAGGCTTGGAATGTGTGGATTTTTTTCTACACACACACACACACACACACACACACACACACACACACAAAATCCGGGCATCTACAATGATGCCATCAATGATGGCATGGGAAGCAAATGCAGGCTCTTCTCCTATTCTCTCTGTCTCTGTCTCTGTCTCTCTCTCTCTCTCTCTCTCTCACACACACACACACACACACACACACACACACACACACCAAGCAATGGGTATCAGAAAGTCCACTTTGAAAATGGTGCCCTGGTGTTTCCTTATTCACCAGGGTATAGTCTGACCGCCAGCACACTGCTGTGCATAATAACTTCCTCTCTCATCCTGGGTTTCATTTAACTGTCATCTGGTCGCCATTTTGCCTTCATATGGACAGCATGCCTGACAGCTGAGATTCTTCCCCCACTGTTTCATTCTGTTTAACCATGTAGACACAAACAGCACAGCGTAAAGCCCCGCAGATGAGACGGCTCTGGGCTAGAATGCAGGCCACACACTAGCATGAGAACAGTGCCCCTCGCACAGCAGACCTGGTGAGTTTTCTTGAAATCATCTAATAATCCTGTTTCATGTTGTTTATAGCAGCTTTTCCTGCCTTTCAGCTTGGTCATGAGCAGGCAGTGGTTTTAGCAATTAATGATCCAAAGGATATCGCTACAGGCAAGAGGAGAAATGTTCTTGCCAGGGTTGGTGGGTGGTACACACCAGTACTCTTAGCACTTGGGAAGTGGGTTGAGTGTTCAAAGTTTATCCTTAGCTACATAATAAGTTTGAGGCCAGCTCAAGGACACATGGAAACCCTGTCTCAAAAGAAAATAAACTACTCCAAAAAGGTGAGGCAATTTATTTATGACCACTAATCAGAATTAGGCTTATTTCTTCAGTCTCCTCATCCCTGAAATAGGAAAAACTTCAGGCCTCTGAGGTTCTAAAGCCAGGTGTGGGTTCTACATCTGCAGTGTAGGGACCAGACTCTGAACACAAGGAGACAGATGCAAACTGCATTTCCCAATCTGATAAGATCACAATGCTCTATCACACATTGCTTTGCCCTTTTTTTTTTTTTTTGCAGGTATGAATTATCAGCTTTTTTTTTTTTTAGAGCCTTGTAATTTGACCATTAGCTAGAAAAATGCCCAGAAGACCTCTCCTTTGTGTACCAGCTGACCCATGACCTTAATGAGGCGTCTCTAGAGGGTAGGATTGAGAGTTTTATTTGTCTTGTGTTTGGGGTTAAAAAAAGGGAGGGGCTGCCTCCTTCAACAGTCTTTGGTCCCTAAAATAGCCCCCACTCCCCCGCCAGCAGTGCTATTTACTCAGTCTCTGGGCTACTAAGTGTAGGGGTGGTCCTTGTTGACTTAAATGAGTCCCTGCAGCTAGGTGGGGCTCTCTGGAGCCCTTAGTCATGTGAGGTTGCCAGGGTAACTTAATGTCTCCGGCGCTGGAATGCTTTACGAAGTACAAAGAGGAGAGTACAGAGCACATTACAACTTACAGTCATGTGTTCAATAACATGCCATCTTTTAGTAATGGGGCTTTTATTTTTACTTTATTTTGTGGGATTGAAAGATCAGAAGCCGGAAATTAGCTGGAAAGGATAAAGAAAAGGAGAATTTAAAGGGATGGGGGCGGGGGCGGGGGACGGGCTATTTCTGTTCCTTATGCGGGTAATGGCTAAGCAAAGAGAACATCTGGCCTGGAGCAGGGCTCTGCAACATCTGGCCCGGAGCAGGGCTCTCTGCAGTACTGCTTTTAATTACCCAGTCGTTTGGTCTCTTGCTAGATTAGCGACTGTGGAAGCAGCTCAGATCTCCGAACTGACGGCCTGGAGAGCTCTAACTTAGGCTGCCACATAGTCAGAGGGGAAACGCGGAGCTTCCGGTTTCATATTTAAACCAGGATTGACTCATAATTGTAGCTGTCAGGAGGGTGATGGAGACATTATGTAATCTGGTTCTTATGGTGATATGTGTTTAAGGTTTCTGCTCTGTAAATTCCAGGGGAAATTTTGTGCCCATTGAGGGAGAGCTTGCCGACTGCTCTGTGGTGTGCCTGGGCAGGGTAATGATAGTGCAGTCACAGGTTCCTAAGTCTGCCTGAGTCCAAACATGAATGAATCTCCCCCCTAAGAGGCCTTCCTGGTTTTCCAGAGACTTTAAGTGTGGATGAGGTTAGGCAAAACCTGGCAAACTTTGAAGACGCTGCTGGTCCAGTGGGAAATTTAATAATGGCAAGACATTCAGGTCTGTACTTTTTTTTGTTTTTGATTTTTTTCCCCCTGGGCCACATAGCTGCCTTTTACTGCTTCCTGTCATTTCTAGCCTCAGAGATCTGGAAGTGGTCGCCAGATGCTTCTGAAAACAAAGTTCTGGGGCTGTGGATCATTTGTTCCATTTTTCTTCCATTTGCTACTTGCTTCTCAGAGGCTCTGGGGCCTCTGGGGATGGGTGTGCATTGATTGCAGGGAGCTAGGGGAGGCTGGAGACAGGCCCAGCATTTGCTGCCACCAACAAAACAAACAAAACAAAACAAAACAAAAACCCAAACAACAAAAATAGAAAAGAAAAATTCAAAGGAGCCTGTTTAAAGTGATGCCAACATATTTGCTAAGGGGAGACTTGTTTTCATTTGTTCTGAGCACCCAAGCAATGTAAATTCCGTGGATGTGATGAGAAGAATTCACTGACAGAGTATCATTCCCACACCAGAGAAGTGATAAAGATTAAATTAAAACGTAAAAGGCAAGTGGAGTGGGTTAACTTGTTCCTGGGGAGAGAAGAGTGGTTAGGAGCTACGAGGACCAAGCCGCTGACCTTCTCTGACTGGCACAACTCCGTAACTCTGTTTGTGTACCTTTCCTCCCTCTCCTGGAGTGCCCCCCATTCCACCAATACTTGGGGTTCTTTGGCTTTTTATATCCATCGAAGATGACATTGGTATGTATAAAGTGTCATCAACATTATAAGTTATCACCATCATCAGCACCATATCCCTGTCCTCACCACCACCACCATCACAGTCACCGTCATCAGCACCATATCCCTGTCCTCACCACCATCACGGTCACCGTCATCAGCACCATATCCCTGTCCTCACCACCATCATGGTCACCGTCATCCGCATCATATCCCTGTCCTCACCACCACTACCATCACGGTCACCGTCATCAGCACCATATCACTGTCCTCACCACTGCCATTATCACGGTCACCGTCATCAGCATCATATCCCTGTCCTCACCACCATCACGGTCACCGTCATCAGCATCATATCCCTGTCCTCACCACCACTACCATCACGGTCACCGTCATCAGCACCATATCACTGTCCTCACCACCGCCATCATCACGGTCACCATCATCAACACCATCCCTGTCATCACCTCTGTCATCACCATCACTCTCACCATCATCAGCACCATCACTATCATCATTGTCACCATTATCCCTGTCACTAGTAGTAGCACTATTACCACTTATATTGTAACAGACTGGGGCCAAGTGGGCTTAGTTACAATTTCTGAACCATCAGTTACAATTTCTGAAAAAAAAAGAACAACCAGGATAATTGGGTATTTTCCCATGAGCTTTGGAATGGGCAGTGACCTCTTTGCAAGATGGCAAGGCCAGTACTTGCTTGTCCTACCACCAATTCAGAATTTTTGTTTAAAGTCATTCCATGATAGACATAGCTTGTGTTATTTCTGAGATTTTTGTTTTGTTTTGTTTTGTTTTTCGAGACAGGGTTTCTCTGTGTAGTTTTGGTGTCTGTCCTGGATCTCGCTCTGTAGACCAGGCTGGCCTCGAACTCATAGAGATCCGCCTGGCCTGCCTCCCGAGTGCTTGGATTAAAGGTGTGCTCCACCACTGCCTGGCAATAGCTTGTGTTATATGACAAACTTCCTTTGTCTTTCAACTTTAGTCACCCAGCTCTAAATATCCAGTTGATCAGGGAAAGTATTTTAATAAAAGAATATACTTAAGATACTTGTACATATTTGTACATATAGAAATAGATATTTTCAGAAACAATTTAAACCTTTCCCTGTTCTTTCACAATCTCAGGCTGAGACATCTTTAGTAGGAAACATTGCTAATGTGACAACATGATTTCTTCTCTCCCGTGAGGCTGAAGTTTTATATGACTATTATACAGTCACTGTAGCTGGTAACATTATCAGGTGACTGATGGATGATGCATGGATGGGTAATTTCATGAGTTGTCTAGCCTGAGTTTATTCATTCTCCCAGTCATTGAAATGAAGAGATTGGATGTGATTCCCATTGAGACAATTCAGGGACAACTACCTTTGTAATGGATTTTTTTTCTATCAGAAAATGAGGTGCTGTTTTGTCTGTTCTTCTTTTCTTTTTTCTTCTTTTCTTTTCTTCGCTTAGACTAGAAGCTCCAAGTGGACTAGGGATCGCTCCTGCAATCAAAATCTATAGGAAACAGTAGTTGATGATGACAGGACATATTATCCAGGGCCCTGAATAAGTGAAGCTAAGCATTGGATCTAGTTGCCGACAAGACACTTGTCTTTGCAACCTCTTCCCATGCCTCTATCCCATCCCAGGTTTCCATCTTCAAGAAAAGAGTTAACCAGGGACCCAATGACTAGAACTAATATATAACCTTTGATTAAAAACGAATGGTGAGGGGGTAGAAAAGAGGTGGGGGGAGGGAATGGGATGGGAGGAGTGAGAGTAAACTGTGGTTGCTTTGCAAAATAAATAAAAAATTTAATAATTTAATAATAAAAGACTGATAAACCTTTATATCGTACTTTATTTGATACTTAGGGTTGAAAATAAATATACAGTAGTGGAAGATTGCTTTCCTTCAACCTTTACAAACTAGCTCACCAGTGTGTCTCAGGTTGTCCTCAAACTCTTTCCATTGTTTGCCTACAAACAAATTTCAGGTTCCTTATGGAGATGTTCAAGGTCTACCACAATCTGGTTCCAAACTATCCTTCTGATTTTATTTCCTGTGGCTCCCAGCCTGCCCACTTCAGTTGTTTTCTTGCTTTTCCATATTGTTTGCCACACATTAGTCACTTTAAATGGCTCTGTTTACATATTTCCTCTATTTGTATACTTTATGTTCTACTTACTTCTTTGTTTTTGTGTGTTACTTATTTTATAGCTGACACAGACAACTTAGAAGGGAGTTTATGGGTGGTCAGACTTTCATTTCCATAGTTATCAAAAGGTGGATTATTTCGCTCATGGTTTCTGAGGTTTCAGTCCATGGTTGTACTTGAGCAAAGATAGGCAGTGAGACTATGTGAGCTTCATTACCTCATGGAAATGTGGAGCCTGTTAGAGCCAGTTCTCTGCCTTCACCCTGTGGATCCTAAGGATGCACTTCAGGCTGTCAGGGTCAGCAGCAAATGCCTTTACCCAGTGAGCCAACTTGTCAGAACAGTTAAGTCTCTTAAAGAATGGAAAAGAGAGAACTTCAGAGGGTCCTGACAACTGACACCTTTAATAGATTGCACAGTTGTTTCTTCCTAAAATTGCTTAGCTTAGGGTTCACTTCCCATTCTTGGAACCAAAAAGAGACTTACAACCTGGTGGGAGGAGGGTTCTAGTCACGTCTGGCAATGAGGGCTGTTTTGGTCCTCACTGTTACTGGGATAGGGATGAAGGTGAAGGTGAATAAATTCATATTCTGAGTTAGATGGAGGTTTGTGGCATCATATCCACAAGTGGTTAAGAGCGGCTCATTGACTGTCTTTCTGACTGATGTGTCCACCTTGGCCCTGCTTTGATTTGACTGTACAATAATGGGCTCAACCAGACTGCTTACACAGGCCTCCCCATTGTATGAGCTTTAGGTTCCACTATGAACCCAACCCCTTCCCCCTGTCCAAACTCTCTCTCTCTCTCTCTCTCTCTCTCTCTCTCTCTCTCTCTCTCTCTTCTCCCCCACCTACCCTGTGTCTTCCTCTCTCTTTCCCTCCTCTCTCCCTTCCAACCCTGTCCATTCCCTGTAAGATTTCTCCAAATTCTCTTAGAACTTATATTTCCACTGTCACTTGTGGCTCATCAGACTCTTCCTCAAATTTGTACAAAGGAATCGTAAAACTCTTAAGAGTGTAATTGTTTACTAAAGATTTGGAGACAGGACAGACAGGCATTCATGTTGCAACTAAACAAATAGTTTCAAATTTAATTTCATGGATCCTTCTTTTCAAGATGTTTCTCTACTGGCTCATCCTTAGAGACTACCCACAGTTCTCTCACCCTGTGAAATCCCCATTTGTAGCAACTCCTCCCACACTTTCCCTCCACTTCCCTTTCTTCTCAATGCCACTATGCTCCTTGCTGCTGAGGTCTCCTCCTCTTCCCCTTCCCTCTTTTTTCCTTTTCTTTGTTCTTCTTATTACTCCCCTCTTTACTGCCTTTCCCCCCTCCACTTCTTCCTTCTTTTCAGATAGGGCCTCATGAAGCCCAAGCTAGCCCTACACTTGCTATGGAGCTGAAGGCGACCTTGAATTTCTGATCCTCTTACCTCCATCTCCTGGTTTATGCAGCACGAGGCATTGAACCTATGCCTTTGTGGATGATAGAGTAGCACTCTACCAACTGAGCTACATCCCGAGCCCCAAGTTCAGAGGGTCTTACTTATCTCTCCTTTCTTTTATACTAAGATTGGATACCTACTCATGCCTTCAAGGTCATTGTCCCAATGGCTATTTCCCCAATGAGGATGCTGTTGTGTTGTACCCGTTTCGAGAAACCCCCAGAGACCACCAAGGAGCTGGTTTCTGATGCAAGCACATAAGGGTCCTTTTATTGTCAGGTTCAACCTGGGCCACCACATGGCAGATGGAAGGAAATGTGGTAGGGTCCATGAGCCCAGGTATAGAGAGTTTTTATAGGGAAAAAACACCGCAAGCTGGGAATTGGCAACTTGGGATTAGGTAGAAGGGATATGGTGCAAGGTGTTTTTTTGAAACTATTGGTCTAGACTTTGGGCATGAAACCACATTTGAAACCATTGGGTCAGACTTTTGGCGGGGAACCACAACCCGCTGAACAGGATTATCTGGATCTTGTTAAACTTTACTGCCCTGTATCTATTCAAGTTGTCATGGCACATTCCTGAGATTCTTCCTGGAACTGAGTACAGCAGATGGCCTGAGATGGTGGCCCTTTCCCTAAGATGGAGCCTGTAAAGTCAAGTCTGAACCTTCATAGTTGTAATTGTTAAGAAAGTAGCAGCAGTACCTAGTAGCTATGACAACAGAGCATTTATTATTATGACAATAGAACAGAACCACACATTCGTTCCTTCCATGAGGAGCTCTTGTGTTGGGTTTCATCTATTCCTCACCACAAGCCAGTGAGGTATCATTAGTTTCATTTCAGTATTGAAGTCAAAGAGCAGAAAGGATTTTTTTTTTTTCAAGAGAATCTTTAAAACCTAGTACCCATTGAGTTCTTTGTATTGATTCATTAACCTTCTACAAGTTAAGTATAGTCATCTTCACTTAAAGATAGTAACATTCAAAACAGAAAACTTAGGTGATTTGCTCAAATCCCCACAATAAATAATGAGCGGAGCTATGAAAGGTATTGATATAACAATACCAACAGAGCTTTGAAAAAGTTTGTTCTGAGTCAAATATGAGTGAACAGGAATTTGAGTTATTCTAAATGATTTGTTGTATTATGGGAAAGTTTACATGTATATAAGTCTCAGGAAAGGGAGTTATGAGTTGACATGTCTATAAACTGAACAAGTAGAGTCACCAGGTAGGAGGGCTGCAGCAAGTCAGGGAAATCTATAGATTTCCTATCTATAAATTCTATAGAATTTCCAAGTTGACTTTCTCATTTAGGGTTGAGACTAGGTGAGTCCAGCTTAACCCTACGTCCAAGAGTATTATCTGAAAGTGAAGAAGATGTTAGATCAGATGAAGAGGTTGATGATACATGGCAATGAAAAAGGGCCAGAGTCTAAGACAGTCTGGGCTCTGAACCTGTAACATCCCAGCTCTCGGCAATCACTATGCTCTGCTCATTCAGCCGAAGCTAAGCAGGCTACAGAACCTTCATTGCAGGCATTGCTTCTTCAGGAACTTCCAGCTCACTGGGAAACTGGACAGTTAAGATCTAGAGCTCAGGGGCTTTTGAGAAAGTGAAGGTGTGATTTGGTGTTCTCTCCCAAGTCTTCTGATGCAGATCCATAGCTGCTTTCCTAGAGGAAATAGTTCAACCCGTTATCACATTTTAGATCCTTTTACCCCATTTTACTTTCCTTCATTGCATTGAGTTCTATCCAGTATGTTTCTTTTGTCTTTTCTTGATAGTGGGGGCAGTACTGGGGGGTTGCAACATACATGCTCATTCCCTCCGACCTTGTTTATTTATCCAGGTTTTGAGACAGGTCTCAATAAGTTGCTCATGCAGGCCTTGAAATGTGGTCCTTTTACCTTAGCTTCCCAAGTAATAGGAATAGGAATACAGGCCCGCCTCATAGACCCAGGTTCTGTGTGGCATGTTAAGTATTTAACTACTTGAAAAAAAAAAATGGAGTATCAGTTCCCTGGGGCTGATGTGTTTCTGTCTGTTTTGCTCACTGCTAAATTCCCAGGGGCTTATCTATTGCATGAAGTAGGTGCTCCACACGTAGTCCCTGAGAAAGAATGTGAGTGGTTGCTGACATAAAGGACAGGTGTCCTAACCATGTCCCAGAAGTTACTTTGGTGACACTTCAGAATCTGTCCTTTCTTCTCCATTTCCAGTGTCCTTCCCCTACTCCTTTAAGCAGAAGAGAAGCTGTTTATTTATTTATTTTTTTAAAGTTAACTAGTCATGAGAGATCTAAGTTCACTATGAATTTCCAACCAGAGAAGAGAAGAGGAAATACGTCCCCAGACAGAGAAGGTCTGCTGAGAGCCCAGCCATCCCGGTCTTGGGGAGGAGGCTGATCGTTAGGCAACACAATCAACTGAAGATGTTTAATTCCGGAAACACTTCAGGAAGCAGCCCTTTGGATAGCGTGAAAAGGCTCTAAAAAGGATCAAAAAGACACCAGGGAACTGTGTTAGTTACTTTTCAAGGTCGCAAGGACAAACTATCTGAGAAAGCAATTTACGGAAGCGTTTATTCGGGCTCCATCAGAGGGTGCGGTCCATCATGGCCGGGAGGCATGATGCTGGGAGCATGCGCAGCTAATCACATTGCACCTGCAGATGGGAGACAGACGAATGCTGCTGCTCAGCTTGCCTTTCTCTTTATATTTAGTCCCAAATCCTAGGCCGTGAAATGGTGCTGCCCACACTCATGGTATGTCCTCCCTCCTCATTTAAGCCTTTCTGGAAATCATAGACACACTCAGAGGTGTGTTTCCATGGTGATTCTAAATAAAGTCACGTTGACAGTGAAGATCTACCATCACCGGAAACCTCACGCACTGTAGTTCTATCGGGTCTCCTTTCCCATTCTCTTCTCTGTCTTTCTCGTTTAATGGAAAAGTTTAATGGTCTCCACTTTGGTGTCTCTGCTTTCCTTATTGGGTTGCTTCCCAGTCGTAAAGAATACTCCTTGATTTGCAAGGTCACCCTTTCCATTTAGAAAATGAAGAAAACTGTTATCTTGAAAGCTTGTCTAAGAGGTTCTAGCAAGCGAGAGAAGCATCTTCTATACACCTAGCTGAGTCACAGTCTTCCTTTGTAGTGGGGGGCAGGGAGTCGCTGACAGAGCTCAATGATTTGGAAGGATATACACAGAATGATGCTGGAGAAAGGGGACATCTGCCTACCCAGCCAGATCAGCTCAATCAACCCTTGAAAACCACGGGGCGACTAATGTTGAAGTCCAAACACCTCACATTAAGATGACTGTAGTTCAGTGGGGTTTAGAAAAGATCACTGAGAACATAGGAAAAACTCTTGAGAAGCTTAATAGAAACTTGCATCAATATTCAGGTGAAATATTTTTATTTCTTCACTATCTTTCCTCTTTACTATTTGAGACTTTTATATTGTTGATGTGAATTATTAACATTTAGAGAAATGATAACTTTTCCGGCTATTTGCTATTTTGATCTTTGAAAGTTTTTTTTTTTTTTTAAAGATTTATTTATTTATTATGTATACAGCATGTATGACTGCAGTCCAGAAGAGGGCACCAGATCTCATTACAGATGGTTGTGAGCCACCATGTGGTTGCTGGGAATTGAACTCAGGACCTCTGGAAGAGCAGTCAGTGCTCTTAACCTCTGAGCCATTTCTCCAGCCCCGATCTTTGAAAGTTTTAAGCTATTTCTATAAATTCACTTAAAATGTAAGTACATATGACTTAAAAACATTATTTTTATTTTATGTGTATAGATATTCTCCTGCATGGTATATCATGTTCATTCCTGGTACTTGAGGAGGCCAGAAAAGGGGGTCAGATCCTTTAGAACTAACTGGAGTTGTAGAAGTTTGTGAGCCCAGCTAAGCACTGGGCCGAGTTCTGGGAGTCCAGTTGAAGAGGGCGAGGAGGGATTATATGAGCAAGGGGGTCAAGATCATGATGGGGAAACCCATAGAGACAGCTGACCTGAGCTCGTGGGTCGGACTCTAGACTGACAGCTAGGGAGACTGCATGGGGCTGACCTAGACCCTTGGCATGTGGGTGACAGTTGTGTAGCTTGGTCTATTTGTAGGGCCCCTAGAAGTGGAACCAAGACCTGTCCCTGGAGCATGATCTGGCTTTTTGGAATCTATTTCCTGTGGTGGGATGCCTGGCTCAGTCTTGATGAAGCAGAGAGGAGCTTGGCCTTGCCTCAACTTGATATGCCATGCTTTGTTGACTCTCATGGGAGGCCTTACCCTTTCTGAATGGAGAAAGAGGAAGAGTGGATGGGGGGAGGTGTAGAAGGGAGGTGGAGGGAGGGAACAGGAGGAGGAGAGAAAGGAAACTGTAGTTGGTATGGAAAATAAATAAGAAAATTTAATAATAATAAAAAAGATGGTTATGAGCCACTATGAGGTTGCTGGGAACTGAATCTGGGTTTTCTGCAGGAGCAGCCAGTGCTCTTAACCATAAAGCCATCTCTCCAGTCCTGCATATGATTTTTGTTTTTTAATGTGCATTGGTGTTTTGCCTGGTGAGGGTGTGAGATTCCCTGGAACTGGAGTTGCATACAGTTGTGAGCTGCCATGTGGGAAATGGGAATTGAACCCAGGTCCTCTGGAAGAGCTGCTAGTGCTCTTAACCCCTGAACCATCTCTGCAGTCCTGCACATAATTTTTTAATAATAAGTGAGTTAATTTTCTCAGATTAAATTTCTCAGGTTAATGTTCTCTTTGGGTTAATAGCATGTATTTTTTTTCCCTCAGAACAAGGGCTTACTATGTAGCCAGGTTATCCTTTACCTAGTAATCCTCCTGTCTCAACCTCCCAAGTACTTGATTATAAGCATGCAGTACTATGAATAGTTGAAGTTGTATCTTGAATTAGGGAAAAATTATAATGTTAATTCATTAGCTCAACAAATATTATCAAATATTAATTACCCCAGACACCACTGAAATGTATAAAATAACAAATGTCAATAGGAGTCTGTCTTAGTTAGGGTTTCTACTGCTGCAAAGAGACACCATGGCCATGGCAACTCCTATAAAAGAAAACATTTAGTTGGGGCTGGCTTATAGTTTCAGAGGTTCAGTCAATTATTATCATGGCAGGGAGCAGACAGACATGGTGCTGGCTATGTCTTGATCAGAAGGCAACAGGAAAGTGGACTGTGACACTGGGCGGTATCTTGAGCACAGGAAACCTCAAATCCCACCCCCCAAAGTGACACACTTTCTCCAACAAGGCCACACCTACTCCAACAAAGCCACACCTCCTAATAGTGCCACTCCACATGAGCTTATGGGGACCAATTACATTCAAACTACCACGGAGTCATAGACCTAAGTTCTTTTTTCTTGTACGATCCATGGAGAAATACTTACAGAGTCTACTTGTTGTATTTGGTGGGCCTGCCATAATGAATTACCACAGATTGGATGGCTGCAACAAAACTTTACGTGCTCAAAAGTCTTGCTGAGGCCAAGGTGTCTTCAGGGCTGGTTCCTTCTGCATTTTCTCTCCTTGGCTTAGAGGTAGCCATCTTCTCCTTTGGTAGTCTTCCCTCTGCACCTGTGTGTGTGTCTGTTAGTTATTTTTGTGTAGGTATGATCAAATGTCTTATCAAAACAGCTTAGGGACAAGGATTCTTTATTTTGGCTTTTGGTTTCAAAGCGTGCAGTCCACAGTAGACTAGCCTCATGCACTTGAACAGAATAATACGGTAGTGAGGGTATGTGACAGACATCATGGCTGATTAGGAATGATCAAGCAAGGCAGGAAGGGGCTAGGGATAATATACCCCACAAAGACCTGGCCTGCTGACCTATTTTCTACAGCTAGGCCCACCTCCTAAAGTGTCCTTAATCATCCAAAATATTGGGACTAGCTAGAGATCTAACATTCCAAATAGGAGCCTGTGAGGGATGTTCATATTCAACCTTAATAGTGTACAAATTTCCTCTTTCCATAAGGACACTGGCCACATTGATTAAGATCCAGGTCACTGACTCATTTTAGCTTAAACTCTTTTTTAAAGACCCCCATATACAAACATAGTTACAGACTGGGTATTGGACCTTAGGTCTTCAACATGTGAATTAACAAGGAAACACAATTCAGTCAACAACAGTTATTCTAATGTATATCTTTCTTAGCTCTCAAGTTAACTGTCTAAAAATAACAAAATGCCTCTCAGCACATCTGTTATACCATCTCTTTATGGGTATTAGAACTAGGTAGGAATAAATCTACATTTTTAGAGTGTTAATGATTTTTATCAAAGATCACAGATGGACCAAGCTTTGCCCAGAGCTACAAAACAGCTAATGGGTGAGGGAATGATTTTCTAAGAGTTAAGATGTTTTGGAAAGTGAGTGTTATATAACTGAACATGACTTAAAGGGATTGCTAAAATTGTGAGCCAGATTTTTAACTAAAGAGATTTAAAAGTCCACTCTCTTCTTTCTGAGCAACATCTACAAACTTGGAAGAGAAGATGCAGGGGAACAAGGGAGTTATACCCCACCCCCATCTTCATCACCACCACCATCATCATCATCATCATTTTCTTCACCATGTCACAGTGGATGTTTTCATCATAATATCTCCAAGTTGTTCCCTCCTATTTCTGACAAGTTTGTGAGATTCTTGTGGGTAGAGAGCATGCCTAAGACTATTACCCATGTCCTTTTGTATCTGACATGGTGCCAGGCATAGAGCTAGGCCTTGATAGGCCAACCGCAGGCTGGTTGCTAGGGGCATAATCAGAGGATGGGAGGTGGACAGGAGGGATGAGGATGATGGGCTTGGGTGGCGTTGCCAAGAGTGTGATGATATCCAGGGATGATAGTATTACTGGCTTTGACTAAAGTTGATGATGGGGCTTCTGATGAGGAAAGTGAAGAGACACAGGACTCTGTAGTCACAAAAATAGTTTCAGAGAGGTTTTAAGTATTAAGAAACCTAAATTGGTTATGATTGGCTCATCAGGCAAAAATCTTGCCATGCAAGCCTGGTGACTTGAGTTTGATCCCCAGATCCCATAAAAAGCTGCATGTGGGGCTAACCTTTGTAATCCTAGCCCTCTTAGGGTGAGATGGGAGGCAGAGACCAGAGAATCCTTAAGAAAATTGAAGATGATCCAGGTTGGAGTGCTCAGAGCAGAGGAGCAAAAGACAGAAGAGAAACAATGCCAAAAAGTTGTCCTCTGACCTCTACATGAATACTGTAGCTTGTGATATCTGTCTACACACACACACACACACACACACACACACACACACACACACACACCCCTCAAATAAAATAAAACATTTAAAGTGCGTAACAATTTAGTGCTAGGGAATGGGTCGGGACAGGGGTGGGATTGAAACGGAGTCTTAAGGCTGGGAGGTAGCTCAGCAGTAGAATGTTTACCTGGCATGCATGAGGCCCTGGCTTCAATCCACAGCACCACAAAACAGAAAACAAATAAACAAAACCCAGAGAGAGTCTGTTAACTCCCTCTGACTGTGGTCACAGGAAAACATTTTGACTAGGAAAAGATTAATTTCTGCTGGGCAAATTCAAACAAAACCCCTCACATGTGGGAACTATTATGTTGACTCCAGTTTAGCTGAGCAGATGGTGACACTCCTCAGGCGTCTCAAGGATGTGCCTTCCATGCTGAAAGCATCTGAATTGGGCTGAGTGACCGAGAATCACTGCACACTGCTCATGCTACCTGTCTCCCAGAAATCTTTTCTGTTTAATCATGGAAACACAGATTCTTCTCCCCAGAATCTTTTAATAAATTGCTTTCATCTGGAACAGACAATTAACATATAAACATGGATATTTATTTCCCCTCCTTCAGCAGTGCTTAGCCTCAGTTTTGTATTAATATGGGCTTGTGATTTTCATGGTGAGTCCCTGCAAGCACATCAGATGTGATGTGGGCTGGCCCCCTTTTGAAGTCTTCATAAACAGTTCAAGACACCAAGGAAGGTTTTTTTTTTTGAATCCTTGTCCACATTTCACTGAGTCACAGCTGAAGTAAACGGGAGAAACGGTTGCTTACTCTCAAATCATTGAGCAGTCATTAGCCTTGTAGAAACTAGTTGTGCTGAACTCGAAACTTTGAGACAATGTCTGGCTGTGGAACATAGATCTGCCTTGAACTTACCTCCTCGAACCATCCAACTACCTCAGGCTGAGTGCTGGGCTCACAGGTGTGGACCACCATACCTGGTACTTCACTGTGAAGAGTCGAGTGAAGACAGAAGAAAGAAATTTTCTCTGTGGATTCCCACCCACCCATCCCATTTCTTGGTTTCTTGTGAAATGAAACCACAGCTTTAAGTAGACCTTTCCAGAAGTTTGCTGAAAGACACAAGTCTACGCTATGGCTACAGGGGGAGCTACTGGTTACTAATCGAGGGCCTTCCTTGTGTCATAAGTCATTTCTCCCACAAGGAAACACTTTCTCACTAGAAAAACAAACAAACAAACAAACAAACAAACAAACAAAAACCATTAAAATGAAGGACAGGAGACAAAGCCGAACATGCCTGTTCTCGCAACACTCAGGAGGCAGAGCCCAGAGGATGACCACACATTCAGAGTTGGTGAGTGGTGTGGCCTAAGTAGTGAGTTTTAGGCCAGCCAGAGCTACGTGGGGAGACCTGTTTCAAAAAACTACCACCATTTCTACCGGCCCCAACATCAACCAAAACCCAAACCAGAAAAACCAAAACAACCCACCAAAACAAAACAAAACACCAGCAAGAAACAAAAAGACAACCAACAACCTAAAAAGTAAAAGAAAAACAAAAAATTAGGACAGCAGGCCACAGCAAACTGGTTAGGATCCATTGGGTTATTTTATTTGCTCTTCTGACTCCATTGCCTCAAATGACTGCTTCTCTTGATTTATTTATTAAAATCTTAATGTGGTTGCCCTGTGCCTAGATTCATCTAGATTCTGGACTATTGCCCTTGCCAGGTGGCCTGATGGAGATCCAGGTATACCTGGGGTCTCACCCCGAAAGGGCCAATCCCTGGTGCTGATTTTAGGAATGTGCTTCAACTTGTCGAGTGGACTCTAGATTGGGATCCTTCTGCTTAGTGAAATGTCTCTCCTTGTTTAGTAACTGGTGTGGATAGCTGGGTGGTGGTGGTTCACACCTTTAATCCCAGCACTCGAGGGGCAGAGGCAGGCGGATCTCTGAGTTGGAGGCCAGCCTGGTCTACAGAGTGAGTTCCAGGACAGCCAGGGCTACACAGAGAAACCCTGTCTTGAAAAAAATGAGCAAAACAAATGACAACAAATTGTTATGGATAATTAATGCATTGTCCTGAACCTAACGGCTGCTTTTGAGTTGTCTTGCAGACTCCTGTGACCTTCATTTTCCATGCTGTTCCTTGTTTCAGACACTCTATACACCACATTTACCCCAATGAGTAACAACAACAACAACAACACCACAAACCCCCTATCTGTGGTTTCAGGCTTTTCTCACTATGGTGATATAGCCCAGGTTAGCTTGACACTCTCAATCCTCTTGTCTGTTACACAATCCTCCCTAGGATACAGATATGTGCACATACTCAGCTTGCTTCGGGGTTTTTCTGTTTTCTTTTGACAGGGTCTTATGGAACCCAGGTTTACCTCCAATTTGCTTTGTAACAAAGGCTGGTTTGAGCTCTTGATCCTCTTGCCTGTACTTTCCCAGTGCTGGGATTATACATATGTCCCACCATGTCCTGCTGCTTCAGGCTTTCTCAAACTAGGAATAAGAAAAGAAATGTTCTGTTGCTATCAGCATGAGCAGCTAGCTCAAGATAAACATAAGTGTGGGTGTTTTCAAATGACCAAGTCTCATCTTTTTTTTCTACAGCTAATTCAGATGGACATATCAGAAAGGAAACGAGCCTCCATCCCCCCACATAAAAAGATTGATTAAAGTAGCTAAGGCAGCCATTTACACAGATGACCTCATTTCATCCTCACAGTACCCCAAGGGGGTGGTTACTATTATTGGTCTTTTTTTTTTCAGATCTGGAGACTCTTAGTAGCTCTACCAGGCAGAACTCATCACTGAATCCCCAAGGCCTGGCTGTAGGTCCTTCATACAAAGTTGATGTTGAACAAGTATCTCATGAATGAGATGAACGAGTGACTGAATTCCCCAGGTTTTATCATGTTCACCCTGGATCTTTATCTGTCACCCAAAGTGTCTTCCTCTCTTTTCTTTTTTATCATTAGAACATCTTTGCTACCTCATTTTTCATGGCATCTCACAAAGAATGAAGGTGGTTTGCAAATATATCCATATGTATAAGTATACATGTATTATTCAACAGTATAAAAAATAAACAAGGCAACCAGGGACATTCTCACATTTTATTTTTCTTTCTCAGATTTAGTTTCGCTCACTGTGAAGAAGAAAACACACTCAATTCTTGACACAGATTTTCTTGTGTATGGCTAAGTATGTTGATTTCTTTATCCCACTCATTAGAAGCCTTGATGTTGGCATTCTGCCCTCTGCATCACTGGAGCCGCTGAGGAAGGGCTTTGGACTTGAGATGACTTTCGAGAAACATTCCTACATGTTAGCCAGAAATCAAAAGGTTGTATAACTTACATGCCTTCAAATTTCTGGGCAATTTGCTCGTGTGTTTTCAACTTGTAATTTCCAAACTTTGCTCTAAGGATCTTTGCAAGTTGAGTTAAGACCAACTTAGGGATACATGGAGATCAGACGTGAGGTGGGGCTGGGGTCCCATTGCTTTATTTCAAGCAGAGGAGCTTTGAATTCCTTTATCGTATTAATTAATTTATTTCTGAAGACAGGCTCTCACTCCAAAGGCCAGGATGGCCCCAAACTCCTAGTGCTGGGATTACAAGACATAACCCACACTTTTATCTCTTTTCTATTTGGTTCCCCTTGATTCTAAAATAATAAAAATCCACAACTCTATGATTTCCCTCCCCCCCACCCTGCTTTTTTTGTGTCTATCTCTTAAAAAGCCCAAGTCGTAAGATTACATCTAGCATCATTCATTGCTCAGCACTATTTTCGCTAGCTTCTGAAAAATGCAATAATCCTCACCCCTTGCCTAGGATTCAAATACATACTGGCTCTGTAAATTTTTCTGGGTCCTCTTTTTAATGTGTGGGTTAAAAAAAGATATGCAAGTGAAATCAAGAAATAGCTCAGAGGCCAGCACTTATTTAAAGAGTTCCTGAGAATGAATGACGCATTCCATAGAGACACAGGCACAGTAGACCAAACTCCCTTGGGCTAATAACATGGCCGTGAGTCTTAATGACAGAAAAATCAATGTATGGTGGATTTTAAAAGATAAAGCTCCAAGGCAGGCCATTTCAATGGATCCATGGCTTCCGGCTGAGAGGAACAGATATTGGTTTTCCACACAGCACTCCTCTGTTGAAGTAGTTTTGCTCTTGTCTTAGCCTTTTTTGTATTGCTCTAACCAAACACGCAAGGCTGTGGAATTCGTCCGGGAAAAAGGCACATTTTAGAAAACACTTTGGGGAACTGAAAGCCTAACATTGGGCGGCCCTGTTTACTAGATCTTGTTCAGGGCCTCCTTGGTTAGATCACAACATCGCAGATGACGTCATGGCAGAAAGTAGTGAGAGGGGCAGACAGAGGTCACATGAGGAGCTAGCTACAGGATGAGCCAGACTGGGAAGACCTTGCTCTCTTTGTACAACTTGCTTTCAAAGTAGAACTAACTAATCCATTCCTACCAGGCATGACATGTGTGGTAATCCATTCCTGAGGCTGAAGTTCCTGTGACCTAATATACTCCACCTCTTGGAGGTTCCACCCCTTCTACAGGGTCTAGGGTGAAAGTTTTCAGCACCCGGACCACTGGGAGACAAGGCCCATTTCAGCCACAACACTCTCCATTGGTCGACAGTCTCACACCTTGGTCCTTCTCTTCTCCTTCTCACTTCCCGGAGTGAGCTGTCAGTGCTCTGCCAATATCTGCCTTATCCCCCAAGTGCCAGTTGCCTCCACTTCTTTTGCTTCATTTCAATAGCTGGGGGGGGGGGGCATTTATTTAAGGAGTGCCTGGGAATGGACGATGCATCCCGCAGAACCAACCTCAATCTGACTTGCAAGTGTTCTCTTAGGTAAATGGATCCTCAAAAGGTTGGAGGAGAGACTTATGGGTAGTCCTGGGAATTTCATGGCAAGATTTGGAGCTCTGAGGGAAAATACAGACACACACACACACACACACACACACACACACACACACACACACACATACCCCCTTAGGAGATACATAGATTTTCATCTAGTTCAAGGAACAGGCCCTTGGTAATGGAAGCTTAAAGGCTGTAAAAAGTCCAGAAATTCCCTCCACATTATGGAATACATACGGGAGCAAAAGCCACTATAAAAGTATGTTTAAACGTAGGCCATGGTGGACATGGAGGGGAGGGAGTGGGTGTGTGTAGGTGTGAGGGGGATTTACAGAGAAACACGGTAGAGGATGAGGATAACTTAGGAGATTTGTTCTTGGGAAAATGGCTCAAACTTAGGGAAGTGCAGGACCAGGGAAAATCCCAGAGAGCACAACTTAGTCAAGTGTAGAAATTCAAAGGGCAGGGAGAGGGGCTTCCCAAAGGTCACACTGCAGCTCGAGACTCTGGGGAAGTGACAGCCTGTGTTTTCCTGTGAGATTGGGGAAGGCGAAGTGTTAGGGACTGTTTGAAATGTTCTGGCATTCAGAGTTGTGAATGTCAGTTCTTGTGTCTCTGGTTCCTTCAGCAATGTGCCTGTACTGTCCCCTTGGCCTCCCCACTCTTAACCCTGTCGGTCCCCCGTGCCTTGACTCTCTGACCTTGGCTCTGGGAAGCACGGGGTTGGGCCATTGTGCTCTGCCTGCCTCCCAGTGAGAGCCTTCTCCTGTGTGCTGCTTTCACTACAATGAGCTGGAAATCTTTGCTTAAGGCGTGTGTTTCTTTGACAAGCCCAGTCTCTGGATTATGAAATGCGACCCGTTTGTGCTGGTGACCTCAGACTGATAATCTTTTTAAAAATATTTGTTTCCTCCTCTGTGTGTGTGTGTGTGTGTGTGTGTGTGTGTGTGTGTCCAACAGTATACATGTAAGGGGACCAAAGGAAAACATCTGGTGTTCGCTCTATCACTCTCCACCTTCCTCGCCTGAGACAGTGTCTCTATAACCCTCCTGTCTTGACACCTAACAGGTTTCATGTAACAGGCAACGTGTTATAGCCCACATGCAGTGTACCCATACCAGCTTTTCAGACATTTGAAAATATGAGGACATTATCCACTCTGTACATTCAGCTACATGTTCCTTTTTTCACCAATCATTTTCTTAGCCCTGCAGACTGGTTATATTTACTTTTTTCTAGTTATTTAATTGGAATAAGAAAAACATTTTATTTTATGTTGATAAGCTGCCTTCTCCATGCTCCTTCCCCCCAACTCCCGGCCCCTTGAGGCAGGGTCTCATGTAGCCCAGGCTTGCTTGGAATTTGCTGCCTAGCCAAGTGTTGTGTGACTTTTCCTGGGGAGACATGAACAAGCATCTAGGACACTGACGAGAGACCAGAGAAATGGTTCCATCCAAATTCAGTTTAGTGAACCAGTGAGTTTACTGGGGTACTTCCAGGAGTGTGGCGAGAGGTTGACTCATGTGCCAGTAATTCAAAGGAAGCCACAACATCAAAAAGCCCATCCTAGTCTGACTGATGCTACATGATAGCTGCATCTCTGGGGCTGGCGGTGCAGCTTGCAGGCAGTTCAACTCAGTCTCCTCCAGCCTGCAGCTGCCACTGCATACGTAACGTCTGTGGAGCAGGAGACAGAGAGGGAGGCCTGTGAGCCTTGTAAGTTTTAGGAGCTTTCTGAAACCTGTGAGTTTTGTTTACCTCCTGAGTCTAGCAGGTTTCCTGCATCTTAAGCAGGAGACAGAGAGGGGGCCCTGTGAGCCTTGTAAGTTTTAGGAGCTTCCTGAAACCTGTGAGTTTTGTTTACCTCCTGAGTCTAGTAGGTTTCCTGCATCTTAAGCAGCAGCCCTTCTGAGAGGGAATTTCAGCTCAGAGGAAATTGCTGTGCAACACTAAAGGATGACCTTGAACTTCTGACACTTGCCTGTGTGTCTGGAGGGCTGGCATTACAGGTACGCTTCCCCATGCACGCTAACACAGTATATTTATCGTCCAAAACAGGTGACATGCTGTGTAGCAAAACATTTTTTTTTTTAAAGACAGGATCTCTCTGTGTAGGGCTGGCCTAGACTCACAGAAATCCACCTGGCTCTGCCTCCTGAGTGCTGGGACTAAAATTGTGTGCCACCATGCCCAGCTATATTTAAAACTTGTATTCTCTAAAGTTTTGACCTGAAAATATTCTTTACAGAAACATTTTTATTTCATTTCTTCTTTCAGCTTTCTTTTTAAATTTTCTGAAATAGACACCTTGGGAAACAAATTTGATCATCTTAAAATTAGATAAAGTAATCTAATTGTCTCTAATCAATGAATGATATCATTTCAGATTTTAGCTGGGGGTGACCATGACTGTGACAGACAGAATTTCAAAATGGCTCTGTGACCTGTTGCCCACTAGCATTCCTCAAGTACATCTAGTACTTTACACTGCAAAACAGAATTTGGAGACATAATTATGGTAGTTAATCCATAGACTGTAACGTGGGGTGTCTTCATTAGGGTTTCTCTTGCTGTGATGAAACACCATGATCAAAAGCAACTTTGGGAGGAAAGGGGTTTATTGCATCTTATACTTGCAAGTCACAGTCCATCACTGAGGGGAGTCGGCACCAACCTGAGGGTAGGAATGAGACTAGCGACCAAGGAGGATCACTGCTTCCTGTCTTGCTTCTCAGGGCTTGCTCAGCCTGCTTTCTTACAGCACCCAGGACCACCAGCCCAGGGGTGGCACCATCCACAGTGAGTTGGGCTCTCTCACATCAATCATCAATCAAGGAAATACATCACAGGCTTGAGCACAGGCCAGTTTGGTGGGGGCGTTTTCTCAGTTGAGGTTCCCTCTTCCAAAATGACTCTAGCCTCCATCAAATTGATATAAAGCTAGCTAGCACATTTCGGGAGCAGAGATTAGTGTAGGCCTAACCTACTCACATTCATATTAAGTCAGAGATTTATTCCAAAAGAAAGACGCGACAAGTCTGCTGCTGTCCGAATTTGGAAGAAACCAAGGCAAGGATCAGAGAGCAGCCTTTTGGAGATGTGGGCGACATGACAACCTCCAAGCAAAGAGGGATCCTCAGTCCTTATCTTGAGAGCCTCGACTCTACCAACTGTATGCATAAGCCCATAAATGAATTCTTCCCAGAGCCCAGTCTTGGTTTAACCTTGTGAGTTCTGGTGCAGGAGAAATAGTCCCTGGAATTATAGATCATCAAACCATGAAAAGCTAGAAGAGTGTGTTGTGTGTGTGTGTGTGTGTGTGTGTGTGTGTGTATGTTTCCAGCTGGCCATTTGTCAGACAGCAATAGAAAACTGATTTCTCTTGTTTCTGGAGTTTTGCTGCAGCCCCACCCCCACCGGGTGCATTGTGTAATGGGTGGCATCATGAGAAAAGGTTCAGGAGGCTTTATTTTTATTTTAATTAAATTTTTTTTCCACTTAGATTTCCATTCCCTCTGTTGGGTACAGTACTGTGGGTGGTACTATTGATAGAATTCCCACAGATATTATTCTTTGCTAACAGGACGTCTTCCCCCTCCACTCAGAGCCCTCTCCTCTCAACAAAGAGCCTTCCATTCCATCACTGGGAGGCACAGCCATGGGCCTGTAGGGGTGTGTGTGTGTGTGTGTGTGTGTGTGTGTGTGTGTGTGTGTATGTACGTCTGAATGTATGTCTTTATGCCTGAGTGTGTGTCCATATGTGTGTGCATGTGTGAGTATGTGTTCTGGCCAGTGAGATATGAGTAGAAATCTATCCAGATAGTTTGAGAAGAACTCTCCTTCTTAACAGACCTGAGCTGAAGGAAGTGGTCTGGGTGACACTTGTCACTTTTTCCTTTGCCTGTAGTGTGAAGATGGGACATTTCCTTGTGACCATGAAAAGGAGGCTAAAAAGACCACAGAGATGCTGATTAAGGACCTGCTGACCTTAAATCCATGTTGCTGTTCACAATACCTGACATGGGGGTGAGGAGATGGCTCATCAGCTTGCTGTGTAAGCCTGAAGACCTAAATTAGATCCTCAGAGCCCACATACAGGTTGAAGGAAAGAACTGATTACTCAAAGTTGTCCACTGACCTCTTCATGCATGAGGTGGCATAGATGACCACATATGTAGTAACATACACACACACACACTAACATTAGTATACCTGATGCTTTGTTGTTGGTTGTTTTTCACTCTTACTCTTTTGGCTCTTTGGGAGGGGGTCCACCACCCAGCAACCAAATAAATCACACACAGAGGCTTATTCTTGATTATAAATTGACTGGCCTTAGCTTGGCTTGTTTCTTGCCAGCTTTTATTAATTTTAAATTATCCCATCTACCTTTTGCCTCTGGACTTTTTCCTCTTCTTATTTCTGTATATCTTACTTTCACTCTTACTCTGTGGCTGGCTGTGTGGCTGGGTGGGTTGATCCCTAGTATCCTTCTTTCCTTGTTCTCTTGCTCTTTCTTCTTCATCCTAGATTTCCCCTTCTATTTATTCTCTCTGCTGGTCAGCCATGTCTATCCTTTCTTCTGCCTCATTGTTGGCCATTCAACTCTTTATTATACCATCAGTTGTTTTACACAGGCACAGTAACACAGCTTCACAGAGTTAAACCAATGCAACATAAAAGAATGCAACACATCTTTGCATCATTAAACAAATGTTCCACAGTATAAACCAATGTAGCACATCTTAAAATAATATTCTACAATAATACTTATTTTTTATTTTTTTCTTAATAATAATGAGAAGTTTATTGAGCTTACAGGTTGGGAGATCTTTATATTCAAAGTACAAATGGCTCAACATAGACTCTTCTGGTGAGGCTGTTCCTTCTTTGTGGTGTGATAGCAGTGGTGGGAGTGCTGAGTCAGCACAAACAGATAATCACATCTTGAGCTAGAAGTAGAGAAAGGATGAGAAAGTCCAGGTTTGTTTGAGTGATAATGCCCCTCAGAATATATCTGAATAACCTAAGAGCCTCCCACTAGGCCATACCTCTTTAAAAATCCACACCACCACCAAGTACAGCCACCCTGTGGACCAAGATTTTAACCACAATGGAACTTTGAGGAACACATGAACCACCCCCAAATAATAACTACAGTTAGTTAGTAGAACTGTAGCTGACAGCATATCTGACTGACAGAGAATTTGGGTTTTAAAAGTGGAAACAGATAAAAAAAAAAAAAAAAACTTAAAATGGGTGGTCAGGATGGAGCTTGAGGACTCATCTCCCTTAAACTGGAAGCATTTACCATAACAAACACTTAAGCATTCTGTTGGCACATCTGTCTTTGACAATACATCACAAGTTGCAGTGGGGTGGAAAATTGGGAGAAACATTTAGGGTGTTTACATGTGTTGGCTTATTTTAATGGCTATTAGAAAAAAAATATCCTATAATGAAATGCAAGCTTAAGCTAGATAGCTAACCTGTAATCAAAGAGGGGAGAAGGTATGATTTTATTTAGGAAGGTCCTTCCCAGGTATGTATGACCTTTGGCCCAAATGAATGGAATCTCATTCTTTGAAGTCTTGCAGGGCTGAAGAAGTCTTTGGTAGTCCAAGTTAATACAAGCAAAGGTGGGAAAGTGGTACTTTTAAGACTGATAAAACCAGAGCTTTCCAACACAAAGCCCTAATTGTGTGAGTTAAATACTGAAGGATTTGGAAGAGTATGGAGTCTAGCAGGAGGCCGACAAGAATTCTTAGCCTCAAAGACTGTGTCTAGACAAGATCTTTAGCTGTGGTTACTAATGCAGAGACGCGACCAGAAGCAAATGCATAGATCTACTGAATTTTTGAGAGGCACTTTACTGTGAAAGATACCGTAAGGTTTGCCAACAATGGCATGTAATTGCCCAGCCCCAAAGACAATCCCTGGTTATACAAACTTGTATAAATATGCGGTGACTGCTAAGACTAGCAAAAAACTTTCTCCTGAATGCCCACTTCAGACATAGGCATTGAAAGTGATTAATAAGGAATATCATATCTTACCTGAGGCCATGGAAGGAACATAGGGAGCATTTCATAAATGACAGAACTAGGAAGTAAGAGACTGACCAATCAGAGATTCTCCACTGAGAGGGCAAGATATTAATAGTTTTTATTTTTGTATTTTCAATCATTATGTATTAGGTATTTTGGAAGGAGAGAGTATGGTTTTTCTTAGAGAAACTTCCATGTTTATAAGATGTGATCTGAGCCAGGTATAGTGGTGCATATAGAGGAAGACCATGAACCTGAGCTGTAGTGATAACTGTCAATTGTTATTCAAATTATTTATTATAAAACAAAATTATATAAATATAGAAAAATAAAACATGAAATTATCTTTGGACCAAACAAAGAAGATACTAGATTTTGACCTGGTTAAGGAAGTAACCTGCAGCTTTGTGTTTACTTCTTTGGGGGGAAGGGATGACACCTATATGAACTTCCTATATAGGTTGTATGTGGCTTGCCAAAGGAGTGGCATATACTTTTAGTTGGCTGTCTAAAAGTTACAGAGTCAGATTTCCATGTTCACAGGTTCCATGTTGGACTCAAACTATCATTGGTAGAAATAGTCCAAAAAAAGTCATGCTTGTCTTCAGCATACTTAGGTTCATTTTACTTGTTAGTTCCTACTTAGTGAGCTACCTATGCAGTATTTACATTGCATGAGGTATAGTGAATCATCTAGAGATGGTTTTGAGTCTATAGGAGGATGCGTTTATACTATGGATCTGCACAGTTTGCTCACCCATGGATCTTAGTATCTGCAAAGGGGTCTTGGAGTAGAGTCTCTGTGGGTGATGGCAGAAGAATGTACTTCTGTAGCCCTTCTTCCATGGGAAGAAATCTCAGCTGTCTGTGTCCCTGGTCCCTACTATTTGCTCTGATTCTTTTCTGGCAGAAGTCCCTTGATTTCAGGCATGGCAAGCTTAGTGATAGAGCTTGATGTGGCCATACAACTCCAGTTTAGACAATGCAAAGGAGGTTCTCATAAAGCTTTCTACATTTATATGCTGCCATTAAAACAACATCAGCAACAACTTAAGCATAATTTTGCTATATGAGATTAAATAAGTCATCACTTTATATTTCTGTTGATACTATTTTTTATTATGAGACAGGTTCTCATGTAGCACAAATGATCCTTCAATTCACTATGCAGCTGAGGTTGACTTCGAACTCCTGAAATTTCTTTTTTTTTAATTTAAGAATTTTTAAAATTCATTTTACATACCAACCACAGATCCTCCACTCATTCCTCCTCCCACTCCTCTCCAGCCTTCCCCCGCCACTCACCCCCCCCATCCTCTCCTCCAAAAGGGTAAGGGCTTTCATGGGGAGTCAGCAAAGCATGCTACATTTAGTTGACACAGGACCAAGCCCCTTCCCCTTGCATCTAGGCTGAGCAAGTCGTCCTGCCATAGGTAATGGACTCCAGAAAGCCAGCTCATGCACTGGGAATAGATCCTGATCCCACTGCCAGGGGGCCCCTTAAACAGACCAAGCTACACAACTGTCTCCTGTATGCAGAGGGTCTAGTCTGGTCCCATGCAGGTTCCACAGCTGTTGGTCTAAAGTTCCTGAGTTCCCACAAGCTTGGTTCAGTTGTCTCTGTAGATTTCCCCATCATGATCTTGATCCCCATTGCTCATATAATCCCTCTTCCCTCTCTTCGATTGGACTCCCAAAGCTTGGCCTGGTGCTTGGCTGTGAATCTCTGCATCTCCTTCAATCAGTTACTGGATGAAGGCTCGATGATGACAGTGTATTCACCAATCTGATTACCAGGGTAGGCCAGTTCAGGCACCATCTCCACTATTGCTAGTAGTCTAGGCTGCTAGAGTCATTCTTGTGGATTTCTGAGAATTTCCCTAGCACTCGGTCTCTCCCTAACCCCATAATGTCTCTCTTTATCAAGATATCTCTTTCATTGCTCCCCGACTCCATCCCTCCCGCAGCTCGGCCATCCCATTCCCTCATGTTCTCATTTCCCACCCCTTCCCCTCTGTTGCCCCACCCCCACCCCCTGTTTACTCACGTGGATCTCATCTACTTCCCCTTCCCAAGGCGATCCATGCATCCATCTCAGGGTCCTCCTTGTTAACTAGCCTCTCTGGAGCTGTGGGTTGTAGTCTGGTTACCCTTTGCTTTCCATCTAGTATCCACTTATGGAACTCCTGAAATGTTCATGTACTTATACCTCCTATGCTACCACACTTCGCAAACCACCATTTTACAACTCACCCTTAATTTTTGCTTTTATATTTTAGAGGCAAATATTGGTAAATGATGTGACTGTAAATATGGAGACTAGCCTGCTACAGCAAGGAGTCATTGAAGTACAGAGTATTGTTCAAGTCGAGCCTCTCCCTCTAATTCACTTTGTAAAGTTTTATTAGAAGGTATCTATACCCCCCCTGTGTGTGTGTGTGTGTGTGTGTGTGTGTGTGTGTGTGTGTGTGTGACAGCGACTTCTGCACCGCATGGGAAGGTGAGTGGTAGCAGTGAAAGCCACATAACCTGCCAATCCTGTACTGCTTCTATCTGACCTACTATAGAAAAGGTTTATGGCTTTACATCTAAAGGGACATCTGTAGAAATCAGGGTTAAACGGGATTAAAAATTTCATTTATTTTAGCAATATTTTACTTAATTTCTAAAAATACCATAATTTATTTATTGTACATGTGGGTATTCACACACGTCACAGCTCACTTGTGGAGATCAGAGGACAGCTTTCAGGAATGATTTCTCCCCTTCCAACATGTGGGGTCTGGGGTGGGTTCGAACTCAGACTCTCATAGTTAGTGGTAAGTGCCGTTATCCACTGAGCCATCACCTGATTTTAAATAATGTGGTAGGAGTTTTGCCCAAATATACAGAACATATGAACCCTTGTCATCCTCACAGACTGCAGGTCCTGCCTAAGTCTTGGTTGGAATCTGCAGGGGAGGGACTTGGTGACTCGTGCTGCTGACCATTTCCCTGTGATTCTTCTGACTGCACAGCTCTGATCCACCATTAAACTGAAACTAGTTCCTGTCTAGATTTACTGTTGGGTCCCCAGAGTGACTAAGAGGTTGAGAAGGACTGTGAGGTTTCTGGAGGTTGCTCAGGGAATTAAGGGCCTCAGATCAGAAGATTTTGCTGTTGTAAAAGTAGTGTCAGTTCTGGAAATGAGACATCTCTATTCAGGACCTCAATCAGCCTCTCACTTATTATTTGACCTCAGACAAATTTCTCTCTAATCACCAATATCCTAAACTGCTAATCTCTCAGTAGGTCAGGACTTGGTGACGCATACGTGTCACCCAGAGTTTGAGAGAATAAAGGAGAAAGAGCATGAGTTAGAAGCCAACCTTGGCTACATAGCAATTTTGAGGTCAGCATGGGCTGGCTACATTGTGAGACTCTGTCCCCAACAATTGAAAACAACAGCCAAATAAACCAAACAGCAAAACAAAAACACTTCATCAGTGGGCTGGGACATCTCCAAGTCACTTTTAGGCAGCATGATTTTAAAACTAAGAGGACAAATGTAGTTTCTTGGTATTCTTTTCTTCCAGATTAAGATTCCTCAATCCCAGTTGTAGCTGGAAGTTTTCCTGTGTCCTGCAGCTGCTTGGTCCAAATAAACACACAGAGGCTTATTATTAGTTACAAATTGTTTGGTCTATGGCTCAGGCTTATTGCTAAGTAGCTCTGACATCTTAATTTAACCTATTTCTATTAATCTATATTTTGCCACACTGTCATCTTGTTCCTTGGGCAGCTGGATAGTGTCTACCCTGATGCCCAATGTTGGGTGCCACTTGAATTGTGAACCAAACGGCTGTATATGAGAATATATATTAATTTATTAATGGGTGCTATGGTGATGGGTGATATCGTTCTGTATGCTGTGAATATGTGTTGTTCTGATTGGTTGATAAATAAAGCTGTTTGGCTAATGGTGAGTCAGAATAAAGTTAGTCAGAACATTCTAGCTAGAGAGCGAGGAAGAAAAAAAGAGAGCTGAGGAGACACTGCTAGCTGCCACCAGGGGAAGCAAGATATAAAGGTACTGGTAAGCCACAAGCCATGTGGCAAAGTATGGATTTATAGAAATGGGTTAATTTAGGATATAAGAGCTAGCTAGCAAGAAGCCTGCCACGACCATAGTTTAAAAATAATATAAGCCTGTGTGTGTCTATTTGGGTCCAAGTGGCTGTGGGACCAGAGAAAGCTTATAGCTACACTGTGGGAATACAGACTCGTGGGTACAAGATAAGGTAGATCCAGTTGCAGAGTCCTTCCACTTTGTCCACTTCATGCTGCCTGACTCGGTCTCCACAAGCCACGATAGAACACGGTCCCCTTCTCTCTTCCCTTATAAGAGGTCACATAGGCAGAAAAGAAGCACCACCTCTCTTGGGCCAGGTAGCCCAAGGTCATACTCGGAGTAAATACCCATTACACCTGGTACCTGACAACATGCCACAGGTGGTCTAAAGCACCAATGCCACAGGTCCTACACTGGGATTCTGACTGAATCAGTCTTAGGGAGAAGATCTTTGTAGGTGAGGTGGTTCTGTGTCTAGTCAGCTAGGCATGGCATGTATGTATCTTGTCTATCTCCTGTTCAAGGTTCATGCACACTAGTCTTACCATCTGTGAAAGACACAAATAGGAGGAATAAGCAAGGTCAATATTTTCAAATACCAAATACTTCAGAGTCAGAGAGGCTATATATAAACCAGAGGAGAGCTGATAAAACTTCTCTGCGAAGTCTCTACCACTGAATTTTGATACATCAGATCTTGGGTTTGGGATTCTTTGTATTTGGTTACTGCTCTTTCTAAGCTGGTAAGTAAACCAGGCAAGGAATGTTTTGACTTTTGGCTGGGGACATAGCCCATTCAATGGAAGGCTTCCCTGGCGTGTGTGTAGTCCTGGGCTCAGTGCCTAGCACAGTGTAAGATTAGGTGGGGTGGTGCGTGCCTGCAATTTCTGCATTCAGGAAGTAGAGGCGGGAGGATCAGAAGTCCCAGGCCAGAGTCAAGGAGATAATCTGAGGAGGGAGGTGGGGATTAGGTACTTTTGCCTAAGCAAGCCTGATGACATCAGTCTGGTCACCATAGTGGACGGAGAGAAACATCTGTAAAAGAAAGTTGTTCTCTGACCTCTAGACACCTGCTAGGACACACACACACACACATACACACATACACACACACATACACACACACACACACACATACACACACACACATACACACACACACATACACACACACACACACATACACACACACATACACACACACACACATACACACACACATACACACACATACACACACACACACACATACACACACACACACATACACACACACATACACACACACATACACACACACACATACACACACACATACACACACACACACATACACACACACACACACATACACACACACATACACACACACACACACAGTGTAGTTGGGGACAAACTTCAAGTTTTAAATATATCTATATATTTAAAGCACAAAGTATAAATAAAGTGTGTATATACTTAAAATTTCAAGTTGGTCCTCAGCTACACAGCAAGTTCAAGATGACTGAGGCTAGCTTGAGATACCAACCAGCCAACCAACCAACACAACAAAAAATGCCTCAGGTTGTCCTAGCTCAGAGCTGGATTGGAAACCAGACAGCCAGTGATCTCTGACCTCTCCACTCGGATGTGAGGGCTTGTGATTCATTTTGTGAGGACTAAGTCCCAGGTCTAAGTCAGACAAGAAAGGGCAGTTTGTGCCCCATGAAAGGGAACTGTGAAAGGGGTGCTATTAGCCAAAGCGGAGGACCTCGATTAGATGTTACTTGATAAAACTATTGCTTTCTTGTTTTACCCCTCAGAAAAACCTGCAAGCAAATGCCCAAGCTGTTTAATTTTTTATTCTCCATAATACCTGGGGGCTCCAGGCTTTTCACACTTGGCTGCAAGTTCTAGTTTTAAAAAGCCAAACCTTGTCTTCGAATGAGTCAGCTAATTCTTTTGCCAACATAATATTTTTATTGATTATTTGGGAGTTTCACATAATGCACCCTGATCCCATGCACTTTCTCATCTTTCTAGGTCCATGTCCCCTACCCTTGTGACCTCCCTCCAAAAAAAGAAGAAAAAAAAATATACCAAGTCCAATTTGTGTTGCTCATATACTCACTGGAGCATGGTCAAACTCTCAGTGGCCAGCCTCTTAAAAAACAAAACAAAACAAAAAAAAAAAACAAAAAAAACTGAGTCCTTCCCCACCCCCAACTCCACCAGAAGTCATCAAGGATCCTTATCACAATTTTAGAGAGTTCGCTTTAATGGCTTCCTGTCTAGACTGTTTCTTTTGGGGAGGGGGTTGAGGAGAGAAGTTGTCACAGAAGCCTTCTATGTGTCTTATTCTCAACTGTGAGTCTGCAGTCATCAATACCACCTCAAAAGAAGCTTCCCCTCCCTTCAGTCAGCAGCAGCATGGACCATGGACCTCAACATGGTCTCTGGTGGCAGTATAGACCACTGACCTCAACATGGCCTCCTGCAGGAGCACAGACCATGAACACTAACATGGCCTCAGATGGCAACACTGGCCATGGACACCAACATGACTTCAGGCAACAGCATAGACCATGGACATCCACGGGGCCTCCTGCAGGAACACAGACCATGGACACTAACACGGCCTCAGGAGACATCACGAACTACGGATATCAACACAGATGAGTCAGCTTCTTACAGTATATATGATTTCTACTTACGTAAAATAACTACTATTTGTATGTATGTATTTTATGCATACACACACACACACAGGCCACAGTCTGCTTTTGTATTTATTACTAACTACTTTTGACTTCAGTGTTAATAGTTCCATTTACTCATTAGTTTTCATCTCATGTCATTCACTCATGTCATTTTCAAATATCAACTGCGTGCCAGGGAAGCATTGCCCCAGAGTATGGGCAGTAAACAGGTCCACGGTTGATGCATACATTCAACTTGGAGAAACTGAACATAAGCTGGTCATAATAGGCAACTAAACTACTAATGGATGCTGGATGGAACATGGTGATGCACATCTTTAATCTCAGCACTTTGGAGGCAAAGACAGGCAGGCCTCTGTGAGTTCAAGGCCAGTCTGATGTGCACATTGAGCTCCGGAATAGCCAGGGGTGCATAAAGAGATCCTGTCTCAAAACAACAACAACAACAAAATTAAAGGCAACTAATAAGGTGAAATACTGCAAGGTAAGCAGACGGAAGGCCAAGGAATCTCAAGGAATCTGGAGGTCAGTACTATCTCATATGGGGGTCAAGAAAGGCTTCTGTGCTAAGATAATATTTTAACATATTTTTATTAACATATACTAGTTATGCATAGCAGTAGATTTTATTATTATAACATTTTAATACACGTACATATGTATTGTGGTCACACCCACCTCTGCTACTCACTCATCTCTCCCATTCCGGATAATGTCCTTCCTTTTCCCAGCTGGCTCCCCCACTCTACTTCCATGTTGTATGTATACATGTGTCTGTGTGTTTCTCTGTGTGTTTGTGACCCAGGAAGTTTCATTAGAGTTATTTATAGGCTTGTGGGTGAGGGTTTGTTTTCAGAAGCATGGGTGCCAGTTAAGGTAGTATTTTAGCAAATATCTGAAGAAAGTGGGGAAAAAGTCACAGTAAGAACTGACAGAGAGTGTTGTAGAGAGTAAACAGCCTGTGCTAACGTCCTGTGGCAGGAGTGTGTTGGGTGTGATGTGGGAACACCAAGGGGCCAAAGTGGAGCATGTGAAGAGAGTGGGAGGGGCTAGAGATGAACTATTAGGAAGAAAGCATCCACCAGGCTGGGCTTGATGGCCTGCTGTGAGGGCATTATAGATGTGATCCAAGGGTTTGTGGTGTTTGACTCTTTAGACTCCAAGTGCTTTCTATGTGTAAAGAAATATACAAATAATACAAACTGAATACTTACAAAGTGATGGGGAATTCTGAACAAGCCATGAAAGTGAAATAGAAATAACAATATACTTTTACTAATTAAGTTACCTCCATGTGTTACTTTTCTTCCTTCCATTAGTGCAAGATAAAATCTCATAGACTGCCGGGCGGTGGTGGCGCACGCCTTTAATCCCAGCACTCGGGAGGCAGAGCCAGGCAGATCTCTGTGAGTTCGAGGCCAGCCTGGGCTTCCAAATGAGTCCCAGGAAAGGCGCAAAGCTACACAGAGAAACCCTGTCTCGAAAAACCAAAAAAAAAAAAAAAAAAAAAAAAAGAAAATCTCATTGATTGCTTCTTCATATTATTTGGTAATGTTATTTTTGCATAGGAAACATACACATATAATTTGATATTTAGTTTCTTTAATTATAATGTGTCCTTTTATTATTTATCAGATAGAAATACTTCAGCCAGTCGTGGTGGTGCAGGCCTGTAAGGCCAGCACTTAGAGGATGGGAAATGTATGATTTAGATGTCCAGGCCTTAGCTACATGAGACTCTATCTCAGAAAATAAACAAAACCAGGGGGGAAAAAATCCTTCAGTTTTACAACTTACAATGTTTATTAGTAGTTTTGTGAACAATTTTAAGGATTGTTTTCATCTGGGAAAAGTTTTCTCAGATTTCTTTTTCTTCTGAACTATGTGATATGTAAGGCATTTACTGCACATGCCTGTGGGTCTAGTACTGAAGATGCTGGGACAGAAAAATCACTGTGAGGTTGAGGGAAGCCTGGGCTACATCCTGAGACCTTGTCTCAAAAATGAAAAACAAAATAATCAGCCAGAAAAGGTTTTGTAAAATGCCTACTGTGCAGCTTTGGGTTCTATTCATTTACAACCCTTTTCTCTTCTGTTAGCCATACAGTCCCGGCCTGAGGAAAGCGACACATTCCTGTATTTTGACCTCTGGCCTTGAGCTTGAATGTCACAAAGTAAGTTGGTACCCAGGGTGGTAGATACATTCCTGGAATCCATCTCCCCACAAGCAAAAGCAGCCCTCTGGAGCAGTGGTTCTCAACTTGTGAGTCGTGACCTTTTGGGTCCCAACTGCCCTTTCACGGGAGTCGCATATCAGATATCCTGCATGCCAGATCTTTACATTACAATTCACGACAGTAGCAAAATTACAGTTATGAAGTGGCACCGCAAGTAATTTTATGGTTGGAGGTCACCACAACATGAGGACCCGTATTAAGGGTCACAGCATCAGGAAGGTTGAGAATTACTGCTCTGGGGGAACTGAGTCACAACCACGGACCCGAACTCAGCCTTCACTGGGCTCCAAAGTGCTGGCCTTGGTCCTAGCACTGCAGGGGAGGGTCCTGTGGAGAGTGTACTATGAAGAAGGACTGAGGAGGGGCACATATTGCAGGGCAAGTGTGAGGAAATTGAAGGGCTTGCAATAAAAGAAAGTCAAAACACAGACATAATGAATTCTGTGAGTTCCAGGAAAGCTGACTGTGTGAGCCACAAGAGTACTGATGCGTTTCCTGGTAAGTCATGCCCACCCACTTCAGGCCTGTTTCCTTTCCTAATGATGGCTGACTCAGCAACTGTAATGTACTCTCCAGCTTTTAGTCTTGCTGGGAGTCTTTTGAGTTCAAATGTCACCAACGACATCTTCATTGCTTCTCTTCCTGTTTGCTGCGGTATGAATGCTTGCGGGGATGGCCAGGCAGTCATCCTTTACTAGCTCGATTGAGAAGTTCCTGGGGGACTCTTCTGCAGTCTAACGCTCTCCCAACTCAGCTATTTCGGCTTGGGACTCATCTTAGTACTTAAAACCTTTTGGGGGGCAGCCACAGTAACACACTTCAGTTTCCAGAATGAGGCAGGAGGAACTCAAGTTTGAAGCCACCCTGCTTCATTAAGTATGTAAATAAATGGATGAATGAATGAATGAATGAATGAATAACGCTTTTGTGCCTAGTAAATTTAACACTTTGTATTGTTAAGTATTCCTTTGCTCTGTGAAGAACTGTTTGACTCATCTCTTCAAGGCCTTTATTGCTTAATAACTTTATTCCATTTATTTGGGAGTTAACTTTATGATATATTGTCTTGGACCAGGAATTAGCAAACCTTGCCTGTAAAAGGTCATGTAGTGCACAGTTCAGGCTTTGTAGGCCAGATGGATTGTGTCAGGATGACACAGGAAGACTGTCGTATGGCTGAAGCGCTGTCGTGTGGCTGAAGCGCCCATGGACAACTATGTAAACAAACAGGCAGGCTGTGTTCCAATATAATCGTATTTACATAAGCAGACCCTGGGACCACATTTGGTTCACAAGCTCTAGTTGGCTAAGTCCTGCTTTGCAGTTGTATTGTCTTCTAGCTCTCTGTCTCAGACCTCAAGTACAACCTCCATGAGTCTGGCATCTCCATCTTCATAATAATGAGCCTCATGTATCCCCTATTTACCATGTGGCATTGCCATAATGGCCAAGTGAGATGTTAGCTATGGAAACTGGTCATCACATTTAAAGTAGTATACATTTGTATATTCCTCTCTCTTCCCCATAAAATGACAATACATCTTATTACCCTATGTAGGTGGAGTTTTTTTTGTCCTGCCAACTCACTCCCAATAACTACACAGAGACTTAATATTAACTATAAATGATCATCTGATAGCTTAGGCTTGTTACTAACAACTCTATTCTTGTTAGCTCTTACAACTTAAATTAACCCATATTTTTTATCTATGCTCTACCATGTGGCAGTACCTTTTCTCCATAAGCAACCACAGGGGGAAATAATCACTTTTGCTGTCTTATGCATACTGTAGGGCCTTGCATTGAATATTGGCTCTGTATGGCATCTGGAAAGAAGTAAAACATGTGGTAACACCAAGTTGTGTTTGTTTTTAGTTTGAAGAGAGGGAATAACCTATGTACAGTCATGAAAGATCCTCAAAAGACAGAGTGGAAATGTCAGAGTACTTAATGAGATCTTGAGAACTTACCTAGATGGAAATGTAGGTAACGCAGGAGCTTGGTTGGTACTGGGTAAGGACCATTGCATAGCAGTTTAGGATTGGCAGACACAGTGTGGTAAGATGCTAAAGAAGGGTTCAGAGAGTCTTGCTGTGTATCCTATCTTTCAAGTGTTTCTACTGAAGAGTTGATGGGTTCTCCAGGAAGTTGCTGGTCTGGAAAGTAATTTGTAACTTTTGGTTTTATGGCCAAACTTCCGGAAATAGTAAAGTTATACGGTGAACACATTAGAATAGTAAAGTTGTGTCATAGTGAGCTGCGCAGATACAGATGGTCAGTCTCTGGCCACACACATGTAAATGTGTGAACCCTTCTGCTTTCTTAGTGTATGTATTCCATTGCCCTGTTTCTCATCTCCATTTAGATTTCTTTCTTTTCCTCACAATCTCCTTTCATTGCCCTGTTTCTCATCTCCATTTAGATTTCTTTCTTTCCCTCACAATCTCCTTTCAAGTTTTGTAACACACATGCACACACTCAGACCTTTCTTTCTCTCTCTCTGCGTGTGTGTGTGTGTGTGTGTGTGTGTGTGTGTGTGTGTGTGTAAATTTTGGATGTAGGTTCTGCATGTAGCATATATCTTTTTGAGCCTGGCTTATTTTGCTTAGCTTAAAGATTTCTAATTCCATCTATTTCCTGCAAATATCATGATTGCATTTTTCATTACAGCTACATAAAACTCCACAGTGTGTACATAGCACTTCTTCTTTACCTATTTATTTGTTGATGGACATTCAGACTAGTTCCATTTTTCATTAGCTTGAAGAGTTCTGCAGTAAGTGTGGATGCTGAAACCCCTCAGTGGTGCATTGACTTAATGTCCTTTTGGTGTGGATCCAAGAGTGGCTCAGCTGGAGTGTGTGGTAGCTCTGTTTTCAGTTTTTTGAGGAAGCTCCTTATTGTTTTCCATAGTGGTAGATCTTGGTTTGAGAATGTTACTTTATTAAAAAGAAATTGTTTTGAGACAGGATCTCATGGAGCCCAGGCTGGCATCGAACTTGCTATGTAGCTAAGGATCACCTTGAACTCCTGATCCTTTTACCTTTACCTCCAAGAGTGCTGGGACTACAGGTAGGTTCCACAATGTCCAGTTTTTAATGTAGTGCTGGCTGGGGGTAGTTGAATTTAGGGCTTCATTCATGCTAGTAAGCACTGTTTCAACTGAGGCATGACTACATCCCCTGATAATGCTACTTTTTTAATTTAGTAGAATAAGTATCTATGGTAGGGAAAAATAAAATATCCATACAAAATTTGGAGGAATGGGGTTGTCTTAGGCCCCATAGTGCAGTGTTCACTGTATTTGTCTATCACTGACTCCTTTTATCCATTTAAGACATTGTATGCTGCCTTTTTAATCCTTGTTTCTAAGCTGTACTACTTCACTTCAAACTCTGTGTTTCTCTCTTCAAAAATCAATGCTATCACTGGCATACTCTGTAGCCTCCAGCATGGATCCTGGCCCTCACCTTGAACCCCTCTAGAGTCTGTCTGCAGGCTGCCAAGAGTTCCTGTTTGGCAGGAAGACACTACCAGGGTCTGCTAAAAACTAAAGACTTGGCAATCTCTTGATTGAAAATGGTGCCTTATCCAATTTTATTTGAAGATATCAAGGAAATGAAGCACACTTCACTGCTGGGGACTCCTGGTTCTGTGTTTTATGATTTCTCTTAATCTTAGAAACCTTCCTTGTAGTTTTATAGGATTTTTCAGTTGGTCAAGCACAGAGACAAACTTGAGTTTCCTTTTATGGACTGTCTATTGATCTATCTAATCTATTCTCCTAGTTAGGGTCACCATTGCTGTGATGAAACACTATGGCCAAAGCAAGTTGGAGAGGAAAGGGTTTATTTGGCTTACTCTTCCATATCATTGTTCATCATTGAAGGAAGCCAGGACAGGAACTCAACAGGGATGGAACCTGGAGGCAGGAGCTGATGCAGAGGCCATGGAGGAGTGCTGCTTACTGGTTTGCTTCCCATGGCTTGCTCAGCCTGGTTTCTTTTAGAATCCAGGGTCACCAGCCCAGGGATGGCCCCACCTTCAATGGACTGGTCTCTGTCACATCAATCACTAATTAAGAAAATGCCCTACAGACTGGCCTGCAGTCCCACCTTAAGGAGTCATTTTCTCATTTGAGGTTCCCCTTTCTCAGAGATTTTAGATTGTGTCAAGTTGACATAAAACCAGCCAACACATCTATATAAGGCATGTGTTGTCCAGGAAAAACAACTCTAACCCAACACTAGCTAGGTTGGCTTTGAAGTAATTTCGTATCTCATTGTCTTACAAACAGGCATCCAATTCTCTTAGTTCTTTTTTTTTTCTTCAGTTCTCTTAGTTCTTAGCACTGACCATTGTAGTGTGACCCAACCATTTCCTAAGTCCATTCCTACACCACAGTATCATTTTTTTTATATTGCCAATCCCACAGCTAGTTCAGTTATCATGAATGCTACTGCATCAAGCTTTTGCCAAGAGGACTCCTTTGGAGTTTCCCAAGAAAATGTAAATCTTTGAGTTGATCTTCCAGGATCAGGGTCTTCCTTGGTCAGAGGTCCCATGCCAAGGCAGGCTGCTGACCAGTGATGATTACAGCTGCATGCCTCATGTCATGCACCTCCGAATGACTGAGACCTTGATAAGCTGTGTAATGACCTATGTATGACTCCAGTATCTGAATAGTACTCTCTTGCACAAAGGTGCCCTAACCTAACCTAGTGTGAACCTTCCATTCCGGTTGATTCTAGAGAGCCCTATCAGTTATCAACTCTCCCCCTTGAGTTTCTTTGCCCCTATATGAAGAAAACCCATCCAGGTTATCAGTTGTTTCGGCTTGTTGTAAGTCAGTATTAGTGAGTCAAAACTTGCTATTGGACTTTTTCTATTTTCTAAAAAGGGATTGTATCTACTGGTTAGACGAGGCAGCCCTGAAAGCATGAGAGAAACTTTGGAGTGGTGGAAATGTCATTTTATCATCATGTGGCATTGCTTACATGGGTGTGTCTGTCACCAACACTGACTACTCCTGGTATGAATGTTTCACAACAACAAAGGTGAAATGCTTGGGCCAGTAAGGGGCTCACCCGTGTACAGGTATGTGCTCATCTGAATAGCATGAAGAGATGCATGAAAGCCCAGCGCAGGCCCAGGAGTGCCCAGCTGTGCATGGAATAAATGAGTATGATTTCCTTGATCTCTTCAAATAAGTCTGTACCAGGCCTTTTCTGTTTGGGTCACCAACCAGCTCCCAAATCATGACACAGAGACTTATTAGTTATGAATGCTCAGTCTAGCTTAGGCTTGTTTCTGGCTAGCTCTTTTAAATGAGCCTGTTTCTCTTTATCTATTTTTTTGCCTTGGGGCTTTTTACTTTTCTTTCTTTCTGTATATCTTACTTTCACTGCTTCTCATATCTAGTTGGCTGGCCGCTGCATGACTTCTGGCCCCAGGCATCTCCTTCATTCTCTCCTCCTCGTTCTCTGGTTCTTCTAGATTTCTCTTCCTATTTATTCTCTCTCCCTGCCAGCCCTGCCTATCCTTTTCCTGCCTAGCTATTGGCCATTTAGCTTGTCACTAGACCAATCAGGTGCCTTAGGCAGGCAAGGTGAAACAAATGCAACACATGTTTACAGAATTAAACAAATGCAGCACAAACAAAAGTAATACACCTTTACACGGTTAAAGTAATATTCTGTCGCAGAAACAAATTTAGCACATCTTTGCCCAGTTAAAATAATTTTCCATAACATCAGTCTATTTAGGGATGAGTTTCTAAGCAAGAGGTTGCTGAATCCTTGGATGGTCATAGACTCTGGCTGTGACCCGCAGCTGAACAGGAACTGCTGCCTGGCAGACTGGACTTGAGAATAGTTCAAGGTGGGGGCCAAGGGTTTGTGCTGGAGGCTACAGGCAGTGGTCAGGGATACCAATAATTATTTGATGATGGCAACAGAATTTGAAGGTGAGGTGGCATGGCTTAGAAAAAGCAACAGAAGATGCGCAGAATCGCATTGTCTGTTTTCCTGGAGTCCCTTTTCTCCAAGTGCAAGCAGGTATCCCTGACATAATCCTCTGAAATGTTAAAAAAAAAAAAGGAAGGGAAAGGAAGCAAGCTCACAGCGTTTAAATAACTGTTAAATTAATTTAATTAATTATATTAAACCATTATTAGTCATTAGATAATTATTTAATTATTTAAGTTAATTTAAATAATTGTTAAATTGTTGCTGGAAGACTGATGAGACGGGAAGGTTTTTCAAGGAAGAAAAAGCAAGGTTACAAATTTCATAGTGTGTCAGATCTCCAGCACCCTGTATGGCAGCATGCTCCTCCAAGGCTAGAGTGGGAAGACAGAGATGGGAGGAGCCCAGGAGTTCACTGGCCACCCAGTCTAGCTAGTCATTGAGCTCCAGGATCAGTGAGAGACTCTATCACTGATAAAGTAGCAGAAATGAAGGAAGATACTCAATGCTGACCTCTTGCCTGGCCGTGGAGTCGCCAATTGACTTCATCCAGTGGGAGTCCCTGTGACTTTTCTTCCAAGTCCCAAATCTGATCTGAATGAATCTCCTGGCAAATCACTACTTCTAGTTTCCTCCTGCTGCCTTTTGCATCCAGCTGGGAGCCCTCTATCTTCATTATGGGTGATGGTCTAGCTGTAGACAGCCCTAGTGGTACTGTCTTGAAGTCCCAACATTTTGCTTATGAGGAGTCATGTCAGGCTTGGGAAAACCATCAGTCGAGCAAGACGGGCCAGGGCCTAGAAGGGGGAACATGGCCAGATGATAACAGGAAACTGTGTGGGTAGATACCTGGGGGCATCTGAGGATTCTTATCACTGAAGACCTTGGATGGAGTTCCACACTCATCAAGTGTCAGCTGTGTGACCTTGGGTAAGTAGCAACATGATTGCTCTGAGATATAATTTCCTTCCTTCCTTCCTTCCTTCCTTCCTTCCTTCCTTCCTTCCTTCCTTCCTTCCTTTCTTTCTTTTCTCTTCTTTCTTTCTTTCTTTCTTTCTTTCTTTCTTTCTTTCTTTCTTTCTTTCTTTCTTTCTTTCTTTTTCTTTCTCTCTCTCTCCCTCCCTCCCTCCTTCCTTCCTTCCTTCCTTCCTTCCTCTTTCTCCCCCTCTCTTCCTCCTCCTCCTTATTCTTCCTTAAGCTAGGGATGTGGAAAACTACATGATCCAGATAATTTCTAGTGACCACCTGTCTTAGCTGCTGCATTAGTTACATTTGTAAAGTACAAAGCCATGCACTACTTTTCAAGGGTGAAAGAAAGTGTCAGGAATATGTGCACTGAGGTATGTGGTGGAGAAAGCTATTACTAACCCAGGTTACTTTGGAAGGAAGCTACTCTACCATGTGACTGTCAGCTGGTTCTATCTAGTAGAGCATTACCAAGCCAGGAGATGTCCTGTGTCAAAGTTTACGTTCTTATATGCCAAAAACCAGTTAGAACTAAATAGTGGTCCTTCAGACACAGCTTGCATTCTCTAGATTACGTCACCTTGTCAGCAACCTACCAAAGATTATCTTAATAGTGGTGAGGAAAGAAGCAGCCCGGCACTGCCTCTAGTAGCCCAAGCAGTCTCTTCCCTTGGGGACTTCCATTCAGGTTAGAGATGGTGGATCCCTGACCATGTTCCCCAAAAGAATTTCAGGACAAGTCAAAGTAAACAAAGTTAGTGAGTTTATGAAGTAGACATGGGCGATAAGTTTAAGGGGCGAGAGAGACTGAGAAACTTCCTTAGGTATCTTCACATAGTTATGATTGGTTCTGAGGGGAGAGAGACTGAGAGACTTCCTTAGGTATCTTCACATAGTTATGATTGGTTCTGAGGGGAGAGAGACTGAGAGACTTCCTTAGGTATCTTCACATAGTTATGATTGGTTCTGAGGGGAGAGAGACTGAGAGACTTCCTTAGGTATCTTCACATAGTTATGATTGGTTCTGAGGGGAGAGAGACTGAGAGACTTCCTTCGATATCTTCTCATGCTGTGCTTGATTCTGAAGCTAAGGTTTCTTGCTTAAAGTCTGTAACTTGTAACAAGGTTTAAAGATTAAGCAAAGTTGGAAAATTAAGTTAAAAAATATGTGAACTCGCTCACTTATCTCTGTTATCTTAAAGAGTTTGCTTTTATAAAAGAATGTGTAAGGTGTTTTTATGAAGTGCAATGTTTCACTTAGGGAAGAGAGTAGTGCTAATACAATGTATTAGTGGTTCCTTTTCTCTGTGCGGTGATAAAATACTTGACAAAAACAGCTCCGCAAAGGGAGAGTTTATTCTTTCACCATCTGAGGTATAGTCCATGTTGGTGCTGAAGGCATGCTGACAGGAGCAGGAAGGAGTGCGTTGTTCTGTCTTCACACTGAGTCTGCAGCCAGGGAGCAGAGAGAGAGTTGAACGCTACTGTTCTCCTTTTCATTCAGGCAGAGACCCCAGCCTAGGGGATTGTGCCACCCACATTAGGGTATGTCTTCCTTTCATAGTTAGACAGTTCTGGAAACATGGCCACAGACATGACCAGAGGGTTGTCTTCTGAATGGTTCAAGAGTCCATCAAATTGACAAGAGCAAATTGTCATCATATATGGTTACACTCAAGGTCACAAATATCTGGCCCTAAGTAAACATATTTTATTTTATTTTTACGTATCCTTGTTGGAGATGGCCTTATCTCCATAAACCATGTAGATTTTTTTCCCCATTGTGCTGAAGTTTTTGACTCCCAGCCAGATTCTGCAGGGTCTTCTTTCCTGAGCCATACCTCTTAAAAAATACTCCCCATCTAAGCTGGCTAGTTTTTTGTCAACATGACACAAACTATGTTCCTCTGGGAGACATGTTCCTATGACACTGGTTTGTAGGCAAGGATGTTCAGCATTTTCTTTATTAATGACTGAAGTGGGAGGATCTTGCCCACTGGAGGTGGTGCCAGCGCTGGCAGGTGGGCTGAGGCTGAATAAATATGATGCTGAGCCAATCATAGGGAATGAGCCAGGAAGCTGTCTGACTCTATGGTCTCTGCTTCATTCAGTTCCAGCCTCCAGGTTCTGGCCTTGAGTTCTCACCCTGACTTCCTCTTATGATGGAACATTGTTGTGAGTCTTTCTCTGTCCTGCCAGCCTGCTCCCAAATAACCACACGGAGGGAGACTTCTTATTAACTGTGAAAGCTCTGCCGATAGCTTAGGCTTATTCCTAACTAGTTTTTACAACTTAAATTAATCCATATCTTTTAATCTATGTTCTTTTATGTGGCTTGGTTACCTTTACTTTGTAATGCCCATGCTGTTTGCTTTGCATCCTCTGGCATCTCTGTCTTCTTCTTCCCAGCATTCTCTCTGCCCTGAAAATCCTGCCTAGCTATTGACTGTTCAGCTGTTTATTAAACCAATCTGAGTGACATGTTGCAGTGTACAAAAAGATTATTCCACAACAGAATGTAATCTGCGAGATGAAACAAACCCTTCCCTTCCCAAGTAGCTTTTGGTTATGGTGTTTTATCACGGCACTAGGAAGCCAAACCAGGGCACTGTCTTCTGGTCCTGCCTCAGCACCATGTGTCGTGGGTTCTGTTGGCAGTTGAGCCTGCGATCCCTGGTCTAGACTATCACAGACGCACTAATATTGGAGCCAAAGGCACCTCAGAATGGTAAGGCTCCTGCCTTTGCTTTGTGTCTGGTCAGACTTGGCATTCCTGCTCAATAGCAAACGCCTCTTGGTTTAAATGATCTGTCTAGATCACCCAGGTAGGAGTGCCAGGGACCTGGTGGTGGACAAGCCAGCAGAAATGGAAAGCAGCAGCTTGCATCAAGGAAGGACTTCTGGCTAGGAGAGCATGCTTACTTCTATATAGTCACCGAGTCATTGTCAGGAAAGAGAATTGTTCTAAAATTAATTTTTGTTTTATGTGCTTAAAGTGAGCTCTTGGGTTGGCAGGATGGTTCAGTGGGTAAAAGCATTTGTTCTGAAAGCTGGCAAGCCTGAATTTGACCTCCGGAGCCCACATAAAGGTAGACAGGGAGAACCAACTTCCCAAAGTTGTCCTCTGACCTCCACATTCATACGCAATGATAAATAAGTAGGTAAAAGGAATTGTTTAGAAAACTAGCGTGCACGATAATGGGTTTTATTCTGGCATTTCCATACTTTTTTTCCTTATCTCTCCCCTCCCTCATCCTCACAGGTACCCCTGCCTCCTCTGGCTGATGGTTCTTATACACAATGGAATTTTATTCAGTCATGCAAAGTAGGAAATCATGTACGGAGCTGGAAATCATCATTGTTCCGTTAAATAAACCATACTCGGACATAGTATGTGTTCTCTCATATGCAGATCTTAAATTTAACTTCATGTATTTGTGAATTAATTATTATTGTGTGTGTCACACGTAAGAGTAACACCTGTGCATCGGTGGGTGCCAGGTGGGACCAGAAGAGGGCGCTGATGATTCGAACTGAGCCTTGGAAGAGCAGCAAGCCCTCTGAACTGCTGAGCCTCCCCTCCCTCCAGATCTCCCCACCCCCACTTTTTTTAGGCAGTATCACTCTGTAGCCCAGGCTGGCTCTCTTAATTCATGTCTTCTCTGGCCTCTGCCTCCCCAGAGAAGGATTAAACGCGTGAGTCACCACACCCAACAAGCATTTCTGATGAGCAGGGTTTGTGGAGCCTGATGGGTTAACACTTTGACCCAGAAGAGCCACGCTCCTTGCGAGGCTGGGGGCACAGTTGCATCATCCTGATCGAACCTGAGCCTGAGGTCAGCGAAGGCTTGGCAGGGACTGCAGGCTGAAGAACCTCAGGAGTCTGGGTGTGGGACGAGGAAGGCACATGGGGTCAGAGAGAGGGGGGAAAAGAGGAACCTCTTCCCTTTTCTCTCAGAGTGTTTTCTGCCCCACATGTATGCAGTGAGATATCCCCCTCAACCCCCACGTCTGGGATTGGTGTGTTGCCATATCCCGGGTGTTTGTTTTGGCTGCGGGAGGAAGTACGGACAAAGAAAAGTGCTAGCGCAGACATAATTTTTGAGGCAGCCGGCCCGGACAGGAACAGCGAAGGGGAACTGGGTTCCAGATTCCCGACGCTGCTGGACATCTGCATCCTGGAGGCCTCGGGGAAGGTTTACCTCAGCGGGCTGCGGAGCTGCGGCTGAGACTTCGCAAGCTCTCAAGACGCCTTCCCGGCCATTCTCCTCTTCAGCTATGTCCTGCCTCTGTGCTAAACACTAGGGAAATGAATTTTCTAATGAAGAGATAGTCCGCACCAGGAAAATGGCCCTTTCTAGTTTTTTAAAAGAGGTTCAATGCGACTATGATCTGTGACTGTGAGGGGACTCAATTCGAACATATCAGAGCATTTGGTTTTACTTTTGGTTATATATTTTTTAGGAATTGAAAACAAAGCAAACCCCACCACCGCAAAGCCCAGGAACGATGGGCAACCGGTAGTGCATACCTTTAATCCCAGCACCTGGGAGGCAGAGCTAGGCAGATCTCTGTGAGTTCGAGGCCAGCCTGGTCTACAGAGCGAGAGCCCAGGACAGGAACCAAAACTACACAGAGAAAACCTGTTTCGAAAAATAAAATAAAAAAAAAAGCCCAGGAACGAGGTTAAACTCCAAGGGCTTGCCTGGTGGATCTGAATAGTGCAGTAGCTAGGAGTGAGGAGGTCGCCTTCCACACCCTGTGGGGTGCAGATGGGTGCTAGCTGGGTTGGGGAAGCAAGCCCAGCCCCAAGGGCCCAGTTTTGCCCTTGTCCTGACCTTGTCCTGGAGATTAGGCTAGAAAAACCACTCTGTTCATTACAGACTTCTCTGAAACTGGGTTCGAAAAGGGCTGAGGGCAAATTCTTGTTAGAGACCAGGGGCAGAATGACCTAGTGGTTTTCTCCACAGGGCTAAGCCCCGTGAAGTCTTAGGTGACTGCCGAGGGTCTTTGGGCCCTGAGCCTGTGCCTTTAACTGTCCCTACTTGCTGGACCTCTGAAATGAAGGCTCCTTCCTGTAGGTGGGAGGGGGGTTCTGAAGGGGTTTGTGCTGTCTGAAGTAGGTAGGGCATATCTCTTCCTCTGGAGAAACCTTAGAGTCACGTTAGTATTAGGAACAGCTCTGAGTAGAAAGACTTGCTATCTTTGAAGCCCTAGACAAAATTGACGGATAGAACATGTTTATTTTATTTTATTTTCCTTGCTTCCACAAAACAGTCAGGGAAGGACAGGTGACAGGAAAAGCCCCTGCTTTGTTAGGGAGGGGCACATGTGCCTAGGTCAGGTGACTCTGGGGAGTCTTAGCCCACAGCTTCTGTCCATGTGAGCAGACAGGGCAGTGCTAAGTAGGGTGTCGAGGAAGCTTGTGAGTGCGCAAGTTGACAAACGTGGGAAATAGAATTCTAAACAAGCATCGATTCACATTTCCCTGTAAACTGGTATCGGCAGGTGTGCCTGGCCAGCTCCGCTGGTTCTCTGAATTCCTGCTGAAAATGCGCGCCGGAGAAACAGGCATGTTTTTGGGTAAAGGTTGCTGGAATACCTATTATTCTGCATGGAGAGATCAGAATTGTTGTGTGTTAAAACTCAGAGTACTGCAAATGTTTGGAACATTGTTACTTTTCGTAAATTATATTGGTGCCCAAGTGTTTGAGGATATGTGGGAAACAAAAAGGTTTCAGGCAAAGGAGACAGAAATGGAGTCAGACAAGAGTTCTGGAGAAGCGAAGTGATTTCTGCTGAGCTGCTGGGGGAAACCACGTATCGCCCGTGCACTCTTGTGTGTGTGTGTGTGTGTGTGTGTGTGTGTGTGTGTGTGTGTGTGTGTGTGTATGTGTTTGCATTGTGGAAAGAGCTTCGGTGGTATAGACTTTTTGAGATGTGTGCATTTTAATTACTTATGGTCCCTATAAATCATCTAAATATCAGAGAAATACCACTGTGCGAATATTTTGGTGTGTAAGCAGTTTGTTTAGGTTAGTTTTCTTGTACAACACAACTTGCAAGGCTTATTTAGTAAAGCTTTGTTGAGATACAATTCACGTAACACAATGTTCGTCAACTTAAAATGTTTAGTATTTCTGCAGAATTGTGCAACCACCAACCACCAAAATGTAAGTATATAGTATTTCATTATGCCATGAAGAAAGCTCCTTCACTCTCCACTCTGTACTCCCAGCTCTGGGCAACCACGGCTGTGCAGTCTGTCTCTGTAGACTTCCCTCCCATGGACATAAAGAAAACAATGTGATGCATGACCTTCTGTGACTGTCTTCTTTTCCCTAGCACACTAATTATGAAGGTCATCTGTGTAAGCATATTTCAGTATTCTTTTTTTATTTCCACATGTTTTGTCCTACATCTGTAAACATTCATTGTTTGACGATGGACATTTGGATTAGCTCCACTTTTTGGCTATTTTGAATAATATTGCTGTGACTATGTCCACAGTTTTTTATGGACATACATTTTTATTTCTCTTGTGAGTGCTCCTAAGTGTGGACTTTTAGAGCCATATGATAATTATGTTTATTCTCAGAAAGTATAGGACTGACCTTATGAATGCCAGATCATGCAGCTTGACTTCAGGGACTGTGAGACTCCCATGGTGCAGGCACCACTGTGGAAGTTGTGATACAGGGAGCCTCATGTGACCTCGGTGGTCCCTGTCTCCTGTTTGTATAATCTCTTCTCTGAGTTGAACAGGGACTGGTACTTGCTTTTTCCCCTCTTAAAAGTAAGAATTTGGACCAGCACTCAGATACGTCAATTTGTAGACAACTCTTAACACTTATACTGAAAATCTAAAAAGCCATGTATTGGGTTTCTTTTCTGAAGTCACTCCAAATTCAGACTTTCCTTAAGGGGAAAACACATAGCAGCAGCAGCAGCACTTAAAACGCTGATAATCTTTACCCAACTCACATCGAGTCACAGTCTTTTATCACAGACATGGTTTGTAGTACATTGACAGAATTCTTGGGCTATGCAGAGCACAGCTCTAACCAGGAAATGGCCAAAGAATGGTTTTCTCCAGGAAACAGATCTACTAGAAAAGACATGGGACTGGATGTAATTTAAAGTATTTAGTATAGAAGGCCTTGAGTGTTGTCGTTCCCCATATTCCTTTTCTACTCTGCCCTCCCACCTCCCACCCTCTTCAGTCCTCCTCTTCTGGTTTCCCTCATCCCTTTAAAACAACATGTTCTATTTCCTTATCCTTGGAAGATCCCCTGCTCTTCCCTGGTCCATACCTGGTCCCTACCTATCCTATGAAACACATGTATCTAATGCCTAAAAGCTAACATCCACATGAGAGAAAAAATGCAATGTTCATCTTTCTGGATCTGAGTTACCTCTCTTAGGATGACTGTTTCTAGTTCTATTTACCTAAACCTTTCACAATTTCAATTTTCTTAATAGCTGAATAATATTCCATTGTGTAAGTGTACAACACTTTTATTCTCCATTTATCAGCTGATGGACATCTAGGGTTTTTCTAACTTCTGACTTGAATAAAGCAGCCATGAGCATGGATGGATGAATGAGCAAGAATCTCTGTAGTAAGATACAGAGTCCATTGTGCATACAAAGAGTGGTATAGCTGGATCTTGTATTAGATCTATTTTCAGCTTTTTGAGGAACTACCACACTGCTTTCCATAGTGCTGTACAAGTTTGAATTTCCACCTGCTGTGGAATAATCCCTTTGTACACTGTGAAGATTTGGCACTATGATTGGTTTAATAAACAAACTGACTGGCCAATAGCTGAACAGATTAAGGTTAGTCAGGAGAGCCAGACTAGGAGAGGGCTGGAAGGAAGAAGGGGGGAATCTGGAGTTGCCAGCAGATGCAGAGGGAGCAGGAGATGAACATGCCATGGTAATAAAGATACTGCCATGTGGAAGAGCATAAGTAAGGAACATGGGCTAATTTAAAATGGAAGAGCTAGCTAGTAACAAGCCTGAGCTATTGGCCGAGCATTTATAAGTACTCTTTGGCCAAGCATTTATAAGTAATCTTAAGTCTCTATGTTTGTTATTTGGGAGCAGGCGGTTGGGCCAGGAAAACTTCTGCCTACACCCACCAGCAACGTTTCACCTTATCTTACACGCTCACTGACATCTGCTGGCATTTGTTTTGTGGCATCTGGAGGTTGAACTCAAGAGTCAAATTGGCACTGTAAGTACATTTACCTACTAGACCATCTCACTGGCCTTGATTTCATCTCTTTAAATATTATTTACACTTAAAAATGGGATGGGGGATCCCTCACCATACTTTAAAAGTTTTTGTAGAGCTACTAAAAGCTTTGTGTCACAATGCAGTTGGTCAAAAAGCATTCCTCTGGCTTTGTACAAAAAAGGAGACCAGGGCTACTGGTAGACATGGTACCTGGTCAATCAGACTTGGGCTCGCTCTTCTGTGCTGCACCAGAGACAGGCCTGGCCCCTGGGGCTTTCAGTGTTTCCGGTTTTTGCAGGCAAATGGTCTTCAGTTTCTTGGGAAGCCACATCCTCTCTTCTCTCCCCTTCTTTTTGGTCTGAAGATCTATCTTTTCTTCCTGACTTTTTGGGGGACTTCTTTTCTATTTTTTTTTTCACGCCTGAAGGGTAATGTGTTGACATCGTAAGGTAGTTTGTGGGAGGCGCATGTCACACCGTGGTGTGTGGCGTGACCACCTAGTCATCATCTTCCTTTCTGCTTTTGCAGGGACAGGTACAGCAGGCAGCTTGGCCCCTCTCGGGCTCCTCCTTCACTGCCTCTTTATGTCTTCACTGGAGCTGGCTTTCCGCTCCCACCTCTTGGGAGCACAGGACACAGGGGTGGGTCCTGCAGGGCAGCTATGCCTGAAGTGCCTGGGATGCCGGGCTTCTACCACGGGAGCCTGTGACTTGCTTCTAATGGGTAGTATATGAAATGTAAATGAAATGTCACCTTGGTAATCATTTTAGACTACATTTTATCAGACTGCATGCTCTCCCTTTATGATATATGCAGTTATTTTAGAGAAACTCACATGGTCTATGGCCATCCCATCCCAAATGCACCCAATCACTACTGATCTTGGAATCTAAGTATGACAAAGCCTGGTTAGTATTTGGAAGAGAGTAGCAACTCATGTGCTGAGGCGCTGCAGGCACGGATCTGAGGATAGCTGAAGTCATACAACTGAAGAAAATGAATTCTGTCAACACTGCGGGTGAACTTGGAAAGCAGATTTTCCCTAGTGGACCTTTGATGAGAGTACAGCCCCGATGATGCCTTGACGGTGAGCCTTGAAGGAGCCTCCACTAAGCCTGCCCATGCAAACAGACATAATGAACGTGGAGTGATTTGTGAGCCTAAGTTTGTGGCAATCTGTTATGGGGTATTAGAGCACTAATCCAGAAATCTAGGATTTGGCTCCATTATGTAACATGGCCAGGGCTATCGAGTTCCCTTGTTCAGGCAGATATCCTGTTTATCAGTGTGATTTCTGTGATGATAGACTGCATAGCAGTTCAGGTATGGGACTCTAACTGTTACGTACTCTATGTCTCTGGGGCATAATTTTTAGAATGGAAAAAGAAGAGACAGAGTTCTATTTTTCTTGCTTAATGCTTCTCTAGACACCCTGTTCCAGGAAGCATCCCTAAGTATTCAGAATTAAACAATGATAACAGAATGATGAGCACATCTATGTCCTGGGGACTGGAGGAGTGAGAGGAAATACCAGAAGTTGAAGCTGTGCTCGGACAGAGCTTGTGAAATAGACACCATTTGTCTGACCTGCCCTGCAGACACAAGCTTGTCCTCGATGCCTCCCCTGATGTTTCTTTAGTCAGGTAATAACTGAGCAGTCTCAGCCAGGTGAATACCACTTCTATTTCAGGAATGTACCCAGGATCATTCTGTCTTTCTTAGTCATTCCCTTCGATATTGAATGGCCCTTGCACTCAGACTTTTTAACTTATGCCTCTTCTATCTCTCATTGTTCTGTGAAGGCTTGTGCTGTCTCCTACCTGCCACTGGACAGATGGGACCACCTGGTGATGTGGCTCTCTTGGAAGTCTTTGGCATGCCTTTCTGTTTGTTCCTTCTTATTCTTGGCTGCCTATCATGAGGAGGATGAGCTGGACATTATCCTCAAGGCACACACATACACATAGAGTCCTCTTTGCTTCCTCTGTGGTTGGACTTTAATTTCAAATGCTGTGACTGTGACTCAGTGTGTAGTCTTATAAGAAGACTTGTGTGTCAACTAACCCACCAGGCTTATCTCAGAAGACTTGAAAGTTTTCTTGTTAGGGGAAGAAAACCATTTGGAACTGATGGGAAATAGGTGTCTTGTATCCGGTGGTGGAAGATTAAGACAGCAGTGACATTTCTATCACCCAAGGCTCACACTAGTATTGCCATTAGAAAGCAAAAGTCCATTTTGCCAAAGATGGAGTCAGCTGTGTTTCTTCCTGTATTCACAACTAGGCATAGTCTAGTAATAGGGAACAGATAAAATAAATGGATGGAATACTGTTTTAGGTGTTATATATCATACAATGATTTTTACAAAGACCCTAAGATTACTTGGACATCATCAGGGGCAGGGAAACTCTTCCCACAAATTGGGATTCACTGATTCTCTTTGCGTCTATTTTGTATATCATTTAAAGGAAACATGTTTGCACTCACAGAACAAACAGAACCACAGGGAAATTTACATGTTACAAAAGGCTTCCATTTTCTTGTGTTAATTATTATGCAATGGTTAACAAGGGATTTCTACCTCTGTGAAGCTGGAACATGATGCTGTGAAGATGCCCCATTTGTTCACTCCATCGCTTGGTCTCTGCTCATACAGGAGGAAGCCCTGACTCCCCATGTGCTGGTCAATAGCTATGCTTCTTGGCTACTGGCAGGAATCTTCTGGACGGCAGATGTTTGTCTGACGGCTGCTCTTTGCAGTGTCCTGGTCCTTGGCTTTGAGTTGAGGCAGTCACTCGGCCGGCCCTTGTTCCTCATTTGTAATCCCCACATATGCTTTTTGCATCGGTTAGTTTTCTCATCACTGAGACCAGAAGCAACTTAAGGCAGGAAGGGTTTACTTTGGATTGCAGCTTTAAGGGCTACCATCTCTCATGGCAGGGAAGGCCTGGTAGTGTGGAGACACATGGTAGTAGGCACAGAAAAGACTTCTTGCCTACATTTCCACAGACCAGGAAGTAAAGAAAGGGAACATCAGTGTCTGCCTTCTCCTTCTCTTTTCATTAAGTTGTGGACCCAGCCTATGCAATAGTGCTGCTCACATTCAGGGAAGGTCTTCCCTCCCTCAGTTCATCTTCTCTGCAAATACCCTCACACTCACACCTGCAGATACTCTCACACCCACAGACACCTCACACCCACAGACACCCTCACACCCACAGACACCCTCACACCCACAGACAACCTCACACTCACATCCACAGATACCCTCACACTCACAGACACCCTCACTCACACCCACAGACACTCTCACACTCACCTCACATCCACATGTGAGCTTAGGGTACTTAATAGTTCACTTGCTTTCTTTTAAGTGTGTGTGTGTGTGTGTGTGTGTGTGTGTGTGTGTGTGTGTGTGGTGTGAATGTCTCCCATGCATCTTCTGGTACATTCAGAGGCCGGAGGATGGTGGCAGATAGCCTGGAACTGAGGTTACAGCTGCTGTGCGGGTGCCAGGAGACAAATTCTGTAAGAGGAGGAAGTCCTACTTAGCCTCCCTACACGTTTTCTTAACATTAATAAAAAAAATTGACTATCATACAAACAGAAACTTACCAACCTGAATTACAGGATGTTCTGGGGAGCAAGGTTTGAGATAAATACTGTGAAAATGCATAGATCGTTAAAGGGATATAAAACGGAGAGAGATTCTGAACATTTTGCTGGTTTCTTCCCTCCTAAATATAGCCTGCACCAGACAATTTTCATAGCATCAGGCCTGCCTATTCCAGTTCATTCTGTGCTATTACTTGTTGTTCATGTGCTAAATGCCACATTAGCACCTCTGGGATTTCCACAAGAGACACCAGTGACTTAGCTCCTTTTCAACCCGATTCGCCTCTAGAGCGTGTATGGGCATTAGCCAGCCCTTTCCAGCAGTGTTTACCTTCTGAGTTCTCCTTGTGCATGTCTCCGTCTGAGTGTCTCTTACGTGAGACAGGCATTAGGAAGTGTGTGTAGCAGTTGTTCTAGTTTGACTCAGCACTTTATCATTCTTGCACTCATCTGACAATCACGCCCCTTTATCTGGTGTTCACCACTGGCTGGTTACCAAGAATACACAGATGATTAAAACATTAGTCCTGACCGGGGAGATCTCCCCAGGACAGAAAGAGTCATCCGAGTACATAATTATGCCATGATACAAGTGCTCCATCGGGATTAGCACTGAATCATCTCAGAGGAGTCAGAGAAAGTGGCATTTTGGTTAGATCAGGATTTATCGATGTGTAGGGATGAGGGGGTGATGTTGCAGAGATGATTTGTGGTGTGATGTTGCAGAGATGATTTGTAGGTTCATAAGCATATGGCAAGTTGGGAGAACGGTGAGAAGCTGGGTACGGCTGGAGCAGTGTGTGTGTGTGTGTGTGTGTGTGTGTGTGTGTGTGTGTGTGTGTGTGTGTGATGAACTTGAGGTGAGGGAAGTTTTGAAAGAGAGGGAAGGATGATGTGAGTTAAGTATGGAATTTTGACTTGACTACGTAGTAATAGGGCATATGCGCAAAGGTCCTAAGACAGAAAGAAGAATACTTACAAGGTAACAGACAGCAAAGGCAGTGGTACATGGATGAGATGAGTTGGGGAAGGTGAGTCAGAGGGATGCTCTATACAAATCAGCTAATGCTGCCTGCAGGAGACATCATCATGTAGTCTTCCATTAGTGTTGACCTGGAGTAACTGAACTGACAATTGCTTATGCGAAGTCAAAGAGAGGGAAATGTAGAGGAAGGGCCCCAGTTGAGGAACTCTACAGAGGCCACTTTGTCAAGGCTTTGTGACTGACAGGCTAAGAACATAGAGAACAGAAGTGATCGGATCCAGCATTCTCTCCGTGAAGCCAGAGTCATTGATTGTAACATAAATTGCTAACTGGTCTTATTAATAAAGAACCTGGAGCCAGATATTGAGGTAAAAACCTGAGAGATCAGAGGAATAGGAAAAGCCACTTACAACCTCACCTCACTGACACCTCAGGCTCCAAAGAGACCTGCTTCCTGTATACCCAAGCCTATATGCCTTTCTGTTCTGCCATCTCATTTCCTCTCTCTGCCCAGCTACATCACTTCCTGTCTGTCTGTATAGACCTCCAGACCCCTATGGTTAGTGCTAGGATTAAAGGCGTGTGTTACCATGCCTGGCTCTGTTCCCCAGCATGGTCTTGAGCTCACAGAGATCTGGATGGATCTCTGCCTCCCAAATGCTAGATTAAAGGCATGTGCTACTGTTGCCTGACTTCTGTGTTTAATATAGTGGCTGGCTTTTTCCTCTGATCCTCAGATAAACTTTATTAGGGTGCACAATATTGGGAAACACAATACATCACCACAATTAGTGTCATTGCTACTAAAGACAGAAAATAGGATAATTATAGAATTTTTGTCTAGGAGAGAGAGGGGGGCACAACACATCTGATATCTGTTTCCTCTCTTCTCCATCTCCCTCTCTGTTTCTCACCGTGGCTGGAGCAGATCATTCATCATAGGAGCCTTTCCGTTCACTTTGTACCTTCTCTAAATGTCCTGGTCTTCGCTTTCTGCTTTGGGGCATGCTAGGTCCAAGCACAAGATTTTTGAGAAGTTGTGGTAGCAGTGCAACCATCAATCAGTGGGAGAAGAACATGAAGGGTGGTTGTTCGCGTTTCCATGCTTTGGGTGGTCCAAGGCCTTCTGACCTTCAGGGGTTCTGGTAGAGCCACATAGCCCACAGCACCTCTTCATTAGCTTTCTGTTCTTCCCTTCTCTGTCTTACCTGGCACTGTTTCCCTGAAATCATCTCTCATGAAAACTATGTGTTACTTCATATTTCCGTCTCTCCCCTTTGAACACACCAAGCTAAGACAGGCGAGGACACAAAGACTGGGTTTGGTTTGAAATGTGAGGAGTCTGTGGCACCCAGGCTCTCTGCTTCTATTTCTGAAGCTTGGTTAAAGGGTATCAATGAGATCCATATCCCTTATGTCTAAAAGTTTAAAAGTTATTAATCAACCTGCTACATAGTTAAATAAGATGCTGTAGTCTCCCATGTACCTACCTGTGTTAGAATGTATATCCATGACATCCTCCAAGATTCATGCCAGAATTACATGAAAATACTCAGGCCTATACAGCCTTCCTTGTCTATAAAATATGTTTTATTCCAAACATATGCTGAGGATATCAGCCCACAGGATGGCCTATAGTCCAACAAAGAGCTATCTTCACACCTTGGGGTGTGTGCAAAGTGGCTTAGCTTTCTCTCAAGAGAATCAGCTAGAAAGGAAACTGTGTAGGCTCCAGATGGTACCTGGGTACAACTATAGGTCAGGCTTGGACAGACCCTTTAGAGAAGAGAGGCCCTTTGGCAGCTTTTAATGTTATGAATCCATAGGACATCCTGACAATTCTCTGGTAGGCACTGTGGACATTGGTCTTTGGAATTGGACCTTGATATAAACATTTGGAATTTGTGCCATTTGGATTGACACTGAATGGTAGGAGTAAATGGATTCAGCTGGGAAAGTGAGGTGGAATGAGCAGAGGTCTAAGAACAGCACCCTGGGGGTGGCTGGGGAGGTGGAGCCAGGGAAAGAGGCTTTGGAAGTGACTCAGTGTTTCATCTTGACATTTAAGAGGAGTTTTTCCCTTCCAAACTAACAAGGCAAACACAAACGGATTCTGAAAGCAACATGGTAGAGATGTGTTCTTCCTTGGTGCTCACCCAATAGCCTATGTATGGAGATTCTTCCTACATTCCCAGTCACATTGTGCTCACTAAGCTGCCTGAGACTTTGAAAGTAAGGGCTTATTTAAGACCATGGTGTTCAATATCCATATAAAACACAGTCTTGTCTAGAGCTGCGATCTGAATGTGGCCCCCTGAATCTGTACTGAAACTTAATTACTATGTGATAGCATTAGGAAGTGGGGATTTTAGGAAATTTAGTCATGAGGATGGAGTTCTAATGAGTGGGGTTGGTGACCTCATGAACTGACTGGAATGACCTATCAAGGCTGCTTCTGGTCTTCTCCTGCCAGAGGAGGATCCCGTATTTGTCCCTCTGGCAAACAAAACATCAGTCTTCTTGGAGGCAGAGACCAAGCGCTGATCAGACTCTGAACCTGCTGGGATCTTAATCTTTTCCTTTCCAGAGTGGTGAGAATTCAGGTCTTGTAAGGGACCCAGTACCAAGGGCAAAGGCACTTGGAGGGGAACACAGCGTCTTTTTGAAGCATGAGCATGAAATGTTAGAAAAAAGCTTGAGGAGTTTGGGGGAAAAGTTTCTCACATTATAACCTTTTTCGTTGTTTGTCACTGTGACACACATCTGAGAGGAGCAGCTTAAAGAGGGGAAATGTATCTTGGCTCAGGCTTCTGAAATTTCAAGGTATGCCAATAGCTGGCTCTCTCGTTCCTGGATCCGTTGTGAGGAAGCACACCATGGCAGACAGGTGTGGCAGAGAAAAGCTGCTATCCTCACGGGCCAAGGGGCAGAGAAAGACAGGAAGGGACCAGAGGCAAGAACTATCCATCAAAGATGTCCCAGTTACATCTTCCTACTAAGCCCTGTCTTCTAAGTGTCCATTCAGATATACATTCATCAATAACTCAGTCCATTCATGAAATTAGAGTCTTTATGATCTAATCACCTCAATTAGGTATCATCAATTAGAGACCAAGCCTTTTTCGGGTTCACTCATATTGAAATTATAATGTTTGTGGTGGTTAATGCCTATTTCAAGCATGATGGTATTTAGACTCACCCAGGAAACAAGCTTCCAGAACACCAGTGAGTTTGCCTCTGCTCAGGCCTTTGAGGCTTTGTCTAGATTAGGTTCAGTGAGGTGAGAAGACCCATCTTAACTGTGGGCAGCACCATTCCCTGGGCTGGGGTCCTAGAAAGAATTAAAAAAAAAGAGAGAGAAATCAAGCCTTCCGCTTCCTGATTGTGGCTGCAATGAGGCCAGCCACCTCAAGTTCCGGCTGCTGTGGCTTCACTGCCAGAATAGACTGCCCCCTTGAACTGCCAGCCAGAATGGACCCTTTCTCCCATAAATTGCCTTTGTGAGAATATCTTATTAAAGAACCAGGTAAAGTAACTAATATAGCATTCCATGCCCGAGTCTCAAAAGCCTCATGTCAATCTCCAAATGCAAATTACACTCAATCCATCCTCCGAAGTCATCATGGCCTTAACAGGTCCAGATCAAAAGATCAAGTACAAAATCCATGGCACTTGAGGCAAAATTTACCTTCCACATCTCCTCTGAGATGCTTCTCCATAAGTCCCTGTAAAAACAGAAATTCCTTATATCCATCCGGTGCAGATGAACCCCCTCTAAATGAGAGTGATGGGGCGTAGAAAAGAGGGGTGGGACTGAGGTTAGACCACAATCCAGCGAAGTAAACATTTAATTCCTGGCACTTCATGCCAATCTAGAATCACATAGGGGAGCAAGTCTTCTACTGGCTCAAGAAATGGCTGGGCCCACTCAGAACATGACTGCCTCTGGGTATTTGGATGGCTGAGCAAGAAGAAATGAGTCTTGGGGAAGCAGGGTACCCTGGTGCTGTTTTCTTAAAAAAGGGTCTTCCAAGTGATTATATCTTTGAGCCTGGGATGAGTAGGGCTCAACCAATGCCTGGGATGTCCTTAAAACATTTTTTCTATTGCCTTGTAAAAAGTGGTTGACTTATAATTTTAGCACAATTAATCTCTCCGGGAACCACCCTTTATTTGCCTCAACTACAAGTTTTCAAACTCCTTCTGCTCTCCTTTTCGGTTTCACTTTTTGCCATCAGTCTGGACAAAGGCTGTCAGCAACGACCAGGCCACAGTCTGAACAGCACCTGTCTGAAATCTCTTTCACAGTATTAATTATTAGTACATAATCTTTAAAATTGGCCTCCTACAAAATCTCAAGACATGGATATGTCTTGAGTAAATATAAATGTGAATATAAGTAAAATGGCTACCAATGTAACACAAATGTCCTCTAGTCCAAGTCCTAAAGTCCTTTATTTGATTTCAGACTGGACCAGATGTATTCACAATATAGCTTCATTTCTTGGTACCAGTTTTCTTGCTTCAGTCAGTCTTCCCTCCCCCTCTCCGCCCCCCACTGTAACAAATAACTGAGAAAAACAGTTTAAAATGGGAAAGATTTATTTTGGTGTGTGGCTTCCAAAATTTCAGTTCACGGTCAATTGATTCCATTGTTTCTGGATTTGTGTTCAGGTTGAACACTGTGGCGGAAGAGTGTGGCAGAACCGCCTGAATAGCACGGTGGATGAATAGGGTGGGACAAAGCTACCGACCTGGTGATAGCCAGGGGACAAAGAGAAAAAGTATGCCCTTCAAAAGCATGTTCCCAGATATTTATCTCCAAACAGCTTCCTCTTCCTAATTGTCCATTCTGCCTGGATAGGTGTAAAAGCATTTATAATCCAGTTACCTCTCAATAGCGCCATCAGCCAGGAATCAAATCTTCTGTATGTTGCTGGAGAATTTCTCTCCAGCTCCCACCATCAAGTCCCGCCAGTCTCAGAGCCCACTTATAAAATAAACACATAGACTCTTACATTATTTAAACTGCTTGGCCATTAGCTCAGGCCTGTTATTGTCTAGCTCTTACGCTTATATTTAGCCCATTTCTATTAATCTTTACTTTGCCACGTGGCTTGTGGCTTACCGGTACTTTATATCTTCCTTCTCCTGATGGCGGCTGGCAGTGTCTCTCCCTCAGCCTTCCACTTCCCAGAATTCTTTTCCTTGTCCCGCCTATACTTCCTGCCTAGCCAATGGCCAATCAGTGATTTATTTACTGACCAATCAGCAACATATTTGACATACAGACCATCCCACAGCACTTCCCCTTTTCTTTTCTTAAAAAGGAAGGTTTTAACTTTAATATAGTAAAATTATATATAACAAAATAATTATTAAGCAAGAATTATAGTTATAATATTAAAGAAGAGATCCTATCTATCTTATATTTATAAGTTTAAGGTTTTATATCTAACTTATCTTTTATTATAATTAAGGAAAATTGTAAGTATCTAGTCTTTAACCATATCAAAGACCTCAGAAGGATATATTATTATCTGAGAAATGGAGAAGGATATAAGCAATTTTTAGGAGTCTTGTAGGGTAGACAGAGACAGCTGGCAGCCTGGACAGTCATTCAAAGTTCTCTGGTAAAGTTGGGGCATCTGTCTTCAGCCCATAGGCCTAGAGTCTCTTATTCATTTTTCTCTGTGTCCTGTAGAATGTCTGGCAGTTTTCTCTGCAAAGCAGGAACCTGAAGGACCATTTTGTCAAGCAAAGTTCAGTGGTCACCTTTGTATGGGTCCTGCATGTTCAGTTGATCAGGCAGTCCAGGCAAGAACAGTTTCTTGCCCAAATGGCTATTTTTGTCAAGGTGAAGATAAACTCCATATGGAGTGTCTTCGATGCCCATCCTCCTCTCTGAAGTAAATCGGTGCTGTCAGGAGCAGACATGTCTTATTGTCCAAAAAGTCTAAATTTTTAAAACATTTTAAATGCCATATTCTGTAGGTCTTTGAAGTGTTTGAAGACTACCTATCTATCTGAAATATAATTATGTATATCTAGAAGACTTAATTAATATGGCTACAAATATGATTATCATAGATGACTAATTATTAATCTATTTTTTAATTATCCATTACAATTTTAAATGAGTTACATAAACATAATACCTCAAACAAGAATAGAAATATATATACAGTATAACAAAATTAAGTTTAAATTTGTATCAATAAACTAAAATCTATAGCAATGTAAAACATTTTAAACAAGTTGTTACTCTTTAAAAGTAGGTTCAATAATCTACCCTTTCATCCTATCATATCTAAACTATCCCTCTTTTTGTTTTAGAAAGAGATTGTATTTATAATCAACCTGATTTAAATAAAAATATTGTTTTTTTTCTGTCCCACATCAGAGGGCTCTTCTGATTTGGGACATAAGAATCTCTTAACCATTTTTTTTTTTTTGAGCAATATGTCTGGGTTTAGAGGGGGAGTGAGCCAATTTTATCTCTAAAGCCAGCTTGGTATATTTGGGAATTTGGGCGTAGCTTCTCTTACTATTTCCTGCTGGAGGGGGGCGCTGTATCTTATGGGGACATGAAGAAAATTTTAGGATCATGGAGTAGTCCGTGAGGTTGTATCGTCTGAGCCAGTTGCCTTGAAACCATTCTGAATGTTGAATCATCTGGGCCATGGTGTCATTGGAGACCTTTCAGGGGGTCTGGGCTGGTCAAACCTGATGTATCTTAATCTGGAACAAATCCATAGTCTCTGGCTTTCTGTGGAAACAAGAGCAGAGACTCTTTTTCAAAGCAATATATCCTTATATCCAAATTTTGAAGTCAAGGTATCTTTAAAATATACATTTTGGCATAACTCAACAGCTTTTATAATCAAATGTTTTTCTGTAGTTACGAATATCAAAGAGAACATAATCCAGATTCTCTGTGTGGTAGTCATCTTTACGTGGCTTATTTTTTATATTACCTTTATTGTCTCTTTAAAGACTTTATTTTTTTAAAACTATGTATTTGTTTCTATAATTCTATATATCATTTTTTTTGTCTCTTTCAAGCCTACGTATCTTTTATATACATTATAAACTATTATATCTGAATCTGTCTTATTGTGAATCTCTTGCCTTAAACTGCAGCAGCTGTGGCTGCTGGCTCCGCCCATCTCAGCTTCCCAACATGGCGTCGGTCCGCTTTCCGCCAGCTCTGGGAGCCATAACTCTCAGAAATAGTGGGTCTACATTTTTACCAAAGAAAAAGAAACCTCTTTTTTTTTTTTGTATTAGCAAAGGCTAAATTCATCACACAGTTTAATGTGCTATTTGCAGAGGCCTCATTTCCACCATATTGTAGGTCGAGAGCGCACGTTAGGAACCCGCCAGTAGCTCAAACCGGCAGCTGCCGCTTATTTGAGAGAGACAATTAGGAAGCTGTTTTTAGCTCCATTTTAGAATCTTTTTTCTAAGTTTTTAGGTGGAAACTCTTGCCCCACGTTGGGCGCCATTTGTTGCTGGAGAATTTCTCTCCAGCTCCCACCATCAAGTCCCGCCAGTCTCAGAGCCCACTTATAAAATAAACACATAGACTCTTACATTATTTAAACTGCTTGGCCATTAGCTCAGGCCTGTTATTGTCTAGCTCTTACGCTTATATTTAGCCCATTTCTATTAATCTTTACTTTGCCACGTGGCTTGTGGCTTACCGGTACTTTATATCTTCCTTCTCCTGATGGCGGCTGGCAGTGTCTCTCCCTCAGCCTTCCACTTCCCAGAATTCTTTTCCTTGTCCCGCCTATACTTCCTGCCTAGCCAATGGCCAATCAGTGATTTATTTACTGACCAATCAGCAACATATTTGACATACAGACCATCCCACAGCATCTGTACATGAGCCTTTTGGGTGAACATCTCTTGTCCAAACCATAACAACTAAACATTTCTAGGCAAGTCTGTTTTCTTAATTGTTGTGTGTACTTAACTGTTCTGTACTGACACAGTGGGAATGGCTGATCCTAAGTTTCATTTGGAAGGATTTCAAGTAGACACTAACTGTTCTAGAAGGGTTTGAATGATCATTTTGTTGGATTCATTGTTTCACAATAAAGAAAGACAATTGAAACGATATTGGCTTCCAGATTTACAGCTATCGTGGCAACAGTGGACTGAAGGGCTTCTCTTGTAGCTGTTTGTGCATGTTGTAATTGGATGTACCCAGGTAATAAAGGCCAAATGGAGGTAAATAAATGGGTAGCTTCACATCAGCATCACTTCTATCACAAATCTGGAGCACCCTCTACAGGCTCACATTCTGGGTACCTGGTTTTCATTCATCAGTACTCTTTTGGGAGATGGCAAAATGTTTGGGACATGGGATCTTGTTAGTGGATGTAGGCACCTAGAAGAGGGCCTATAGGGTTCTATCTGTCTCTAATTCTCTGTTCTTGACCTACTGCCATGTAAAGCAGCAGCCACAAGCTCCTGCTAACATGCCCAAGGGCTGCTCTGCCATTCCTTCCCCACGGTGATGGACTGTCCCTCTGCAGCTGTGAGTCTAAATCACTCTTTCCTCCCTAAGTTCCTCCTGTCCTTACGGCAATGACAAGAAAAGCAACAAATATATTAGAGTCAAGTACGGGTCTCTACGCACACACTTAGGAAGGCACACAACTCACTTCAGTAAGTCAGGGACAGGGTTCATTGCAAATGTGCCATCTCATCTGAATGTGATGGATGAAGGGGCAACAGGCAGTTTTTCAGGCTTGATTGCAGGGAAAAGGAAACCGATCTGTTCGTAGAGGTTCACTTCAACGTGTCTGGAGTCTGGGTTGGGGAAGGATGTGGGTGGAGAGTTAGCGCCAAGTCAGTGTGGTAAGGGTGGTCCATCAAGACGAGCCTTTTGTTCTCATTAAGGTGTGTAGGTTTTACTTGAGGAGCAAGGGGAAGGTACTACAGGGCTTAAAAGGCAGATGGGTTGCTTGGATGATGAATGAGGCTGCAAAGTGGAAAATACTTCCAGAGAGCAGCATGTCTGGAGGCTGGGAGAAGAGTTTAGAGGTTGTGATGTTAAAGTTGAATTGATGGTGGCTCAAACAGGGATTAATGAGAATAGAATCCACCTGCTCTTTAGGATGAGAAGAGGGTAGATGTTGAGGCTGATTCAGAGAGCAGTGGAAGAGAAAGACTTCAGCAAAATGAGCTTGAACAGCGATCAGACTGGACCAGTAACAGACCGACGGGAATGTGCCCATCAAAGCTGAGCAGGAAGGGCCAGGCTGGGGCTCCTCGAGCCTGCTGATGAAACTCAGTGACAACAGAGCGGGAGAAGCTGATTTAGCTTCAAGTTCTGAAGTGAGGGGAGCCTACAAATGTGGGTTGAATCCTTCTGGGCACACAGGCTGGAAGGCAGGAAATGAAACAGTTCCTAGGGATTACAAACGTGAACGCTTACCCATCCAAGAAGGCAGTGGTCGGCAGGTGGGGAGGGGGTAAGGGGGACTCCTGTGAGATCTTTATGAGGTACTGAAGGAAAAGCAAGCGCTATTTTACCCAAAACATCCTATGGTAGCAAATCCACCTGAACCAAACCAAACAAACAATAAATACATCCTCTTTGTTGATATAAAAGCCTCCTGTTTACAAATGCATGCTAGCGCCCTATGCATTTCTCAAATGTCTCTATTTAGAGGGAATTGAGTTAGCGATGTGTTCTGTTTTTTAAGGTTTTTTTTTTTTTTTTTTTTTTTTTGGATTATACTCTGTGAAATTGTGAATGGTTGGCAGGCAACCACTATGTGTATACACAAGTGTTGTGTTGCAGATATCGTATACACAACAACAAGCTCTGGTGGTCACTTAATCAACACAGGGGTTCAAGAATTCAAGTCAAAAGCAGAGAGCTGAACAGCTTCGCCTTTGCCTCCTCCTTCTCCCCGCTCTATCCTGGATCATCTCTCCTCCCACTGGTCCTTTTATATACCCAAGCGCGTCTGACTCATCAGCCCCTCTTCCCTCCTTGCCTCCTACAGAAGCTGCTAAAATTATTTTCTGTTGAATAAGACAAGCTTTCTCTGCAGGCACCAGCTCCAGGCTTGATTCCATTGAACACAGGCTCAGAGTTAAGTCTTCATTCTGGAAGGGCTTTTGAACTTCCTTTTGTGCATTGAGAAGGAAGCCTCTTGTGGTTCATTCTGTGATTTAAAAAAAAACAAACAAAAACTTTTTAGAGATTTATTTACTTTTACTTTATGTATATGGGTGTTTTGCCCCCAAGCATGTCTATGTGCCATTGGCATGCCTTGTGTCCAGAGGGGCCAAAAGGCTACTTCACATCTCCTGGAACTGGAGTTACAGCTAGTTGTGACCCACCAGGTGAGTGCTAGGAATTGAACCTGCATCTCCCGGAAGAGCAGCTTAACTGCTGAGCCATCTCTCTAGCCCCAGTTCTGTGATCTTGTGGAGGAAGGTTTTTGAGACCAGAGGCTTCACCGTTTTGTGCCAGCTGAGCTGGAGATCCTTTCCAGGCAGAGCTAGCAGATTCCTGGAGCTGTCTCCCATGCAGTTTTTGGTTCATTGTGTTTTCCCATTCTTGATTTAGAGACTGACTCTCTCTCTCCCTCTCTCTCTCTCTCTCTCTCTCTCTCTCTCTCTCTCTCTCTCTCTCTCTCTCCCTATGTGCACATAGGTAGAGATCAGAGGTTGAGTTGACATCAGTGTCTTCCTCAAAAGCTTCTCCACATTTATTATTACTATTATTACCATTATTATTATTATTGGCAGAGTCACTACTGAGCCTGGAGCTCCCTGGTTTGACTAGATTTACTAGCCAGCAAGTCCCATGGGTCCTCCTGTCTCTGCTTCCTGAGGGCTATGATTATAAGTGTATGCTGCCACCTGACTTTTTTACATGGCTGCTGGGGTCAAATTCAGGTCCTCATGCTTATTCAATAAACACTTTGCCAAATGTGCCATCTCCACAGCCCCGTCTCCTTGGTCCCTCCTCTCTCTGTGTGTATGCAATGCCATGGCATGCATGTGGAGGTCAGAGGACAGCTTGTGGGAGTCAATTTTCTCTTTCTACCACATGGGTTCCTGGGATTGAACTCAGGTCCTCACCCTTGGCAGCCAACGCCTTTACCAATGAGTCCTCTCACTGCCCGCTCTCCTTGATTCTTAATACTCAACCCCCTGCTGTTCTGAAGGATATTTTCCAGGCAGCTGAAAATGATCTTGACTGTATTTATTTTTTTCTTCAGAAAATGACTCCATAGACAGAACCTATGCTATCCTCTCTTCCAAAATACTTATATTTAAGGTATTTCATGGAGAAATTAGTCTGTGAATAAACTGAGTCTGTGCAAGCAGGTAGATGTATTTTGTGAAAGTTACTGGTTACAGCATCAGCACCAGCCAAGGTGCCCAAGACAGGTATAGCTCAGAGGGCGAATTCCCTCAGATGGGTCTTTTACAGGCTGAACTAGTTTGCAGCTAGTGACTTGCTTCTGAGCTCTTGAAGTCACTTGGTTAGCCTGCTCCCTATGACCCTAGTAATTGGAGCTGCCTTTGGTAAGTGTACAGACAAGCAATTCTATTAAACACCACTTTACTCAATGCCACAGAGCTCAAGGACATGTTAAGGTGTCTATAATGGTCATGTTTTCTTCTCAGTTTGCCAATGGAGAAAGCAAGGAACAAAGGACTCAGTACTGAGTTAGTATGAGTAAGGAGCTGAGCTGGAAGGAGAAGTCAATCATCTTTTTATTTAAAAAAGTAATTTTATTTTATGTATATGAGTGCTTTGTCCAGATGTATTTATGTGCATCAGATGCATAATTGGTGCCTACAGAAGCCAGAGGAGGGTATCAGATTCCTTGGGACTGGAGTTTGGATGATTACAAGCTATTATATTGGTGTTAAGAATTAATCCAACTCTTCCAGAGGAGCAGCCAGTGCTCTTACCCGCTGAGCCATCTCTCCAGCCCTGAGTCAAGCATCTTAATTCATGATTTAACAATGTCTTTCCCAAACACTCTTCTCTTAACTTTTCTTTTTTTTTTTTTCAAAAATAAGTGCTTACTGAAGATCTAGTATATGTAAGACATTATGACATATATAAAAAAACCACTATTCTTACTTGCTTGGAACATACAGGTGTGGAAATTTGGCAACAATGACATGCTTAGGAAGAAATAACACAAGACCATCTATATCAAGGGTAAACTGCCTTCATACTGTGGAAAGTAGGCTAAGGTGGTTAATGAGCAGATTGTGGAGGAAGCCAAGACACGACACAAGCTAGGATCTGTCCTCATATCATCCTACTGGGATGAATGTGTCTTCTGGTGGGTGGAAATGCAGGCTGGGAGAAGGCTACTGGAGACACGTGATTGTTTTGTTAAAGGAAGATTTGTGAGAGCTCCATTTCCAGAGGTTGACAAGCCTAACTGCATGGTCTCTAGTAACAAGCCAAAAGGTAATCTTTCTATGAAAGTTACCAGCATGCTTGTGAAAATTTTAATAAGGAAAACATGCATGTGTGCTTTTCCATACACCAGACATTACTTTTGGTTCTGGAGATTCAATATCAAATAGCACTGTCAATATAGTCACCAAGGTGGCAGTTTAGTGCAGATGGACAATTTGATAGGTATCTACAAAAGAGTATGGTAGTTCTGTCATGAGGCATTGGTGAATCTGGGGACACAGAGAGGAAGGGATTCTTACCTAGGGTAGTTACTGGGACTAGGAAGGGCTTTAAGGAGGAACTTATGGTTGAGCTAAGTCTCTGAAAAACATGTTTTTTTCTGATAGAAATATGACACACATGTATTTTAAACACTAGATTGTTGCCAAGTCAATGGAATAGTTGTATTTACCCTCATTCCTCTGCTAAGTACAATTAAAAACTACACACATGGGATTGGGCTGTAGCTCAGTGTGCTCGCCTCTCAGGAATGAGGCCCTGGGCTTGATTCCCAGAACTAAAAGCAAACACACACACACACACACACACACACACACACACACACACACACACACACACAGCAACATAACTCCAGGACATTATATCTCAAAGAAACTTAGAAAGATCCTGGAAGATGGAGAGAAGGCACAACGGCTAATGACTCAAGGAATGGGTGGCATGGTGACACTTTTCCTGGCTCATCCTTCTCTTTGTTTCTGGATATGAAGAAGTCAGCAACTTGGAAACTCCAAAGGGCACCAAACTAAACAAACAGCAGAACAAGCCAGCTTGCCGCAGCTGGAAATGGGTAGTCCAACAAAGCAGAGAGCATTCAGTCAACACTTACTTTGCTTTGGCCAAGCACTGTAGATGGTGAACCTCTTTCCTGCCTCCATTAGCTCCCAGCAGGACAAGGAGGGAGCTTCCATTCCACGTTTGCCAAATCTAACGAAGCTCCCTCTGGTATACCGTGAATCTTGATCCCCAAGATGTGAAAGCTCACACCCGCACAAACATTTTTACATAGTTGTTGGTTGTAACTTTATTCATATATAAAGTTCAGAGATCATTTCTATGGAACACTCTTTGGTAACAAAAGAATGAGTTCTTGATATAGCAACTTAGAAGATTCTCCAAAGACTCTCACTAAGTAAAAAAGGAAAACACCTTCAGAGGTTACAAACTTGTATTATTTATATAATGTTATTTTTAAAAGGTATTTTTGTTATTATTTGTTATATGTGTGTGTATGTGCACATACCTAAGTCAGTCAGAGGAGTGTCAAATCCCCTGGAGCTCAAGTTACAGGCAATTGTGAGATCTCTGATAAGGGTATTGAACTTGGGTCCTCTGTAAGGACAGTATAGGCTCTTAACCAAAGAGCCACCTCACCAGCCCTTATATAACATTCTTTAAAAAATTTAATTCATGTGTAAGAATATGTATTTATGTACCACATGGGTGCAGTGCCTGCAGAGACCAGAAGAGAGCATTGGACCCCTTGAGATGGTAGTTACAGACAGTTTTAAGCTGCTAAGTGGATGCTATGATTCCCACCTAGGTTCTCTAGAAGAGCAGCCAGAGCTCTTAACCGCTGAGCCATGGCTCCAGTCCCTATAGCATTTTTGAAATGCAAAGAAGGCTAATGGTTTCTGGGCTTAAGAATGCTGTGCAGGAGGAATCCCCATGGTGACGTGTCTTCTAAGTTTTGACCGTATTACTGCTGGCAACTTGGTTCTGATACTGCTTGTCCCTTGTTCTATGACAGGATGCTGCATGATGCTGTGTGAAGACACAGGTACTGTATGATTACCGTGACAATAACCTTCTAAAAAGTTACTACTGGGGGAAACCAGGCAAAGGGTACATGTGATCTCTATTGTTTCTGATAATATGTATGCAACTCTACGATTATTTTAAAATAGAAAATCTAATTAAAATGTCAAACTAAAATAGTTTGAGTTATGGAGGTCAGGAAAGAGGAGAGAAGGGCATTCCGAATAGATGGATAGCAAAGCCTGGAAGCAAAGATGTGTGTATCAGCCTCAATAATGAGTAGCTAGCCAAGGCCAAACTATGAAGGAAATCATTTAAGAGATTGAAACTTTCTAAAAATTACAAGTTTTTGAAGAAATGGGAAGGTAACAGGCAGGTATTTTGTTGACAATGCTAACTGGGGGTGACTGGAAGTTGAGCTGAAATTTTGAGGAACTGGGATGCACCCCGGGGATGGAGAAATTTCAGGATGGCCAATCACAGTGTAAGTAAAGGGTAGAAGAGCTCGAGGAAATTATGGAGGACTGGATTTGCAATCCAAGTTGCTGAAGTGAAGGTGGAAGCTAAGGAAGTGGCTGTGATATGTGGTAGGACTCTAGGATCATCTGGAATGTAACAGGAGAGCAGAGCTAGAGAAGAAAGTCAGTTAACAAAGATGAGCTAGGGTTCAAAATGTGGGAGGCCAACTCCCACCTTTTAAAAAGGTTTCTATGAGGAGGAGAGAGGAATAAGAAATGTTTTAGATTGAAAGATAGCAGAGATGAGACAGACAGAAACACAGGATAGCTTCGGGAGGACCTGGATCAAAATCCACCAGCCTCTTCTGTCTCTTCAAAAGGGCTTTTTATAACAATACCAAGGGGCAGGGCAAGAGACTTCCCCCTTGGTAGATCAAAGCATACTGCACAGCCAAGTGCAGACCCTTCCAAACACCTGGTAACCACGCACTTGGTCAAGTCATCCTCTCATGCAGCCCTGCTGGGTAAAGCAAGTTCAGATCTCACTAGGAAACCTCTGTGGGCTCCCACATCAAAACTGTGATAAATACTCAGAAAGCATATGAGGGCAGGAAGCAAGGAGAGCTGGTACTTCAGACAATGGCCTGAAGCCTCAGTGGAGGATCGTTGATACAGAGGGGAGAGGGTGGTGCTCTGTGGCAGCAACTGACAGAAAAAAAAAAATGTGTCCACTCCCTCTTATGTGGGTCGCAAGACAATCAGCAACCTATGACTGGGAGATGGAAACAAGGAAGTGGAGGAAGTATTGCGGAAGTTGTGCAATGAGGACCGTCTACGTGAATGGGGATTCCAGACGGAATCTGGGAAGGGTGGGTGGGTTGATCAATAATTGGAGGATGACAAGTGGTCTTAGGGGAAGAGATTAGAAGGAAGGACAGGCCTGGAGAGGTTTGTGTTTCTCACAGTGTTGAAGGACTGGGGCTGGTCAGTGACAGCTGTCCCAGAGGAGCTGGCTGCAAGGTGCAGAGGGGATGCCTGGGAACCAAAGGCTTCAGGCTAACAGAGGCATTTGCCCTGGCAGTGTCTGAGGTGAGGTAGCATTTGTTGTTTGTGGACTGGCGCATTCGGGCAGCAGATGCCTGTTGAGGTTTTCTCCGGCCAAGCAGCTGGGGCCGGGTTTGGTCGGGAATGCAGCCAGCCTGGGCAGCACTGGGGCCTGTCTCCAGAAAGGCTCACCCCTTGTGGGGCCTGGTGTTAAGGACAAATGGAAGCCTCCATCCCTGTCTCCCCAGGTTTGGTTTCACTTAGCGCTGAGAAGACTCTTGAGGAATCTCTAAATCTCCATCTGAGCTTTGCCCTCTAAGGAGACAGCGGTCCTGGTCTGCCACTGATGTCTGGGGCCGAGGCCACTCTTGGCTCAGGCCTCACGTGGAGAAGCTGTCCTAGAAAACAGACCAAGCAGGCCCTAGGATGAGCCTGAGACTGCAGAGCTGGGAATTCGGAGGTCCTGAGTACCTAGACTGTTCTTGATGAGAAGTATGGGTACCAGATGGTAGGTCCTCACGCATCCCTTGCTCTTTGGAAGAAGCACAGCCCAAGGGTGATCAGGGAACCTAGCTGTGTTTAGACACTGTGTTGGGATCTGGATACGGGGTCCATTAACCTGATTCTGAGGATGGAATAATATCCTTGGGATCCTGGGACCCAACTTCAGTGACTAGTAGAGGACCCCAGCAGAAGTCAGAGCTGTTCCTTCTCTTTCTTCATGCTTCTTTGCCTTCTCCAGCCTCACTTTGCAGAGTTTACCACTATTAAAGGATGATACATTCTTCCAGGCATTTGCATTTATAATTATTATTTGTATCATTGTTCAGTGATTAAATTTTGAAAGCCTAATGGTGGACTCTAATTGTCTCAAAGTTTCTGTTACTGTGATAACCCGGTGTGGGGGTGGGGCCTATTTCAGCTCACAGTTTCATATCACAGTCTACCATTGAGGGACATCAGTGCAAGATCTCAAACAAGGCCTGGAACCTGATGCAGAGGCCATGGAGGAGTGCTGCTTACTGGCTTGCTCCTCAGAGCTTGCTCAGCCTGCTTTTATTTTTTTTAATAGAACCCAGAACCACCAGCCCAGGGTTGACACTACCCACAGTAAGCGGGGCCCTCCCATATCAATCGCCAATCAAGAAAATGCACCACAGTGCACAAGACAATTTTGTGGGGGCATTTCCTCAATTGAGGTTCCGTCTTCCACAATGACTCTGGCTTGTGTCAAGTTGACAAAGCTAGCCAGCTCAGCAAGGGTAAGCCAAACAGACTCTTTTCCCCACCAGTTGCTTTTGGTCATGGTGTATTGTCACAGCAATAGAAACCCTAACTAAGACATACGACCTGGCAGAACCATTTTGTACTACAATTTGTGATGAATGAAAGTCCCCATGGTTCCTTGCTGGCAGTTGCCACTGCCAGTGTGTTCGGATTTGGCTTTTCTAATAAGTGGTAGTCATTGACTCCTAGGTTCATAAGGCATGCGTTCCTCTAATTGACAGCTTTCTTCTTTTTTAGAATCTTTAAGTGACCTAGCATTAATTATTTACCCCATTTTCTCTGCACTCATATGTGGCAAAGGAAAAAAAAAAAGGAAGACAATTTGGAAAGTCCGGGATGAGGTCACAAAAGCAGTTGACAGTCCCTTCCTTCTCTCACCCACCAGTCAGCTTCCATGTGAAGAGTTCCATGAAGAGGCAGAGGACACAAGGGACCGAGGGTGAGTTTGCCAATATCCACTGATAATCAGAGGCTTGTGACAACTGGAATCCTGCTTGGATTCCTTCTCAGTAAAGCCTCAGAATGAGAACACAGCCCCTAGCCAGCATGACTTCGGGTTTCCATCTTGAGACAGAGACACGCAGATAAACTATGCTTATGTTGTACGGCTATATCCCCTAAATGGAAGCATTCTGTTCCAGAGGGAAATATACAAAATGCTCAGGGTTCAGGAAGTAGACTGGGGTTACATATGGAAGTATGGGTGAATATTTACTTACATGAGCATGGATGACCCAAAGTCAACTGTTTCACCAAAATGCCCACACCAGCATCCCCGAAGCTCCCAGGGAGGTTGGCAGCTGTGTAGATTAGAGAGCCTCCTCTCTCTAGCTAATGTTACAGCTAACGTAACCTTGGAGCAGGGCCTCACGGACCTTGAAAGTTTGGGGAACTTCCAGAGGCTTCTAAATTTCTTTATTTCAAGCCTGGCAGTGGTGGCGCACATCACTAATCCCAGCACTTGGGTGGCAGAGGCAGGTGGATCTCTGAGTTTGAGGCCAGCCTGGTCTTTGTAGGGAGTTCCAGGACAGCCAGACAGCCAGGAATTGTGGTGTGTGTGTGTGTGTGTGTGTGTGTGTGTGTGTGTGTGTGTGTGTTTTGATCAGTTACCTGTGCCTTATCTACAGTGAGCAGTGGTTTGTTTATCTCCCCAAGAAGTCACACAACAGACTAAATTCCTGACCCTGGTATTGTTTATGTCTGTGTTATGGTATACATTCATAGATACTCAATACAAATATATAAGAATAGCATACTTAATGTCATGTTAGTTTCCAGGGATGTTGTAACATCAAGCTGCATGGCTCAAAATGACAGAAATTTATTCTCTTGCAATTCTGGAGTGGAGAAGTTAGTATTATGAAGCTGAAGTCAGAGTCTTGTCAGGACCACAACTCGAGAGGTTTTTTTTTTCTTACTTTTCCAGAAGTGCCTTGTTCTGTGATAATACCCTAGGCTTCATGGCCAGAATTTTAAACCTCTGTCTGTGTCCATCTTCCCATGACCTCTGTCTGTGTATGTGTGCATGCGCGCACGCGCACACACACACACACACACACACACACGTGTGTTTGTACCTTGTGTGTGTGTCTGTGTGCATGCACTTGTCTGTGAGTTTGTGTGGACATGTATGTATGCTGGTTCTCGGCTTTCCTCATAAAGAGAGCTACAATTGCATTAGGGTGCACTGTGATAATCAAAACCCCCAACTCCCATCCTCCATCTAGAGATTGCTAGCTTAGTTAAATGTTCAAAGATACTTTTACCATGTTGCACAACATTTATAGGATCCAGAGGTTCTTGGGGGAACCATTTGTTTTCATTTGCCTATTGTAAGCAGCTACAATTTCCAAATCTTACTATGTTCTAGATATCACAAGAGACATTTCATGTGTGTTTTCACTTACATGCATTAATTTACATGTGTTATCACTCTCCATTTATACACAATAGCATCTTAGGGAGCTTGACGGACTTGACTCAGGTTACCTAGGCAGGAGGTGACAAATTCAGCAAGCTGTCTTCAGAGCATGGCCTGCTGAATTGTCTGTCTATCAAATACTTAGGGTGATTAGAAAAGTGGTCTATATTTCCCTGTGCATAAAAATCTCAATGAATCTTTACAAATGGCATATCTGTTGGTATCTCTCTGATTCCCAAGTTAAAAGAACGCTCAGTCATTCTTAAGGGGAGCCACCTTGAGCTGGGAAGACCTCTTCTAATATTCCGAATGGAAGATCCTGTTTCTAGAGAAGATTCACTAAGTACAGAGCATGTCTTCCTGAAGGCAGCATGGGCAGGCCTGTTCCTTTTAGGGCATACCACATTTACACAAACCACATCTCTAGTTGAAGGGCTGAAGGCCAGGAAGGGCCAAACTGTCCTTCACGTGCAAGGCTTTCTGTGAGAACTTACTGAATTGATCTCAATAGCTGCTTTTGGATGGACTTGGCTTAGCTTTCTTGGTAATGGGGGATCTTGAGGTGAAATCTGAATAGGATCAAGAAGGTATGTTTCCTACACTGATCATGGTTCAAACTGAAACTGTGTCATGATTGCAGGTCTACATGGTCTGCTTAGCATGTGCTAGGACATCCCGTCAACAATTTGCTGATATTCTGTGTGTGACCAGATGGTCTAGGAATTCAGGCCACACTGACACTTCAGCCCTATGTAGATGGAAGCTCTCAACTTCTCCCTTCCACACGTAGATTTTTCTCCGGGAAAAGCAATTTAAGGCAGTATAGGTGTCACACAACTAAGAGCTATTTCTGGAACCTGGGCTTTTATTGCTATGGCTTTAATGATGGCATGGTCACCCCTCCCTCTGACCCGTGTGACACGTCTGAGCAGGTGTGCAGATGGTTCGAAGGCTCGGGAGATGTGGCTTCTATGGCAGACGGCGATGCCTTGTCATGGTTCCAGCTACAGTTTGAACATTCTGTTCCCCCTCCGACATGCATCACTTCTGGTGGTAACCTCACTTGGATGTGATTGCTCCCAGCTGGGCTTTTCATGTTGGAGTGCCCTCATATCTGGCGCCAACTGAGATGTATCGGTTTCATTTCTTCCCCAGAGATATTAGAGGCCGATTGGGCTTCAGTGAATGCTTTGTCATACTGACTTTACAAATGAAAGTTGCAGAGACCATCTAATTCTACCAAGATTACCCAGCCCCAGGGTTATACTATTCCTCTTACACCAACATCTCTCCCAACGACAGTTTTTCTCATGGCAGGGAATTCTGGAGTCCAATAAGTTGAACTGTTTCTAGAAGAAAGTCTTTAGAGGTCAAGTGAGTTAGAAAATGATGAACCCCACTCATGCCATCATCGTGGAGCTAATACATTTTAAAGATAGTTTTAGAATTATTATTAATTTTTCATTAGTACACAAAATAATAGGTTTCATTACCACATTCCTGTACACATCCTGTACCTTGCTCTCATCCCCTCCCTGATCCTTCTCCCTACCTTTCACTAGTTCCCCCCATCATCCAAATGATCCCCTTTCTGCTTCTATGTCAAATGAATATTCATTTAAATCTAAATTCTGCATTTGAGAGGAATACGGGATATGTGGTATTTTGATTTTCTTCTCTTGTTACTTTTTCATGTACCCCATCTTCTCTTTAGGTCTCCATTGCCTATAGTCCCTCTTCTATGTCCATGTCACATATGCATATATGCTTATATCATGATTCTACATAAGAGAGGAAACATGTCGCTTTAGCTTTCTGAGTCTGGCTTATCTTGCTTAATGTGATGCTCTCCAGTTCCCCCTTATTTCCTGAAAAATGACAATTTCATTCTTCTTCATGGCTGAATGAGACTCCATTGTGTAGATATGCCACATTCTCTGTATCCATTCACCTGCTGATGGGCATCCAAGCTGGTCCTGTTTTTGGTCATTATGTATATAGCATAGCGATAAACACAAATGCAGAATTATCTCTGTGTTAGGTTGATTTACATTCCTTGTGCTTATCTCCTACCTTAATTCAACCTTTTTCTTTGCTTAAGGGCTTTCTTCACACCCTGGAAGCTTCTGGGATTCCTCTAAGTACAACCTGGAAATGTAGGAAAGTTTAAATCCTCACGACAGCCCCCAAATCTTGGACAAATGCCTAGTGTTCTACCCTCTGAGGGAGCGTTCTGAAATCACCTAGCGGTTTGCAGAGGGCTGCCAGGAGAGCTCAACCCTGTTGCTTACAGTAGTAACCTGTTCATCAACAGGACCTCTTCCCATTGCTGGCAATGCCTGGAAGCCCTGGGATTTCTGCTCAGTCTACCAGGAGCAGTTTCTACACTACCTAGGTGTCTCCTTCCATCCTGGCTGGCAGGATCTTGCTGTCCTCTGAAGGCTATCCATCTTTGGTTATCTCCTCATACGACTGGCACCATCATGTTCCTTTTGAAGATTCTCTCTCTAGGTACCACTTAGGAAGTAAGATGAGTTGGGACCCACAAGGCATGCTGGTGGTATAAACCCAGTAGACTGAGTATGATATGACATGCAAAGGATGATAGAGACTATTGTGAATCCACGGTCTTAGGTTCTGTAGCAGACTATTTGTCAGTCTTGAGTAATTACTATCACATGGCAAGTCTGTTCAAGGGTAACAATATTCTTCATATTTAAAAAAAGTAACCCCGGAGCCTCGACTTTTAGACAGTATCTCCAGAACTGTAAATATTTGCACTAAAAATACCAAAACAACAACAATCCCTCCCCCCACCATGTGGAGCTTGCATGGTGTATCTGTGAGGTGGGTCAGGCCTGTGGCTCACCAGCTTTCTATATCTGATTTGAGACAAACAGAAAAAGCCTTCCAGACTCAGCGTCAGTCACTTATATTTCTTGGTCCTAGAACCCATAGCTGGTCATGTTTTTGTCTTTGCTGACATTTAGTTGACACATGCCATCTCTTCAGGGTTCAACACTTGCTACTGAAAAGAAAAACTAGCCAACCTAATGGTTGCATTCATTCCAGTGGGAACTGCCCATGGGTCTTGCCTTCCCTCTCAGAGTGAGATCTTGGGGGATAGATGTTAGCAGGGTTAGCAGGGCCTTGAGCTGTCTGGTGAGTCATGAGGTTATCAAGATGACAGACTGAAGGTACGTAGGGCCTCTATCACCTGCTCACAGTAGTTACTGCTTTCAGTTCCAGCACTGTGGAAGGCCATTTCCCCTTCCTGAAGTCGAGAGTGGTGTCTGTTGTCGACTGAGACCATGATTCATGGCTCATATACCTGGCAATTAGTTCTACTTGGCCTGGGCACCACATTTAGCATTCCTTATGTGTATGTGTAGGCATGTATATGTGTGTGCATATGTACCTGGGGAGATCAGATCTGTTCCTCTTTGTTGCTGAGATAAAACACCATGACCAGAGTAATTTCTAGAAGGAAGAACTTATTTGGGCTTTTGGTTCCAGAGGAGAGTCCTTAATGGCTGCAGCAGGTGGTAAGTGCTGGAAGTGGGTGGGACACATTCCCATCCACAAGTGTGCCCCAGAGAGAGCAAACTGGAAGTGGGCTAAGGCCATAGACTCTCAAAACTCACCCCTGCTGACATACTTCCCCCATCAACGTACTTCCTCAAGGTTCCATAATCTTCCCTAATAGCGCTGCCAGCTGGTGATTAAGGACTCAAAGACTCAAGCCTGTGGGGGATATTTCTCATTCAAATCACAACAGGTGTCTTTCCTCAGGAGCTGTTCTCAATGTTTTGTTTTGTTTTTGAGACAAGGCCTCTTATTGACCTGGGATTCACCTGTTTGGCTTGGCTGGCTGGCCATGAGCCCAGGGATCCTACTGTCTCTGCCTCCCTAGCACTGGGATTGCAAGCACCCCCCAATGTCACCACGCATGCTCAACTTCTTATTGTAGATACAGGAGACCGACTCTGGAACTCATACTTGAGAACGAACACATTAAGACTGGGCTACCGTCTCCCACGCTAGTATTCTTTTTTCTTAAATAAAAAAAAATATTATTTTTAATTTATGTGCCTGATATAAGCCAGGGTGAGTGTATGTGCATCATGTGTGTGCAGAGCCTGTGGAGGCCAGAAGAGGGAGTCATATCCCCTGGAAGTGGAGTTACAGGCTGTTGTGAACTGTCATGGGTGCTGGGTGCCAAACTGGGTCCTCTCCAAGAGCAGTAAGCATCCTCACCACTGAGCCATTTCTCCCTAATTTAACATTCTTAATGACATTCCTCTAGGCATTGTAAACATTTAAAGGAAAGCTTTAGGTCCCCACAGAGACGTGGCAGCCAGGGGGTCTTGGGGCTATGAGAGGCAGTCAGCGTATCTGCCTACTGGTCTGAAAGGTACCACATTGAAGTCCATTTCTTCCATGCAGCCATACCCATCAACCACCTGCTTCTCTGCCTTCTTCCAACTGCACTAGCAAGAACCCAAAGGAGAGCCTTAGATGGCATTTCCAGTAAGATCTGCAAGCCACCTGATCTCTCACAGACTTTAGACTCTGGACCAGGAAAGCATCCCTGAGGGTCGCGTTGTAGACTCAGAGTCAGTATAGCCTGAACCAATGAGTTTTTGTTTCTCCCTGGGAAGTGGGCTGGGCATGGGAACAGACCCACAGGCGCTTTTTTTTTTTTTTTTTCCAGGATCAGTGAGACAGTTTCCCTTTCTGAGTTGAGACCGTTTTTTAGGGAGCTCGCGCCACCGTGTGGAAGAAGTGGGTACAGCCTTCTTCAAGTTGCATAACAGGCATCATCTGCCTTTCCTGTCTTCTTTCTCATCTATTTCTTACATCCCTTCTGAGTCACTGCGGAGAAACTTAGTGATAAAAATAAGTTTTGCAGCAGTGCTATATCCTGCCGAGCTCGCGAGGATCTTCTTCCTCTACAAAATGCCCGACTGAACTGCAGGAAGACGACAGCGGAGGAAGCCCGAGGCATCTGGGTATCTGGGCACGAGACACCCTGCAAATCACAGGCACCCTGTACACTGTCCACAGGGCTTTTCCGTGGAGGGTGACGGTTTTGACTGTCACCCAGGCGACCTTCTGACCTTTATTGCCTAAGGGACAGAGGATGAGTCAGTGGAAAGGAAGGGAAATCAAATCTGGTTCTAGAACACAAAAGAATTTGAGCAAACCTCATAGTTCATCCTGGCGGAGCCGGAAAGTGAGCCCTGAGCCGGAGCTGTTCCTGCCTCATAAAGTAGAAGGGGGAGGAAGGATAGGACAGTGTGGACAAGCTCTTCAGCCTACAGCTCAGGGTTAGGGAGCACGTGGGAGTAGTGTCAGGCAATGCTGAGAAATGGAGGCCTTCCTATGCCTTGCCACAGGTCCTGTGCCCCTGCTGGAGGGCCCCTCCTGCCTCTCTCAAAGACACCCCTCCCCCCCGCCCCCGCTCCTGCTCCTCTTTCTTGGAGTCAGGGCCTCACTCTGTAGCCCAGGCTTGCCTGGAACAATGCCGTGCAGGCTGCCCTCCAACTATGATAATTCCCCGGCCCCAGGCTCTTGCACCACTGCACCCCCATGTACCCTTCAGTCCTTTCAAAATTGTTTGGATGTTGGGAGTTGATCACTGCTTGTCGTGACCATTCAGCATCCATCACAGTACTGCTCGGCGTTCCTGCTTTCTTGGCGGGCCTCCCCATCCCTAAAGGAGAGGGTTTCACAAGCGCTTAAAACAGTCCGCACTGCACAAGAAATCTGGGGAATAAAAAGAAATCGAGGCACTTACATCTCCCTTTAATGAGGTGCTGAAGTGACAGGAAAATGTACAAAAGGGCTGGGAATGGGGAACAGTTGACAGAGTGTCTGCCAGGCATGCAGGAGACCCCGGGCTTGGTCCCCAGGACTAAATAAAACGAGAGTCCTGGCTTGCAATCTTAACTCTGGGAGTGGGGAAAGGGGGCGGAGTGCCAAAAGTTCGAGGTCATCCCTGACTAATAGTGACTTTGATGCAAGCCTGTGATGTGTGAGACCATGTCTTCCTGAAACAAAACAAAACAAAAACAATCAAAAGTCTTCCCAGGTCTAGCCTGACTCCCACAGATGTAGATGTTATTAGCATATCTGAACGTTCCCATAGGTTGGGTTAGCTTTTTGGGGGACACAGTGTGAAGCTCTCCTCTGCAGGAGGCTGGTTTTTGAACTAAGGTGATACAAAAATGCACTGGACCACACTGATGGTAGGTGCAGATTCCGGATCCCACAGACTTTCAGGCACAGGGATGCAAGGTTGTGAAACAATGTTAAGTCCCAGGTGGACATTTAGAGAGTGTGTGCACTCTGTGTGATACCCAAAATTATGTAAATCCCATCATTTGGATTCCATTTGTTTTTTGAAAAACATGGAGTCCAATGACAGAATCCAGGAAAAAAAAAACAAAAAACCCGCTTCAAGAGGATTTAAATTTTAACACTACCCTTCCCTTCCACCTCACCATTAAACTCTGGTGGACTGTTTTAGAAGGAGAAGCCTCTAACTTTTTTTCCAATTCTATGACTCTATGGCTAGTCTCAGAGTCTCTCTGGCACCTACGTTATCTATACATATAACCAAAGGCTGGGATTTTCCTGAACAGAGGTAGGAAAATTTCCCCTTCCCTTGGGGTAAGCCCCAACCTCTCCCTGGCTAGACATCTGGTCTACCTAGCTTCAGAAAAACTAGAGAGTTTAGGAGCCAAGTTGTAGTTAGACTGAGAGCCAAATATGGATTCCAGCATTTCAAGTCAAAACCTGGGAAATCAGTGTTATTTGTTTCCAGAAAAAGGCTTGCTCCATAAATTGGCCATAAAAACATTTACCTTGGAAGATCACATTTACTGCAATGATTCTTGATGCACACGAAACAGAACATTGTCTGGCATATAACTGGTGGCCTACAAATCAAAGTCAAGGCCATGAACATCACATCTGCTGTGAGGGGACAGATGGAAGACAGAGGGACTGCGGGAACACCTTATAGAAGTGTTAGAAGGATGCCAGCTCACTTCACATTAAGCTCCCAGACTTTTTTTTTCCTTCAAGGTGAGGTCTCATGTAGCCCAGGCTGGCCTAAAACTCACTCTGTAGCCCATGATAACCCTCAACTACTTATCCTTCTGCCTCCATCTCTCATGTACTAAATTATAGGCAGGTGCTGCTGTACTGGGATCCAAACTTGGGTTTTTTCTATTTGGAAAATATAATGAGAGGAAGAAGTGAATGCTCTGGGTAGAAGCCTAGGTTTTAATTTTCCCATGTATGGAAGCAGAGGAAAGTAGCTTCATTAAAGATGAGGAGCTACCACAGCGGGATGAACCATGCACATCTCCCATCTCCACAAAACGGAGAGCTTTGGGTCCATTTAGCTTTCTGTTTATCTTAAAGTATGTAGAGTTGTGGAGTGACATCTATTCGGGGAATTATCAAAGCCTCAAGTCCTACTTCAAGATGCACTTAAGTTTAACGACAGAGGGGTGGGGGGTCTATTCGGGGTACACAGTCTGGGGATTAGAGCGATTCTAACTCTAGGTATTGATAGTTCTTGGTATCCAGGTACTTTGTCATTTGTACTCTCGACGTTCTAGCCTACAAATCATCCTTTGAAACGTATAACAAATGGGCGACGGAGATTTCCATGTGTCGGGGAACAGTGCCCTCTACTGTTCACGCAGAATATATGCAGCTTGGTCAAATAAAGGGCCTCCCTGCTGCAACAGCCCAGTTGTCTGTTGTGTGGAGACACCATTTGGAAAGGCAGTGTCTAGGTCTCAGGTATAAAAATGCTGCAGAAGCCAGTCAGCCAGCTGCAGCAGCTCTCTGGTCATGTAGTAGGTAGCCTCTGCTTTTTTAATGCTGTGCATGTGCCCCCCCCCCCCCCCCCCCCCCGCCTCAAGCTCACAGCAAGCACCCAGGAGGTGTGTTCGGCCCTTTACCAGAGGAATTTTAAAAGCAGTGAAGCTAACCACTGCACCTTAACTCTACACCGTCTCTGCTTCAGAGGGCCACGACGTTAAGATTTCAATCCATTCAAGGCAGAACAGTTACAGCTGTCGTCATAGGGGCCACAGTTCATCCTCAGCTACTGCCTTCTGACCCCGAACAATGCCCTCAGCACCCATCTTCATTTTAAACAACCAGTGAGGCAGTTCTACAGATGCCAGGCTCGTGCTGCGGATCTGAGTCCTCTTCAGTCACAGTCAGCTGTTTTCTTACCATTATCCCACTTAGCCAAAGCAGAGAAAAATAGAGTGATGAACCATTTACGGAAGGGAAAAAAAAAAGTCTTAAAATTTTCTTCAAAGGATTACAATGTGTGCCAGTACTTTTTCGCTTCTGAGTTTCGAATGTATGAGGTGAGAGTGTCGACTCCCCTCACAGGGCAGAACACGCTGGTAGTGGGTTCTTTCACGTCGTTTTTCTGTATGCCAAGAGAGTCCGTAACATACCACCGACTGCCCTCCCAGTGGGCACAGACTACCAGGCTCAGGGAAGGAAGGGCTAACGTGGTGTGTAATGCAGACCTGGACTGGTAGCCTTCAGGACTGAGCATGGTGTTGGGTCTTACCATTTAGGATACTGCAGTATCAGGAGACAAGTCAAAACAATAAAGAATTTAACAGTCCCATACAGTTTAATGGGTTAAGTTGCCCACCTTCATTTGACATAGGACCTCACTTTGTAACCGGCTAGCCTGAAACTCTGTAGACCAGTCTGGCCTTGAACTCAGAGATCTGCCTGCCTGTGCTTCAATCTTTTAGTACTTCTGTTTAGTCACCTCCATTGAAAATATTAACCCAAGATAGACTTGTGCATGCGTGCGCATGCGTGCGCACGCGTGTGTATGCGCGTGTGTGTATATGTGTGTGTGTGTGTGTGTGTGTGTGTGTGTGTGTGTATGAAGAGCCCAGAGGCTGATGTTGACATTGTATTCCTCTACACTCTACACCTTGAGACAAAGCCTCTCACTGAACCAGGGGCTCATACATTTTCAGCTAGATTGGCCCCCAAGCCTCTGGGATCTGCTTGCTTCCATTTGCTCTGCCTTGGGGTCACTGATCCATTCATTACCCAGGTGCTAGGCTGAGGATTTGAACCCAGGTCCTCATGCTTTTACAACAGGAATTTTACTACTGAGCCATCTCCTCAGCCTTAGATTTTTAAAAGATTTTATTTGTAATTAATTCTTTGAGAATTTCATTTCATACAGTGTATTTTGGTCATATTTACTCCCCAAGCTTCTCCAATACCACCCTTTCACCCTCCACCCTTCCAGCCTCCACCCTTCCAGCCTCCACTCTCACCTCCCTACCCCCCTCCCCTGCCAAGTCCAGTTTGTATTGCCCAATGGCTTGTTTTCAGTCCTTTAAACATGTCACTGACTGTGGCAGCTGATCTCATGGTCTAGCATAACCTGCTGGTCTGACATCACTGCCCACTGGACATCGTCATGGGGGAATTCTCCCCCTCTGTTTCCTATTACAGGACCCATCGTGACCATGTGTATCTGTTTCCCTTTCTCCTCTTCTCAAGGACAGATGTTATGCCTCTCTTGTCTTGTATCTCTTGCTCTTTTATATTTGTTTCTCCTCCTCCAGATAGGAGTGGCACAAACTCAGGATTTGGAATAGTAACTATTTGGGAATTTAGGTATGTAGAGATGCTGCCTCAACAGCCCGGCTAACAGCAGCTTAAGAACTAAATTTATGTCAGACTACAGAAATAAGTGGTTTAAACCGACTTGTATTAAATTTTCTCCAGGGGTGGGAATTTTGGAGGAGTGTGGAAAGTGACTGCGGGAAAGATGTGCTCCTTGGAGCTTCGCTTAGGTGATTTTACGAACCCTTTAGGTTCCCAGGGCCCTAAGAGGAAAGATTCCTGACTACAGGAAAGGGGGGTGATCTCTGGAGAACAGGCTGGCTCTAGTCACCAGAAGTTTTTCTGATAGACCAGTTAGAATCCATCTTAATTATGAAAACTTGACCTTGGTGCTAATGATTTAAACAGAAGGAGAGGTGTGCCTTGAGCACAGTGCTGAGACCCTGAGCATGTTGCTTCTGGGCTGTGCTTGGCACAGAGGGACACTCACCTGCCTCTGCAGTGCTTGGGATCTTGAGCGGCTCTAAGGTTTCCAGGACAGGCCTGCCTTTCTCTCTTTGGCTCATGTGTCAGGAGTATCTCTTTCTATTATCCAGTGTGTCTTCATGTGTTTAATAAGTGATCTCTGCGCCTTGTGTAGCTAACTTTTCTACAGTGACATCATGTGGTCTCGAAAAGCAATAGCAGTGGGCTGAGCCAGCTCCTGTTCATTCCTGGTCAGTAGTGAACTTCAGAGCTGTCAGGGGTTCGTTCGGACAGAGTGGGAAGGAGGGAGTCTGAACTACCCTGACGTAAGGCACTCAGGTGCTTTGACAGTTTTGGAAAAAGAAGGGCTGTGGCCATGTGTAAATGACCCTGAGCCTCAAAAGTGGTTTATACTAGTTGTGTGTGGTTTGGAGTCCTTGTTTATTGCAGCTCTAGAGACCTGATTAATGACACGATCCTTATCCTGATCTGTCTGTGGGAATTTTCAGTATCTTAGTCTACGATCTTGAGGATTTAGGAAGTTTGCTTGTGGGAAGTCAGATGCAGCTCCAGCTTTAGGTTTGTTGAATTGCTAGAGCTGAATGATTAAGGGAATGTCTGCCTTTGCTTGTCAAGCATTCCTCTCCCCATTTCTGGAAACACAGGCTCCTTTCCTGTGGGAAACGCACTGTGGACAATGTAGCTGGGCTGGTCCCCTTAACAATTTCTCACACGCAGGCACTGATGGAGGGCAGTGGAGGAAATCTAACGCCCTGCTCTATTAATCTCCTATTTCCCTTAGTCGGGGTCTCATGGACTCTGAAGCCCACTCTTTAGGCTCAGCTGCCTGGCCAGAGAGCTCCCAAGATTCATCTCTCTCTCTTCTTCAGCATTGGGCTTTCAGGCACAGGCCGTTTTTTTTTTTTTTTTTTTTTTTTTTTTTTTTTTTTTTTTTTTTTTTTTTTTTTTTTTTTAACATGGGGACCAGGGATTTGAACTCAGGTCCTCATTCTTCCACAGCAAAAGGCTCTTACCCATTGAGCCAGTTCCCAGTTCCTCTTCTCCTTTTTACCTTTCCTATTCCTTAACAAGGAGTTGGACAGCTGCTTCAGGCTTGACCAGTCAGAAAGTCTGTCTTGCTGGCCACAGTGATCGTGGGACGGGAGGTAAACTATTTACCTCAGGGTGGGCAGCCTGTGTTCTCTGGGCTTTGCAACTAGAGCTATGGGCAAAGGTGATTTCATGCTGCAGAGGTTGCTAATGGGGTAGTACAGAATTTAGGGTGCTGACAGTCATGAACTAAAAGGGGAAGGACCAAAGAGAAAGAAAAGGAAATGAAACCTGACGACATTTTGAGGCTTCTTCCAGCCTTGCCTAGTATATTATAATCTCTTATATTCAGAGATTTTGGTGGTTGTTGATTGTTGTTTTTATTTATTATTGTTATTATTATTTTAGAGAGAGGACCTTCCTATACTGCCTCTGCTGGTCTTGAACTCATGGTCTTCATGCCTTAGTCTCCCGAGTATCTGATATGTGACACTATAGTCAAGTCTGTTGACAGGTACACACACTAGGTTAGTTGACACTACTTTAGAGTCTAATGTAAGTTCAACTGTAAGTAGTATGTGTGGGGAAGCTCTTCTGCATTGCAGGGATACCAGTCATTAGATTTCAGAGATCCATGGTCAGTGCTATCTTTCCAAGTATCTATAGAATTCTGAAATTAGCCAGGTTTGTTCACCATGGTGTACCGTTCGTTTTATCCATTCATCCAGAGACTCACTGACAGAGTTCTTTACTGGGCAAGGTTAATCTTGGAAAAGTGACATGGAGACAAATGGGCACCATGGTCCCAACCTCGAGGGAAAAACTGAGGCATACCTCTACCCTCCACGGATTTGGCCAACTCCCATCTATAAGCCTGTGTCCTTCTTGCCTTCTGCTGACCACAGACACAGCTTGGGGTCAGTGGGGTAACATGTCTTCTGTCTCAAGTGTGAGAGATGGAAAGAGGAAGCACCGCAGCTTCCACAAGACGTCCCTGCTCAGTATCTTGGGCAGTGCGTTGCTGAGGAGGTCGGGATTTATAAAGCTTAAATGGAAGATCAGGTACCCCAGCAATCTAATGAAAAATAGTGTGGTAAAAAAGAGGGAGCGAAAAATCCTGAAAGAGAAACCCCAGAAACTGTTAATCAGGAGTTACGAAACCTGGAACAGAATACAAACTCAGACCTGAGTGCTTCTCACATCTGTATTCCGCTGTCAGCCCTTAATTTACTCCATTGCTTAGTCAGTTACTCCTTCCATGCACCCTACTGTATTTTTGTTGTGCCATTTCTCATCATGAAACTTCATTTTTTCCCTTAGTTTTGACTTTTTTCCAATTATTTTCCAAAGTAGTTAGTTGCATCTAAGTGTGTATTTCTGTGGGCCCACACCTCTTCCAACATAATTTTATCAGATGCTTAAGATTTTGCCAGTCAAACAGTTATAAAACAAGAACTCATTTGGCCTCAATTCACATTTCCATAATGAACATTGAAAGTGAACATTGGTCCATAGGCTAGTTGGTCTTACGTGTTTCCTTCCTCTTGCCCATGGTAGTTTGTGCTTGTTGACTGACAGGAACTCTTTATGTATTGTGGGTGTAATTTTCCATCGCGTGTAATTTTCTAAACTCTTCCACTTTTATAACGTTTCCTGGTTCTCAGGTATCAGAGAACAAAGGTTTTTAATTTTAATAGGATCTTGTTTGTCAACCTTTCATTTGATTAGTGATGTGCTTAAGTCAAGTGTGATGATATATGTTTGGAAGCCCAGCACTTGGGAGGCGAGGCAGGAGGGAGACCAGCACAGTGATTTCCTGTCTCAAAAAGCTAAACAACAAAGCAAAAGTAAGTCTAGAAAGATACTCTCATTTTTCTATTTAAAGTCCCTGCAGGTTTGTAAATATCTGCAAACTCATTATTAGTTTTGCCCTCCATGCATGCACTGGAGTGTGGACAGGAATTAACAGGCTACTTCTAAGGAATTAACTATGGCAGTGAATCCTGCTGGACTCTGCTGTTATGATTTAGAGGAGCAGCCTGGGGGTTCTGGGAGCATTCTGCTCATTGTCTCAGGAATGTCTTAAGCTAGGAATATGGGAACATGCAATACTTCATGTATATGATATAAAAGGGTGTTCTCCTTAACCAAATTTCCCAGACAATTGGAGTTGACTTTTAAGCACCAATAATTTTAACTGTCCTGATGGAACTCTTTCTAAACCATACTTCGTGCCACTTTGAATATATGTTTCTTTATGCCTTCTTAATCGGATCCTATGGAACATAATCTGACCTTTTCTTGCACGTGAGGGGCTTACTGAGTACTAATTGTTAATTGCTGTCAAATGTTTCCCTCAGGACTCACATGTGCTCAGGTATTCAATGTGGCATCCTGTTCATTTAAAAAGTTTACAAATTCTATTGTGTGCTGGATACTATTAGGGATTTCTTTCCGCAAATGTTTTCTGTTTGTTATGTCTGCTGTTAGATGCTGGTACAAACACTTTCTTCTAGGGGTTCTGTCCCCCTACTTCCTGTCTACCAGTGCTACAGAGAGACTGTATGCAACAAGCTACTTCAAACCATACAAGGGAGTAAGGGAGTTAACGTGGGAGCTGCCACATCTTGATTGAGAATGAAGACTTCGCTTCCTCATCACTAAGTTGCTGATTTCTGACAGTGGAGAGTCGAGTCGCAGATGCCTTGGGATCAGAAGTCATGTCACTAAGAGTGAGTTACACAGCTCATGACACCATTCTGCTGATATAGGGTGTGTGTGTGTGTGTGTATGTGTGTGTGTGTGTGTGTGTATCAAGTTTAGATTTTGCTCTTTGCCAGGATGGCTCCTTAGCTTTGCAGGAAGTTTACTGGAAGAGGTCTTGCTTACCTTTTACTGAACCTTGACGCCTTTTTGGTGAAGGAATCATCCTGGAAGAAACACCAATAGGAAATAAGCACTTTCTGAAAGCTGCCAGGTAACATTAGTGAATCATCAGTTGAATATTATATTGACATAAATCTTACAAATTCTTGATATAGGTACAAATAGATGTAATTTTCAAAGATGAAAGTTGCTTTGTAAAGATTTATTTTATTTCATTTTAAACTTATGTGGGTCTGTGTGTGGATATGTGTATGTAGGTTTGGGTGCCCATGTGTGGTGATACTTTATTTGTGCTGAAATGTGATATTTTATTTGTATGTTAATAAATAAAGTTTGCCTGGAGATCAGAGGTCAGTGTGCCATAAACAGAAGTCAGGCAGTGGTAACACAAACCTTTAATCCAATCACATGGCAGGCAGAGTCTCTGTGTGGTCAGGACATAGCCAAGCGTGGTGACACGAGCCTTTAATCCCAATACCAACCATAGAGACCTGGGGGTCTGTATAGACAGGCAATGATGAGGAAGTCATGTGGCTGGGCTTAGAGCCAATGACAAAGCAGAACAGGAAGGCAATAAAAACACAGGTTAGACGGGAAGAAGCTCTCTCTGGGGAAGCCATGGTGGTGAGGTGGTAAGATAAGGCTAGTCATGGCTCTTGGCTAGTTCTCTGATCTCTTTGGCTATTACCTCTGTATTTGGCTCTGTGTTTCTTATTTAATAAAACTGTGTAGAAATTCGTCTACACCCATGGATGCCAAAAGAGGGTGTCAGATCCCCTAGAGCTGGAGTTCCAGGTGATTGTGATCTAAATGACTTGGGTGCTGAGAACTGAACTTGAGTCCTCTTCAAGAGCAGAAAACACTCTTAATGCTGAGCCATTTTTTTTCAGCCTTGGTTTTTACACACATACGTGACTGATATAAACTAAAGTAGAGAAAGATAATTATTAATGAGGTAATAATATAACTGGTAAGTGACCTACAAACTGGGCCCTCAGAGTCCACATTCCTAGCTCTTTAAATTTCTCATTTACTTTCTACTTAGCCAAGGGGAATTTATAGCCCATGGGAATCATACAGACATGCCCTAAGAGAGAAGTTTCAAAAGGACTAAAGTAATCTCAAAAGGAGGCTTCTGGATTTATTTCTTTTCTTTTCTTTCTTTTTGGGTTTTTTCTTTTCTCTTTCCTTCCTTCCTTCCTTCCTTCCTTCCTTCCTTCCTTCCTTCCTTCCTTCCTTCCTTTTTTGTTTGTTTTTTGAGACAGGGTTTCTCTGCCCTAGCTGTCTTGGAATTCCCTCTGTAGACCAGGCTGGCCTCAAACTCATAGAAACCCACCTGCTTCCGCCTCCTGAGCACTGGGATTAAAAGTATGCACCACCACTTGTCCAGCTGGATTTCTTTGATACTTCTCTTCCAAAATATTTTCTCAGATATTTTATCGCCTTTATAAAGTCCTTTTTGAAGTCAAGAGTAAGAGGAGTTTTGCCCACATTTTGAAGCCAATAGAGCTGGAATCAGATACTGGAAATGGGTTCTGTAGCCTGAGGAGACTAGAGTGCCATGGCAGGTGCTCAGTTACTCAGGCAGCCTTTCCTGAATGAAGGCACTTGAACATCACTGGCCAGTGGATCCTCCTGATATTATATTGGGCTTTGGGAAGACAAATATATTTTTCTCTGATTGTTACTAAGAAGAAATCCATCAATGGGCCTCTGAGATTGTATAGGACATGTGAGCATGGTCCATCAGAAGCAAATGTCTGGTGGATCCCAGGACCATAGTTAACATCTGGTAGTTTCTCTTATGGAAAGAGATGGTCTTCTGTTTCTGAGATTAAAACCAAACCAAACCAAAACAAATGGCACTGAGATGGCTCAGTGGTTAAGAGCACCAGCTGCTCTTCCAGAGGTCCGGAGTTCAATTCTCAGCACCCACATGGTGGCTCACAGCCATCTATAGTGGGATCTGATGCCTTCTTGTGGCATGCAGATAGAGAACTCATATACATAAAATAAATGAATCTTAAAACAAACAAACAAAAACCTATTTATCTTGACTGCATGAAAACTCTGGTGATTGTCAACCCCGGCCTGAAGGCCAGTGTGACCCAGTGTGCCTGTTGGTGTGAGACAACAAGAACACTGAAAGGGCTGGTACCCTCCTTCCAAAAATGTCTATGACTTCAGACCTTTGCCTGTGAGCTGGTGACTTCATGATGCTAACTATGGGCAGACACTGAAATGTGACATTAAGAAGTACGACTTTCTGTGTTTTAACTTACAGAGCAACTTCAGCTACATGTTGTCAGATACCTGGTGCCCTGTGTTGTGAAAGATTCAAGACTGTGTTGGGAGGAACAGAAAAGCATTTTCGATTATAGGAGAGAAAGGGCATGTGCTACATCTGCCTCCTCTTACACAGCATACCCTCCATTAATGCCCTTTCCAGCTGTCATTTGGAATTCTTAGGTTAGCTTTTGAGAATCTGTCTTTTGTATGTGTGAAAGTGGGATAGACAATTGCTCCTTTGCATCTTGGTTGGGGGTGAGTAAAGTTGGAAATGTTTGCAAAGTGCAGTGAGAAAACTGGACATCTACTTGGTGACTCACAGTTCCTGGAAACTCCCTCTGTACATGAAGGCACTGAGTGGAAGGAGTGGAATTCTTACCTTATTATTTAGGCTGTTATTCTTTTCTCTCTCAGAATCCATGCTTAAGACTTTTGATCTAGGAGGAAAAGGAACCACAAAAGAGATTGGACACAAAAGAGCATCCAAATATTCACAACACACAGGATGGTTATTTAAAAGATGCTTTATCCAATAGCATAGCCATTACCTATAGCTGTTTAAATAAATTTAAAGGGAAACTCAGCTCCTTTGCTACATTTCTCATCTTCTAAGTACTCAGAAGTCAGCCACCAGTAGACAGTGGCTTCCTATTGGATGGCGCAGAAAGTTCTACTACACAACTCTCTTCCAGAACATCAGCTTAACAGTGAAGTCCTAATCTAATTCCCAAAAAGCATCTAGAAAGACCTGAGAGTGTCCTTCAGGATCAAGGACCTCCATGGCCTAGGACCTGGCTTCTGTGCTGCCATTTGTAAATGGCTGACTTAGAGGATTACACAGTTTTGACTTCTTGTTTTGAACCAAAGACCCTCCAGAAATTTAATAAACAGAAATGCATATTCATTAAGACTAGCTCACAAAGGGTGAAATAATGGAGGCGAGGCTCATTGTTTTGGTTCTGTACTATTTACACATGAGAAGGAGAGCAAGAGTCTTGCCATTTTTAGTTTTTAGTGTTCATAGCTCAATAGAGTTCATTCACAGTTCTCAGTTTCAGAACACATATTGTCAGTATCTCCAGGAGTGCATTTCATGCCTATATCATGATTACAATTTTACATATTTAGAAGTAAGAATGATGATGATTTTAAGTTCATCCTGTGAACAGTGAGGAATACCCCCACTTACCAAGGATTTCAGACACCAGCACTTTTTAAAATGCATATTTATGCAATTAATCTTAACCCAAATGATAACGTGGCAGTGTGATAAAGTTATGGAGGTGTGTTTCTATAGTCTTCTAAGACTGTGATTCTAACAAGATAACAAAAGAAGGGGCTCATTCTGTTTCAGAGGGGACCTGGGAAGAGTTGAGCCTGACTCAGCTGAGAAAGGGTTGCCACTAAAGCAGGATGTCCCTGGGTTAATGCTCACACTTCTCTTTCAAGGAATCCAGTCTCCAGTTCTTCTTCTATCCTCTTCAATGCTTCCTGGTACTTCTTTAAAGAGAATTGAAGGGAGTCACAGTTACTACTTGGGCACTTTATGATTCTTCTAAACATGCAAGCACTTTTCACTAGACTATACAAAGAATGCTTGGCACTCCCATGGGCCCATCCTCTCAATCCACCACCTTCTCTCCCCTTACTCCTCAGTGGTGGATAGGTTCCCAAGCGTAACTGGGGTTAGACAAAGAGACATTCTTGTTATTAATTTAAGAACACAGACACTGAGATAGCATATCAGCAGTTACCAAGAATCAAGGGACAATAGGGTAATATGTGCTGGGAACTGATGACCATACAGGCTCTTCCTAGTACCATATTGAGATCACTTTTCCTAGGTAGTATTCCTTGGGCAGCTTGGCTACATTATATCCTGGGAAGCTGTACCTTTATGCAGAGAGCTTGATCTTCACAGAGCTGAGACACAAACACATAGTCTTCCATTATCTGGAAACCAAAGTGTACTCTTCCATCTTCTCCGCTTATTGCCGTAAGAGGAGAAGTACATAGGTCCACCCCTGTTTCTAGACCCTCAGTGTAAACCTTTGCTGTATATATAAATTCATTTCATCTTGGGGGACAAATAAATCGTATTTTATAGTCCAAATGGAAATTATTTGGGGGAAATTTGGAAAAGGAATGGATACTAGTATGTGTTAGACACGGATGTTGGGGTGTGTTCTGTAAAAATGTTTACCTGAAGAAAATCTAGAGGATTGGGTTTATTTTCCCCCCTCTTTTTTTTAAACCCACTATTTAGATCCATGATGGTCCTGACTCTGGAAGCTGATGATACATCAATCTTTTGAGGGATATGTTAGGTTGCTGGAGGATTATGTTTCCCCTTCTTGGGAAGAACTTTGGAGTCCCTGCTCTTACCTTGGCAAGCTCCTTTTCTTGGTCTGCACAGGAAGATTCCAACTGTTGTAACTTAACCTGTTGAAAGGAAAGGATCAAAAGCCTTACCAGATGAAAATGCACAAGGTAGACACATCATCTCATTGATGCTCTGCTAGCTCTTGATGGGTCAGGCTACAGTCGATGGGGGCCTTACAACATCCAGCGCTTTGCAGCTGAACAGACTTGTCCTACCAAGACTTTGTCTTTTACTTTTGCCTTTGGACTCTACAGTTTTTAAGCTACTTTTGTCAAAACTTACGAGTTCTAAAGAACATGGCTTTCCCTTTTCTTCCCCTGCCCCCCACCTTAAGCCAGCATTTCTCTGTGTAGGCCTGGCTATCCCGAAACTTGCTCTGTAGTTATTTTGGTCCAGGATTTTTGCTCAGTATTTTATCCCTCACTATATTCTTTCTTCCCTGTCTTATCTCTTTAACTATTTGGAAAAACACTATTTTATATTGGCCACTATAGTAAACTAACTAACACACATACAAACTCACTCTCTCTCTGTATGTGTGGAGAGAAAAGATTGGTGAGCCCTTTGCCTCCATGAGGAGCTTTCTTTATAGTTGGGGACATAACAAAAGAGTCAATACAATAATGGTCTCTGCAAACAAGGCAATAAAAACAATGTGAGCAGTGCTGGTTAGAGGTGTAAGAGGGTGGTGTGAGAGGTGGCAGGAAAGGCCTCTGTAGCGAGATGATGCTTGAGCTGAGACCTAAATATTAAATTTTAGTCTGATAGATATCTGAAAGAAATACATTTCGTGGGGAAGCTATTGCCAAGGCTACGGTCAGGAAGTAGTGCACATTTGGTGGTCATGAACAGGTAGATGAGTATGGCAGGTAGCACAGGTAGGGAAGGTAGATAGGGCCTAGATTGTGGGCCCTCGTAACTTCTAGAAGGAGTGGCCTAGGTTATAGGACCTTGTCGCTTCTAAAAGGAGTTATACAACCCCATGGATCAATTGTTCTCAACCCGTGGGCTGTGACCCCTTTGGGGATGTCAAATGACCCTTTCACAGGGGTCACCTAAACCCATCTGCATATCATTATGATTCACAATAGTAGCAAAATTACGGTCATAAAACAGCAACAAAGTAATTTTATGGTTGGGCTTACCACAACATGACCACAACACAACAAAGCATTAGGACGGTCGAGAACCATTTCCAAAGAGTCTAGAAGGAGTTGTCTAGGTTGTATTATAGGACCCTGGAGCTGGTATATGGAGTTTGAATCGTTATTCTAATTGCAGTATGAATCCATGGGAGGACTTGACATATAAAGACAAAGTCTTGTTTGTTATTTGAAAGAACAATTTTTTCCTGGTATAGAAAATGGATGGTTTAAGAGTAAAATAAGAAGCAAGGAGAATAGCTACTGAGACGATTTCAGTTGCCCTTGTTATGGTGACTTTCAGAATCAGAGAGTAACAGGATAACAGATGGAGAGAAGGGGTTGTACTTGGGATGTGTGTGTTGGAGGCCAAGCAGAATCACCACACTTCTCTACTCAGCTCTATTTTTCTTCTTCCGTCTAGATGCCATGATTTGACATCTGCACTCCGTACAGCTACTTCTCCCTTCAATTAATTACATCAAGGCTAGTCATCCAGATGCTCCAAGAGCTAGTCTTTCAGGCCAATGGTGTGAGTCCTAAGGTTTGGGAGCAGATATCTCCTCCAGTGGCTGGCCTGATTACTAATATGCTAGAAGAAAAGAAGCAAAAGAGATACTGTGCATCCCACAATAGCCACAGCAGAACGCCAGGGAACAGATGGCTCACAGACTAATGACCTTCTCCAGCAAAGGGTGGAAGGAGTTCTCACAAAGGTTGAGATGCTGACAGCCACCATAGCCAGACCCAGTGTGTTTTCTATTGGTTATGGCTGGGTTACCTACAGCAAAACCTGTTCTGCAAAAGGATCTCTGGAGAATACTGGTCTCCTGGCTGCTTATATGACAAGTGTAGTCAGGGTCTTTATAACCATTTCTGGTCTTATCTCCAACTTCCTCCTGATGCAGCTTCAGACCACCACGTCCTTCTTCCCAGATGTTTCCTACAGGAGTACAGTCAAGCAGGTTTGCTTGCTGGCTTTGGACTGCCTATGTGTGCGGCCCCCAGTACTAAACTGGCCAGCAGAAGATGGGACATAAATTCGATATCCTTCCATTCTCTGCTTTTATCTTCAGCATCTCCATTTCTTCAGAGGCTTCAAGTAGTGTGGGTTTTTGAATGTATAGAGAAGTTGGATTAGAACAAAGATGTGATTCTGGACAAAAATGTCAAGAGAGAATTTTATCTTCTTTCTCAGTACAAAAAAAAAATCTCTAATTCTTGCACTTTTGATTAGATAGGTTGTGGTTTACTTTGGATCCTTACATAATTAAAGAAATGCTTCACGTTCGTTGTGTGTTTAGAAAATAGAGATCATTGAATAGTTTAGGGACTAAGTGAGCACATCCTTTTTGGATTGCAATCAATAAATACACCTTACTTGACCTTCAGATGACAATAGACATACAGATCCTAGGTCGGCCTCTATGCGTAACCTCAGCCAGAATTCTAAGTAGCAACGTCAACATTATTAGATAACTCTGGACATTTGGATAACACAAAGATGAAAGAATATTCTATATACACAATCTTATTTGTTCCTCAAGCCGAGACTGTGAAAGCATGATGAAATAGCCTAATGACACACATCAGATTAAGTGCTAGAGCCAGGGTTTAAGTGAGGGACTTCACACCCTCAAGAATTTGTACTCACATATGCTCTGTTCTTCCAAACAGTAGAGAGAATAAAATCTGCTGCAGAGAGAAATTCTGGAGTAAGGACAGAGGAGCGATGCTGGGGATGCTGTGAATGTGTTGCTCTGATTGATTGATAAATAAAATGCTGATGGCCAGTAGCCAGGCAGGAAGTATAGTGTAGGTGGGATAAGGAGAGAGGAGAATTCTGGGAGGTGGAAGGCTGAGTCAGGAGACGCTGCCAGCCACCGCTAGAAGAAGCAACATGTAAAGATACCGATAAGCCATGAGCCATGTGGCAAGGTATAGATTTATAGAAATGGGTTAATTTAAGACATAAGAACTAGATAGCAAGAAGCCTGCCATGGCCATACAGTTTATAAGTAATATAAGTCTCTGTGTGTCTACTTGGGTCCAAGCAGCTGGCCACAGGGCTGCAGGAGCTGAACAGAACCAGGAAAACTTTAGCTACAGAGCGAGACCAAGACCTCATGGGGTATAGGCCAAAGCACCAAGAATTTGCAGCGACTTCGATGACCGTGTCTATCTTGACAGCCATTTTCCTGGCCATATGGATCAAACCCACCCGAGATTGCGTGAGCACTTACCTTTGACTCTTCTGGGGTTATTTCCAGATCACCTTGTTCATATCTGACTACCTTTTGTGATTTCCTTGTAAGCTACAGTTTCAAATAAAAAGCACATTTCAAACACAAACATAAACACTGCTACTGCTGCTGCTGCTGCTGCTGCTGCTGCTGCAACTACTGTTATTAAAAATATCCAGAGAGAAAAGATATCCTCTGGTGTGTGTGGGTTAGGAGTCAGAGCTATAGGAAAGCTTCGAGGAGACAGCCTGGAAAGATACTTGGTGTCCTGTGGATCCATCTTTGCTCTACCCATGTCTACTTGTCTTGTGACCTAGTTAGGGTCAGCAAGTACTCCTCCCAAGCCCATTTCAAGAGGGGCTACATAGAGCTTCAGGGCGAGTCAGAAAGGGTAACCGTGTTAAGTTCTCTGTAATGTGGAGGGGGGTGCAAGAGGAAATCTTTAGGGATTAAGGGTAGTTGTGTGTGCTATAGTCTCTGTTGAAGGTAAAGTTAACTTCTCATTAAAGTTCTGGTTAAGCACTGTTATGGAGTGCCTATTAGAATCTGTTTTCTTGTGATAGAATGGAGAGCTAGTGAAATCATCAAACACCTCACCCACTACTCCTTCCACTCCACACTTAGAGAATATTCATGGATTTTTGACATGAGCCTTAACCTCAGGAGAGTGGGTCAGAGAGAGGGATCCATGGCAAACTAAGGCCTTTTTGATACCCGAATCTACTTTCCTTATCTTGCCTCTTTGGGAGCCATGACGCTGTGGAGGCATTGAGGAACATAGAGTCCCATCCTACCTTTCTCTGAAGTTCGGAGATACTGTGGACCAAAGCCTCATTCTTCTTCTCCTGGAGAGAGAAAGGACCAGAGTGTAAGTCTGAATCATGGTAACATTATTTTTCTTTTCTGAGACAGGGTTTCTCTGTATAGCTTTGCACCTTTTCCTGGATCTCACTCTGTAGACCAGGCTGGCCTCGAACTCACAGAGATCCACCTGCCTCTGCCTCCCGAGTGCTGAGATTAAAGGTGTGTGCTTCCACCGCCTGGCAACATCATCTACTCTTATTCAGTTGGTATTCCCATTTCACCAGGCAGTTTTTTCTTACAGAAGTTTGAACTTATTTGTACAATGTAAGTAGACTTTGAAATTAAATCACAGGTGAAATAATCAGCAGCATATGAGGAATATAGATATTTACATTCCCAGTACTAAATATTACCTGGGAAACCTTATTCTCCCCAATTCCCTCCCATGCATGGACATAGTCTTTGTATGCAAACAAGATTAGATTAAAGCCTCCTTTCTAGGACTAGGTTTCATGGCACCAGAATGCTCCATGGAAGCTTCCAAATGAGGGAAGCAACCAACAGTCCTATCCATCTGTGCCTCCCATGAATCATAATACCAATCAACACGGCATGATAACCCTAAGGATACAATAGTGGCATTTACACCTTGATGACAACCAACAGCTCTCTAATTGGACCTAAGACCTGCTCAACAAGAGGGAAATCATGCCAGGTACTGAGACCTAGCCAACTGCCCAGGGCCAGCGAAGTCATGGATCCTGGAGGAGAACCTACCACCACTTTACTAAACCAGCACAGTCATATTTTAAATGTTTCTCTTTATACCCACAGACAGGTATAGTCCTCACCCTTCATCAAGGAAACTTCTCTTTGCACCAGACAAAGAACATCACAAAAAAACCACAACCGACCAAAATGCAGAATTGGACCTAGTCCCATCTGATATATCTTTAATACAATTCCTGCCCCTAAGGTTCAGGGATCTTGCCAAAGAGGAAGAGGAAAAATTGTAATAGCCATAGGAACAGGGAATTTCATGTGAGGCTATGTCTCTTAGAAATGTCAGAAGCTACACCCATAAAGTCTCATCCACATGGATACCTAAACATGACTTGAAGAAGGATGACACCAATAGATACACTAAGGTCAATGAGGGCCTCAACCCTACACAACAGTACAGTCAACTAAGAAATACTGGAGAGAAACAGTCTCACCCAGAGAAGAACACACTATATAGTCATCCAATACCAAATGGCCAGCCCTGAAAAAGTACATACAAGTAACAAGATACAGACTGAACAGGTTACATTTATATATTTAGTAATGTACACACATGCGTGTAACAACAATTAATGAAAAAAGAGGCAATAAACTTGTAAAAGAGCTGAGTGGAGTACATGAGAGGGTTTGAAGGGAGGAAAGGAAGAGGGAAATGATGTAATTATAATCTCAAAAACATTTAAGAAAGAATGAAAATATGCTAATTACATGTTTATATTGACTTTATATTGAAATGATACTTCAGCTATGTGGGATTAAAGATCTTATCCAATTCAGATTTACAATGACTGGCTTAGTTGAAAGGGTTGTGCTCTAGGGTGAGGCCAGGATGAAGCCCATGGACTTGCTTTCCCCAGTATCATTCTTACAAGTCTGGTTGTTTCTTCCTCCAGCTCCTGCAGAGCCCTTTCTCTCTCCATCACAGTACAGTTTTCCTTCTCCCAATCATCGTCTTCTGCAGGGTCTCCAGTCTGGGTGATCTCACTTTCCAGCCTGAATGATGCAAGGGTAAGCCAGAAGGACCCATGATGGCCAGGTTCAGAAGTGATAAAACTCAGGGCTTGATGACTACATGTGCATCTCAAGTTAGAAACTCTTCTTTCTCAGGTCCATAGAATCGGGTCATTTCCAAGCCATATAAAGAAAGAACTGCCTTATCCCAGGCTAAACACTCCAGTGTTCCTCAACTCAAGGAAAGCTCTGCCTAGTCTTTTAAGTAAAATATTTTTAAGCTTGCTGTGTTGGAATGTCTTAGGGAAAAATATCAGAGTGAATGATAGTTGTTTGCTACATGAGATAGAGTTCACTAGAGAAAGTAGGAAAATTGAGGGTTTTTGTCTGTCTCCCCCACCCCTCTTCTTTCAGGTTGAGAACTTCCATCATGAAACCTAGACTTACCTCTGGATTTCGTTTTCTTTTTCTTGTATTTTGAGAAGAAGCTCCTGGTTGGCTTCATCTATTCTCTGCATATCCCTTTCAAGGTCCATGTTCAAACTGATAATGTTCTTCTTTGATTGTGCCAGTCTTAAGATTTCCATTTTTTCTGACCTATAGGCTCAGCCCCCCAAATAAACAAGGGCCGGTTATCTCAAAGGCAAAGATCAGTGGACCAAGTGGGCTCTCTAGAAAATTGGTAATTCATCCGCTGTGCTCTTCCTGGGAGCACGCTTTTCTATTTTCATTCCTGGATACTCATACATCTGAATCACACCCTACAAAGTCTTCGTAATTCTCAACTCAGCAGGGGACATCTTGAGATGCATCTCCAGTCTGATTTCAAGAGAAGCTTCACTTCTTTAAATAGCCTTGTACTGGAGAGAACTGTTTCCCATGGCAACCTTTTCCTAAATTGTTCTCAAAACATGCTTATGCAATACACTTTTATTGACTATTTTTATCTAGGCACCTGCTCCATCACTTCTGAGTTTGTTTGCTTCATTCAGAGACAGAAGTCTCTACCACCATGATAGGGCTTCAATCTTTCCATCCTTGCTTCCCCTTCCCTTTGATTTCTGATTATAATGTTTGAGATTCTCATATGAGGGCCATTCAGTGAGTAATACTTATATTTCAGGAACATCATTCAACAGCACAAACATCTGTTTTGAAAAAAACTGTGAGTGAAATGATAACTTTAGGAAGAGTACCTAAGTCAAGGGAGGCTCAGACTAAAATTTTTCTAGCATGTAAAATCATCCATTGGTTTGCCTTTGGAGTTTTTAACTGGGAATAGGGTAGTACGGCCCCGGGGATTTCTTTTTGAGTGACGTGAAGCACGATATTGGAAAATGGAGTTCTATCTTGGAAGGGCTGGCTTGGGTGGTGTATTTACAGTAGTTACCACTTCCTGTAGGAGTGAAGGACTTGGGAGATGGGTGCGGGGGAGAGGAGGGAGAGGTGACTGGAAGATTAGAGAAGGTATGGCCAGCGACCTGCCTCACACCTGGTGCCTGGATGCCGCCTCTCGTAGTGGCTGTTACTTACTCGTAATCTAGCTCATTTTCCTTCTGTTCTTCCATTGTAGACGCCTGAAAAGTTAGCAGAGATACGGTTACGAACTGCAGAAGTGGGTCCAGCAATCTCCCCAGTAGAAAGTCAATGAACTGGTTTTCTCCCTTCAGAGCCCCTGAGTTGGATATGACAAAAATCCCAGCTTTTCCTGCTCCTCGTCTGACTCTGCATCAGGAAGTGAGGGTGCAGAGGCCTGCTGGAAAATTCTGTAAGAGGTCTCACAAGCAAACACCTAGAGGTTGTTTGCCATAATAACTGGATTTGGGAACCAAGACAAAGTACTAGGAAAAAACAAAGGTCATCAGTTTTTCTTAAGTCTTCTTTCTTTATGACCTGCTGCTTTCCTGAAGGTCTCAGGGCACTGATATATGCATATCACCGCCCTGGAAAGTCACGGTTGTTCCCTAGTCCCCGGCCACTGCAAGCTTGATGGGAAGTGTGTCAATATTAATCAGGGATCAGAAAATGAAGTAGAAGGAAACTCCACGGCCCTCTCTGCCCTCTAGTTTCTTCTACAAACTTTACCTCCCTTCTACGGATGTGCTTTGGCTTCCTGATCCTGCCCTAGTCAATTAGCTTCTGAAGACTCTCATCTCTTCCCACTGGAGCCCTCCAATAGAATGTCACAACCTTCCACGGGGTTATGACTCCACAATTGACATAGGAAGAGCAGGGTGGTGTGTCACAGTGGCGGCAATGACTAAGTCAGAACCTCTTTTGGCTAAGTCTGCCCTAAGCAGGGACAAGCTTCGGGAATCTTGTTTCTAGGCAGTATAAAGGGAGAGTCTTCCTCACTATGTCTCTCTGGTAAACAGGGCTTTCTTCCTGCCCAAGTGTGAAGAAGATGGGAAATTTGGTCTTGTGGCCACAGTGATGCTATCATGTGCCTAGTGAATGACCCATTCATCCTAAGGGTATTAAAAAGTAAAAGCACCAGTGTCTTCAAGAGTGAATAGGACAATCCAAAGCACTTGGCCTTGGGAAAAAGTTAATATTCAGAGGGTAGTGGTGTGTGTGTGTGTGTGTGTGTGTGTGTGTGTGTGTGTGTATGTAGGGAGGGAGGGAGGGAGAAGAATACATTGATTCTATATCATAAGAAAGGATGCGACAATATGAGCAGGTGAAGGGAATGGGGAAAGGCAGCGTGTGTGCGGCAAAGGGTGGATTTTACAATTGGGTGGTGCAGAGAGGGCCCTGGAGCCTCCTCATGTTTGAAAGCAGTGTGTGAAGAGGCTTGATGGACATGGGGAGAACTTGGAGTGTGCTGAGATAAACGCAGTGTCCAGCAGATCCAACCATACCAGCAAGGGGCACCAAGACCCAGTTTTGCCTGCAGGGGTTCGTGGATCCATCCAAGCTTTCTGCGGTCTGCGCTTTAGAGAGTAAGAACCTACTCCCAAGACAGAAATTACGAGAGACTTAACGCTGACAATGCCCCCGATTGTCTTGAATGAGCTCCACAATTGGAGTCTTCTCTTTCAAGCTTTAAGGGTAAAGCACTCACAGAAAACAAAGAATATGCATTCTCTATATGTGTGGGTATGTCTGCCAGTTCTTCACAGCTGGTAACTTCCAGGTGTGAGTCACAGATATCTTTCAAGCTTCAGGTCTCAGAGAAGACCACATGGAGGTGATTTGTGAGCCAGATCAACTTCTTAACATACTGAAGTTTCTAACAAACTATTTGTAAAATTAGTGGCCTCTGATGACCCCCATTACCATCTCCTGAAAGAAGGCATCTCATTGCTTTATGAAGCTGTTCACAGAAGAGTAATTAAGTAACAATTCAGGCCAATGGCCTCTCCCAGGAATTGATGGTAGGGAGAGTTCATTAACCCCACCTGGCTATAGCTTCACCAGGAAATGCCCTGGACCAAGGTTATTGCAGCTGTTAATAGATTGGATAGGGACTTTAACTGGGTAAAAATAAAGCCGTCTCTCCTGCCCGGGGAGCCTTTCTCCTTGAGGGGCTACCCCTGCAAACTGGAAGAGTGGCAGGACCTGTGCTCTGGGCCCTGCGCTGACGAGGACAGCAGATTGCTTCCAAGGAGAATCCTTAAATCAAGGTGGAAACAGGGCCTTGGGGGGAAGTTAAGGTTTTTTTGATCCAAGCCTCTTCCTGCAGACCACAGATGGCTTGATTAACACCCAGTACAGCTTTTGGAGCAGCTGTTCTCTGTGGTAAAGTTTCTATGCCCTCCTCTCCAGCGGGAAGAATGGCTGAGGTTCATTTCTTGGCTCACTCCCTGCTGTCAGAAGTGCCTCTGCCCTTGTGAGTTCCTCTGTTGGGAAACTCTTGCCCTGATTGCAGCCTGGGAGTCCCTGCTGGGTTTGCTGGGCCTGTGCCCATGTGCTGTGGAGACCAGGCAGGTAGGTGCACCTGAGCTTTCGGTGGAAGCTGCCTGCTTGGTAAGGCCTACGGGAAGTGGAAAGCTATCTTGTCTGTTCACCTTGTATGTCCTTTCTTTGCAGGTTGCTAAATGTTTACTGGATGATTTTATGATTAAGTCTGGTTTTGAGGTTCATTCCTGGGGGAGAGTCTAGGGCATCATTTTAGAAAATTGTTCCTCAAATACACTGTAACTCCTGTGTATTTTTGTATTTGTAGTTACTGTTATCATATACACTTTAGGTTCATTTATAAAATCTCTTTGAATTTCTCTTCAGAATACATTTCTAGTATTCACAAAAGCATATATTTGAACTACTGAAAAGAGACAGCGATACATATAGAATATAAATGTGGGGAGGATATCACTCTCATTGGATCCAAATTGGTTTTTTCTTTTGCAAGTCAAAATTCAGATGTAATACAGTTTAATATTCAATAAATTGAATTTCAACTGACAAAAAATATATGTATTTCTTTTAAAATGAAATTTACCAAATCATTGCTATTATAACAACAGTAAATAACTAAAAAAGTTTATCATGAATTTTTACCTCATAGCAATAACTCTGTTTTTCAAAATGTGTTATTAATTATTCAATAATTCCATACAACTTAGTTTTAAATTATTATTATTTTTAGAATTATTCATGTGTATGGGTGTTTTGCCTGCATGCATGTCTGTGTATGTGCACATGTATGTGTATGTGTGTGCCTGGTGACTGTGATGGTCAGAAGAGGGAGTCAGATCCCCTGAAACTGGAGTTACAGATGGTTGTGAGCTTCTCTGTGGGTTCTAGGAACCAAACCCAGGTCTTCTGCAAGAGCAGCTGGTGCTATTGACCCCTGAGATATCGCTCCACTCTCTCATATAATTTATTTTGATCAAGTCTTTTGCTTAATCCCTTCCAGATCTGCCCTCATTCCTCACTCCCCAACTCTGTGTCTTTAAAAAAAAAAAAAAAAAACAGCTCACCAACTCCATTTTTGCTGCTTATATACTCCTAGATGTAGGGCCATCCACTGAGCTGTGCTCAACATACCAGGAGGCATATCCCAAAAGAAAACTGACTCTACCTTCCTAGGAAGCCATCCATTGTCCATAGCTCCTCAGTTAGGGGTGGGGTCTCCTTCTCACTCTGTGCTAGAATGCTGACTATCTTAATCTTGTACAAATCTTGGTACAGGCAACTGTTGGAGAATATTATTTTAAGATGTGTTACATTTGTTTATGCTGTGGAACATCTGTTTCATGATGCAAAGATGTGTTGTATTATTTTATGTTGCATTTGTTTAACTCTACAAAGCTGTGTTACTCTTCCTGTCTAAAAACACCTGATGGTCTAATAAAGAGCTGAATGGCCAACAGTGAGGCAGGAAAAATGATAGGTGGGGCTGGCAGGTAGAGAGAATTAATAGAAGGAGAAATCTGGGAGGAAAAGAAGAGCAAGAGAACAAGGAGAGAAGACACCAGGGGCCAGCCACAGAGTAGGAGTGCAAGTAAGATATACAGAAGTAAGAAAAGGAAACAGCCTAGAAGCAAAAGATAGATGGGATAATTTAAAGTTAAGAAAAGCTGGCAAAAAAAAGCCAAGCTAAGGCCGGGCATTTATAATTAAAAACAAACCTTCATGTGTGACTTATTTGGGAGTTGGGTGGTGGGTCCCCCAAAGAGCCAACAGAGTAAAGAGTAAAAAACAACGGGCAACCACAGATGTTATGAATTCGTGAATTCAACAGTTCTGTCATGTGCAGAAGACAGTTTTGATCTTGTCAATCCCTGACCTCTGGCTTTTATAATCTTTCAGCGCCCCCCCCCCCCGCCCCCACCTATCCATGATGGTCTCTGAGCACTCCAATGACACTTATTCTCTGTACTTTGACTATGGCTCTCTTACTAAACACAGTCCTGTTCTGAAGTATTGAAGTTAGAATTTCAACAGAAACATTTGGGAGGATATAACTCCTCCCATAATAGTGCCTAAACATCACCTTTCTGCTCTCCATGACTGGTCCACCCAGGCACTCAAGGGATGCTTATCTGCAGTAGAACTTGTGAGCACTCTCCTCTCCTCTCCTCTCTCATAAATCACACCAAAGGGGGCGATGGCAATAGCTGAATGGGAAAGCACACGCTGAGCTTATGTGAGGCTCCCGGGTCCAGTCCTGACACACGCACCCTTCCCTCAAGGAACACATTTATATAATCGTTGGGTTGCCTCCAGTGTAACCAAATGACAACAATAGAATTATTTTTAACTGCTTTCAATATGTATAATTAAATTATGAAGAAAATGAAAACAAGAAAGATTGTCTTATTGGGACTAGAGAAGCTTTCAAAGTCTCCAACATGTATGACGTGCTCAATATTTTCTAGTTGATTTTTTTTTTCTGTGACTCTAAACATGTGGAAGAGGAAAGGGGATTTCTTCAACTGTACCATGAACTAGGAAATTTCCACAGTTGTGGTGCAGATTTGATACTGTGGATGCCATTCAGTGCACCCTTCATATTGGTGATGTATTTTTGTTTTCAGTGTGCTAATTTCTTCTGAGATAAACCCATGCTTGGTAGGCGCTTTAGTCAAATTTTGTTTTACTTGTGTCCATGTGTCTCTGCATGGGGTGTAAGCATATGCTTGTTTAAATGCATGTGGGTGCTCATGTGTTCAAGTGCACATACATTTGTGTGTGTACATGTAGACTTGAGGCTGACATCCAGAGTCTTCCCCTATTGTTCTCCATATTATTTGTTGAGGCAGGGTTTCTCAGATGATCCCAGAGCTCGCCGGCTAGTCTAGCTAGCCAGCTTGCTCTGAGGATCTCCTGTGTCTGTCCTCTGAGCTCTGAAGTTACAGGTGTGCTGCCCCCCTCCCCAGCATTTATGTGGGTGCTGGGATCTAAACTCTGGCCCTCATGTTTGTGTAGCAAGGGCTTGGACATTTCCTCAGCTTCTTTGCTTATTTTATGTTTGTGTCTATAGCTTTATTTTCCATGTGTGCAGTCAGAGAGTGAACATTAATGATGAGGATCCTAAACAGAGTGACTGGAGTCTCTGCACATGAACTCATAAAGTCCTGATGTTTGTTTGTACACCTTTAATCCCTGCACTCAGGAGGCAGAGGCAGATAGAGCTCTGTGAGTCTGAGGCCAGCCTGGTCTACAGAGCGAGTTTCAAGACAGCTAGGGCTGGTACAGAGAAATCATGTCTCAGGAAAAAAAATATAAATAAAATAAAAAAGAATGCTTAATGCTTTTGCAGAAGATCTAAGTTAGGTTCCTAACACTCAGGTCAGGTGGTTCATCACTGCCTGCAACTCCAGTTTCAGGGGATCTGACATTCTCTTTTGGTCTCCACAAGCATCTGAGTTTGTGGGCACAAATATACCCCCCCCCAGACATACATGCATATACATAATTAAACAATAGTTATAGTTAAATACACAGTAAAACTACAAACATTATTTTAAATGTAATGATATTGCTTAGGACAATTTTTTAGTATAAACAATATTTGTCTTATAGAAAAATCTTACATTGGTAATTATTCTAGTGGATCAGTGTCTAAAGGCACTCTGACCTAGGCAGAGGGGAAGGACCAGCCAGGCCAACATAGGAGCACTGTGTATTTATTGAAGCTTCAGCTTTCGTCTCACAAGTGTGAGAAGGGTTAGGTATGGTGAGTAAGGATGGGGGCGTCTAGGAGAAAATGCTCTCATTCAAAGATAAACACAGATAAAGATGAATGGATGCAGTATCATATGACGCTAAAGGAAGTAAAAGGCCAGGAATATCCAAGTTCAAAAACTTACCTTGATTGATCAAAATTAAAACATTGCTTCATAAAATCAGAATCTGTAAAGAAAAAGAACAAACCTTTGCTCCTCTGGCCACCCACCAAATGAGGGAAGTGACCTGATACACCAAGGGAACAGCCCTCTTTTCTGGGTGTTGCTTAAAACTGAAAAACTATAGGCAAGTATCTAGCAAGAATGTTCCAACTTGATTTCCTACATCTCAACCATGAACTTTGTAAAGGACAGCATGTCACAATGTCAAAGCTTGGACACACTTGAAAGTACAATAGCCCTTTGGGAATGACAGTGTGGATCACAACTTTTAGACATGGCAAATCTGTGTCAGATGCAAAGGTAAAGTCACTTTTTCCTTCCACATAGAACTTTAGCTACTCCAGTTTTCTCTAGTTTATAAACCGGCAGAGAGCAGGACTTTGCGATGAGTACTGTTACAGCCTGTGTCCAGAAAGTACTGATTCTCACGGTCCATGTTGTTTTCTTCCCTTGGTGTCCCCTCTCGGTTGTTGAAACACATGTGAGGGCTACTGTTTTTTTCTGCAATAATTTGAGATTCCGCCACCTCCCTGATGGTCTATCTCCTCTATTCCTTCTCTCTGCATTCTCAATGGTTCTCTTGCTTTCTATAACTTGATCATCTACATATAAAGATGGTATCGATGTTGCCTTTTGGCTTTTTCTCTCTCATCTTATCCTTAGGAAAACTTAAGAGACGATGCGCAGAGTTTATAAAAGGAAACGTAGAGCTGGGTGATGGTGATGCACACATTTAATCCCAGCACTTGGGAGGCAGAGGCAGGTGGATCTCTGTGAGTTCGAGGCCAGCCTGGACTACAGAGCGAGTTCCAGGAAACCCTGTCTCAAAAAAACCAACCAACCAACCAACCACCACCACCACCAAGAACGCAGAAAGGCCCACCGTCTAACACAGAGATAGACAGGCAAACAGCCCATTCTCAAGTGGGAAATCTTATAAAGATGACAGACTGCTCAATGCTGACTCAGCATAGCAGTCCCAATAACAATTCTGTAGGCTTTTCTTTGGGAAGAGTTAAAACTATAAAACACATATGGTAAAATAATTTGTCAAAATAGCCAGGAAGACTCTGAATAAAGCCATATGTGCAATTACAGAGAGGAACAATGTCAAGGGTAAGATGGGAAAATAGTATTTCAATGTATCTTTATCTTTTGGATTATAGCTTTCAACCAAGTATGCATTAGGTATAATTTAAAAAACATAGCACAAGATTGTAATAAACAGGGTTGAAGGCAACATGGGATTCTAAATCAGAGAGATGTACATTTCTAAGCTATGAGACGGTGAGCATTATGGAGCATAATGGGAAATGTTACTCTTGATATAACACACAAGCCTCAAGGACTTTAAAACAAGGAAAAAGAAAGAAAAGAAATCCAAGGTGGACACAGACATGGTTTTAAAATATGGCACATCCATGAAATAATGAACATGCAAATAAAGAGAATTATGGACACAGGGAAAAGGAGAGGAGAGGAGAGAGAAGAGAGGAGAAGAGGGGAGAGAAGAGGAGAGGAAAAGAGAGGAGAGGAGAGGAGGGAAAAGGAGGGGAGGAGAGGGGAGAGGAGGGGAGAAGAGGGGAGGGAAGGTGAGGGGAGGGGAGAGGAGGGGAAGGAAGGGGAGGGGAGGGGAGATGAGGGAAGGAGAGGAGAGGAGAGGGGAGGGGAGATGAGGGGAGGATTATAGGAATGGACAGCAATCCTGAAAGTAAGTTGTAATTGAAATAGAAAAGGTGAGCATTCTGGATCAGATGGACCACTGGTCCTCTATGATTTGAAACAGGGAGACAGCTTTGCTACAGGAAGAATAATAATACACGGAAATGTTTTAATAATTTGAGGCATTAACCACTGACACTATAGATGATCAGAGCTTTTAAGAACATCTCAGGGCTAGGCATGTGGTGCACACCTTTAATCCCTGTTTTTGGGAGGCCGAAGCAGGCAGTCTCTGTGAGTTCTAGGCCTGTCTGGTCTACATAGTAAGTTTCAGGCCAGACAGAGCTACATGGTGAGACCCTATCTCAAAACAAAAGAAACAAAAAAGAACATCTCTGACAATGTAAAATTCTAGGAACACACCCATCCCCCAAACAATGGTCATGTAGCTTTATCATTTGGTGAACTTCTTACTTATCTATCTAGAAGGTGCCTCCTACAAAATTTTTGTTTATAAGAGCATCCATAAGAGAAAGACAAATCAGATACAAACACCCACCTAGGCTTCAGGGATGAGGGTGCTGGTTCCCAATATCAGTCAAATAGAACTTTCCAATTCTTCTTTCTTTTGTCTAGCAGAAGTTTGGAGTCGTATAGTTGCTCGTAGAGGAGTCAATATTTCACACGCAGAGAGAGGTTAGCCGTGTTAGTCACTGTCTTCAACTGTGGTGTGTTGGGGAATATTATTTTAAAGTGTGTTGCATTTTTTCCTACTGCTTTTGTTAACAATTCAAAATTGTGTTTGGTTAAATAAAATTAACCTTCGAGCAGGAGGCTGAGTCAGCAAGCAGCTGATAGGAAGGGGTAGGGAGGAACCACGTGTAGCAAGGGTTTTTAAAGTAGGGGCTGAGAGAAGGATGCTGTTTTTTAGGAAGACACTAGCAAAGGGAGAGGGTCAGCTACTTGCTATTCAGTCTCTCTGAGCAAGCAGAATCCCACCTAAACTGTTGAGTCATGAGTTCTTTAGATTTAGGTAAAGTTTCCCTTAGTAGCTTTGAAAGAGTCAGAATCCCCTCAGGCTGCCGCCGTGGAGCTGCAGTTGCTGCTTAGGACAGACTTTGCTTAAGGGGAAGCCAGTGTAAAAAATAAAAAACAACAGTAGCGGTTCCTTTATTGCAGACCTCTTCTTGTCCTCTTAGAAGATTACATCTGTTTGGTGACCTGTCAATCTACGGTGAGTAGATTGCTATGGTTCTCCAGCATCACAATTTGGTTGTGATTTCCTCTGAACAGGTGTCGTTTTCTGCCGTTCTTTTTGGGTGAGAGCCCTAGCTACATCCAAAAATGTAATTTTTTAAAAAAACCCAGTCATATCTATTTCTTCCTCAGAAATTGCAGTGTCCTGAGAACAGCTGTCTCTCCTTTCTGTCGTTTGGATCAAACGTCTATCAAACAGCTGTTGCTGATCTCTGAAGTTGGGCGGGTCATTCAGATCTTGCTCTTTACACAGTAGTCATGATTGTCCAAGAGCCTGCAGCTCAGGGTCCACTCTTTCTGGGTACTCTCTAGCTTCTAGGGCAGGTCTTAGATCAGAAGGTCTCCTGTGAGCAGTTCTGATTCTTCAGGCTTTATATTCATACCACAGATCTCACTTACCCTTATGAAGGTGGGAACTGTGGGCTATGAAAACAACAGACAGAACAGGCAAGTTGAAAGTCAGCAAATACTTCTTGAAAGAAACCAGCAGCGTTTTCACCTCATGAACACTCCTCAGCTATTGCTCTGGACACTCCGGGCTTGCCAAGAGCATGCGCGGCTCAAGTTTTGTCATGCATTGTTTTTCCTTTTGGAGATTGTATATTGGAGATCTTTTAATTCTTTGCTTGGTTTACAAAGGCAGTAATGAATGCTCTATGGATACAATGTCTATAAAACTTTCAGTGAGAGTTTTTGTTCTCTCCTTCTCCAGTTTGACCTGATTATACAATCATTGTCTTGAACAAGCACCAACTGTCTTAGTTAGGGTTTTTTATTGCTGAGACACCATGACCATAGCAACTCTTAGAAAGGAAACTATTAAATTGGGGTTGGCTTACAGTTTCAGAGGTTTAGTCCATTATTGTCATGGTGAGAAGCGTGTCTGCATGCAGGCAGACATGGCACTGGAGAAGTAGTGGAGAGTTTGACATCAGGATTGGCAGGCAGCAGAAAGAGAGAGACACTGTGCCTGGCTTGAGCTCCTGAAATCTCAAAGGCATCTCCTGTGACACACTTCCTCCAGCAAGGCCACACCTACTCCAACAAGGCCATGTGTCCAATAATGCCATTCCCTTTCAGTCTGTGGAGGCCATTTTCATTCAAACCACCACACCAACCAACACACAGATTACTTGGTCTCTTACTGCCTGTTAATGCGTGTTTTCACTGGGGATAGTTTTTTCTCCAAGTGAGGGCATTTGAAATTCCATGTCCTTTTCTGCTGGACTCCAGTTATAAAACAATGCTCTGGTAGTAAATACTTGCAACATTGAACTTGCTATGCTTGAGGCTTCTGTACCCCAACAGTCAGGTCTGCTAGAGGGGGAAGGCTGTGCCTAGGGAAGGAGGCTTTGCTGACAGCTCTTTCCATGTTGTCCTGTTTAGGTGTCTGTTGCTGTGATCAAACACTATGACCAAGCTGGGAGGAAGCTGGGGAGGAAAGGGTTTCTTTGACTTACAGGTTGCAGTCTATCACCAAGGGAAGCCAGGATGGGAACTCAAGGTAGGAAGCTGGAGGCATGAACTGAAGCAGAGATCATGGAGGAGCACTGCTTACTGGCTTGCTTCTCATGGTTTGTTCAGTTTGTTTTCTTATGCCCTCTAGGACCATGTGCCCAGGGATAGCACTACCTAATGTGGGCTGGGCTATGGTGATATTTTATTTGTGCTGAAGTGCGATTTTATTTGTATGTTAATAAATAAAGTTACCTGGGGGTCAGAGCTAATAGCAAGCCATAGCAGAAGCCGGGCAGTGGTGGTGCACACCTTAAATCCCGATCACATGACAGGCAGATCTCTGTGTGTTCAAGGATACAGCCAGCATGGAGACACATGCCTTTAATCTCAATACCAACCATAGAAGACCTGGAGGTCTGTACAGACAGGCAGTGATAAGGAGGTCATGTGGTTGGGTTTACAACCAATGAGAAGGCAGAACAGAAAGTCAATAAAAAGGTAGACACACAGGAAGTAGGCCTCTTTTTCAGGGGAAGGATGGCAGCAACAGTGAAGGGTAGAAGGGTGGTTTTAAGTCTCAGCTCTTAGCTACTGCTCTGACCTCTTGGGCTTTTAACTCTGCATTTGGCTCTGTGTTTCTTATTTAATAAGACCATTACATCTACACTGGGCCCTCCCATATAAACGTTAAACAAGTTAATGCCTAACAGGCTGACCTACAAGCCAATTGATGGGGGCGTTATCACCATTGAAGTTCCTTCTCAGATGACTTCTCTGAATTGACAAAGACTATCCTGTACACACATGGAGCTCATTGACTCCTCCGCCAGCAGCTGGCTATGATTTTATACACCTACTTAGGTATACAAAGGAAGGAAGGGAAAGTAGAAAGCCCTTTCTTGAATGGCATTGTGAAAGCACCTTGCTCTCTAGGACTTGGATGATATTTTCTCAAATGTATGTCGAATCCAGGTCTTCACTGTTTTTCTCTTAGTGTTTAAGATTTTTGTCGTTCTGTTTCCTTCCTTGCTGTTTTCTTGCTTGTCTTGTTGGCCAGGAAATGTCACACGATTTTCAGGACCTGGTACAAAATGAAAATGCAGAGCTATTTGGCACAAGAAGAACTGAGTATTTCGAAGGTAGGTGGAGTGCTACCCCAGCATACACAAGGCCCTGGATTTAATCCCCAGCATTGCAAAAGGAAAATTAATCAACCTGGAGACAGAAGAACATCAAGCCAGACAGTCATTTCTTCCGAATGCAGGTTTCTATGTAAACCACCTGTTTCCATGCACATGTCTGCTCTGTGGGTGGCTCTTCAGCTAAGACAACCTTTGTAGTTAGAGTGCTTTCATGTGCTTTGGGACTGAGCAGGGGCACAGCTAGCGTCCATTGTTTTGCTCAGCTTGTAACACAGTTAGCTAGCCTGTGCCATGCACTCTATTTTCTAGAGAGAGTTTGCAACTCTCTCTATTATTCCTTCAGGTCCAGAGAATCTGTAGTAAGACCCTCATTGGACTCTTACTGTATTAGTTTTGTTATTATTGTCATGCAAAATTACCAGAAAGTTTTGGGTATAACATAAGACAAATTATAATCACGTAGTTAGAGATCAGAAGTCTGACATGGTTCTCACTGCATCAAAAATCGAGCTGTGGACAGGTCTTAGGGATCCCAGAAGGACTATTTATCGTCTCTTCCAGTTTCTAATGGACACCTGTATTTCTAGGTTCATATCTCCTTCTTCCATCTTCAAACCCAAGAATATAGAATCACAGATATTTGGACTTTCTAGCTTTTGTTTGTGTTGGCCATCTCCTTTTCCCATTCTGATCCTCAGGTCTCTCTTTCTTGTAAAGATCAATAAATAATGTGTGGCTTGAGGTAATCTCCCCATTTTAAGATGCTTAATGACAACTGTAGAGAACTTTTGTCATTTGAAGTGACACATTTACAGCTTGTGAGAGTTAGGGCATGGGTATGTTTGAAGGGTCTTTATTTAGCCCACCTGGCTTGTATCAAGGTGCAGGAAGAAGCAGTTATATTAACTATTCCATTGGTACTTTCATCCCATGCTGCATGGGAGAGGAAGCCTCTGGGGTTGTGGGATAATTATACATAGGATGTTCTATTAGGTGGACTTAGGACGTTGTGACTACCTTCATGTGGAAATTAAGCATGGCACAAGAGGATTTGGCTGAGTGTCAAGCTGATAAAGGGTGGACTTGTGATGGTTCTTCTTGATTGTCAACTGGACGGGATCTGAATCAACTAAGTAATGAGCCTCCAGATGGGTCTCTGAGGGCATTTCCAGGAAGGGTTAACTGAGAGGAAAAGACCTTCCCCCAGATTAGCAGCACCTTTTGACAGGCAGTGGCTTAGGTATGAAGTGGTCTGAGGAAACACTTGTGCTGCCTGTTTGCCTTGCTTCATGCTAGTGAGTGTGTCTAGCCCCATTACTGCTGTTACTGCTGCCATCCTCCATTGACATCGGAACCCAGATTCTTGAAGCCCAGCCATTCTCTAGGACTCTTCCAGGCCTTCAGCACCAGATTGGGACGGGAAGATATCCAGCCTCACAGGCTAAGTAGCTACTGGGTTCTCAGACTCTCCTGTATAGACAGCCATTGTTGGACTATCCAGCTTCTACAGTTATAAGCTGTTCTAGTAAACATAGAGAGAGACACACAGACACATATACACACACATATACACACACAGATACACACACAGGCACACAGACACATGTACACACAGACACACACACAGGCACACACAGACACACACATACACACAGACACTTGTATACACAGATGCACACACAGACACACACACACAGACACATATACACACATACAGACACACAGACACACAGACACACAGACACATATACACACACAGACACACACACAGACACACACAGACACATGTATACACAGATGCACACACAGATGCACACACAGACACACACAGACACACACACACACACACACACACATATATGGACACATACAGTCTCACAACCACACACACACACACACTGCTGGTTCTGTTTTTCTAGAGAACTTTGCCTATGGAGTGTTGATGTGCTTTACTTAGTTTTGCTCTTGTTGTTGTCAACTGACATAGCTAGAGTCATTTGAGAAGAGGCAATGGTCATTTTCTTGATTAACGATTGATGTGGAAAGTCCAGCCCACGATGAGCAGTGCCACCTTTTGTGCATGTAGTCCTCGGTGGCAGAGGAAAGCAAGCTGAACAAGCCATGGGGAGCGAGCCACCAAGCAGTATTTGGTTCCTGCCTCCAGGTTCCTGCCTTGGCTTTCCTTGGTCATGGACTGTGAGCTGTAAGATAAATAAGCCCTTTCCTTCCCAAGTTGCTTTTGGTCACAGGGTTTATAAAAGCAGTAGAAAATAAATAGGGACTTGTGACTAATAGTAAAACTATGAAGAAATTATCTCACTAATCTTGGCCCAATTTGATTTACTTCATGATTATCCACTTTTGTGCTTAAAAGTTTCTAATGTTTGTTGCTAGGGCCAGTGGAAGCACTTTCTAAAAGAAACCCAGACTCTTGACCCCAAGAGTGCTTGTGGTGCTTCTCAGGTGGTCTCTCTTTTCCTTCCCACCCTCCCAAGCTACATAGGCTCTTAAGACCCCGATTGCCACACATCACGTCACAGCTCAGAGTGGTTGCTAGATTCATAATCTCCTGGGATAATTATGAACTTAAGGTTTGCCTATAATATAAGTATTGTTTTTACTTAAAACAATTTATTCTCATTCTATGCTATATATTTAAGTTTTAAATTTTATTGTTTTAAAAGTTGCATGCATGCATGTGTGCTTGCCTGTGTGTGTGTGTGTGTGTGTGTGTATGTGCTTGTGTGTGTGTATGTCTGTGTGTCTGTGTGTCCACATGAGTGCAGTGCCCATTGAAGCCAGAAGAGGGCATTAGATTCCCCTGGAGCAGGAGTTACAGGTAGTTGTAAGTCTTGCTATATAGCCCATGTTGGCCATGAACTATTATCTTCCCGCCTTATCCTTCCAAGTGCTACGATTACATGTGTGTACCACCACCATAACCCCCCATTCCCGTCACTTGTGCAGCAAGCACTTTACCTACTGGACCATCTCCTGAACTGTTACCAAATTCATGTGTTAAATAACCGACCCTAATTTGATGGAATTTGTAGGTGTGGCCTTTGAGAGATGCTTACGTTCAGGTAAAGTTCTGATGATGTAGCCCCACAATGGAATTGTTAACCTAAGTTATTAGTGCAAAATAATAGGTTTTATTATGACATTTTCACACATAGACATAGCATACTTTGGTCATATCCATGACATTGGTACCCTGATCTCCCAAGTGTCTTTCTTTTCTCTCATGGCCCCCTTCTATTTCCCCTAGATTCACTACATGAGAGAAAACACACAATGCTGTAACTTCTTGCTTAACACAGTGATATACAGTTCTATCTATTTTTCTCCAAATGTCCTGATTTTGACCTTGTCCACCTTCCGGCCATTATAGAGAAGGAAAAAAGTATACTGTAGACACAAAAAGGCCAAAATAAATAAGGCGTCAAAAATAGAAAGCAAATTCCCCCACTCTTTAGCAATCAACTCTCACTGCCTGGAGCCTGACCCAGGGCCTTGTAATGCCTCATACAAACAATTGGAGTCTAACTCCTAATGACCCCTGGCACCTCATTTCAAACACCAGTCTCAGGAAGGACAAATGGTGTGATAAAATTTACTCCCTGACAAGAAGAAAGTGAGCCCCCTCTTATCTATTCAAATACCATACCAGACAAATAGCCCAGGAGACAAGGCCAGGTAATTTCTATTAACTGCTATAAAAAGACACCATTCACACTCAGAGGGATGATTTTCTCTCTGAGAACCCACACATTGGTTTCTGTCCACAGAATGGATTATTTCCCCAAAGGAGAATTCATGTTTTATTTTTCTCTTGCTTTCCTGAGTAATATCAAATATGCAAAAGTAACATTATTTTTTTGCTATTTTTATTGATTTATTTTTTTCATACAATAGATGTAAACCTTCCTAGGTTCTCTCCACCTCCCTAGCCACCCAACTTCATGTTCCTGTTCTTTCTTTCTTCCACACACACAAAAACCCTCAAAAAATAAAAATAAAATAAAAATCAAAACAAACAAAAAACTTAGAAAAAAAATCCCCAAACATAACAAAATGAAACAAAAATCTCACAAAAAATCCACATGGAGTTTGTTTTGCTTTGAACAATTGCTCCTGGACACAGGGTCTGGGATTGTGGAGTGTGGTTGACAGACACTGTGTCTCTCCGTTGAAGAAAACTGATTTTCCCTTTCCTGTCCAGTATCAATTTCAGATAGCTTCTTGGTTAGGATGAGACTTTGTGTCCACTCTCCTTTCTCAGTGCTAGGGGCTTGTCTGGCTTTAATCTGCATAGGTCTGTGCATGCTCTCCGTGAGTTCATCAGTCTTGTGTTTGGAAGACACTATTTGCTTAGAGTAATTCACTACCTCTGGCTCTTATAACCGTTCTCCTTCCTCTCTTGCATAGATTTCCGGGCCTTGAGGTTTGATGAAGATGTCCCATTCATGAACGAGTGCTCCAAAGTATTTCACAGTCTGCACTTTTTCCATTTGTGGGTTTCTGTGTTAATTCCCATTCACTGCAAGAAAATGCTCCCCTGATGAGGATTGAGGGAAGCACTGATCTATGGATACAGCAATATGTCATTTGGGTCACTTTATTACTGTATTCTTTTAGCAGAATAGTAGTACATCTAGTCTCAAGTTCTTGATCTCTTTAGCAGTGTGAGGTATGAGTTCCATCTCATGGAGCGGGCCTTCAATTCAATAAAAATGTTGTTAGTTACTCACATAACATCTGTGCAACTATTGCACCAGGCAGGTTGCTATTGTGGGTCACAGGCTTTGTAACTGGGTGATAGTGATGATTCCCTTTCTTCTTTAGTAGCATGCAGAGTAACTTCCAGGATCAGGACAAATAGTCAGGATAAAGCTTCTAGTAGAATATGAGATCTAACTTTCCAGGTTTGATGATGGGTTGTCTTCAGTAACAGGGCCTTACTATCAGATTGTGGAGAGCAACTCATAGCCTTGGCAGGAACCTGTGATGTTGAGGGGAGTCCATGAGATCCCATTGACCGACAACTCAAGAAGGTGTAACCCATTCCTGGCACTGGAAGTTTTACTTGATGGCCTATGATATCGAGTTGGGACATTGTCTCATCCATTTGGTGACTCCATTTAAATTCCTTTCATGTATGTGTATATTTTAGGAATCTTATACAGTAGTAGGTTTCTATGTGGTATTTTAAAAGGCCTTTAGTGTTAGTACTCATCCTCATAGTCCCTCTTTTACTCTGATTTCCCATCTCTAACCTGTTAATTCTCCTATTCTAGTTCCCCTTTACGTCTCCACAACAATACATCCCATTTCCCCTTCCCTGGGAGATCCTCTCCTCTCGTCTGCTTCCTTCCTAGGTACATAACCTCTGTGGTGATTCAGATCATAGCACACATATCAAAAGCTTAAAAGCTAACATTCACATATAAGAGAAAATACACAATATCTGTCTTTTTCAGTCTGGGTTACCTCACCCTGGATGATTATTTTCTAACTCCATCCATTTACCTGCAAACTTCATAATTTAATTTTTCTTAACAGTTGAATAACATTCCATGTGTAAATGTACCACATTTCATTATCATAGGTTGTCTCCACTTTCAGGCTATTATGAATAGAGCAGCAATGAAGACGAATGAGCAAGTGTCTCTGTAGTAACACGAAGAGAACTTTGGGTGTATACTCAAGAGTGGTACAGGTGGTTATTGAGGTCCGTAGATTCTTAGCTTCCTGAGGAATCTCCTTATTGATTTCCACAGTGGCCGTACAAGTTTGCACTAACACCAGCAACAAATAAGTGCTCCCATTTTCCTGCATTCTTGCCAGCGTGTGCTGTGATTTGCTTTATTAATCTTGGTCATTCTGATAAGTATAAGATGAAATCACAGAGTAGTTTTAATTCGCATTTCTCTGATGGCTAAGGATGTCCAACATTTCTTGAAGTGTTTCTTAACCATTAATGTTTCATCTTTTTAGAGCTCTTTGCTTAGTTCTGTACACCATATTAAAACTGGGTTATTTGTGTTCTTGATGTTCATTTTTTAAATATATTCTGGATACTATCCTTCTATCAGATGTATAATTTGTTTACATCTTTTTTCCATTCTGTGGGTTGCTGCTTTGCCCAAATGATGATATCCTTTGCTGTACAGAAGCTTTTCTGTTTCATGAGGTCCCATTTATTTGTGGTTGTTCCTGTGCTAATGGTGTTCTGTTCAGAAAGTCTTTTCCTGTGCTAATGAGGTCCCCACCGTCTCTTCTGTAAGATTCAGGATATCTGGTCTTATGTTGAGGCCCTTGATCCATTTGGAGCTGAGTTTTCTGAAGGGTGATAGACATGATCTTTTTTTTATAGATTTTTTTTCTTATGAATTCTGGTAAATACTTTATTTTTTTAAATTAAAACTGCTTGGCCATTAGCTCAGGCTTCCCACTGACTAGCTCTTACACTTAAACTCAGTCCATTTCTGTTAATCTATATGTTGCCACGTGTTCCGTGGCTTTCTGGTAAATACTTTTAATACTCGCTGTTCCTGTGCCTTGAGACTATCATTCCCAGCATGACATACCACATTTTCTTCATCTGCTCATGTGTTGGGTTACTGGGTTTACTATATACATACATATATATACATAAAATACATAAAATACATACATACATACATGCATACAATATATACACACATACATGTATACATACATACATATGTATGCATTCACTGTAGCTCTAGTGCATAGTGCTCCAGTAAACAGAGATATGAACGTATAACTGTGATATGCTAACTTTGATTCCTTTAGCTATATGCCTTAGAGTGGCATATATGACTCATATGGTAGCTCTATATTTAATTTTTTAAAGATCCTCTAAACAAATTCCATAGTGACATATTCATTGTAATCTTTTTTTTTTTTTTTTTTTTTTTTTTTTTTTTGAGACAGGGTTTCTCTGTGTAGTTTTGGTTCCTGTTCTGGAACTCACTCTGTAGACCAGGTTGGCTTCGAACTCACAGAGATCTGCCCAGCTCTGCCTCTCGAGTGCTGGGATTAAAGGCATGCGCCACCACCGCCCGGCCAGTATCTTTGCTTTTTAATAACCCATACTCATAAGAACTTACTCTGTGAGACCAGGATTGGTTCTTGCTGAAGGCAGTGACCCCATCGACATAATGACTTCCCTGTAGGGGCCACCCCTCAAGGTTCTCACACTCTCCCAACACCACTGCACTGGGACTAGACTTCCACACGAATCCTTGCAAGAGACAGTGAACAATGTCAAGACTATATCGGGACCCTCACTAGGAACTGGATTACCTTGGCCAGCATCTTGGTCTTACAAACACAAAGGAAAATACTTCTTTTGTATGAGTCATGCAGCTTTTTACTACAGCAGCCTCCCCATCTGCTCTGCTTTTGTGCTTTTAGTGTCTTACATTTTCAGTGTGAGGATCTGGACCCGTGAGCTGAGAATGCAGTTATAAGTCTGCATTAGACTAGGATGTTATCAGAATCTCCATGCAAGTATCTCTGATGCTCCCCTCACAGCTCCCCCACCATCCATCCTCCAAAGCTGGGGCTCAGCTAGTCCTTCTCACTATCTATATCCCTGATGTTCATCCATCCCCCTATATCCTTCTCCCTGTCTCTAAGGTCCTTGTCCTAGCTTGCTTTCATTGCTGGGATAAAATACCAACTAAAAGCAATTTGGAGATAAAAGGATTTATTTGACTTAAGGTCACAGTCCATCATCCAGGGAAGCCAAGGCAGGAACTGAAGCAGAGAACACAGAGGAACTGCTGTGGGATGTTCTGTATGGCAAATGTGTTGCGCTGATTGGTTAGTAAATAAAACACTGATTGGCCAGTGGCCAGGCAGGAAGTATAGGCGGGACAAGGACAGAGGAGAATTCTGGGAAGGGGAAGGCTGAGTCAGGGAGACACTGCCAGCCGTTGCCATGACAAGCAGCATGTGAAGATGCCGGTAAGCCACGAGCCACGTGGCAAGGTATAGATTTATAGAAATGGATTAATTTAAGATCTAAGAACAGTTAGCAAGAAGCCTGCCACGGCCATACAGTTTGTAAGCAATGTAAGTCTCTGTGTTTACTTGGTTGGGTCTGAGCGGCTGTGGGACTGGCAGGTGACAGAGATTTATCCTGACTGTGGGCCAGGCAGGAAAACTCTAGCTACAAGGAACACTGCTTACTGGCTTGCTCAGTATCATTTTGTATATAGCTCAGGCCCACATGCCCAGAGATGGCATCACCTATATCAATTAAAATCAGTAAAATGTTCCACAGACATGCCCAGAGGCCAATCCGATGGAGGCAATTACTCAGTCACAGTTCCCTCTTCCCAGGTGACTGGTGTTAAGTTGACAAACACTGACCAGCACAGGCCTACGATGTCCAAGTCCCATGTTTCTCTGGCTTCCCTGCTTAGTGGAGGCATGGACCTATTGCCATTAGTTGGGATTCCTGAGTTTATCCAGTGTCCCTCCTTTGTACTTGAGCTCTCTAGATCCTCAAGGCTTCTTGAGAAACTACCCTTCCCTTTTCTGTGGGGCTAGAAGCTTAGTTGCTACTTCTTCTGAAAGTTGTATTTCATCCTTATTTCAGCCTCTACCTGTGTAGAATATTCTGTAGCAAAACAAATGCTTATTATGATATTTGTATATACATTGGAATATTCCTGATGAAAATAAGAAAAAAAGAGGCTTTAGGATTAGATGCTCTTGGAAAAAATCTGTCCATTAAATGTAACTCATACCATCTAAACATGTACGTCGTTGGAGGGAACTATTTTCACAGATAACACAACATGCCTTCTCAAATGCTGGATGGTACTACTCTTCAGAAGACAGGGAATTCCCCTTTAAAGTTGACCCTTCCCTCCAATATTAATTGACCTTTGGCATATTCACTGTACCATTGAATTGAACTCTCTCTTGACAAAATGTAAATAAGTAAACAAAAATAAAGTTGCACATTTTCTTAGGTCAATTTTGGTTTAGAAGAAAACGTTTTTGAGATGTCAAGCTCAAAATAATTTTGGAATTCTAAACATGTTTTATAACCTCTATTGGCAAGAGATCTGTATCTGCAGAATCCATAAAGCGTTTAAGGTATGGTTGATACGGAAACTATAATGACCCTGGAACAGGATACTTCCTGGAGATTAATGACCAGCTGGGAGGGGTTGATGGCCTGAGGTGTAGTTGAGGGCCATTAACCTCAGACAGTCATTAAGGCCCAGGAAATGTCCTGTGTCTAGGTCGTTATTGTTATTATAAATTGAAAATGGAAAAAAGAAACAGGCATACAGATTATTTGAAGGGTGACTCCATTTCCAGTGGTCTGAACAGCGAGTGTTCTGGGAGAATTTATTCCCCATCCATTAGCTAACCCATCTCCCCGAACCCTCTGTTACTTCGCCCTTCAACTGATGGGTCTTTGTGCTGGGAATCCCTGAATTCCCCGGGTGCTGGAGTGGAGAGTACTGCTGCCCTCCTTGAAGTGACTGGCGAGCACACAGTCCTGCGGAATGACTTTACCGCGGCTCCAAATTGCATCCTGCATTACAGCTTGCTTGCTTCCCCAGGGACCCGCTGTTTTCTTCTCTATTTAGCTGCAGTAAATTTCCCACAGCTAAATTTTAAGCTCTTGACTATTTTGTTTGTGCTTATTTCCCAGACCCTTAGGGGTGAAAGTGCACAGTATTGGCTTAGCAGTTGTGCTTTACCTCTAGTCAAGCTAGCTATGACACCCCAATGTAGTTCCTGGTTCATTTCCCAGAAAGCACTGTAATTCAGATGGCTTTGGAGTTCCCCATGGGTCATACTTAGTGTTGAGTGCAATTAAGTTTTACCTGTTCACAGCTGTCTTTTATCTCTAAGAAACTAAGAACCATTCAAAATGTGCAAGGCCTTACTTGAAGGCTTGTAATAGTTCTTTAGGACTTTGCAAGTGGTGAGATAGGAATTGCTCAGCACAAGTGCTCTGAAATAGATCATGCTACACTTACCTTACTTATTGGCCACGGAAACTTCAGAAATCCCAACCATCTGACTCCAGCATCATGTTGCCATGGCTCTGTGAGGCTACTATTTCACTTATTTAAGAGATACCTGAAATTTTGAGCAACATGTCAAATTAGCCAGAATTCATCATCTGTGAATACAAAGTAAAGAAAAGATTAAAAAAAAAGTCCTAAGTGTTTGCTTTGGTTGGCAACATGAGCATTGTAGAACAGTGTGCTACAAGGTGAGACTAAGCTGCGATATTGTATGGGTTTCAGCACTGTGTCTATACTCAAAAGGTGCCTCCTCTTGCTATAGAAAAGCCTGGAGTTCTTAGGATTCCTATGTTTCTTTGACTTAAGACATTGAAAAGCTCAGTGTAAACACTGAATTTCCAACCATTATTATTTAGCATAATCTTAATTATTGAGTCTTCCAGACCATATTTAGCCTGGAAATTCAACATACCCGAAGTGGTAAAATGAAATCATATTGAAGCATTATGATAATATCTTTTTCAAATTCCTGTTAGTGTAATCTATATAATCCCTTTCCTTGGCAGGCTCTTCAGAATAGTTCATGGTCTCTCTGAGAGAAGTCTTTTTATGTCACCATTTCGTTTTTCACATTAATAAGTCTTTGTTGAGCACATTTTTTTTTTGTTCCAGTCTGCACTCTACCCTCCAGCCCCTGCCTTGTCTGTCATTCTTGATGAGCTGGACTAACCTTCATGCAAGCTGCAGTCTGGTCTTTGCATCTGGTAGCACATCTTAACATGAATGTCACCTGAGAGGCTGTGACATGATGTGGAGACACCTGTTCTTCCCATCAGCTGTCCTTACCTGTTTTCTTTTTAATAATCTTTCACACTGAGTTCATTTCTTTAGGGTGCCTACTGGTTTCTCAATTCACTTTAATTTACTTCTTGTCTAGGACTCCTCTTTGTAGAATTTGGAATGAGTTATTATAGGTATGGATTAGGACATGTTATAAATGATTGTGACCTATTGGTCAACCGCTGGTGACATCATCTCCCACCAGGATAATTCTCTCCATGTGTCATATTGCCCAGGAATACCCAACCCCATCTCTGAATGTTAATCTTAGCCACATTTCCACCACATCCAGTGTGCTCCTTGCTGTGAAGGTCCTACAGTCATTTCCAGTGTTCCACACAGAAGCGCCTGATGTATGTCAGCTCTGTCACTGAAAAGATAGCGTAGGGAAACCTTTGAGGAACTTCAAGTCACTTCTTCAGCTTATTTTATTGTGTCTCTAAGGGGAGTCTCAAGAGGCATAAGTATTCTGAACATACACTCACCATGTTATCCGGACAAGGGGGAGAAAGGGACAGCATATCGAACAGTAGCAACATGTCCATCTTCATTTTCAATAAATATGGAGGGAGTGAAAGAAACAGCTAAGTATGTTTATCAAAGAGGTTCAGCTCAGCATAGGCTTCCAGTTACTATTCATCAATATACTACAACACAATTAGATATCAAAGTACCTAATTATATACAGGTATTAGCAGGTATCTTAATAATATGCTGCCTCAATTACAGAAAGTTCTAGTGACTTTCCAATACTATAAAAGCCTTATGTTGTTTCAAAAATCTTTTCCTCCCTTCTTTCCACAAAGAATAGACTTCTCTATCCTCAATCTTCTTGCCAGTTTTTTTTTTCCCCATGGAGGAACAAGAGCAAATGCTTCACTGTTTGACTGCCTATGGTTAGGCTCAGCTTTCTGTTTGGTTCTGAAGCTATCATGAATCCCCTCTGTGTAGCAGGCTTATACTTTTTGGCTTTTTCCTGAGTAGGCTCTTCTGAAGTTCTTCCAAATCCTTTCCTTCCCATTATATACTTCCTCATGTGAGAAACAATCTTTATCTTTCCCATTCCGAAATTTTCTTCTGGGTGGTCAGCCTGCCTAGCCCAGAATATACCTACAAGTGTCAACTGATCCTGGAAAATCACTGTGTCAAATAGTGGAGCCAGGTAGCTGCCTTGCCACCTCTTCTCTGCCTGTCACACGTGCCAGCTCTTTGTTTTTATGTCAAGTAGCCATGTGTGCTGGCCAAATACACCGTCTGCCCATCTTGCCATCTTAAAAATGAATTGATTCATTTAAAGCTCTCTTGTTGATTTTCAGTAGTAAGTTATCCTCCTGCCCAAGGAATGATGTCTCTTTAGTGTATTAGCCTCATTGCTGTCCTCTCAGTTCTCTTCATGAAGTCTCCAGAGAGAGGAGATGGTGGCTACTAGTAAGGTGTGTTCCAAAGCAATCTCTCAGTAGACTGTGCAACAGGAGAATACTGGGGAGGCTCTCTTGACATAGTGTAGTCCTTAGCTTTGATCTTGAAAGTAATTCTGGGAAAACAAGAAAACTCTACTAAGTAATATTTTTTTTCCAATCTAGAGGAAGAGAAGAATGTTAAATGAAATCCCTATAGCTATTCTTATCCTAAAAGAATAAAATCAGAGTCAGAAAAACAAAGTTGATAGCAGGGTCTAAATAGGGAACTAGTTGAGGGATGGGGAGAAGATGAGGATTAGAGGAAAGGGTTAACCCACACTGAAGATGTGTGAATAAGTCACATGGAAACCCACTAATTTAAAGCTGATCAAACACATAATTTAAAAAAGACTGGCTGGATGTGGTGGCACACACGTTTAATACCAGCACTTGGGAAGCCAAGAAGGGATCTCTGTGAATTCCAGATGAGCCAGGGTTCACAATAATGTACTGTCTCAAAAACAGAACAAAACAATGAGAACAAAAGACTTTGAATGTCAATGCTATCCGTGGGACACAATGCCAACCTGAAGCCACTGGTTGTTAAATGAATATCTCACTGCCAGATGTGGGATACCTTTCTAGAAGTTACTGGCTACGAAGGCCCCTGAGTCCCCCAAACTATACAGGTTAAGGCCAATGCCCCTGGATGCTTACCAGAGCGAGGTGGTAAGGCCCTCTTATTGAAGATACCACATACTTCAATTGCAGAATACAGAGGAACCATGGAATTGAGCTGGAAGTTCACTCCTTACTGTAAGTTGCTGTGCAGGAAACTGAGCAGTGGTGATGGACGAATCAGCAAAAATCTTTTCTAGCATTGGACCTTATATGCTACAATACAAACCTGCCAGGAAAGAAGTTCTTACTGCTTCAACTGGGCATGGCTGTTACAGGGGTAACCAAATGATTTCTGATTGTATGTGAGGACTGCTCCACAGGACCAAGTTCATGCCCAGTACTGTGGACTTGGAAAGGCTCAAGATTCAGGAGGTCATAGTGAATCTATTCCTTGTTTTGTTAAATGAGCATGTTCTCAAATTTCCTGCTGAATATTTGTGTTTATATTCACAGACTAGTTCAGTACTTTGCCTTGATCAAAAAAGGTTCTCTGTGCAGCAAACAGTGGTTAATGCAGAGACTCCCGGCTGATCGAAGTGCTGAGAACAAGTGACAGTTGAGTGGTAAGCCTTAGGTGGACCACCTATACCACCTCCCCACAGTCTTCGGGAACATTGTAGAAGAAGGGATGAGAAGAATGGAAGAGCTGGATAATTGGGAGGACAGTTGTGACTCACTTCTGAGGGGGTTGACATGGCGGTGGCACTCATTAACTCACATCAGCTGCAGCTGCCTGCATTGAGCTTTTGAATGACTGAGCTAACAAACATTCACTCATAGATGGGAGTGGGGACTCATGGAGTCCTGCTCAGTGAAAGTAATGGAAGGGGGAGGAAGTCATTGTTTTCATGCTCCACGGGAAAGCTTCATACTTATGCCCACGTGAGCCACCCCAATTAAACTTAGCAGACACAAAGACAAAACAAAAAGACATAAAAGTGAGATGGAGACTTGGTGGGAAGAAGGGTGTCAGGAGTGAGTAGACGATGAGAGAGGGTAAAGTGGTGAGTGTGACCAGAACATTTATACACAAGCATGAACGTTAAGTTTCTATCCTCATTCTTGAGAGTTAGATATGGTTTCTAGACACAAGAATTCACATTTTTGCTGTTGAATTGTATTGTTTTTCTAACAGGAAACAAGAGTACACCAACTTCCCAAATCCCATCTTTAAAAATGCTTTACCAGCTGAGCTATGCCCTCAGTCTTTTAGTGATAGTTCTGATTCTATCGCAGTTTACAGACGCTCAGAAGAATGTCCCACATCGGTGTATCCATTAAATCTTTACTGAACTCTCAGTGTGTACTGGGCTGTGACAAGCTTTATTGTTGGACTCTTTGGATTGCCAGCCCACAAATAATGACAAGAAGACTTATTATTAATTATAAAAGCTTGGCCTTAGCTTAGGCTTGTTCCCAACTAGCTCTTACAACTCAAATTAACCTGCTTCTGTTAATCCACCTTCTATCACATAGCTCAGTTACCTCTCCTCTGTACTGTATGTCTGAATTGTTTTGTGTCTTCCTGACACCTTCACCTTTCTTCTTCCCAGAGTTCTCTCTCCCCAGAAATCTTTCCTATTCTCTCCTGCCTATCTATTGGCCATTTAGCTCTTTATTAAACCAATCACAGTAACACATCTTCACACAGTGTACACACATATTCTGCAACACTGGGCCATATACTTGGCCCTGGGGATTACAGCAGAAATTAAATACTGTTCCTTTCTTCAAGTTCACTGTCAAGTAGAGTGTTTTACTTTCCCCGGCAAAGTTTAAACTCCTGCTTTGACAACATAACGTCCTTGGCATCGAATGCCATTGTTTCATTTAGTGGTCAGGACAAATTGCCTTTCATAGTTAGATGGCCTATGGCATTCACCGTTCACTAGTCTGCTGGCTTTGTAGCAAGGACTAGAGAGAACCAGTTAAACCTCTCCTTTACCTTTCCATTCCTCTTGCCATGTGTGACGACAATGTTTCTTCCCCCATTTTGAGGACACAGCTTTGAGAGGCTGTCTTGGGGGCAGATACCTGCCCTTACCAGACACTGAACCTGGTCGTGACTAGATCTTAGATTTACTCAGTTTCTGGTGTCTTCCTATAGTTGAACATTTGACTGGATCCTTGAAATTTCCTTTCTTGTTGGGACCTGGTTGGGGTCTTTTGCCAGATCTGACCAATCCGTCCTTGTGTGACCACAACCTGATCCTGACACTTTAGATGCTGCTGCTCTTGGTGGGCCTCAGTGGCCAGGGGATTTGCTTCCCAACTCACACAAGATCATCTCGCTTTGATAGTAGGTTCTAGTTTATCACGGGAGGTTCATGTCACGCCTGTTGTATCCTGTCATCTGAGCCCCACAGAGAGGAGAGGCGGTTAGTTACCCTTCACAGGAAGGCTCAGGCTTACTCATCTCAGGGAGGCTGCTTCCTGCCTGCACTTTCCCTGGACTCTGGCCAGTGGGGACATCCATCGTTTACAAATGGATTCACACTGGGTTGGCCAGAATTGTAAGTCTGATTTTAATCTCTTCTCCCTAAGGCCTTCTGCAAAATTCCAGATGGTCCCTCTGAGTGCTCCCTCCTGGGTACACAGGGATTCCTCCTCAGTTGTGCTGATTTGTTTGCTATAGTTTTGTAAATAAATAAATAAATAAAAATAAATTTAAAAAATCTGCCTTTATAGAGTTTGTCTTTCCAGCCCTTATTTATTTCCAGGCTTTTCCAGGAAGCCTTCCTGTGCTCACTGATTTCAGGGTCATGTGGTTATAGACTACTTAACACCTAGCCTCCCCGCACCGCAAGCCACAGGCCACAGAGCTGTGCTCTGAGTGGCTGAGCTGTTGGGCCTTGGACCAGTTATCTATCAGTCCTAGACTTCAGTCTCCCCATAGGTGGGCTGAGGCTATGTAGTTGATTCCACTGTGTACATTCTTTGTATCACAATGGAATCTCTCTGGTATTTCCACACACAGCAAATCCTCAGGCAGGGAAGAGGAAGGTTGTGTCTGTCTTTGTGTCAATGAGGGATTTTTTTTTTATAAAATATTTCCCTCTGCACCAGGACAAAGTTACTTACAAAGTTTAATCACAACTGGTCTGTAGGCCATTTATTTAATATATATATATGTATTATATATAAGTGTTGTTTAATTTATAGGTGCAAGCAGTAGTAAGAGTTAAAAGCGTATACGCTCCCAACTTCTAAATTAGCAGCAGCAGCAGAAGAGATGAACTCATTGTCATTAGAGAATTGGTCAAGGAGTAACTGCATTGCTTACCTGACAGATATCAGAAGAATGAAAAGCATATTGGCAAAAGAATGTGGCTGCACACAAATTATGTTCTTTAAGGAAACATCTAGAATAACTGATGACTTTTTTAAAGATTTTTTTTATTCATTTTACATACCAACCACAGATCCCCCTTTCCTGCCTCCTCCTGCTTCCCCCCCAGCCTCCCCCCATCCCCTCCTCCAAAGTCAGCAAAGCCTGGTACATTCAGAATAACTGACTTTTTAAAGGCATAATATTGAGCTGAATCTAAACAGACTTTTAAGAAACTCTCATTATGATTTAATCTCTCTTAGGTTTTCTTCAACACTTTTCTTGATCCTCTTTCATCATAAACGTATAAATGAAAATTGATTCAGTAGTAGGAAATTTTTCCTTCAGAGAATTTGTTCCCCTGAAGTTTTAGGAAGCATTACTGATGGGTCCTAATTTGGTCTGTCCCTTGGTGTTTGGGGATCAGTCTCTCTAACACATGTGCTCCTGGTAATCTCAATTCACTTAGATGATTTTAAGCTTAAAAGTCAACCATGCATTTCTATGTGAAGAAATAATGCATCTGGGGTGGTCGTCCGTGTCCACCAGTTTGCAGCTGAGTCTGGTGGCAAAGGCCTGTAGTAACCCCAGCTACTCAAGGTGCTGACATTGGAAGATGGAGATTTGAATATCAGCATGCTTCACTAGGTGCAGTCTGAGCATCCTGAAGAGATTCTGCCTCAGGAAGAAAAAGTTAGGGGAAAGAAAAAGGACTGGAAATACGGCTCAGTGGAGGAGTGTTTTCATGAGGCCCTGGGTTCAATCTCCTGTAATGGGCAGACAGACACAGACAGATACACACACACACACACACACATACACACACACACACACACACACACTCAGACATATACAGACACTCAAACACACACATACACACACACACACACACACACTCAGACATATACAGACACTCACACACACACACATATACAGACACACACACACAGACAGATACACACACACACACTCAGACACATACAAGACACTCAGACACACATATATACACACACACACACACACATACACACACACACACAGACCTACACACACGCATACAGGCACACAGAGAGAAACATGCAGACACAGACACAAATACACACGGAGAAGCACATAGATACAGACATGGACACACAGACAAACACGTAGACATACACATGCGTAGACATATGCACAGAGAAACACACAGACATAGACGCAGACACAGATGCACAGACACACACAGCAGCAGAAACACAGAGATGTAGGCACACGCACACACACAGGCACACTAATAATAAAATTTAAAAGAAATGTTAAAATGGGAGAATGTTCTTCGAAACAAGGAAGCTTAGGGAGAAATGTTGCTAAACTGGTGTAAGCTCTCCCTCTGCCCTGCTACCAAAGACAAGTGCATCGTCGTTTGTTTACCCTGAGTAATTCTAAAGAGACATAGCGTGTGAAAGCAGCTGACACTGGTGGCCAAAAGTGCCACCGCATTGTTTGAAAGGCAGGTGAGGACATGAGCACCCTCCATTCTTTGGGGGACAGTCCTGTTGAAGACATTGCCAGCGGTCTTTTTGGTTCAGAAAGCCATTGTCCGACCCAGGAGAGAATCCAAGCTGGCAGGGAGCCTTTCTATCTTGCACGTCCAGGGTGGAAAAGGGAAAGCCTTACACCTGACACATCCTAGGCTTCTGGATGAAAAATTTCCATGACTCTGAGTGAAGATAAGCAAGAAGGGGACAGTGACCGATGCTCCGGTGGTGAGGGAGCGCTGGGGCTGGCTGCTGCCCATCCCTCTTATCTCACCTAATGGCCAGTGTCTGCCAATGTTTATTTGGCCACTGCCATTCACCAGCTGCTTCTCTACCATGTTGTTTTTCTTCCCAGATGGCAACACGATGTTCCACGATAAAACTGACACAAAAAACAATGCAAAATTTGTCTAAGAGAGGTTCAGCAAGCATGAGAAAAACATCTGATATCTCTCAGAGCCCGCCAAGTTCGCAGCTCACAGTGCCAGGGTAATTATGGGGTGATTTGAACAGAGGCTATACGGGGAAGCCACTTCCAAATGAATCAGGTAGCTTCCAGAAGGGATGAACGTTGGGCTCCTGGTTCCTCTGGCACCCTGACAGAATCGATAAGTACTGGCCGAGGCTCCCAGAAGCCTCGTACATTACGGAACGCCATGCTTTACTCCACGCTGCCTAATTAATGGCTCACTATTTTAAAAACTCTTTTTATTCAATTAGACTCTGCTTTCAATAAGATAAACACTCTTGCTACAAAAATCCTGCCCATCTCTCCAAAGCATCTGCTTTTCAGTTGCCCCCGGTCTCCCATTCTGTCCATCTTCATGTGCTTTAGTTTTTGAAAATGGACTGCTATTTGGGGACTGATTAAAAAAAAGGGGGGTTCTCTCCCACCTTCTTGCTCTGGGTGCTGTTTTCCCTTAACCCCTGCACAAGAACAGCTGCAGAGGCTAACACAACTGTTCTCACTGATTGCAAAGAGCCACAGATGTTTGAAATGAGGCATTGACTGAGTCTCATTCTTATCCGTCACTTTGAGACCAAGTCTTGCCTCTTACATGGGCTGCCACCCTTCCACTCTCTGTCAGGCCAGAATCTCAGGTAAAATGTTAGCCGCCTTGCTCTCATTTAGCTCCTCATTTGCCTCAGAATTGGCTTCAAGGAACGACTGTATGTGTAGTCTGAGTTTTCAGTTGCTTTGTTAGAGAGTTGATCCTGTGAACATAAATAGCTTAAAAGGTCTATCTCCCATTTGAGAAATCTGCCCCAAGCTGGTTTTACTGTGCAATAAAGCTGTTGTTAGTGAAAAACAAAGAATAGAAGATTGCCAATCATCTTTGCTGACAAGTACTATTATAGCGAACAAATTAAACTTTGCTGACTTATAAGTGGAATAATGTGTAGGTAAAACTCAAAAGCAGATGTATTTTTTTTTTTTTTTTGGTCTGGAGGGCTTGAGAAACACCAACACATACCCACTCATAGCCAAAGGCTGAGCAGCAAGGACTAAGGATTTCCTGAAAAGACCGGAGTTTAGCTGTACCACTAACCAACGCTGGATGTCTCGGCCTCCCAAAATCTCTAGTTCCTTTATAGAAATGAAAAAGATGAGTGATGGTTATATAAGGTGTCATGAGAATCAAATCAGTACAAAGGTAGAAAAGTTCTGTAAATTTGTGAACCGTGGCACAGCTATTAGGTATGAACGCGTTATCCAAGATGTTTAGCTGAATCTCACATATTCTTAAGATTATAACTTTCCTTCAGGAGATGTTCTGTTCTTTAATTTGATAGTTTGTTGCCATGGCCCCAGAAACCCGAGGAGGAGAGGACAATGCAGATTTTATGACTGTTGTGAATATCTGGCTTCTGAGGGCAGAGGAAGGCGCTGAATATATTAATGTTTGAGGGTCACACTCTAATTCAGTTTTGTAGGGAGCAAGGTCATTTGACACTGGAACCTTTCTGAAGGACAGAATGTTGGGTGTCTTCCAAAGTAGCAAGAGTTGATCTTTTCTTTCTCACATCACTTGACCATTCTTGTAGAGGTGGAATTAATATAATGTGCATATTCTTGTTCATATTCATGTTGGTTCATAATGAAGAGTGCAAGGTCAGGCTGAGGACTCTGAGCATATTGGGAGGGAGGTTGAATTTATAATCTACGTTTGTTGAGCTTATCTTCATCTAAGGAGCATGGTCCTCAGCTCTGGCTTGAGTCAAATGTATCATATTTGTGTACTTTGGTTTTAACTCCTCATGAATACTGTAGCTTGCCTAATGAGTAGAACTCATGTTCAAACACTGATTTCAGGGACTAGGGAATGACATGTAGTCTTCAAAACGTTTAAAGTTTCCCAGATGATTCTATGGGGCTCCTAAGTTGAGAAATAGATATTCATAGGCAAGGAATAATAAGTTGTCTCTCAATTCATATGTGGTTCTTATATTTTGCTATTGGTTTGCTTAAGCATGATTTTTCATTATAGAAGAAAGTCAAACATGAACACATATGCAACCCATAATCTCTATTTATTATACTTTTACAGTGATTTAGTATGTGTGTTTGTGTGTGTGTTTGTGTGTGTGTGTGTGTGTGTGTGTGTGTGTATGCACAAATGGAGCACTTGTAAATGTCGGTTTTCTCCATCTTGTAGGTCTCATGGATAAAACTCGGGTCATCAGGCTTATACTTTCTACACTAATTCAGTGTGTGTGTGTGTGTGTGTGTGTGTGTGTGTGTGTGTATTCACAAATGGAGCACAACTCGTAGATGTCACAGTGTACAGGTGTCATAGTTTCCTTTTGGTTGCTGTGATGAACACTGTAACCAAAAGCAACCTGGGGAGGAAAACATGTATTCCAGGTTACAGCTTATTTGTCTGTCCATCACGAAACTAAGTCATGGCAGGAACTTAAGACAGGAACCTGGAGGCAGGAACTGAAGCAGAGAACATGGAGGGCTGCTTGTTGGCTTGCTCTGTAGCATGAATCTTAAAAGTTCTTATTAATAAAATCAAACCTGAGCCAGGTGTTGGGGTGAACGCTGGAAGATCAGAGAGACAGAACAGGCCACAGCCATTTCACCTCGCAAGTTCCTCAGCTGATCCTGTTTCCTCAGACTGGAAGCCTCTGAGTCCTCATCCAGAATGAATCTCAGCTGGACTGCTGCTCCAAAGCCTGAAACCTTAACCAGCTAAAAGCTTCTAGCTTCTGGTCTTCATGCCTTATATATCTTTCCTTTCTACCATCACACCCTGGGATTAAAGGCTTGCTTTCTGGGATTAAAGGCGTGAGTCACCATGCTTGACTGTATCCTTGAACAGATGGATTTCTGCCTCTGGAATGCTAGAATTAAAGGTGTGAGTGCCACCATTTTCTAGCCTTTGTATCTAGTGGTTGTTCTGTCTCTGACCCCAGATAAGTTTATTAGGGTGCACAATATTTTGGGGAACACAATACCATCACATTGCTCCCTATGATTTGCTCAGTCTGGTTTCATAAACACAGGATTATGTGTCTAGGGATGGCACCACCCACAGAGGGTGGTGCCATCCCTAGACATTAACCCTGAAAACACTCTACAGACACAGGTTAATGTGGCTAAGACTGTTATGATCAAGGGAAAAAAACCCTCTGAATATAATATAAAATATTAAATTTCTAATTCAGAAACTCCCTCATTTTTAACATTTTAATCATTTATAATAAATCACCTTCTCTAGTGAGTGTTCATTGTATGGCAGGCATGGCATCAGGGCAGGATAAAACCCTAAATTTCTCAATTCTCTTCCAACCTATTAGTTTAGTGGTCTGGGTTCTGCTGTAAGGATTAGCAAGTGGACAGAGCACTAGGTGGAGGGAGGCCATGTAAAATGACAGAGTGAAGAGCAGGATGGTTACCCCTCTGTCTTTATTAGTAGTAGTCACCAAAATAACTTGGTAACATCTAGGGCTCCCCTCAGCCCTCTGTTGTTGCATTATTCCCTTGCAAAGGAGATGTATCAGCCAAGATGAATATCACTGCATCAGGCATGGACTTGTCACAGGGCTAAGAGTGGACATGCGAATGTGACTAGTTGCCCTACTTTTTCATATAAAAACTTGAAAGGTTCATACAGTACTCAGGGGATAGCTTTGTACAAACACACAATACAGATGGTATGTTTCACATTACATTAGCATTTGGATGAAACCTATTACAGGAGAGGTAGAGCAGGGCCAGATTACCCACTGCACTCAACAGCTTAGTTTAGAAACCAGGGGTAAAGCTTCAAAACCTGTCTCAAAGAGAGTGACCTCTAATGTCTGTCCAATGGGAAGCATTTGTTTTGTGACTGGCACTCAAGTTACTTTTCCTCTCACCCTTAATTTCACTTCCTTCCCTTACTAACCTGATCCTCCATTTTTCCTCAAGCCAAGTTGTTGTCAGAAGTTTTCCTTCCATCCTACTTGATACTTGTTTTATTCTAGTGGTTTCAAGCTCTGTCTTTGTCTATCTCTGTAGTTCATGTTGGTTGGAACACACTGGGTCGACAGCACACCTACTGAGGAGCATCCTAAAGACACTGTTCTAGGAAAGTAGGAGAACCATAGGCAGTTCTCCTTTAAGGCAGCATTTCCCTTCCTGTCTCTCTCTGACTTTCCTCCCAATTATTTAATTAATCTAGATCTCATTCTAGCTGTAAGTTATTCCATTTTATTTATTTATTTATTTATTTATTTATTTATTTATTTATTTATTTTTGTGTGTAGGCACCCACTCCAAGTGCATGTATTGAGAACAAAGGACAAGTTCTAGTAATTGGTTCTTGTGTGGGTCTTGGGGATAATATTCAGGTGTCTTAATCCATTGAGTCACGTTACCAAACTCACACTGTAATTTTTGAAATTACTAAATCACTGTATGTAACCTTTTATGTGCATGCCATGGACTCAGTAGATAGTCTAGAGAGAGCAATCCAAACAATAGCATGGCAGCATCTCTCTGAAATATTAAGACAATCTCATAAGCAGCTTAGCTTAGACTTTCTGTATGCCATTAAAGGATGCACACATATTTGATCCATTTCTTTCTCTTTATCATGTAGTTCTCTAATAGTTTCCCTCCATGTTATGTGGTATATAAACAAGTTTGTACCCTGACAATCCCACATGTGACCTTAAAATGTGTAATATTCGCTTTGTTTCTCTCCTTAAAAGTTTGGCACCGTAAAGATTATGTACACAGCATCAATGACCCCAGAGGGAACTGTAGGCATTTTTTCCTTAAAAAAGGAAGTATATATTATTGTTGTTCATATTATGGAAGACCTGTACATCTATACTGTAAAACTACATCAAGAGACTGTTAAAATATGAGCATGGATGGAGAAGAAAATTACATCTTTTCACTAATCTCTCACTAAAATGTAAGGTTTCTTTCAATTAGGAATGAGAAAAATACTGTGTTAGTTTTAACAGTATCTGTGAATTGTTCACCAATAGAAATCACAGTTATTTATTTATTTTTTATTTTTTGCAGCCTATTATCATTGCAAATCTCTCAAAAGTTCACTTAGGTTCATTGTGATTTTGAAGTTATGGTAGTTTTTAAATCCATCATCACATTCTGATTCATAACAAATTTAAGAAGGCTATATGGTAGCACATTGTAATTTTAAATTTAAAAATATTTAATATATTTAAATATAACTGGTTGCTTCGTAATTCCCCATATTTTACTACCTATATCCAAACACTAATAATCTCAGGAAGGAACCACAACCTCACTGGGCTGCCTGAGAAATCGCTGGTACATAGTTAGGAGTGTTAGATTAGGTAATGCTTTAAGTTACAGCTGGAATAATGTCCAGATTATAATATTCTGATAATATACCAACTGATGCACAGATAGGACAGCTATTACCTGAGAATAACATCTTCCCTCACTTCTCCTGTTTTCTTGAAAGAGGGATTGATCCAGCAACAGAGGAGACCCCAAGTGACTAACAGTTACTGCTAAGCACAGGGCTGGGCCTCTTTTTCACAAAGCTCCCTTTTCTGCTTAACTAAACAGACATGCATGATGATCAAGCACTAAGTGCTTCGACACAGAGAGAAAATGTATAAACCTGGAGAAATCTTAGAACTGTTAATAAATATATCGTATTTAATCACACATTTTCTTTATTGAATATGCATTTGGGGAAAAGGCTAACACATAGTTTTTGCAGGAGAGATTTATCTGTTGTCTCCTACTTTGAATATGTCCCTAAACAACTGTGTTTTGTGATTATGTATGTTCTCTCTCTCTCTCTCTCTCTCTCTCTCTCTCTCTCTCTCTCTCTCTCTCTCTCTTCCTGTGTGTGTCTCCAAACATATATATGCATACAAGTCTGTATTTATGCACACATACATGACATACATAGACATTAAAGTTTAATATACTATGCATTCAAAAGTTACTTTTAATAATATTATACTTTAGAGATGTCTTTCACCAGAAATTTCTTATCACCTTAAAGAAAGCATTCTCCTTTAACAAATGAGGCTCTTACCTTTTGTCACTTAAAAATAAAATTATGAAATTTAAAAACTTTTCATTGAGCAATTACTTTTGCTCCATCAGATAATATCAGCTTGTTACATTATAGTGTAGTCATCATCTTGAAATGTTATTCTAAAGAAGAGGCAAAATGTGCAAGTTTTGAAATCTCATTAAAATATTTATTTTATATATATGCTTGTGTTTCTAAGTTTTCTCTGTTGACCTTTTATTTTTGATCATTTCCAGAGTTCCTGCTTCAAAGCAATGTTCCAATCTTAACATTTTCATAAAGCCTTCTTAGACTAGGGCAACAGGGATACTTATACCATTACATATTTCTTTTAGCAACTATCGGTCAAAAGATTCATTTTTTTAATCTTTACAGATAGTGAGTAGATATGAGTGTGCCATCCACAATTTTACTGAAATAGGTTTAATTTTACACATTTATATTGGGGTGTTTTTAGTTGGGTTTGGAATTGAGTCTCGCTGCTTAAGGATGACAGTGATTAGAATGTGAAGTGTCTCGTACTGGCTGATGCATCTAAACACTCATTTCCCAGTGGTTGGCATTATTATAGGTTGCTACAGAAATGTCAGAGGAAGGACAGATGCTAGAGGGAGGCCTTTTAAGGTACAGCCCAGCCCTGGTTCCAGGCTAGTTCTGTCTGCTTCTGGGTCTGTCACCAAGAGAAAAGATAGCAGGAGCAAGCTCCTGTTGCCATGGGCAGGGGGTGTTGTGCTTCTCAGACATGATGGACTGAAATGCCCTGAGAAGATCAGCCCCTTCCCTCCAAAAAACCTTCTTCCCTTAGCTTCATTCTGTCCTAGTGGCAAAAGAAGTAGCTTGTTAGAAGTGGCATTGTTGCTGTGGTAAATTTAACATGTTGTTGACTCACTGGCCTCTGCAGCCACTTTGTAGGAAGAATATGGAAAAGTTTAGATATTATTGCCTAGAAAAGCCCAAACACTGTGAGCAGAGGTTAATGGGTCATTTTGGTAGAAATTTGAGAGACCAGAATGATGATAGGAATGTGGACAATGAAGGCCCGGATCATGAAGTTTCAGATGGGAGAAAAGGAATGGCTTATTCATGCTACGTTCTGGTAAAAAAAATACTGCTGCATTTTTCTCATGTTCTGAAAATCTGAGTGAGGATGGATTCAAAAGTAATAGTCTAATTTATTTGGCACAGGACATTTTAAGATAGCATATTGAATTCAGGCTGTGGAATGGTTATTATTCACTACTTTTAGCCAGATTTCTACTAAGAAGGTAAAACAGGAAGATGTGACAAATGTATACTTCATCAAGGAAAGGAGCATTAACTCATTAAAGTTGTGGACAAGGCAGATGTGCTACTTCAGGGACAGTGGCATTGGCATTGGGATGATAAGAAAGGTGCCTTGAAGGTCAGACACATGCATGGAAGTCTCTAGGTTTTCAAATGTCAAATTCCTTTGGAAAAAATTTCTTTTAAAAGAGAGTGCCTAAGATCATAAAGCATTATGGACTCTCTGCTCCAACAGGGCTGCCTGGGAAGCTAGACACTCAGACAACACTGTTCTCACACCCAAGGGAGCTAACTACATCTTGAGCTGGCAGAAAAAATCTGGTGCTGTCCACACAGTATTGACATTGCAGCCATGGTGAGTGCTAGAATTATGGATTCATGGAGGTGTATGCTAAGGTTCCAGGAAAAAAAACAAAGAATCTTGTGTAGCTAATGCATAGCATAGCCAGGTTCTTTGTATGGAGCTTTGGGGGATATTCCTTGTGAATCTGTGAAGATGGAGACCAAGTTGCAGTGATGACCTCAGGTTGTTGGAGCTACACAGAGCCTGAAACATCTGCCATGCAAAGCAGCAACTCAAGAGAGGCCATGTTTGCTGTATATGGCAGGGCCTTAGGTAAGGCCAACCAATCCCATTATCACCCATATGATGTCACCATATGTTTGGGGTTCTGGATAAAGAGATGCAGAACTCAATGTTTGCCCTGCCAGATTTTGGTCTTGTTTTGGTCTGCTCTATGCTTTCAACCCTCTGATTCCACTCTTCTAAAGCCATTGTATATTGGAGTATGTATGTATGTATATGTTTGTATGTATTTATATTTTACAGGAGCTCCCACTTAAGAGCTTGCCTCTAGTCTCAGTGAAAACTACCTTTTAGTATTACTGGGGCTGAGAACTCTTGAAGTTGCACAGAATAAATTTTGCATCACAAGATTGACCTGAGTCCGTGAAGGCTGAGGCAAAATGTTATGATTTGAATGTCCTGTACAGGCTCATATGTTTGAATATTAATTTTTTTCAATTTGAAAATATTTTTTAAATTTATTATTTTATTTTAAATGTGTTATTTATTTATTTTACATCCCAACTGAAGTTTCCCCCTTCTCCTCTCCTCCCAGTCCCTCCCCCCACCTCCCCCCCACCCCCCCATCCACTCCTCCTCTGTTTTTATTCAGAAAAGGGCAGGCCTCCCATGGATAGCAACAAAACATGGTGTACCAAATTGCAGAAAGACTAAGCACCTCCCCTTATATTAAAGCTGGGCAAGGCAAACCCAGTATGAGGAGTAGGATCCCAAAAGCCAGGAAAAGAGTTAGAGACAGTCCCTGCTCCAACTGTTAGGAGTCCCATGAGAAAAGCAAGCAATTGTCACACATATAGAGGGCCTAGGTCAATCCCATTCAGGCTCCCTGGTGGTCAGTTTAGTCTCTGTGAGCTCCTATGATCTCAGGTTAGTTGATTCTGTGGGTTTTCCTGTAATGCCCTTGACCCCTCCGACTTCTACAATTCCTCCTCCCTCTCTCCATCAGGATTCTCCAAGCTTGGTCTAATATTTGGCTGTGGGTCTCTGCATCTGTTTCCATCAGTTGCAGGATGAAGCCTCTCTGATAACAATTGGGGTAGTCACCAATCTATGAGTATAGCAGAATATCATTAGACATCATTACATTGACATTTTCTTTACTCCAGTTGTATTTGGTTCTATCCTAGGTCTCTGGGTCATCCAGCCTCTGGGTCCTGGTGCTCCAGGCAGTGTCAGGGGTGGGCTCACTCTTATGGAATCGGTCTGAGGCTGGAACAGTTATTGGTTGGTCACTCCCACAATCTCTGCACCACCCTTACCCCAGCACATCCCATAGGCAGGGCGGACTGTAGGTTGAAGGTTATGTGGTTGGGTGAGTATCTCAATTCCTCCACTGGAAGTCTTGCCTCGTCACAGGAGATGGTCAGTTCAGGGTACATATCCTCTATTGCTAGGAGTCTTAGTTGGGGTCATTCTTGTAGATTCCCACGAGTTTCCCTTGCACCAGCTTTCTACCTGACTCAGAACCCCCCCCCCCCCACCTTTCTGATCATCTCAGCCATTAAAGGCTAGACTCACAACCAAAAATATAAGTTTTTGACTACTTCTAATTGGTGGCACTGCTTTGGGAGGGTGGAAAATCTTTAAGAAGTAGGTTCTGGACAGGTGTTTGAAGGTTTAGCCCAGGCTTGCTTCTGGTCTAGCTTTCTTGCTTCCTGTTCAGCCACCAAGTGAGAAACACTGCCTTGGGCTCCCACCAGTGCAGACTGAACTGCTCCACCATTTGCCTTCCCTTCACCATGATGGACTGCAATCCCCTGAAACCGTGAGCTGAAAACAAGTCCTTCCTTTCTCAAGTGACCCCTCTCAGGGACTTTGTCACAGCTGTGAGAAAAGTAACAAACACAAGGTCCATACTTTTTAGCCCCACCCATTGCTTTGGCAGTTTTGTTTTGTTTTGTTTTCAGTTCAGTAGTGAGCAGGGTGTCCTAGCTATGACAAGTGTTCAGTAAATGCCAACTCATGGCAGAGAGTGACATTGTCAGATCCAACCACACCTGTCTTCAGCATTGTTTAGGAATCACTTCCAGTAAAACTTAGTTTGGTCATTTGGGTAGCTCTTGCGGACTGGTAGTATGCTCCCCTCCACTCTTTACAATTTCAGAAATTCTCAGTAAAGACACACTATAGCATCTGAAGAATGTGTCGTACCTAGGAAACTTCACTGTGAATTTTCAGGCAAGTGTCTGTACTTGCACCACATCAGCATCTGTATTAACTGGAAGGGTGAAGCTGATAGTCAGGCACCAAAATATTAATTAAGGCTACTGCTCAAGATATGTTAAAATGGCTCAAAGCTGTCTCTCAAAGGCAGCAGTTACTTGACAATTTAGGATTTGCTTTTGTCTTAGCGGCTTTTGAATTTGTTACCCGAACAGAACTGCATAGCTCTTTGATGAGGTAGAAGATTGAGAGTCCCAACTAAATTTATGCTGCTAATTATTGATTTATTAAGCGGAAACCTAGCTGTCCCAGTTGTTTTTTGTCAACCTGACACAAGTTAAGGTCATCTGGGAAAAGGAGCCTCAGTTGAGAGAAGGCCACCATCAGATTGGCCTGGGAACAAGTTTGTGGGGAAGTTTCTTGATCAATGATTGATCTGGGAAGGTCCAGTCCACTGTGGATGGTGCCATCCTTGAGTAGGTGGTCCCAGGTTGTATAACAAGAAGGCTAAACAAGCCACAGAATGAGAGCCATTCAGCATTCCTCCATGGCTTCTGCTTCAGTTCCCACCCCCAGTTCCTGCCCTGACTTCCCTTCATGATGCACTATAATACGTAATATAAATTAGACCCTCTCCTCCCCAAGTTGCTTTTGGTCATTGTGTTTATCACAGCAACAGAAAACTGATTAAGACACCGGCAAAAGGAGTATTAAGCTTTGACATTGATTATAAAAAGCACATGTTACCCTATCGGATTCTTATTGTCGTTCTTAAATTCCAGAGGTCCTACCAAAGAAGCTTGAAAATTTTACCAGAAAATTAGAACAAAATAGATTGAAAGAAGAAAAATAATCCCCAAGATGATCCAAGAAGACATACAGTCCAAATGGCTTCTACCACATCCCATGCTCTTTTGGTCACTGTAGAACCCTAGCTACAAGGAAAGCCCTGTGGTGGGTTCTGGGGTTACAAAGATAGAGTCCATGCCCTCCAGGACTTAACAAGGAGTTCAAGAATAGCTAACCATAACACAGGACAGAATGAAATAAATGCTAAATGCGGAGAGAAGAGAACAATACCCATTGGCCACAACTTGCCCTTGGAGGCAGCCCGTAAGACAGAACTCTATGTGCTTTCTGACAAAGTGCTATTAAAACCCAGCTTTCAGCTTGAGAGGGTTAAGAATGGGCCTTGTTTGCCAACCAGGCTTGAGAGATGTATAATGAAACTCATTTAATGAGGCTTTCTGAAAGCAGAAGTGCTTTGACTAGAGGCAACTTCCATTTGTCTAGTCATCATTGTGGTTTGCTCATAAGTAAAGGGCTTTGTTGTAAACACATTCTTTTTCCAGAGGGCTCCTCTGACAATAGAAGGAGCTTGCAGTTTTCTCTGGTGGCCAAAAGAGGGCGCCTGGAGCTTTCTGATTGCTGTTGTAGGGCACTGGAGAAGGCTTTTGGCTAGATTGTCCAGGTCCTTTCCTACTTCCAGAGAATAAGTGCAATTAAACAAGGCTTGGCCCCTGGAGGGTGCGGAAATCTTCTTCTTTGGTCTTTTTCTAACTAAAGATTGCTGTTCACATTTGTATGTGTGGACCTAATATTAGCAAATTCTTATTTTTGTTTCCTGTGGATTAGCTGAGAAGCATTATTTTAATGTTAAGAGGAGCTGCAGTTTTGACAGACACAGAACACAGCAGACAAAAGACTGATATTTATGCTTACTCTGAGAATGTACTCTCCTGAACCCCTTTGCCAGGACTCTGCTCAAGTGTGATTTGTTTGGATATTTGACTGAGAGGCCTCCCTCATGCCTTTTGGTCCCATCAGCTCCCTCCCCTGTCTCTCGGTTGAGAATGTTATATTGTTTTGAGGTCTGTGGACTGTGGCAGCTCATTTAAAGTTCCAAAGATGGGGCCATTAAGCTTTAAAGTAACATCTTGAGGATTGGTTTGTGGGACCTGTATAAACATGACTGACCAACACCTCACAATTGCAAGGATTAGTCTTAGGTTTTTTGTTTTGCCTGCAAGGGCAATCCTGCCTAGGGGCCAGGATGGACTAGGAGAGAGATCTTGAGGTAGGATCAAGGACTCACTCAGAATTGCCACTAATCCTGTAAAAACAAAACAATGAACTGGCCAGTCTGAGTGTATGTAAACTGGGATGTGGGAGTTTTAGCATACAACCAAAATGTACTGAGTTGCACCATAATCTTTGAATCCTACTTTTCTGCATTTTAGTCATTTCCCAGTTACATATATAAATAGAACTAGTCTTTTAGCCTTTACTTACAGGATTCATTTTCAGAGAGGGATTATGGTGAGCTGGGGGTGAGCATACATGTTATTTTCTCTTACTCGTCTTTGTCCTCCATGCCAAGCACAGTCTCTGATACACAGCTATAGTCCATTAAACATTTGTTGAATGAATGAAAGAAATAAAAATTGAGCAATGCTTTTTGAAAAGAAAGAGCCCTTTAGTAGTTGGTACTTTATTGACTCAACATTTCTTATAGTATTGATAACAATGCCTGATATATATAGGATGCTTAAGAAACTTCATACAGATTCTCTTACTTTTGTCCTCAGATCTGTGACTGAGGAAACTGGAGTTCAGAAATCTGAAATAGACATAACAGAGTAACCCTATAATTTGATCCTCAGTGTAGATAGTTTTGAGAGTAAATGAGAATGTCATTTAGTATGCCAGATCAACAACACAAATAAGACTCTACTGGAAAAGTCTGTATGGTTACGCCGCCGTGAATAACTGACAAAGGGCATCTGGTTCTTCTGACTCTATGTTCATTGTGCTGCAGCATCTCATGCAATACAGATTCTCTTTCTCCCACTGTTAGAAACAATGTCTCCAAGAAGACATTATAATTCTCAGCATACACATAGCAAACTTGGGAGCATCCAATTCCACAAAGACAAATGTTACTAGACAGTAAGCCACAGAGTAACCCCAACACATTAATTATGGGTGATTTTAATACTCCACTTCCCCAATGGGCATGTCACCTAGACAAAAACAAAACAAAACAAAAACAAAAAACGTAAGTCCCCCCCAAAACCCCCAAACAAAACGAAACAAAACAAAACAGAAATATCAGAATGAAAAGACCCTGACAAATATCTATAGAATATTCCACTCTCAAATTACAGAATATACATTCTTTTTAGTCTCCCACAAAAGTGTCTCTAAAATAGGCCACATACTAGGACACAAAGCAAACCTCAACAAATTTAGGAAAACTGAAATTACTGCATGTATTCTTCCTGACCACAATAGACTGAAGCTTGGAATCACAGAAAAAGAAATGCCATAATATAAACAAACTCATCAAGATCAAACAAAGCACTATTGAATGAAGAACGGCTCATTGAAGACATCCAGAAGGAAATAAAAACAATTCCTGGAATTAAATGAAAAGGAAGACACAACATACACAAACCTCTGGGCAACAATGAAAGCAATCCCAAGAGGTGTACCTCTAAGTGCTTACACTAAATAATAAGAAAGACCACCACAAACAAACAACTTAATGGTGTCACCCAAGATTTTGGAAAAACAAGAACAAATTCCAGAGCAGTAAATGGGAATAAATAATCAAAACCAAGGCAGAACTTAATGAAATGGAAACAAACAAAAAGTAATGCAGAGAATCAATGAACAGAAGAATTGGTTCTTTGAAAAGATGAACAGTTAACCAGAAGACAGGGAGGTGACCCAAATTAACAAAATTAGAAATGAATAGATGACATTGCAACAGATGTCAAGAAAATTCAGAATGTCATAAGGACGGACTTTGAAAACGTATGTTCCTCTAAGTTGGGTTCCTAAGAGATTGTGAGATTGTAAGGAGGTAGAATGTAAAAGTAGCTACAAAGGCCTGTTAAGAAAAAAAATGACTCCTGGTCAAGAGACTAGAATCTCTTTCCTGGGTGTAGTTCTAATTTTTCAATGGTGCCAGATCAATCTCCTGACCAAGGAACCACTCCATGGAAGGTGAGCTCACCTTACACCATGCTAATGAAATAGATGGAACAGTTAATTATTCACAAACGGGGCCTAATTCAGAATTGTTCAGTCAATTTACAGATTTAATGCAATCCCAATCAAAAGTTCCATGCCATTCTTTATAGAAATACAAGAAATAAAGAAATACAAGAAACAATCTTAAAGTTTTTTGGAAACACAAAAGACACTGTGTAGTCAAGGGAAATCATGAGCAAAAGGAACAATACTGGAAACATTACCACACCCAATCTGAAGATATACCACAGAGCCATAGTAATAAAAACAGCATGGCGCTGGCACAAAAGAAGACATATTGATCAACAGAACACAACAGAGGAACCATATTTAAGTCCATGTAATCACAGCCGCCTGATTTTTGACAAAGATGCCAAAAACACATATTGAAGGAGATGATATCTTGAAAAAAAAATAAAAACCGTGCTGGAGAAACTGGATGTCTACACATAAAACAATAAACCTAGATCCTTCTCTGGACACCAGTCAACTCCAAATGTATTGAAGACCTCAATGTAAAGTTTGAGACTCTGAGATGGCTAGGAGAAACAGTATGGAGTATGCTTCGAGACATAGTAGGTTAGGCCTTCCTATGTAGAGACTTGGTCTCTCAAGGTTATCTGTGACCTTGGAAACCAAACATTTCTGTATAGCAAAGGAAACAGTAACCCAAGTGAAGACGCAACCTCCGGAATGGCAGTAAGTCTTTACCAGCTTTAACATTTAACAGAGGACTAACTTTTTAGAATGTGCATGGGACTAAAAACCAAATATAAAGACAAAAATAACCCTAATTAAAGTGGACTATTGGATAAAATTGAGAATTCTTGAAAGAAGAAATACAAATGACAAGCAAACACTGAAAAAAAAAGTGTCCAACATTTATGAATGATGGCTATGCCATCAGGCAAAGGTGAATTAAAAGTACTTTCAGTTTTCTATCTTACACCAATTATTATCAAGAACTAAGAAGACAACAAATGCTCTTGAGGATGTAGGCATAGAGCACCCCTGATTCACCAACAGTGGGAGTGTAAACTGGTGCAGCCTCTATGGAAATCAGTGTGGAGTTTCCTGAAAAATTTTTTTTCTCAGAATAGAACTACCATATGAACCAGCTGTACCACCTGTCTCGGTTACTTTTCTAATGCTGTGATGAAACACCACAGCCAAGGCGACTTATAAAAGCAAGTATTTGACTTGGAGGCTAACAGTTTCAGCAGGTTCGAGTCCATGACCATCAGCACGGTGGGGAGTGTGGCAGCAGGCAGGCATGGGGACAGAGAACTAGCTGAGAGCTTATTCTTAATTTATAAGCACAAGACAGAGAGACCTGACTGGGAATGGAAGGGATTTTGAGATCTCCAAGTCACCCTGGTGACACACTTCTAATCCTTCCCAACAATTCCATCAACAGGGATCATATATTCAAATAGATGAGCCTATAGGGGTCATTCTCATTCAAACTATCACACTGTTCCTTGCATATACCCAAAGGACTCCATATCCTACCCCAAAGATACTTATTTATCTATGTTCACTACTACTCTATTCACAACACCTAGAATGGAATCATCCTAGATGTCCGTCAACTAATGAATGATAATGAAAATGTAGTCCATATACATAATGGGATTTTATTCAGCTATGAAGAAAAACAAAATGCATAAATTTGGAATTAAATGGATGGAACTGGAGAAAATTATACAGAATGAGGTAACCGAGGCTCAGAAACAAGTGCCATATGTTCTATCTCATCTGTGGATCCTCGTTAAACTTTGAGGACTGTGCATTTAACTTATAGAACCTGTAGAATTGGGGAAAGCAGAAAAGGTCCATCGGGGTGGGGAATGCCTGAAGGGAGACAGGGTGGTAGAACCTGGGTGATTTAAAAGTGTGTGTGTGTGTGTGTGTGTGTGTGTGTGTGTGTGTGTGTGTGTGTTGTGTGTAACTGAGATAGAAAGGTTCAAGCAATGATGGAGGGGGGCAGTAGGTTGGAGGGATGAGAGGACAGTGGGGAGGGTTCACTAAACAAAGGGAGTCTGAAAAAGCCACATGGAAATCTATTACTCTGGATGTTAATTAAAAATATAAGTTAAAGGGCTGGAGTGGCGACTCAGCAGTTAAGAGTATGTATTGCTCTTGCAGAGAATCTCAACTAAGTCCCTAGCACCCATGTCAAGTGGCTCACAACTGCCTTGAACTCCAGCTCCAGGGAATCTGATGCCTTCTTTTGGACTCCATGGGCACCTATACTCATATACACACATTTCCACACACAGCCACACATACACACCATTAAAAATAAAAGTAAATCTTACAAAAATTAAAATATAAGTTAAAAAAGACAAAGAGTTAGAAGAGAGATATCCTTCAGGGCTGTATAATTCTGCCCCTCTAAAAGCTGTGAGTTATTAAACAAAAGTCCCAATGCCAGGTGTGGGTCCTCTTTAGGAGATGTTGCTCAGAGAAGTTCCAAAGGCCCCCAAAACCACAACACTCTAGTCATTCCTCTTGGTTATCCCCTAGAACTAATTGATAAGCCCCGACCCCACATGCTTTTGTTACAAGCTATAGAGAAATCAAGCTGGAACTGGGCTGGAAATGTCTTGCCAGCTGGCTGGTTTTCACAGTGCTGGAAGGTGCTAGGCAGGCGATTGGGAGAGAAAAGGCATCAGCCCGCTTACTCTGCCAGCCATGAACCCTACGATCTACAGTATCAGTTTGCACCCACTGCTGTCAATAATGGAAGGACTTTTACGATGCTAACCAATCATTCTCTGATTGGCTTTCATCCTTCTCTACAGGTGGGAATTCATACCTGCTATAGTAAATCTAGCCCAAAACTCATGGCAAGAGGTCTTAGACCCTACAGGCGAGTTTCCTACAGACATTGAGCTAAAGAGACACGGCACCAAACTGCCTTCTGAATATTTATGTTTATACTCATAAACAAATGTTACAACATTCAGCCTTAACCAGAGAAGCTTTCCTTTGCAATGAACTGGGTAAATGCAGAGACACGTGGTTTCCCCAAAGGCTGAAAATAAGTGACAGCCACGTGCTCAGCTCTAAAAGGACATCATATTACCCTCTAAGGCTCAGGGAACATTGTGGAAGAGTGGGCAGAAAGAATACAAGAGTTGGGAGCTAGGGAGAAGGACGCTGAAGTGCTGTCTTCTGGGTAAGGCACAGCCACTGCAATGACTTCTGGGTAAGACACAACAACCACTGTAATGAGCTCACAGCAGCTGCAGTTACCTGCACAACTGCCCCTGTCATTAGTCAGTCATAGATCAGGGAGAGATTCAGATGGACACACTCCACCCTGACTGTCTATTTGATAATGGTGGATTCTGAGAGAGAGAGGCAGTCATTGTCATCACCGTGTCCTCACAGGCGAGCCTAGCAGGCTCTAGTAAATCGTTTGAAACTCATGGTCACACAGATGGTCCCAATTAAACTCAATGGACCACAAGACGGAACAAAAGAAAATGAAGGTAAGAAAGGGACTTGTAAGGAGGAGGCAGGGATGCCGGTGGGGTAGGGCTATCAGGGGTAGCAGGGAGATATGAGAGGGTGCAGGTAGAAGTAACCAGAATCCATTATGTACACACTGTCAAATAAGAAGATTAATAAAAGTTGTGTAAAAATAGATTGCAACTAAACACTGGAAGATTCCCATCTCAATGAGACATCAGTGCTATTTGGCATGCCTTTCTTTCAATCAATATTTTCTTATCACACACTAGGTGGGAATCATCATGTTGAAATACTAACTGTCTTGAAGGAAATGACAATACAAGCTACAGGAGCCTGTGTGCTAACAACTCCACACTACAGAAATCTTCCTGTTGACTTTTCCAGATAGCTTTGATTCTTGACTTACATTTTTATATTACCAAAAATATTCACTTAAAATTTACATTACATTTTTCTGAGGATAAAAGATGCTGTTTTATTAATATTGTCATATTAATATGTTATATCTAATTTTTTTTCTTTAAATTTTTCAATTTATGTACAATCCCATCCCCAAGCCTGGGGAAGAAATAGTTAGCCTTTTGCCTAATGCCTGAATCTTATAGCTTTTTGGAAGCATCAGTTTCTGGGTTTGGGAGCCCCTCTGTGGTCCCTGGATGACTTTATTTGTTGGCTAGAAACAGTACATTTAAAGCCACCTGATTGGGTGTCTATGAGGCTTACTAGAGATTGTGTACTTCTGCATCCTTATACATTGACTTAAGAAGCCACCACCAGCTAGTCACTGCTTGGTGGAGAAAGGAGAACGTGACTTAGGAAGTCTCTTTCATCTTGTCTCTTCTCCTAGGTAGCTTCTGTTGTCAGTTAGATAGCCCAGGCTTATGGGAGTCTCAGTTGAGAGATTGCCTGTCTATGGCTGTCTAGGAGGGCTAGCTGAACCAAAACTAGAGAGTGCACTAGTAAGCAGTGTTCCCTCATGGTTTCTGCTATAAACTCCTGCCTTGGTTTCCATTTCTGATGGACTGTAAGATGAAATAAAACCTTTCCTCTGCAAGTTGCTTTGGGTCATGATGCTTATCACAGCGACAGAAGGCAAACCAGGACAGCCCTCACCGCCCTGGGTCCTCTCATGCATACCATCTGACAAAGGAGAAAGCTTCCAGGGTCCAGCCCCAGTGTCACAGAACTGAGCATAGTCTGCACAGTTGCTTATGTTGGTGTTGCATCCCAACAAACCGACCTGGCACAAGTCAAATGTATCCTAAGTTGAAAATGCCTTTAATTCAATGAACCTACCTGAACACAGCTTAGCAACACAGAACTCTGTAGAGAAGTTGTTTATCCTATAATTGCTTGGTTGTCTAGAAGCTGCAGTGTGCAGCCTCTACTTCAGAGAGAGGATCAGTGTGGTGATATTTTACTTGTGCTGAAATGTGGTGATAGATGAAGCCACCCACAAGCCAAGAAGAATGGATAGCTGAATTCCAAAAATACCAGCAATTTCCAGAAATTAAAATCCTGAATCATGACAGGACACTGGAGGAATTCAGGTTTATTTGGTACATGGACTACTCTCACTGAATGTGAGGTCGAGCTGTAGGCCTTGTGTACATCCTACTTCACAAATGAGTCTGTCAGATACGCTAAGCCTATAGGCTGAAGATGATGCCCCAACATTGTGGAGAAACCTCGGGTGACTGTCTAGGCAGCTAGCTGTTTTTGTCAACTCACATATTTTTGGAAGTCACTTGTTTGCACTTCCTGTTTTACTAGGTAATATTATTTCCTTCTTGGGTCTCTGAGGGAGTTGAAGACTAGATAGTTGTAGTAACAATTTTCCTTGTTAAGAAATTCAGAAAAGAAACTTAATAAGAGTGTTAAGTATATAAGTTTGAAAGACATCATAAGATAGTTTTCTGTTGGTAATACAAGATAGGATAGAAAGTGAATTAGGTACATTTTGGCCTCACCAAAATTAGATAGATAATGGAATATTTTCTCTGAATTTGTCAATACAAATGGACTAGACATTGCTGATGCATTTATTGCTTATAAATATTGTATATAGTTTTTCTTAGTTATAATTTTTTTAATTTTTTAATTTTTATTATACAAAAAAGGGGAAATGTGGTGATATTTTACTTGCGCTGAAATGTGGTGATATTTTATTTATCCTTTAATAAAATTTACCTGGAGATCAGAGGAAATAGCAAGCCATTTTAAGTAAAGCATACATCCTTAATCAGATCACATAGCAGGCAAGGTCTCTGTGTGTTCAAGGCCATACTAGGGAACAGAGCCAAGCATGATGACACACTCCTTTAATCCCAGTACCAACCACAGAGACCTGGAGGTCTGTACAGACAGGCAATGACAAGGAAGTGAGGTAGCTGGGCTAAGATAGCCAATGAGAGGGCAGAACAGCAAGGCAATAAAGGCGAGGGTAAGAGAGGAAGTAGCTTGCATTTGGAAGCTGCAGAGCTGGTGAGGTAAGGTTGGCTGGTGGTTATTCTCATTTCCCTGATCTCTAAGGCTTTCACCTTTATATTTGGCTCTGTGTTTTTAATTTAATAAGACCATTTAGGAATTCATCTACAGGTTAGAATCTCTTGCTTGCTAGGGAAGAGATCAAAGTTCAAACTTCAAAGTATGGTTTCTGCAGAATGTATACTACTCTTGCACCATCATAAAGCTGAAAAATTGCAAGTCAAAATGTTTTTAAGCCAGGACAATCTATCTATGCCTGGCAGAAGCAATGGTAGATATGTGGCATGGTAACTATGATTTATTATTTAAATAACAAAGGACAATGGGCAGCTATTAGGATCTTTTATTGACCTAATAGGTATCAACCAGCACTGTACCATTTTGGAAGAAATTAGATGTAGAAACTCCTATGTAGAAGTTGAGCATTGTTTGGTGACTGTAACCTGGTTGTGGGGAAGAGGCATTCAGTGAAGAACCCTATGGGTTCTGGGGACAGTTTGAGCACAGTGTGGGTGCTGGAGATGTGAGGCAGATGAGCTTCACGTGTGGTGTGTGAGCAGCACAGGGGAAGAGAAGCAGTAGGACAGGTTGAACAGAGAGTTTGAAGGAAGCAGGTTTATACTGTTACCAAATCTCATACATTTGGGATTATTTCTTCCAAGGACATGTGCTTCCTCTTCTTTAGTTTCCACCTTCAGGATCCAGAGCACACCAAGCATGGACTGTGCTGTATAATATACTGAGAACCCACTGTCTTCTGCAGGCCTACAATCCGTAGTTGTAAAAATAAGACACAATTTGGCTGAGTCTCAAAATTTGATGAAAGGGGAATGTTGAGAATTTGTCTTTCTGTAATAAATAGTGTGACTCATACAAAAAAGTAGTCTATGTGGGTATGTGGGATATTTCTCTGTGTGTGTGTGTGTACATTTATATACACACAGAACACACACACAGAATTTCTACTTAGCCTATGCTCTAGAAACACACAATTTCAAGAATAAAAACAGGTGTTTTTTTTTTTTTTTTTTTAACTTAATCGCCCAAATGCAGCCCCTGGTATGAGAGCTGCTGTCTGAATTCCTTACATTTCCACTATGATTGGGAAAGAGATCCAGGAATGACAAGAGCTTCCCTCAAGTCCCCAGTTACTTAGTGGTGTAAGCCTGCTCTCTGATTTTTTGGGTCAACATCTTTTTGTGGTCCTCCATGACTCCTTGAATATTTATCAGGGCATCATATCCAAATACTTCATGTAAATGAAAATGAGCCCCCGAGATGAGCCTTTGGATGCTTGCTTTCTCTAGGTCAAAGGAGGTTGGATTAAATTGCTGTGTTTCTGGGTAGCAATGTAGGTTAGTCTTTTTTGGCTCTGTTCTCTGCTTTTACCCATTTCTTTCTTGTACAGACCCCCAGATCTCATGCACTGCCTCCTCTTTTGTAGAAAATTCAACTGTGCTCTTTTGGAAGACAGGGCCCGTTTTCTAGGCACCCACAGGCTTGCATCTTGGGTCACTTCTCTAACCCGTGTGCCCCCATGCCAGTAGTATCTCCACTCTATATAGTATTTCTTGCATCTCTGTTCTCCAAGCTGCATGATCTAATTCTGATATCTGGTAAACCATGTTGGAAAAGCTTCCCCTGGAATTTCTATGCATCCTGTATGTTCCGGATAATAAATGAAAAGCATTTGAGAAAAAAAAAAAAAGGAAATGAACAACCTTTTAAAGTTTACTCTAGGTTGATTTGTTTGTTGGCCGACCTCTGTACCTTTCCAACAAAATTGCTATTAAAAACAGGCCTATCTCTCTCAATTCAACATATGCAACCACATTAAATCCATGGCTGGCTTTCCATTGTGCAGGACTCTGGAGATTTTCAGGCCTGTCTAACATTTGACTTCCTTGTTAAAAATGAGCATCTTTAAGGCTAGCTGGACATGAGGAAAAAGACTTAGAAATTCCAATTCATAGATTATTAGAAAATGTTTGACGAGTTTAATAAAAATCAACTTGTAAGTAGTTTTTAAAAAAAGGTTTATCAGGTCTTTGCCTGCTCACCCCTTTGCTGATAGTGTCCATGCGGAGAGAAGAAAGGCTACATGTTCCTTCTGCACAAACAGAAGTATATTTACTTACTTCATTTTTTGTCTCTGATGTTAGTCATTGTAACTTGTGGGCAGACACGTCCTCCTCACTAAATGTTAAAGGAACCTTTTTAGGAATGGATAGTAATTATTCTTTTTTTTTTTTTTTTTTTTTTAAATCCCTGTTTCCAGGGGCTGGCGAGATGGCCCAGCAGGTGAAGGCTCTTGCTGCCAAGCTTGGCAGTCTGAGTTGAATTCCCAGGACCGACATGGTAGGAAGGAGAGAATTGACTCCCACAAGAACAAGATGTCCTCTGATCTCCACACATGCGCTCTGGCATGTGCATGCCCACCCTCCCAAATAACTACACATTTTTTGTTTCAAGTCTGTGTTTTCTAAAGTTCTTTAACAAGTCTATGAATATCTATAAGGTATCTAGCTTTCTTAACAAAGCAAAGTCCAGTGAAAGACATAATCATATTTAAAGGGAAAGAATGGTTTGGCGTACCAGCAGTTTTATCTTTTCAGAAGCTGGTGGAATAGCTGCAGGACAGAACTATATGCAAAACAGTGTCTCTGAAATTTTGAAACGAGCCACACCCACTCTTCCTTCTTGCCTGTGTTCAAACTATGTGACAAAATAAGAGAATTAGAAAAAATGGTCTTCCCATACTCCGCTGGGCTAATCCAGACCAGCTGGGAAAAATCATATGATGGACAACGCATCAAAAAATTGAGGCTAAAAATCTGCCAGATCTATTCATAGAACAGCAGATGTGGGAAACAGCCCATGGCTTGTGTGTAGAGGGTTTACAGATAAAAATAGTGCCCCAAATTTTTCGAAGGTGATTTGCAACCTCCCAAGTATAGAATGACCTTGCAACTGAAAATAAGATGACAAGGGCGAAGTTGAAATGGCAACCCCTCTCAGGGGCCCACAGGCTGAAACTCATGTTTGAGAAAGAGGAACTCCTGTCCTTCCCTGAACAAGCTGCACATAGGCACGGGAACACTTCTTTTTCTGACAAATTCTTAATATACGTATCCTTCCCCTCTGTTCCGTTCAAGAAAAGATTGTGTGTTTTGAAAGCATCCTGTTTTCTTTCTCCTCCCATCCACAAAAGCCAAGTCCAGAAGATAAGAGATAGGCTCAGTGTCAAAATAAAATAAAACATGCTCTCAGCCCCCCCACCCCCCATCGTTTACTGTATCTCCGCTTCTGCACTGTGCTTGGCATCAATGGGTTGTGCCTTGCAGTTGCTTAAATAGCAAAGCCTTCCAAACCTGTACAACTCCATCCAAGATCTTACACAAATATCAAGACCACGAAATTTTACAATCATTCTGTTTGAGAAGGGAAGAAAGTGTGTGGATAGAAATGAAGTTGTTTACCAGTGTCCACTTCTCAAGTTCTTTGCATTTCTTCAGTGGCCTGTTCTTGATTAAAATATCTTTGCATGTCTCTAAGTCTCTCTAGTCTGGGTGTGGAGGAGTCTGGTGACAGGGTGGAACACCATTAGTGAGATTTCTTTTGGTGACAGACAGATGTAAATGTATCCATCTAATTCTCTGCTCTCGGGTCTCTGTCTGCAGATGGATGTTAATAATTAGCCATTGCATCTCCTCCCTCTTTATCAAATTGGGTTCTCCATAAATTCATCATTTCTTTTTTATTTTTCTCAAAATAGTGGCAGCCCTGGCAGCCTCCCTTTGTTCTTGTGTTTATAAATAATTTATAACACGGAAATATCTCTTCTTAGTCTTAAAACACAAACTAATGGAATAACACAACACACTGGCCCAAACTACCTTCCACTGAGGGAGAGGAGTTGTAGAGCTAGGTCTTAACAAAGGAAACACGATCACAAAGAAGAAAAACCATTTCCCAGGTGCATGTAATTTTAAAATTTTAGCTCTGCTCTCCATTCCCAGATTCTAGCAGTGTATGGAAGTTCTAGAAGGCAGAAGTGGATTCCTTTATAATTTCTTTTCCAAATAATGCCCCTAGTTCAAATTACCAGATATACAATGTCCTTCATTAAACTACACAGAGAGGAGACTATTATTCAATTAAAACAGCCACAGATGTTAAAAAATGTACCATGGTACATTTATTCAATAACTGTATGCTCATAACCCATGCCTAATCTTCAAGCACCAAATAATAAGGATTTGACCCAAATTAGCAATAAAATACAATGTGTTTGCCCTCTACTGGGCAGGAACGACTGTGTGGGTTTTCTCACATGCCCAGTGGCCTTGTGGTCAGCTTATAACTGTTTTATTTAGTCACTAATGCAGTGCTATAAGCAAATACGGGTAGGATTTGTGCTAATTAAGGTAAATAGGGCCAAGTTGAATCAGCTTTCCTAAGCTGAAGTCTTTTTCAGAAGTGGTTTAAAAATTCTGTTGTGACTCTAGGCTTGCACATCTCATCCTAGGAAATAGCTTAGAAATCATCATTTGATATCCAGAAAACACACTCAGGTTGTAGATAAATAGCTCTCCTAACAATGCTAATGCAGAAGCTAGGACTCTGGACACATCCTTAATCAGCTGTTAAGATTTTGCACTGAAGCAGGAAAAAACAAAAACAAAAACAAACAAAACAAAACAAAACGAAACACCTTCTTTTCCATCTGGAAACGGGACATCGGACAGTGACAAAAAGTTACTTACAGAGTTAGTGAAAAACAAGAATGGCAACTGTAACTACTCATCCACCCCAGGATTTTCTTCTGAAACAGGAAGCAGATATATAATCACACTAGGGGCATCATGTGGGAGACCCTTTACAGTACGGAGTGTAAACAGAACTCCTATCTTTACATAGGGATTTCTAAAGTGCCTTTCCAAGCCCCAGGTGACTCTAGTGGAATGAAGGGGGAGATGTGTGCATGTGTGTACATGTGCTTCTACCAGTTAGGAAGTCAGAGGAAGAAGCCCTGTCCACTGCCAGTCAGGAGTCTCTGAAGAGTCTGGAAAAATAAACATTTCTTTAGATTTGAACTAAAGGAAGAGACAAGGTTAGACCCAGAGAGGAGTCTGCCTGCAATTCCAGATTGGGTCGCCTGTCATGGTATCGATTGTCTTACTCTTGGCAAATGAGTTCTTTTTCAGTTGAAAATGGGGTGGGATTAGGACCCTGCTTGAGCATCGGAATGCTTTTTACAGACACAGCAGCTTCCAGCACAGAAACAGGATCCGTCTGCATTGGTTGGAGTGATTCAAGCATGAAATATTAAGAGAAGGGTATTTTTTTTGTAGAAGTAGTGGAGGACAAAATAATTATTGGCTTGTACTACAGCTCAACAATTAACAAGAAATGGAATCCTTTCTTTGGCTTCAAACCATTTCTACATTAAGCACTGTGACTCTGCCCCCTCCTGCTGGCCCACCCACAGGATCTCTCCCAGCTCTGCCTGTGTCTGTGGGTCTTTTGGGGGCAGGGATGTAGCAGTAGACCTTGGACCAAGATATGTGTTTCCTGAAGCACAGAGTGCTCTCATGTCTCCTTTGATGTTGTTGCTCTGGAAATGGACATAAATGATTTGACAGCGTGTTTATGGGGACAGGCACAGAGAGACATGAGGAGACAGAAAAAGCACATTGCCTGCTCTGAGATGGAGATTTCATCAGGACATCACGGTGTTGAGTCCAAAAGACAAACAATTACTGCCATTGCAAAGACTGAAGGGAGGATGAAGAAAATCCAGCAGAATGCAACTAATGGATAATATTCGAGTTAATGACGAGCTGATGTCACAATAGCATCTTCAGGAACTGCGATCTTCCTAGGTTCTGTGGCAATGACATTTGAAAGGACTTTTCCATGCAGGCCCTAACCATTTGGCCAATTCCGTACTTAGGTAAATAACTGAAGATGCTCTGGGTTATATTTCTGTTCCCGGGCTCATTCAAATACTATTATTAATTACCTCCCTTGGCCTAACATTATGCCTTTATTACACACATATTGTTGGGCTCTCTGAGATCATTGGAAGGCTGTGCCATACACAGAAATGTTGTGCCTAAAACAATAGAAGCTGCTTATTTGCTTGTAGGAGATGTCAGGGGGAGACAAGCACTGTTGGCTAGAACTGACTTGAAACTCGTCATGAGGAAGTAAGGGGAAAGGTGATCACAGCACAGCATAACTGTGTATGAGAGACACACAATCCTACATGGCGGCTTCCGTCACGCATTTCCCATGGAAGGAGGCGGGGGAATGGGTGCTGAGTAAATGATGGGTGAATACAGACTCAATTGTCGTGTGTGACAAGACACTTTCTCTCTTTGTTTAATATATAAATCAGGAGCACTTATGAATTGATATTAATTAAAATAATGTATTTGCTTTCTTTCAACAGTAATGTCAGCCTTGTTAAAAAACGGAACACTAAATCTTCATTAGACTTTCAATATTAAAAAATCTCACATGAAATATGAATTAACATTTAACTTGTTGCTCATCAGATTAAAGGAGAGAAAAATGCAATAGATGCTTATCTTTAAGGACCAAAGTAGAAGCAACTTTCCTAAACCTGAGAGTAAGATGATGTCCAGAGGCTGCACAGGTCAGGGAGTCACCATTGCTACCTTCCAAAAGAGTGACTGTTATCTCAAGTGACATTAGAGAATGCCATCGTATCCCCAGGATGAAGTTCATGTTGAGAGGCTAATGCATGGTGAATCTATAAAAAGTCCCATGGTGAAATTTTAGCTGATAAAGGTCCTTAGAATTCTGGCAATGTATATTTAAGGACATGAGCAGAAAGAGTCTTGACACTATTCTGCAATCTTTTCCACATTCAGAAAGATTATGAAAAACCCAATGTATCACATTGAAAATATCATGTTTTCTCTTTAGCTACGTTAAAATTTGGAAGCCAGTGACCTCTTCCAAGGGAACAGGTGGAAAAAATGGCTTTGCTCATTCTCTTCAGATAGATGGACATTGGCTGTCACCTCATCTTGTTCCACTGGTGGCCTGAAATTAGAACAGACATCATTGGAATGTCCAGGCTGAACCCTCGTATTGCATTCAAAGATACGTTATAAAACTGTGAATGATCTTACTGGTGATGTGTTGTCTTAGGTGAAAGCTGCCCATAAATGTGCTTGCTTATAAAGTGCACTATTGATCTTATAATTACATCGCACCTAGATTTATACATAAGGAAAATGTGACTGAATTTTAGACCTCTCTCTGGGGGTGGTGTGCACAAGAGTGGAGAAGCCACAAGGTGGTGGTATGGTGCCGTATATATGTATTTTGTACCGGACAATAAGGAAAGGGGTTTGTTTAATGAGCTTGCACTCACAAGCCTGCTCATCTAGTGAACTGTGACTTTTCAAATACCAACCTATTAATGTCAAAGGCAATACTGAAGGGAACAGTTCTGTTTGATTTCAAAAATACAGACAATGTGAAGTCCACTATGGCCCAGTATCTATCACCTATGGGGCTCCATTCATGCCTAATGCTTTATTTAAGCTAAGACCTAGTTTTTAGATATCAGATTAATACATATCTACAGCTTTGCACCTTTCTCATTTGCTATTTTTTTTTTTATCGTCGGGGCTCACGGGGGCCGTTTTCATTCCCTTACTATAGCATCCACAAGCAGGTGGATTAGAGATAACCCTCATGGTGCTTTGTTTTTCTGCCGACACTGTCATTAATCATTCCTTAAGCCACACTTCAACTTCTAGTAATCAGCACTGGCTGTTCCTGAGCTGTGTGAGAATTGCCTCTTGCAGTGTAATATGGAATTGGAAGCGAATGGCTGAGGCCAGATGCCTCTTCTGCATTCACCATCTATCTCATCATTTAGGTATTTATCCACCTTAGGCTTGTACGGAGAGCACCTCTCTCCTTCCCAAGAGGGCACAGATTGCAACAGAGGATCAGATTTGTTACCCGGGCTTTGGGCTTTGATTGCCCTCTTATAAGTTCAGGATTAAAGTGAAATTTCCCACAGGGCTATGCAGGATTTGCTAGCATTTAACTGTTTAACCTGGCTGTTTGTGAATGAGAATCCTGTGGTCAACTATCCCGTAGAGGATATTACGGTAAGCCGAGCCTGAATGGTACATATTCCGGCGTGTTCCTGTGAAGATGGGTGCAGTTGATTCCAATTAGCTTCATATCTGATGCTGGCTGTATTCACGTACACAGAAAGCAGAAATACCGAGGTAAAAAGCAAGTCAAGGCACTCTCGTTCATGAAGTATCCATGTTGATTTCAAAGAATCACAAATGCACTCCCTTAAAATGATGATTTCTACTTTTGTGTCTTTTTATAGTAATTGGAAAATTCATTAGTCCTGCATTGAATTTTCTGTTTTGTGTATTTGTTCTCTACTCTCTAATTTGTTTATCAATTCTAATCTAAGGAAGGTTTGGGTTTTTTTTTTTTCATTCAACATAACTTTGAATATGACCAAAGCAGAATAAGATTTATTCATTTGTTTACTTGACTGTATTCACAGTGATCAGCATGCATTAGGGAAGTCTTAGGCTACATACAGTACTTACAGATATGATTTCCTGATTCTTTGTTGTTTCTGGAAAGGAAGAATGTTCTAACATTCCCTTCATCCCCCAAAGCTAAGCAACAGGAAATTGAGGGAAGAATTATTCCAAAATCAAGTCCATATCATCTGTCCCTCCTTTATTGTTATTTAGGCTTGGATCTATTGAAAGGAGACATTTGAAAGATGCTAAAATGATTCCGTTACCTCGGTGGAGGAATGCACGCTCACTACTGTAGCTAAGCTATTTAATATGCTGTTTACACGCCTACAAGAGAGTGTTCACTTCAAGTGCTTCATCAAAAGAAGCAGAGTAACGGAGCAACAAAAATATGGGATTTGGGAAACCATCTTAAACTTAACTTTACAGTGAAACTGTTTGCAGCATCATGAACCAACAAAAGCATGAACATTTTATTCTTCTGTAAACCTTCCATTAATTTTTTTTTAAAACTTACTTTTGTGATACAACAAAAAAGGTGAGACATTTCAGTTTAGATAAGCAAAACAAAAGAATGCACATTTGGATCTCTTAAACAGGCTGGGTCATGCAAGATTGAAACATTAAAATCTGAAGACAAAACCCCAAACCATTCTTAAATGTGTTGATGAAAATCCTCTTATAGTGGCTAGTGTGGGTGGCAAATGGATCATCTGAGGGGAGCTGGAGATGGGCAAACAGCGAAGGTATGGTGGAGTGAGCTGCAGACTAATTTATCTGTTGTGCTGCGCTGGCGTAATATACCCTCTTATTAGGGAGCAGCTTTCAAAGCTGTTGTGATGGACCCTGATCTTCAGCCTGGTGGGAGCTTTGCTTGGGGTTAGAAAGCAAGAGCATGGCAGGGCTGGTGTTAAATATCTTTAACCCCATTTTTTGCTACATCCCACGGAATTAGGGCTTGCTCGCTCTCTTCTCCCCCTCTCCCTCCCTGCCTTTCTCTCCCTCTCTCCCCTCTCTCTTTCTCCCTCTCTCTGAAATTCAAGAGAAGGCTTCCAGATTCACATGAGTGATTTTCAGCTGTGTGTTACGCTCCTGAAGTAACCTCTCCATTCCCATTGTTTTAGTGTGAAATCATTTCCTCGGGAGATAATTAGGGTTGCTCCATTTATTACATTAAATGATTAGCATGCACTTGAAATGATCCAGTGTATTTTCCTTTATTGCTGATGACTCTTAAATATGGGCCTCTATTCTTAATGGTTAAATTAAGATTGTCTTGGCTTTTTTGTAGCCGGCTGTGTAGCCAAACAAGAGAGACTTTCTTTTTCAAACACAGGCCAGGTGTGCTGGGGCGGAGGTCTGTGTCTGAAGAGGTTCTATTCATGTAGCTGTCCCACCTGGTTCAACAAAGTGCTTGACACCAACCAGTGCTTAAAGGGTTTCTCTCCCAAAGCCCCTCAGTAAAAACGCCTTCGATGACAGGGTTTTGTCTGCATTACTCATCCTACGTGCGGAGTAAGTAAGCTGAACACGGAGTGACCCTAGCTCCCATTTCAACAAAGTGCCTCACTGGAAAGGCATGTACATTATTTGAGCAAGTAATATGCCCTACAAAGCCATGGAAAATGATATTTTAAGAATTACCAAATATAGATTTCATTTGGATGCAAGTGCTCCTGCTTTCTTTGAACTAGCCTGGCTGTATGACTGACAGTCCTCCCAAATCCACTGGAAAGTTCAGATCAAGCAGGCACTGTATGTTAAGCAGGCAAGTGCAAAACAAACTGAGTGCATCCTGTACTTAACTTAGATATGCAGATTTTTCCCCACGAGATGGTAATAAGTGACCCGATAACAGCATTTGGGTCATTAGTAAAGTTTAGACCTGTCTTTTAGCTGCAAGATACAAACATGCATGTGTTCAGACTAACCCCGGTGCAGGATTACTGGTTTCTCATTTGTCCACTTTATCTTAATATGAGCTGAACTTTAATAAACGTCACTTTTAAGAGGCATTTAATTTTACATTAAAAGGAAAAAAGAACCTTCAAAGTATACAATACAAAATTTCCTGAAAACTTCAAATAATTACATATTTTGACGAGGAGGGGTTGTTTTCTGCCACCTAGTTGAGATGACTCAAGAATGTCATTTTGCTCTTCTTGATTTGTTTATGTAACTGTCATGTTCAAAAGCATCTTTATTTTTAAGAGAATTGTGAGATCCTGTGGGAAGTTTAAGTTTCCCGGAGAAACCAGGAAACGAAAAAGGCGAAGTAGAAAGGGAGAGAGGGGCTAGAGGGAGCAAAGCCCAAGGTCCAGTACTCAGCACTGCCACCTTCTCCGATGGTGTCAGGTCTTGGACATCCTCACCATCCGACTTCCAGTTACAGTGAAAGAAGTCAGTACCAGGAGTCACGGAGTTCTTTAGCCAAATGAGAAGAAGACTTTAATATTTCCTTCACGGAACACACTACTTCTCTCTCCTAATTCCTGTCCTGGAATAAATTCTCTGTAAACAGTAGCTAGCATTTCGCCATTACAGAGAAGAGTAGGAAGCGGCATGGGAGGATTCTCTGTATGGGAACTCCAGCCTTCAGGGGAAGGTCAGCCAATACTGAGTTGAAAGAGACGGCTTTGCACCAGAACAAGGATGGTATCAACAACAAAAGGATCTTTTTGTTTTCTTGGGGAGGTAATCAGAGGAACCGCACAGGGTTTCTTTTATAAAGTTATTTCAGTGTTATGCATTTGAAATGTTAATGTGCTGGTAATATCTAAATAACCTTAAATAATCCTCGTGTTTTCCCATTCACTCAAACTGACGAAAGCGGTCCTGTTTTTGTCTTTCCTGTGATAGCAAAGTGCAGCTGGGTTCCGGCTGAAGCACATTCTGAAGAAACACCCGTCTGTCAGCTACATCCCATATGGTCTTATTCAGGTTCACTCAGGGGAGACACATCATTGCAGGAGACGACGGGAGAGATCTCTAGATCACACAGGCTTTTTTTTTTTTTTTAAATTTTAAATCTGAAAAGTGATTAAGGTCCAGAGACGTCAGGGATTTTTCTACACATAAGCAGTTCCCATTCTGAGTTTCTACCAACCCCTCTCTCCCTGTCTGGTGATTCTGTTTACGTTGACAAGTCAGAATACGACAGGGTGATGTGTTTAGTTCTTCCTCTATCCTCCAATTGAGATATTGTTTACAAGTGGCATTCCTGTAGGATTAGGTGTGACCTTTCTTGATGAGTATTATAATCAAGTACGATTTCTATTCTACATGACTCAGATCTTATACTAATTACCTTAAGTGAATAATAGTCAAATCATATTATCCTGTAGCCAACCATACCAAAGGAATTTTTTGGAGATGAAAATTTAATTGTTAGAAAGGTGTTGGTAGTCTACTGATGACCTATCCATCTTTAATTTCTTCTAGAACATTCTGGGAGCATAGTGGATGCATACCATTCTGAATTCCAGGAGACATCTTATCCTAGAGGAGCGTGTAGTGTTGTTCCACCCTGATGATGGAGGATTCTCCAGGAGATGATGCCTGTAGGTCTTTATCAGCATCCTCAGAGAAGGAATGACCCACCCTCAAATGATGGAGAGGTTGAGAGGTTTAAATTGTACTTCTTTGTGTAACTCTGTGAGTTTCTTTTTAATGTATGTCTCCTTTTCAAAAGATGAAGCTGTAACAGTGTCACAGAAGATGACAATGGCTGAACACCACATTTCTCCAACACCATGTTTCTCTAACATTTAGCCCATTTAAAAAATGCTTAATTGAGAGCATTTCTGTTACTCATAAGAATCAAAGTTTCTAGCCCCCCTTTTGTAATATCTTGTTTAAACACTCAGAGCTGCGACTCAGATTTCTACTTTGTTCTGACTTCATAGACTTTATTCTACTGATCACATATTTATTCTTTATTGCATCCAGCACTACCTCTGATTTCTTAGAACAGCAGAAGTGAAAATCAGGTTGATTATCATGCAAAATACAAAACTCTTTGGTATGATTTTTTTATACAAAAAACCCTAAACAATAAATAGACAACCCCCCAAATGATAAATAAAAAAGCAAGACTCCAAAATATGCTATCCCACTAACTGTTTAATAATCCAAATGGATTGTTACAAAGCCACCTGTGTTCTCTGTGTTATTCCATGAATTCCCCCAGTTATTTTATGTCTTAGAAATCTGATACTTTATATAAATGCACTTTTCTTAGGATGGAAATTTTGCTTCTTTCAACAGCCTACTGAGATGTTAGTTATTTATGAAGACAACTGGAGACCTCGATTGATACCTTTGGTGATCACGCCAAATTAAAGATAATTCTTTCCCCCAAAGCAAATCTCATAAATAAACATGAATTCACAAAATCTGGCTGCTCCTAACTTTTAATAGGCTCACATTCTTCCCAGTGTCTTAGGTTTAAGGGACAATGTCTGCAGTCATTGTGGTTGGCACATTGGGGTAGTCCAACTTTTCTTTATTGAAACTTTATCCCAGAATTTTTAGCCTAGGAAAAGCTTTTGTGTGCATAAAGGAAAAAAAGTAGAAATCAAACTATATAGGAAGATGATAGTAGTATAGTAAATATTAAGTTTCTTTCAAAGGGGCTTTTAATTTTGCTTTTATGCAAATATGAGAGTCTGCTAACATCAATCCACAGGGAAAAAAAAGAGCAATTCAGTTACTACAAAGAAGATGGCATCAGTAAAAGAAACCCAGGCTCGGGGACTACCACATTTTACTCTTTCATCTGGGACCCTTTCAGAAGAAAATGGCATACCTATAGCCAAACAGGGGATATTTGACTTTATTATGGTAATGTCTCAGCCCCGAATGGGAAGATTCACAGAAACATACCAGTGTGTGTCTCCATTTAGTAGATGTAAAAGACTGCACATTCACAATACATAATTTAACTATGCAAACACAGGCTTAGGTGTGTGATTTATCCGTTTGCAATAGCTTGAAATTCTTTGAAAGGATTTTTAAAGACTTTATTGTCTAAAAATGAATATTTATAATGCCATAAAGATAGAGGTTACTTACCCATTAGGCAATGGTATTTTGGACCAATAAAAAAAGAAGTGAAAAGACATATTTAGAAAAACTTCTAAGTGGGGTTTCAATAGATTTTTTATCAAGATATGCACCACATCACCTGCATTGATATAACGCCTTTTAGAATGCCATATCCATAAGTAGGTCCATCACATGTATATGTGCACGTGCATGTGTGCGTGTGTATGCATGTTTATTGCCTACACACACATGCACATGTACTTAAAACCTATGGAGCTATTGTTTTATGTGATTTTTTTCCTTAATGCTATTAAGGCACTCATCTATTTTCTGTTCATTTTTCTGAATTCACAGAAAAGTCTAAAATATTTCTCTTAAGATCAAGTGAAAATGTTTTTGTATTTTGAAAGAGAAACATCAAAATTCATTATGAACAAAGCCCCGGCAATATCTGCCAGTTCTCAGCCCAGTGTGAATTCATCTGCTTCTAAGTCTCAAAAGTAGGTATCAAAATAGAAATACTGTCATGATTTCAGTAGTTTAACAGATTTGCCTTTTATTAAAAACACAAACCATGATCATTATGAGATGTTTGTGGTCTGCATAACATGACCAGTAACTGAGAAATATTTGTGCTTCCTACGGTCTACCTTAGATCCGTAGGAAGAAGTGCCATTATAGGGAAGGTTTAAAGATGTTGCTTAATGCATACATACTTGAGAGGATACATGTGCCTTGAGGGAAAAACAAGGACAAAACGTCCTAAGACATGCTAAATATGTAGTTGCTTAATTGCAAAGCCAAATAGATTACACATAGCCCCGAAGAATCTAAAGATGTCCTGCTTTGTGTTGAGGCAAGAAGAGAGACATCTGGAGGGGGGGTGGGTGGGGGGTGGACATGTTGCTGTGACCTGTTCCAGTGTTGAGTAACCTTGCAGTTAACCAGGCATTTAGTCATGTCCCAGAAAGACCACTGCCTAGGCTCTGCCTTAGAGGCTGGTGAGGACCCAGGCTGAAGCTGAAATGTCACACTGAAAAGATCAGTGAAGCCAGGCAGTGGGGGTGGACATTTGTAACTGGGGCAGTGCAGTAGCAGCCGTCAACCATTTCCTCTCTCTAGCAGTCACAAACCTATGCACAGGAAATGATCAATGGAGCAGAAAAAAAAATAGGCCTATAAGTTAAAAATACTCAGCACCAAATCATATAGACCTCGCCCCTCACGCTGAGTTTATAATTGTTATTAGCTTCAAATACCCTTAAATGCGAATTTTTTAAAAAAAAATCTCACAGAAAACCTTTGCTCATTTGCTCTGAAGAGTAAATTCACCTGTAAAATGTCCATTTATGGGTATCCATGATTCTATTTCACACTGACTTCTTCGAGAGCCACAATAACTTTGCTCTTGAGCTGTTTGATTATGGTTTTGGCTGGTATTACGTGTGCTCAGTCTCAAGCAGAGCTGTTTATTTGTCAAAGCTGCCTTCCCTCTGTGTGAGTTTACTTGTCTGTTCACTGGCCAAAATGAGCACACCTCTCTGGGGATTCATGTCCCACGAGTGAGTCTGTAACAGAGTCCAGATGCAGGGTGAAGGCTTGTGCTATTGGACAACAAACAAAACCAAACCTGGAACAGCCCGCGAGTTGTTGATAAATCTTTCCATCGGAATTACGTTTGTCTAAGTGGCAAAGATGCAACATTCGCCTCTCATTCAGTGTTTGAATGTGCAGAAGGCAGGTTTAATTGCTCCCCATAGGCAGGAGTTTGGCAGAGAGAAAGCAGTGTATTTTAATCGGTCTGTCTAGCTATATTTTCAATCGACCCTTGCTACACTGTCTGCATATTTGTGTTGGCATTAATAGAACAAAAATGTGTATTGGACTTAAAAGGTGTTTTGATGGTAGGTAAACATATTTATTTTCCACCTGACTCTGCTCACTGTACTTGTTCTGCCAAAAAGGCAGCTGAGGGGAGGTGCCAGTACCAGGGCACATTACGAACCAAAGCCTCTTCTTCAGGTTTCAAGTGCCAGGGTCAGTTTAACTCAGCATCACGATGTTCAGTAACAGAGGTTTCTGTTTGCAAATGGCAAACAAGCCTGTGAGTGAAGCCAACCAACCAGAGGCTTTCCTTTAAAAAATGATTTTCTTCCTTGAAAAAAAAAAAACAATTGCTTTATATGTTCATTGTCACTCCATCTCTGTCTGTATATCTACCATAAGAGGTAACTGATTCTCTGTATAGAGAAAAACGGTGTTAAGAAGGTACACATCACAAGAAGTCTGAACACCCCTGTACTGCAATTCATGTTTATTTATAAACAAAGTGCAGAGGAGTTGACTAGAAAAACTTTTGTCTTTGCTTGGTGTACCACTTTCTCCCAATCCCCACTCCCAACCCAGAGAAGCTGTCTTCACTGAAAATGAGCTACTGTTCAAATGACCTGGGGCATCTTTCCACTGGACACTTGCCTGTTTTTTTTTTTTTTTTCCCTCAGCTCATCACTGTCTCCAGATAGTATGCTATACTTTTCCCAGACAGTGCTTTCTCAAGTTCATCTTGCTTTAAAATTAAATGGGATGCGGAGGTGGGCAAGTTGAGAGGAAATGGAGATCCCCCCCTTTCTCATTACAGTTATGGAGAAACGTTTAACTCTTTGTTTCTAGTAGTTTCTTTCCAGTGAGAGGGGGAAATAAGTACATGTGTTCCACCCGACACTGTCCTCAGTCAGGTCATTTGGCTTATGGCAATCCTGTTCTCTTTCCCTTTCCCAAAGGGACACAGCATTAGTTGGTCCAAGTGTTTGAAGTGGTTAATGGTCTAGGATGGCAAGAAACAAAGTTTACTGCTTTTTGAAGAAATGAACGATGTGCCCAAATAAAAATACCAGAGCTTGCTGTGTGAGGAGCTGCTGGAGCTGCCTTGACAGCTGAAAGAGAGAGAGAGAGAAAGAGAGAGAGAGAGAGAGAGAGAGCGAGAGAGAGAGAGAGAGAGAGGAGAGAGGGAGAGACGAGAGAGAGAGAGAAGAGAGAGAGAGAAGGATTTTCTATAGATTTAAAGAGTTTCCTCCCAATTACTTCTCAGTAAAGAATACTTTGCTAACGCTGAACACGGTATCCTCTATTACCACATTTATCATAACAAACTGTGAGAATGCGTGAGTGGTGGGTGTTTTGTTGTGACATCTGAACTATTTGTAAATATTGTTCACAGCTTTCTTAGCATATTTTAGCGAGGCAACATTTCAGCAAAGTATAATTTATTGCACATGATATAGACGGTGAGCTTCCCAACCCATTTGCTCTTAGTGTCTCCACAAAAACAAGCTGACACTAGGCACATAAGTTCAACGGGGAAGGTCTCAGGCTACGGTTCTAGAGCCCTGTGCCTGTCCCTGTCCCTCTGTCTTGAGAAACTATCAGCAAGGCCAAGAGACTGGCTTTACTTGGTGTCAGGGCTTCAACTCTAAACTGGGCAGAGGAAAGAGTACAATTTTTTCCTCTGTTAGTGTGCCATAAATACATTTACATACACACACACACACACACACACACATATATATACATATATGTATGTGTGTATTTATGTATATGTGGATGGATGGATGCATTTTTGTGCAGTTTCCTTTGATTGTCACATGCAATATATGTCCACCTTGCATAGTATTTTCTTTTTCTGTGTGAATACATATATACATATATAATACACATATATACACACATTATATATATATATATATATATATATATATATATATATATATATATATATACACACCTATATATCACTTTTGCCTCAGTTGGCTAATTTGGCTTTATCTTAGTCTTTTAAATTTTCCATAAAGGAAAGGTCTGGGAGGAAGTAACAAGATGCTTTCTTTTCTTCTTTCTTTCCTATCAGCTTTTAAATGATAATTAACACACATTGTAGTTTTATTAGTCCTTCCTGCATGCCCAAGTTGTCACTTTCCGAAAGAAATAAAAAAAGACCTGTGACAGATAATTTTGAAAAATTGTGTTCAGATGCAAGTTGAGAGTGAGCTGTGTGGACAGTAGAGCCAGTCTGCTTTCAGTAGAAAGGCTTGTCAAACTTCCTCCGCCGCCCACCAGCCTCCTCCTCCTCCTTCTTTTGCTCCTCCTTCTTCATTCCCCCCCCCCCCCCGCACCGTGTCCCCCTTTAATGAGAAGTTGGGCCAGCTTCACATAAAAGCCATTGTTATGGTGTGCCCACAAACGGTCTAGATGGAGTAGTTGCACTCGACACGGTAGCTTGTAACTTTATGTTAACTCTCAGAAGCATGTAGAATTATCCCCATTTTATGAAGGGGCAAACTAAATTTAAAGAGCTGAAATTACTTGTCTAGAGTACACAGTCACTGAGAGTTTGACTTCAAAGTGGAAGCCCTGAGCCAGTTCGGAAGGTTAGTGTCAGAGCATGTGCTTAGCTCCCATTAGGTTCTTGGGTTGGATCCAGCACCACAAAAGGCAAAGAAACAAACAAAAATGGGACGATCGGATGCCCTGCTCTCTTTTCACAGTCCCTTTACAGGAAATACTCCGATAATTAGCAGGGACCACTTATTCCCTGCTCTTCCACCTAAATTTCTACCCATCATTTTTTTTTAAACTGTTTTCCTAGAAGCCAATCCAGAATAGCCACTGACAAATGCTGGGAACATGGCTACTGGGACTGTCTGTCTTCTGGGAGATCACTTCTGCTCACGGGAGCCACCACAAGCAAAATGGAGTCTGCGGCTAAAGGTGTTTTCCAAGCTACTCTTTACAGAAGTAATTGTAATTTCCTGGGCTGAGGGCATGTAATTGAGCAACATGGTCAGCGGTTCTGAGAGTACATCTTGACTCAGCGGTGTCTGGACCAGTTTCAACAAGGAACAGCTTCTCGACTAACTCCTAGTTTGCTATTTGGTTTATTTATTTCATATAATATAAAAAATGGTGATCAACTAGACCCTCTTCTAACTGTTCACTACAGCATATTGCTTATGCTGTACATCAATAAACCACACAGGGTTAGAATACGGCTGCATATGCCCTGCTGATCTATGCTTCTGCACTTGGCATAATCATACATGCTGCGGTACTTCTGTAAGAAAGTTTCTGCGTATGGGCTGGAATACTTTTCAATCTTCTGGCTAAGGGTTTGTGTCAGTAAATCCACTATTGTGTGAAAACTAGCAGAACATGAAAATGTTCAGCTTATGTCTCCCTAAAACTGGGCAGATGACACCTATGGCTGATTTCCTTATCTTGTTTCTTAGTGCACCTCCCAAAGCTCAAAGACACTTCTACATGTGTTTTGTCATCAGTGAATATGTCTGAACTACCCAGAGTCACCCAGATATTCACCCAGAAAAGCATCTTCAGAGAAGCCTGATCTCACATCCGAAGTCCATTTGCTAAACAATATGAAATTTAAACTGAAGTAGAAGGTGCTTAAAAAAATCAATAAGTTCAGTGGAGCTGTTTCTAGACAGGTATTTTCTGTTGAATAGACTAAAGCTTGGTATTTTATAAATTTCCTTAGCATTTGTAAACAGCATACCTGCCCATAACCTGTAGATAGATATATATTCATTAAGATGACCATTTAGTGAGTTTTCTTTTTACATGGAACATATTCCAGTCTGCTTGTTACCGCTCTTACCTAGCACTTTATCCCCTACTCCCCTAGAAACAAAGACGTAGATTCCTAAGCAGCCAAGGCACATCTTCCTCAGTAGCAAAAGAGTGATTGATTCTGTGCGACCGTTCTAATGATACCAGTGCACATCTCTGCCTGGCTGAACCCAGCCAAGATCCAATGATTCACAAATGACTTCCAAACATTCTCTCCCGCTCCCTGAGTGAAAACACACACAGAAAAGGCCCTTAGTTTACATATAAAGTATAAACAGCAAAGGTGTGCTGTCTTAATTTTCAGTCAAACCCTCCAGACATCCTCCATGGCGTCAGTATTAAAGCAGGAACCAGGGCGACATGCTCCTATTCGATAATAAGCTATGGAAGTTGCATGGGGTCGAGTCTCTAGGAAATCCCCTCTTTCTTTGAAAAAATGTCATTGGTAAGATAGGAGATTGGCACCACAATGAGCAAAATATAGTGCGGGCTGATACGCGCTGTCAGGCAGAATTTGGTTTGAGATACTGACTTTTGTCTGCATGGTGTCTCCGTTCCAAAGAAGATGGAGGATGCAAAGCTGGAAGTTTCCAGTCTCTGGTTAATGTGGTCTACACAACTGAATAATGTATAAGGAGACGTTCCTTTGATAATGTCACAATTATTCATTGTACAGCCATAAACTCAAATATTCACATTAACAGCTAGGTATTATTTTTCTTCTCTGAAATTAAGTGAGCGGCATCAGTGGTCATAAATGAGAGCATTCATCAAAGGCGGAGCCATGGCAGAGGATTAAGCGAATGCTGATGAAGTGTCCAGATTCCCATAACTTGGAATGGAGCTGCATTCAGCATTCCTTTATTATCCATCTGCCACATAACAAAAAGTCTCCTATATTTAATGCAGGTTTGCCCTAGGCCACGTAATAGGATTAGGAATAATTTCTACAAATTTACAAAAACAAATCACATGGGAAGGCTTAGAATTTGCTAATAATTTCTCCATAGCCGGGAGATCAAAGGTATATAAGAGTCCCTAGCCAGGCGGTGGCTTGACCCTGGCCAGGCTTTCTTAATGAAAGGGTTAATCTTCTCCGAGGTGACCATAGAGGAGCAAATAGTGTGACCAAAGGCAGATTCATTTCCCCCCAAAACAAGGAAGAAAATAGTCTGAAAAATACAACAGCAAGAAAACATTTACAGAATCACACTACATTTTCTGGTTAGAAAAAAAAATAACTCTGCAGAATCTCACTGAAAGGGGGCAAGACAAAGAAAGAGAGCTGGCTGAGGAACAAGGTCAGTGAAGATCAAAACCTCTCACCAATGCCTTGAGGAATAAAAGAAATTAGGCTGCTCGCTTCTCCTTTCAAAGCTTTCCCCCTATTGTGGTCAGGTGAGTGAGGGCCGCCATGCATCCCTTAGCTCAATCACACTGTGTGTTGGGCCTCCTGGACTGGCCAACATGGCAAGGGTCTGCTCACACCAAGCCAAGCAGGCATTGCAGGTGTACCCTTTATAGACATGCAGACTGGGATTGGAAATTGTGAATTCTTACATGGACTTTCCCTATTCTTGAAGGGAAATGAAGGTGAACAAAGGCATATTAAAAATAATGAGAGCAGCTAAGACTAACGGGAGGCTCCGATGTCATCCGTAGACTTCCTTACTAATTTAGACAAGTGACCAAATTTAGTTCCATCTCCCATTCTACCTTTCCTTTTTTGAAGCTGTAACAAGGTAGTCAGGATCACAGCTATTAACAACCTTGCCTGGCCCCCTTTCCTAGTGATGGTTATGGAATCTCATTGCCAGCGCATGTAACATGTCTCGGGACATACTGAATGCAGAGCTGGCTTCTTCATCTGGCACACTACTCATCAGAGGTTACATATAGAATCTATCAGTGCAAGAGAGATGGAGGACAGTGGAGTGGCCTTACTGGAGCGTAAGTTAACCCTTTGATGTAGGTGAGATGCTTCGTGTTATTTAGTCAGCCTGGGCCTTGTTCCAGCTAGAGGAAATCAAAGGTGCTTAGGCATGCACGTCTGTCATCTATTGGCTTTTAAAAAAGAGATTAAGACTGAGACTGAAGGAGCCTAAGAGATCAGGCTGAAGAACAAGAGGAGATACTCAGTAGTCAAAGCAATGAACTCAAAGTGAGGAACATTTTTTTATATGGACTTATATTTTCATTGTCACCGGTGTGCATGGTAAGAAGCAGGCTCGCATACTGGCCTTTCTCAGAAGTGAATAGTGAGCAAAGACTCCTTCCCCACTAAGTCCACTGAGCATCCTTTCTCCACAGTGGAGGGAAAACTAAGTATTGACAATTCCAGGGCCTCCTGAGGGAGGTTGGACATAGATGCCATTGAGACTTCTGAAACCTCATATGCTCATTGCCAATTCCATGCAATGTTAGATTTCTTGAGTTCAGTGGCTGAGGGGAAGAATAGTTGGTCCTTTTGACAGAGACTTGAAAGAGAACAGAGTCTACCTTGGTACCTGGGACCCTGAGTTTTATTGATATGCACCCCAAGGTCATGGCTAGTTAACATTCAAATCAAATGCTAACAAGTTAAATTTATATTCATTTATAGACAGTTTTGTAATTGATAAGTGCTTTGCATATATGGGTACTATTCTAAGTGTTGTACATGTTATACTTTTCTAAAGTATATACTGATTTCATTCTCACATAATCCTACCATGGAAACATATTTCTTGTTGGGCGTAGTGACTCTTGCCTTTAATCCCAGCACTCGGGTGGTAGAGGCAGACAGATCTATACAGCCAGTTCCAGGTCTGGCAGGATCACATATTTGAGACATTGTCTCCAAAATCAAACAAACTAAAAACCAAAACAGATTTTTAAAAATGAAATTATTTCTTGTTTCTACCTTATGATGGTTAGGTTTTGTCAACTTGACACAAGCTAGAGACACCCGGGGCACCGAGAAGAGGGAGTTCCATTGAGAAACTGCCTCCATCAGATTGGCCAAGGGGCGTGTCTGGGCAGGTGGTCCTGGGTTGTATAAGAAAGGCAGCTGAATATGAGTCTGGGAGCATTTTTCTGCTTCAACTACTTCTTGTTCTCTGACTGAGCTCCAGCCTTGGCATCCCTTGATAAAAGTGTAAACGTTTTCTTTAAGTCACTTTGTCTTGGTATTTTATCACACACAGTAACAAAAAGCAAGTGAAGCCACACCTTCCTCAGGAGTAAAGTGATGCTCAGGGAAGTTAGGTCATCTCTGAAGAGCCAGGATTTGAGCTTGTATGCAATGTTAGACTGTCTCTCAGTTCTCCCTTCCTTTCTGGCTAGCTTCTGTTGTAATAAAAGAGGGATTATGGAGTTAACTGAGTGGTATATTTTGTTTTTACTTTTTTCAAATAATTAATTTGAGGTTGTGAGACAGCATGTGGATTATTCTAGGTTGTACAGATAGCAGCAGATCTTGCATGAGAGAATCCAAGTGCCAGCTACCTGTCTAGGCATTATTCCTTCCCTTAAAGCCAATGTTTTCCTGTTGCCTCTCTCTTAACATCAATATCTATCAGTTCTTCAAATGCACAACAGACATGTTCTTTCTTTCAGTTTACTCCAGTGTTAAATTTGGGGGCTATGAAGATCAATAGAAATCCTTACTGTCAGTAAGGGAAAGACATAGAGAGAGCTGCAAAACATCTACCACTCTCAATGGAGTTCCATATCTCACATGCTATAGTAGCCTTAAGGAGAATAAGAGAGTCCATCATGATAAACTCAAGGCTTGCTTCATGAAAGAACCTATATTCAAAGACTGAAACCTTCATCCAGGAAATGAAGAAGATATTTTGAATAGACAGGAGTGAGGATTGATGATACATTGAGGGATTCAATTTAACTCAGTATAAATACATTGGATTGTACTTACTAGGAAAGTGTAACACAGTGGTCAGAAAGGAAATTCTGAATGTGTGAACTGTATTTTGGGAATGGCAGAAGGAAAATAGATTTGGAAATTGAAGATGAGGTTAATAGGATGTGGTTATGTGGTACGTGAAGAAGTTGACTCACAGGTGGCTTTTGTGGCTGGGTAAACTCACACTAAAATGAGAAATATGTACAGTGAGGTAGACGAGAAACTTGATTCTATTTTCAACAAGTAGGTTTTGTGCATGTTGGATTGATTCCCAGGTATAGTGGTCCAAATGACTTTGCAAATAAAGGTATTGAGTCCATAATAGCAAGCGTTAGATGAAGATATGAGTGCATAGGTGGAAATGAACCATGATGTACATGAGATGTTTTGAAGGACAATGGATGGGGAGATGGGAAACTGGAGTCACAGTGCTCCCGGAGCAGGCAGAGTAGACAATGTCTACAAACAAAATGAAGGGGTGTTTGCAGAGAGACAAGAAAATGTCTAGAAGAAAACAGTTTATGATATGGAAGTGGAAGAAGGAAGGTCAATGATCATATTCAGAGGTCAATAAACTAGGACCAAAAACCTGTCGTGAGGAGTACGAAATATCAAGAATGGGGATTGGAATAAGAGGAATTTTAGATGCCAGGTGGCAGGAGATGATGAGTGAGTGAGTGGGTGTGAGGAAAGTATGTTAAGACAACACAAAGAAGATTGAACAGTATGGGATGGCTCCTTAGGGTAAAGACTTCAGGGATGATGTACCTCTCCAGACTGAGGAGAAATGGGTAGAAAAGTGTCTTGGGGTTTTTATGCTGTAATAAAACACTGTGACCAAAGACAACTTGGGTAGAAAAAATTTTGTTTATTTCAGCTTATAATTATCAGGTCACACTCCATCACTGAGGCAAGTCAGGGCAGGAACCTGGAGGCGGGAACTGAAGCAAAGCAATGGAGGAGCTTATTGGCTTGCTCAGCCTGCTTTCTTATTGCACTCATGACCACCAGCCCAGGAGTGGCACTGCTCACAATAGGCTAGGTTTTTCCACAGCAGTCACTAATTAAGAAAATGAGCAAGAATTGTTGAGACCAAGGTTGGATAAAGCACAGGGACAAATAGCCAAACGAACGGAAACACATGAAATATGAACCAATGGCTGAGGGGTCCCCAACTGGATCAGGCCCTCTGAATGGCTGAGACAGTATATTGGCTTGATCTGTTTGGGAGGCATCCAGGCAGTGGGACAGGGTCCTGTGCTCATTGCATGAGTCAGCTGTTTGAAACCTGGGGCCTATGCAGGGTCGCTTGGCTCGGCCTGCGAGGAGGGGACTGGACCTGCCTGGACTGAGTCTACCAGGTTGATCTCAGTCCTCGGGGGAGGCTTTGCCCTAGAGGAGGTGGGAATGGAGGGTGGACTGGGGGGAAGGTGAGGGGGACAGGACGGGGGAGAACAAGGGAATCCATGGCTGATACGTAGAACTGGATTGTATCGCCAAATAAAAAAAAAATGAACTCAAAAAAAAAAAAAAAAAAAAAAGAAAAGAAAATGTCCTACAGGCTTCCCATTGCTAGATCTTACAGAGGTGTTCTTTTTCTTTTCAATTGAGAATCTCTCTTCTCAAATGACTCTAGATTGTGTCAAATTGACATAAAACTAGCCAGCACAAAAAGGCTGATGGCTTGAACAAAGTCTCTGGGAACATGTTGGATAGGATTGGGATTAAGGGTATACAAGCACACACAGATAGAGATGACACTTTTCTCCCAAAGTGTTTTTCTTTTGTAGCAGATTGTTTACCTGCAGGGTTGGTAGAGCTTCTTGGGTGGAGTCTGGGGGAAGCCATGTGGTGGAGACTAGGCGTGAGATGGGAGGGAGTTATTTGGAAGTCATAGTACGGGAGAAACATGTTCTGATGATGAAGCACAGGCATGGTAAAAGATACTGAATGGGAGTCACATACTAGTGTAAAAATGAGAGAAAAGGAAGCTAGGAGAAAAAAATCAGATGTTGTGATGCAATCCTGTGGCCCCAGCACTCAGGAGGCAGAGCCAGGGGGATTGTGAGTTCACAGCAGCCTAGACTACACAGTGACACCCTGTCTCAAAAAAGGAAGACAGAATGATCAAGCTGCAAAACTGCAGGGCCACAGGGCTAAGTTCAATTTGGGGAGCAGTTCCACAGTTCACATAGACTCTCTTCCTCCTGTCAAGGATATAAGCACTAAAGGATGAAAGGGACTATGATGGACATTCACTGTAGCTTGATAGGAGAATCACTTAGGAGATGCACTTCTGAGTGTGTCTGTGAGGCAATTAAGGTTGGAAGGTACCATTCCATGAGCTGAGGCCCTCAACTGAATACCAAGTAGAAGGTGAGCTTTGCACCAGCATCCATTTTTCTATGCTTCTGACTGTGTGCAAGTGACTGGCCATCCCATGCTCCTGCCACCATGACCATTCACAGCCTAAGTCAAAATAAACTTCCTTCCTTAAGTTGCTTCCATTGGGTATTTTGCTACATAAGCAAGAAAGGTAATGAATACAGGAAGTTTATGCCCTCTAAAAGAGGTCTTTCTAAAAAACACCAGAACATTTTGGGACGAAGTAATCTACTCTCTTCCTGAAGTATTCATACATAAAGACCAAGGTAGCTCCTGTTTTCACCAACATAATGGCCCTCGGTGCTATCTCCTCTTTGTCCTTTCGGGGGCACAGAGAATACTGGATTCCTGTGTGATGAGCAATGAAGAAACCATGGTAGCTTGGTGGCTAGCAGGAATGATAAAACTTGAATGCAGGGTGGAGTCGGGGAGTCAGTCGGAGAGACTGGAACATTCTAGGACCCTGATGGCATTATTTCACCATTTAAGTGAAGCAAGGTTTGTGTGTCCATCATTTTACAAAGTGAAGCCACCTGACAGGAAGGAGCACACAGGTAACAGTGTCTGTGGTGGCGGCGGCATCTGGAGCAGTGTTATCAGAGGAGCTGCTGAAAGGTGGCAGAATACCAACTTCCAGGCTAAAACCCTAGACTTGATCTGCCAAGACCAGTCTAAGACAACAGAGACTAAGCATTTTGTGGAGTGGGGTATTTGAAGGCCACACAGTCCCTAATTCCAGCCACAGTGCTCCCATGTCCTGGCACAACATATTGAGTTGATTGAATTCCATAAACGGAGTTGGAGATACTGATGGAGATAATGCAATGAGAATGCTAATGTTATTAGCTGCGCTCATATCACAGGTTGGGGAGTTGGGCATCACAGTTAAACTGTTTCCCAACTATGCTTAAGCACAGTAAGCAAGTTTACTCTACAGAGTGACAGTTAATTACATTGAGTGTGGCTGAGTGTTTTAAAAATAAAGGTTTTATTAGTTTTTGAGAATTTCATACATTGTATTTGGACCAGATTCACCCCTACTCTTCTCTTGAATTCTTCCCAGATCTCCATCCCCAACTTCATGTCATCTTAATTTTTTTAAAAGAATCATTGACTCTAATTTGTGCTGTCTATAGACTGTTACACCCACTGGAGAATGATTGACAGGCCAGGAGCTACATCCATCAAAAAGACCTACTTTCCCTTCCCCTGGTAGCATGGAATGGGAAAGGGTTTCATGAGCCCTGCCCCTAAATGAGAAACTTACATGTTTTAGAAGTAGAATGAGTCCTGGATTGTTTGTGCAAAACTCCTTCCCTCTTTTGCTTAAAAAGATTTTCCATTATCCTAAAGGGTGACACAGATATACCTATTAATATTAGTTTTGTGGCTTACTTCAATCCTATTGGGTTCTTTAAAAAAGTCAGATAAGGAAAGGCAAGGATGTTGGCTACGCCCTCAGCTGCCCTGTTTCCATATGTGTTTGAGGGATGTTAATGCATCACTAAAGTGCATCCTTCTCACTGGATCTTAGTGCATCAGATGAAGTTACAGCCCCTGTCCTATCACTTGGGAAAACTGATAAAATAGTTTCATTTCTATCGTAGTGTTTTTCCTGGGACACTATATTAATAGATTGTATTTGCACCTTCCGAACTTATTTGACTATGGAAATTTTTTCCTATAGAACATTCTAGAATTCATGTTCTATGGATCAGGCTTTGGGAAAACTTATCTCCAGGAGAATATGAGACAGATTCAACTCTGATTGTCTGAAATGCTGATGTTAAAAGAGTCATAAGAAGCTCAAACTCACTTGAAAAAAAATAAAAAGAAAAGAAACATTCCTTTGGAACCTTCTAGAAAATGAGAAAAAAAGGAGCAACTAGCTATTGGTACCCTGCATTTTTTTCTCCACAACTATCCCAATCTATTTATTTTCACTTTAACAGAGGAAGTTTGGAGAGGGCTTCAGTGGTAACTCCCAATATGTTGTGTGGGGTGGACCAATGTGACACTGTGTCCTTTTAAGATCAGATGCTGATTGGATGTGTGCTTCTGTTAAACAAATGGCCACAATTCTGGCAGCAGCATTTTCTACAGGAAGCATTCCAAACAATGAGCAGAGGCATGGATATGATGTTTTATAATAGTAATTAGAATAAATCATAAGGAACTACTGCTGTGGATTTATTTTCTCAGTGGGCTTCGGCTTCTTTGTTTTAAATCTTTCACTTCTGAATGACTCTCCTAGCCAGGATGTGATGGGAATTCTCCCGAGAGCTCAAAGCTATTTACTATTTTAGTTACATCAGATAACTAGTTGTACAATTTATTTATTTTGTTAGCCATTTTTAGTCGAAATAAGTAAGCATAAAACAAATCAGACATTCTGGCTTGGTGGGATTGAAGGAAGGTGGTGGGATCAAAAGGCAGGGGTGTTGGCTATGCCCTCAGCTGCCCTGTTGATGTTTTTATGACTTTGTATGCAATTTTGATGTGCAACTTGAGCTAGGAACTCCTGGAATGGGTATAATTCCAGAAGAAACAATTATTTTCTGCTTATGAAACTTTGCCAATGGTGGCCATACCTGGAAAGATTGATGTTTTAGGCTCAAAAAGTTTTCCGATTTCTCTATTTGAACCTGAATCTGAACAGTCTACTGGAAACAAAGTTGGTATAAGTGATCAAGTGTCAGGAAAGGCAAGAGACTGGCTCAAATTCACATGGTTTGTTAGGTCTCAGCTCTATTTTGTGAGGCAGTTTCTGAGAATGTGGTCCATAGTCACCTTTGATCAAGAGAAATAGGATGTTTCTGGGCAAGGAAAACAAGGAGTAGCAGGCTCCAGGGGATGCTGTGTCAGAGAGATGAGAACAAGAAAGGAAGAGTTGATCTGAGCTTTCACATCTCAACCTGATGGTCACATCCGCTTGTCCCACTCCCGTAATTGGTACAGTGACCAATAACAATATTGGATCTGAAAATAACACAGGCACTTAAGTCAACCCATGTCCCCACCACAATATTGCTTTCACAGGAACAATGAGCATATTTTCATAAAATGATGTGCTCTTCCAATTAGAGAATCAATTATACGATGCTGCACTGTGGGTAGGAAGAAAGTCTGGGTTCTAAAGTATTGTGACATCTCTATAGTTCACGAACAAGCCTTCAAGAATGCAATGACGAAGTGATCGGCTCTTGTGTACAGTGGAAATCCAATTACCATTGTAGTAACCGTCATACCTGTTTTGTGTGTGTGTTCCTGATTCATTGGCAAGCTTTTGGATGGCTTTGGAGAGAAAAGGTTGGGATTTCACTAACTGCTTGTGGAAGAAATGAGCAGGCAATCTGTTGATGACATCTGTCACCCCATTGATCTCCTGGGCTGATTGAAGATTGTCCTAGAATGGAAGCCAAGGATCAGTTGGACACTGTGAGGCTTAGAGGTTTCAGCTGAGTAGCTTGGCTCAAAGGCTGATCGCCTAAACCACACAGCTCTTTTGAGAACCTGGAATGCTCAACTTATTTTTCTCAAGAACCAACCATCTTAACAGCTGTTAATCCTCCAGGGGAATGGTGTGAAGTCTTATTATGTGTCCTGTCCTGCAAGACTTCAAGTTTGTATATTTATTTACTCAGACCATGAGGATACATAACCCTATCTAAGAACTCTATTATTTAAAACAAATCATTTGCCTAAATTTTTCTAGGTAAGACTTGACTGGAATCTCATATCTCCACAACCACCCCCACCAAATACTGAACTCAAATATTGCAATATAATTGAAATTAGTTTAAAAAAATTAAATGACATTTTGTGAGCCATTTAAAAGGGTCAGCAATGTGTTTGAGCAGTACGAGGTTAACCTTTGCTCATTAGGGGACATGCAGTCTTCAGTGGGGATTCTGGGGCTGGGGGTTGTACTTGCTAAAAGTTTAAAACAGTAATTTTTTTTCCCAAGAAAGGTCATCTTGAGCTAAAATGTCAAATAAATTATTTAGATTACTGAATTAGAAAAGTGAGGGTCTGACAGGCTGAATTTTTTATGCACATTAGCCACAGCCAGGGTCTCTCTATGTTCTTTTTATTAGGTAAAGTGCACCCCCTCGCCTCTTATTAAAAATCCTTCCATTTAGTCCTGTACACTGCCTCTGATAGATGACTTGTGTTTGTGATCATCCAAATACAGGAGGCGGCTGTCTTCCTACAGCCTGTCTTCATTGTGAGACCTCCCAGTTTTCATTCTAGCTATCATACTCATGAGTCTCAAAGAAGAGAACATGCACACGTGAACACACATATGCTCGAAAACTCTTTATACACACACACACACACACACACACACACATACACACACACACACACACACACACACACAGGTACAAAATGATGCATCTTCAAGTATCTGTGTAAATATGTATGCTTTCTTTCCCTTAAGTGAGATAACCTTGTATTTCAGTGAGAGAGAAATTCGATGAACATATGGAGTGTTTCCAATGGAAAATGCATAGTGTTAGCAGACTTTTCTCGTTTACGAGAGAGTATTTAAAAAGTAAGTGGCTTTGTGAACACGTGACTTAAGGAATTTCTGTTAGCAAAGTGATCTTTGAAGGACTTCTAGATGCCACCTCCAGATTGGGCATATGGCCATTTTCTGGGTTGTCTTTCTGTCACAGAGATCTGTGAGTCTCTCAGAGGAACTTTCCCATGGCAGGTGATTGCTGGTTCTGATTGGATTTTACATATGAAAAGCTGAGATATAGAGCTGTCAGGGTGGGTGATAGGGCTGGTGGCTCTCTACATTCCTAGGCTTGAGTCCTCGTGTTTGCTCCAGGTTCCTTCTTCTCCAGGATGTCTATGTCACACATGTAGTTTCTTAAGCAGAGGACTTCTTTTTGAATGTTTGGTTGTTATTGTGCCTATAGGTGGGAATGCCTATGACGTTCCTTAGTGAATTCACATCATACATATGTATGTATAAAATGCTAGGTGTTCTATATTTCTCTACGACTTTGAGCTCCTTCTCCTATTGTCTCTAGCTTATAAATATATATGGTTTTTCTAGTTTCTCTCTTTACAGAAAACTTTATTTTCTAGAATTGTTATTTTCTAAGGTGTTTTTCATATTTATCTCAAGAAATTAACTTTCCTGAGCTTGGACCCCAAGGCTTGGCAAACTGAAATAATGGATAATACCTGGATGGGGAAGGCTGAAATTGTTGAGATTAGAACCCAGAATTTAGAAATTCTGGGTTCTACACCTATGACTCAATTATAGTCTTTTCTTTTTTTTTTTAAATTTTAAGCAGGTTTATTTTGTTCTATGCTTATGAGTATTTTGTTTGTGTCTTAGTTACTTTTCTATCACCTTGATAAAACACCATGACCAAGACAACTTATTAAAGAAAGCATTTACTTTTGGGTTCATGATTCCAGAGGGCTAGCGTCTATGACCATTATGGTGGGGAAAATGGAGGTAGGCAGGCATGTCACTGAGCAGTAGCTGAGAGCTTACATGTTGAGACAACAATCACGAGGCAGAGAAAAAGAGTTAACTGGGAATGGCATGGACTTTTGAAACCTCCAAGCCCACCCCCAGTGACATATCTCTATATCTATCTATCTATCTATCTATCTATCTATCTATCTATCTATCATCTATGCATCATGTGTATTTTTGGCTCATTCAAAGGCCAGAAGAGGTCATCACATCCCCTAACTGGAATTATGAGTGGTTGTAAGCCACCATGAGGGTGCTAGGCAGGAAAACTGGGTCCTCTGCAAGAGCAACAAGCCACCTGTCCAGTCCCAGCCATTTCTTTTTAGTCTCATATTTCTCTCTTTCTTTGTAAATTTCCCCTTCTTTCTTGACTGTATACTTACCATTCTCTTCTCTGGACAGTGTGCATACTCTGTATCACTTGACCTTCTTGCTACTGGACAGTTTATGACTGCTTCCTGCTAACAGAATATGGATGCAATGAAGAGTGTTGGAGGATGGAAAGATGGCTCAATGGTTAGGAATATGTCCTACTTTTATAGATGATCCATGTTCAGTTCCCAGCACCCACTAGGGTGGCTGGCAATTGCCAGTAACTGTTGCTGGAGAATTTTTCTCCAGCTCCCGCCACCAAGTCCCGCCAGTCCCAGAGCCCACTTATAAAATAAACACACAGACTCTTACATTATTTAAACTGCTTGGCCATTAGCTCAGGCCTGTTATTGTCTAGCTCTTACTCTTATATTTAGCCTATTTCTATTAATCTTTACTTTGCCACATGGCTCATGGCTTACTGGTACCTTACATCTTCCTTGTCCTGATGGCGGCTGGCTGTGTCTCCTTCTCAGCCTTCCACTTCCCAGAATTCTTTTCCTTGTCCCGCCTATACTTCCTGCCTAGCCAATGGCCAATCAGTGATTTATTTACTGACCAATCAGCAACACACTTGACATACAGACCATCCCACAGCACTTCCCCTTTTCTTTTCTTAAAAAGGAAGGTTTTAACTTTAACATAGTAAAATTACATATAACAAAACAATTATCAAGCAAGAATTACAGTTACAATATTAAAGAAGAGATCCTATCTATCTTATATTTGTAAGTTTAAGGTTTTATATCTAACTTATCTTTTATTATAACTAAGGAAAATTGTAAGTATCTAGTCTTTAACCATATCAAAGACCTCAGAAGGATATACTACTACCTGAGAAATGGAGAAGGATATAAGCAACTTTTAGGAGTCTTGTAGGGTAGACAGAGACAGCTGGTAGCCTGGACAGTCATTCAAAGTTCTCTTGTAAAGTTGGGGCATCTGTCTTCAGCCCACAGGCCTAGAGTCTCTTATTCACTTTTTTCTGTGTCTTGTAGAATGTCTGGCAGTTTTCTCTGCAAAGCAGGAACCTGAAGGACCATTTTGTCAAGCAAAGTTCAGTGGTCACCTTTCTATGGGTCCTGCATGTCCAGTTGATCAAGCAGTCCAGGCAAGAACAGTTTCTTGCCCAAATGGCTATTTTTGTCAAGGTGAAGATAAACTCCATATGGAGTGTCTTCGATGCCCATCCTCCTCTCTGAAGTAAATCGGTGCTGTCAGGAGCAGACATGTCTCACTGTCCAGAAAGTCTAAATTTTTAAAACATTTTAAATGCCATATTCTGTAGGTCTTTGAAGTGTTTGAAGACTACCTATCTATCTGAAATATAACTATGTATACCTAGAAGACTTAACTAACATGGCTACAAATATTATCATAGATGACTAACTATTAATCTATTTTTTAATTATCCATTACAATTTTAAATGAGTTACATAAACATAATACCTCAAACAAGAATAGAAATATATATATACAGTATAACAAAATTAAGTTTAAATTTGTATCAATAAACTAAAATCTATAGCAATGTAAAACATTTTAAACAAGTTGTTACTCTTTCAAAGTAGGTTCATTAATCTACCCTTTCATCCTATCATATCTAAACTATCCCCCTTTTTGTTTTAGAAAGAGATTGTATTTATAATCAACCTGATTTAAATAAAAATATTGGTTTTTCTCTGTCCCACACCAGACGGCTCTTCTGATTTGGGACACAAGAATCTCTTAACCATTTTTTTTTTTGAGCAATATGTCTGGGTTTAGAGGGGGAGTGAGCCAATTCCATCTCTAAAGCCAGCTTGGTATATTTGGGAATTTGGGCGTAGCTTCTCTTACTACTTCCTGCTGGAGGGGGGCGCTGTATCTTATGGAGACAGAAAGAAAATTTTAGGATCATGGAGTAGTCCATGAGGCTGTATCGTCTGAGCCAGTTGCCTTGAAACCATTCTGGATGTTGAATCATCTGGGCCATGGTGTCACTGGAGACCTTTCAGGGGGTCTTGGCTGGTCAAACCTGATGTATCTTAATCTGGAACAAATCCATAGTCTCTGGCTTTCTGTGGAAACAAAAGCAGAGACTCTTTTCCAAAGCAACATATCCTTATATCCAAATTTTGAAGTCAAGGTACCTTTAAAATTTACATTTTGGCATACCTCAACAGCTTTTACAATCAAATGTTTTTCTTCAGTTACAAATATCAAAGACAACATAATCCAGATTCTCTGTGTGATAGCCATTCTTTACATGGCTTATTACCTTTAATGTTTCCTTAAAGACATATTTTTAAAAACTATTTGTTTATATAACTGTATATATTTCTTTTTTCTCTCTTTTAAGCCTACGTACATTTTACACACATTGTGAACTATTTCATCTGAATCAGTCTTATTGTGAACCTTTTGATTTAAATAAACTGCAGCCTTCTAAGACTGAAATGGTGCTGTGGCTGTTGGCTCCGCCCACTTCAGTTTCCCAACATGGCGGTGGTCCGCTTTCCGCCAGCTCTGGGAGCCGTAACTCTCAGAAATAGTGGGTCTACACTTTTACCAAAGTAGCGTGTAGCCCAGAAACCTCTTTTTTTTGTTTTGTACTAGCAAAGGCTAAATCCACCACACAGTTTAATGTGCTACTTGCAGAGGCCTCATTCCCACCATACTGCAGGTCAAGAGCGCACACTAGGAACCCGCCAGTAGCTCAAACCGGCAGCTGCCGCTTATTTGAGAGAGACAATTAGGAAGCTGTTTTTAGCTCCGTTTTAGAATCTTTTTTCTAAGTTTTTAGGTGGAAACTCTTGCCCCACGTTGGGCGCCATTTGTTGCTGGAGAATTTTTCTCCAGCTCCCGCCACCAAGTCCCGCCAGTCCCAGAGCCCACTTATAAAATAAACACACAGACTCTTACATTATTTAAACTGCTTGGCCATTAGCTCAGGCCTGTTATTGTCTAGCTCTTACTCTTATATTTAGCCTATTTCTATTAATCTTTACTTTGCCACATGGCTCATGGCTTACTGGTACCTTACATCTTCCTTGTCCTGATGGCGGCTGGCTGTGTCTCCTTCTCAGCCTTCCACTTCCCAGAATTCTTTTCCTTGTCCCGCCTATACTTCCTGCCTAGCCAATGGCCAATCAGTGATTTATTTACTGACCAATCAGCAACACACTTGACATACAGACCATCCCACAGCAAGTAACTGCAGCTCCAGGGATCCAACACCTTTGGTGTCCTTTGGCAACTGCACTCATTTAAACATCCCCTCTCCCCACACATAAGCATACACATAATTAAAAATAAATCCTAAAAAAGATGCTATCTGAGAGATGTAATTCTTACCTTCTAAAAAGACTCATACAACACTGGGATTCCTGATTTAAGAAAACAGCTCACAGAAAAGCCAATTTTACACAAGGATAGCAGAAAAGCAGAAAGCTTGAATACCCCTGCTGTGGTCATCAGAATTCCCTCACCGTCACCAGGAATGGTTCTTCCTGATTGTAGAGAACCGCTATCCTTGACTGGTGTTTTTGTTGTTTGTTTTTTCTTTGTAAAATAAGGGACAGATCTTTGTACAAAGAATGTAAGGATACAAGGGAGGCATTTTCTTTGTTTCACTGATATATAGATAGATTAAAGGTGGCCCCTATGTGTGTAGTTAGGTTGTTTAATGTTTCACAGGGGTTAGGGCAATGAGCTTAAGCTCCAGATAGGAAACTTAAATTCTATATCCAATTGCTTTAAACATAGCCCAAACAAACATGTTTAAAGCCATTTGAGGCCTGTCTGCTTTATGTATATTATGTAAGTACACACAGTTTCTATCACTGACAGGGAAGAGCAACAGTAGATCTGAAGCTACCTAAGACAGAGTTTGCTCAGTCGTGTGTCCAACTGAATATTCACCAGAGGGGATAATAAAATCAGAATTCAAAACTGTATAGCATCAGCATGTCACACACACAAGCTGGAAGGTCTGGGCATCGGTGGGCATAGTAAATCAGCAGCATTTAGTAGGGGAAAATCCAAGGCCAGCTCCCAGTAAGAATTGAAGCAAAACACGTGGACATGAACACGTTTCAGCAACACTTTTGGTATGGAAGAAAGCACTAATGCTGGGTCAAGTGCAGGTAATTAATGGATACAGATGGAAGACACAACAGCCATTTCACTGTCTTTGAAATCCCCTTAAACTTATACTCAGCTATGTAATTGGGCACTTACTTTATAGCTTAGTTCCTTCAGCATTAGTTTTTTACTGTCACAGCATATGCCACAATCCACTAAGAACTCAGTGGGCTGCACAAGGAATGCTTCTTGATTGATTGATGGATAGATTCCCCTTATTTACAGGGATTATCATTTAATGGAACCACTGTGTGTTTGTTTCATGCTTGCAAATATTTTCCTACTGTATATCCAATCTGTTTCTCATATAGATCCAAATTCTGTATCTTCTTGTCTCCTTCATATAATCCAAATGAATTTTTCACTCTTAGCTGCTTCCCAGAATGGGATAATGGATGATATTTATGGCACTGAGTTACCCACTGCTTCATCTCTCTGGACTCAAAGGCAGAGAGAGTGAAACATGAAAGCCACTGCTGGAGGGGAGCTGTTAAATTTAAGGTGCCTGCCAGAGCACAACTGGACATCAAGAAGCAACAGAAAAGGAGTGTGGGATGAGCTTCTGGTGAGCTGCATCATCACTTTGCGACTCTGAAGGGAACAACTCAGAAACTGCCTTTATGAGCAGTATGTAGCTGGGGCTCAAACTGTCATTTGATAGGAGAGACCCTCATACATTCAACGTTGAACGACCATATGAGAGCCTGGTGGCAGTAGAATGCTTACTCACAATCCTGAAAAGCTTGTTTTTCTGTCATTTCTCCAATCCACCTAGAAGAATATTCGCTAGTGTCAGCCTCTGTGATGCAGCCCTATGATAGACTCTGAGACCCTCTCATTCATGGACAAAAAAGGCTTTTGTGTAGTAAATTAAAATCTAACTTGATACCTAGCTTTGAAAAAAGGCTCCATGATTGCAGATAGCTTTGTGATTTCTGACAACGTATTCCCTTTATTTATTTTTTATATGTCATGATTTTTCTTTAGTTTTATTATTTTTTAATTCACATATAAATGTATAGAATGTGATGTTTGATTCTTGCAGCTACTAGGGAGTGATCATTCAGGGATATGCATACAGCCATCAGCTTAGGCGTTTTGTTTAGTTATAGTAAAGGCATTTAAACTTTTCTCTCCTACTTTTAAGATACACAACACATTATTATTACTAATAACAATGATAATTTTTAATTCAGGTTGCTGCGCCATTGTAGCCCATTGTTCCTACTTTTAAATCAGATTAATTAACACGTCAGTCATGAGCATCGTAAGCCTGTGCTGGTGAGCATAGGGACAAAAATGGCTCTGGAAAATGGCTTCCCATGTTTTTGAGACCAGGGTTGGAGGTCTCAGGACCTTTGGAGGACCTGTGTTCTTCGTTCTGCGAGGCATTGATCTGGATGACTTGATTTTCTTAGCCACAACTTTACATGGACTGTTCTTGACATCACTGAAAACAGTCCAAGGCTGATCCTTCAGACCGGGGCGCTGGGTTCTACTGAGTGATTAAAGGAGTGTCTCTCCTGAGTCTTGACAGAGAATTTTCTTTAATGAAAAGTTTGGAGCTTTATTATTATCATTATCATCATCATCATCATCATCATCATCATCATTACTATTATTATTATTATTTAGGGGGAAGGTTCTGGTGGAATATGAGGGATCTGGGACTCACGAAAAAGAGAACATAGCAAAGAACCTATCAGTGTGAGGGAGCCTAGTATCAGGCAGAGAGAAGAGCAATCAGTGGAGTTTCTGTAATTCAGAATTTCAGGCTAGTTAAAAGGTGAGCTGTAATAACTAGGTGAAACTATTTTAATATCACACTGCTCTTGGCCTGTGTTGTTGTATAATCCTTTGCATATTAGGAACTGGCTATTCCCATTCTCTTCTTGTTTTTCATATGTAGTATCTAACTCTGGACACCAAAGGTCTTTTAAAGCAAGTGCCACCAATCAGCAGACTAAAGGGACAGTAATATCATTTTTGGATAACCATGGGAGATTGGTTCTAAAATTCTCATAGGTCTAATGGTGTGTAAATACTTCATTTTCAGGTATAAAATGGCACGTTTACATAGAACCTACACAGACCCTCCTGTCTACTTTACATCATCTCTGCATCACTTTTAATACCGAATACAACAGACAAGTAGTTATTATACTGTGTGGTTTAAGTAATAATGACAAAAAGTCTGTAATGCTTAATTCTGAGGCTGTTTTGACCAATGGCGGTTTGAATCCATGTATGCAGACTCTGTGGATATGGAGGGCCAATTTAATCTTTATTATACATGCTATCCACCAGGAAGAACCCAATGTCTCAATTATAAGCTTTAACTCAACCTTTTTTTTTTTTTCTTTTTATTAAGAGATTTTTCTATTTGTCTTACATGTCAACTACGGATTCCCCTGTCCTCTCTCCTCCCACCCCCAGTCTTTCCCTCCCCCAACCCACCCCCCCATTCCCATCTCTTCCAAGGCAAGGTCTCAACCTTTCTTAAAAACACCAATTTAAGGCCGGGCAGTTGTGGCGCACACCTTTAATCCCAGCACTCGGGAGGCAGAGCCAGGCGGATTTCTGTGAGTTCGAGGCCAGCCTGGGCTACAAAGTGAGTTCCAGGACAGGCACCAACACCAAAAACTACACAGAGAAACCCTGTCTCGAAAAACAAAAAAACCAAAAAAAAAAAAAAAAAAACCCAAAACAAAACAAAAAAACCCCCACCAATTTAAGAATTTTCAAAATTTCACCTGCTACTTAAGACTTACACTACTCTAATCATCCATTTCAGTCTGGCTAATACATCACAATAACCCCAGCTTTTCTTGTAACCGTACATAGCCACTATTACACACTACCCAATGTTTTTAGAACTTACATATGTTGCTTTATTTATTCTTTAAGCAATCACATGAACAATGCACTTTTCCATTTTGTAGATGAATTAGAAGCCAAGACTCACAACACACAGATGGGAGAGATGAAATTCAAACTCACCCATTCAGTTCCAAAGCATGTTCTTCATATATATGTCTAGATCCAATCTATGATTGCCTTCTTATCCATATCTTTGCTTCCTACTAATTTAATGATTCTTCTCTTAGAATTCAGAAGTTTTCCATGGAGAAGCTGGACATTGTCAGTCCCTTAGAGTCTACCTGAAATCAGACACCGGTCTACAGTTCATTTTTGTAGTTACCTGCCATAGTTAATGTATTTCTAGCACAAGGTGACAGTTCAAGGAACAATTCATCTGACTACATTGCACTCGATAGTGGATTTTATTCAAGTTTTTTTTTTGCCAATTTTTTTATTATCATCTTATTCACTGTGACACTAACATACATTGAACCTTGTTCACAAAGTGAATGAGGAATAATACATTGTATATTAGGACTGAATGGCAAAAAATATTTCCTATCATACACATTCATATAATACAGTCATGTGAGATTTATAGCCTAATAAGGAGATGCCTACTAACAATCCCTAAATAGGAATAAACTGGATGGAATGTGGTAGTGCACACCTGTAATCTCAGTGCTCAGGAGATAGAGGCAGGGGAGTACAACTTGAAGGCCAGCCTGCGCTATGTAGGGAAACTCTGCCCAAGTGAGGGAATAAATAAATATGATGATAATTTCCACAGAGGAAAAAAAGTATGAGCTACTAGAAAGGGCAATAGTGGACGTGATGTGTACTTGGGGAGCCAGGGTGGCTTCTGGGAGGGAACACTACTGAGTTATAGCTGAAGGTGAAGCAGGAGTTACAACTCTCAGGGCCCTAAGAATCCTGCCTATCTGCTCAGCAGCATTTTACCTTCACCTCTTCTGTTCTCTCCATATCTGGCTCACTAGCCTTATCTGAGGTCATCAAATAAACAAGACTCCTGCTCTTCGATTCCTTACTGTGCTGTGCTCTCCACCTGCAATTGATTTTCTAATCTTTCATTTCTTTATTCTCTCATTTTAACTGATGTACATTCAATGTATCAGAGCTCTGAGAGAGACAGAACCAACAGGATATGCTCTCCCCACCCCCGATTTATTTGAAGGAATTGGCTCAAGTGATGTGGAGGCTGGCAAGTCTGAGATCTGTAGGGCAGACTGGCAGGCTGAAAGCTTAGCAGGCATTGAGCCTGCAGTATTGGATGGAACTTCCTTAAGAAACCTCAGTTTTTGCTGAGGAGGCTGATTGGACAAGCCCATTCGCACTACAGGGGTGGCCTCCTTTCCTTGGTCAGGTGACTGTAGCTGTTTTAACTACAAAATACCTTCACAACACCACTGAGATTTGTGTTTGATGAAGTAACTGAGTTTTATTGCCTGGCATAAAAAAGTAACCACCATAGGCATTAATGTCTATGTGCAAACAGTTTATAGTAGCTATAATTTTATAGCTGTCAGTATTCCTTCTGCCTTACCTTAGTCTTTACAGCCTGGATCTTTCCACCCACTCCCCACTTGGAGGCCGTCTTCATATACTTTACATATGTTCATTCAAAGATTTCTTTCTATCTTTGCATTTTAAAATGCTTCTTGATATAGGAATATGCTCTAAAATTCTCCAGCACATGGGTCTAGTTCTTCAATACATATACCTGCCATAACTCCTACGCTGACATTTTCCTGTAGCTAAATGGATAGCTTCGTTTGCACTCATTATTAGTTCATTGATTTAATCCTGAGTTCATCAACAATGATTTTCAGTACTAAAGATGTATAAATGCACTATCCTCTATGTCTTGACACATATATAAGGTTGGTTAAGACATCTTTATATTCTTTTTATTCCCTACATTATTATTTAGCTGACCACAGAGAAACACATTTACTAGTCTTCTGCTCACTTTCAAAGCCTTTTAAATTATCCTGCACTTTGTTCCCAGTGACTGTTTTTTTTTTTTCATGACCAGAAGGACAACGAACGGTATTGTCTTCAGGCCTGCAGAAGACGGTATTGACATCAGACCCTCCCACCTGGGTCATCATGTACAAACACATCTTAGGGCTGATCCTTTGGAATTTCAGTGCTGAAGCTTGTCCATCTAGCAAAGGGCTGGTCACTTCCCTTCTAACTTGTCAGTTTTACATTGTAAGTAACTGTTTGTTCCAGTCTGTCATGACTTCTAAAATAAACTCTTTACCAAACATAACACTAATACTGAAAAAAATGTTTTCCTCTTCCTTTTCTTTTTTTAAAAAAAAGTTTGCAAAATTCACACAAGCATATAATGCTTTTTAAAAAATCAAACCCACCACCCCTTTCTTCCTCCCTCTCCTCCAATTCCACCTCTTCTCCTCTTCCTCTCCTCCAGCTATTTTCCTTTGTTTTTTAAAGCCCATTGAGTATCCTAGTGAATGGGTGTAGGGCCATGATCATGAGTAGCCTCTCAAGCCTGCATCCATGAAGAAACTTTTACATTTCTTAGGATTTGTTGTTGTTGTTGCTGCTGCTGCTGCTGCTGCATTGACTTTTAACTTTTGGTTTAATCTACTGTTGTTTCAAAGAGTTATATTTATTTCATTTCCTCTTCTTTTAGAATAAAAGACATCTTCTTTAGACAGGGTCTTGTTATTATTCCAGACTGGCTTCAAACATCCAATCTTGTGGCCTCAGCCTATTAAGAGCTTGTATTTTAGGCATGCACTATTAAAACCAGCAAAAAGAGAAGAGAAGAGAAGAGAAGAGAAGAGAGAGAGAGAGAGAGAGAGAGAGAGAGAGAGAGAGAGAGAGAGAGAGAGAGAGAATGACAGAGGGGGGATTATTTTGGGACCTGGGTATTGAACCCAGGGCCTCACAGTGCTCCACCAAAGATCTGCATCACTAGCCCTGTCATCCTAATGTTACTCCCATTCCAAATTTTTTATTTGGTTTAATTCAGAAAAAAATTCTAATTTTATTGTGGTTTCTTTGAATATGAACATACAAGCACATTGTTTAACTTTATAATATTTAAGGCATTTTACATTTATTTATTTATTGCTGTTGAATTTCTTCTGTTCTTTCTTCTGAAGTTACAGTTACATGCTTGGTAGCCCTCCCTCCACCCTTCCACACCCAGAATCCCATATGTCTGCGTCTCTGTTCACGATTCCTGTATCTTCCATGCTTTTTCTCCTCCATGTCACTGACTTCTCTTCTAATTCAGCAATATACTAATGAGGGTCCAGCAAGGTTTTTAATCTACCTATTGACTCTTTATTTTAAATTATTGTATTTTCCAGTTATAATAAATTATTTTTAAAATTGCAGTTTTTGGGTAAAAAATCTCTAGTTATTTATGTTTTTATTATCTTTCTCCCTTTATTATTATTTTTTTTAAACATGCTTAGTAACTCTGCTAGACTGCTGGGCATTTTGCATGAAAACTTTGAGCAACTGAGGGTTTCCTCTTTCCAGAGTAGATTTATGCAATGATAAGGCAGACCACATACATCTGAGCAAGTCAGCTCATTTAATCAGAAACAGAGGCAATTAATTGCTCTAGAATTATGCCTCCTTCTAGAGTGTTGCTTGAACTCTGCAGTCTTCTGTGGGCTGGCTCCTTTTTCATCGTTGGGTGTTGCTTTCTCCTTTTTTCTACATCATGCTAGGGTTCTAAAAACTCCACTCCGCTCGTCAGCAACTCTAGGAGGCTGCCCCCTTTTCCTATTTGATCTGTGCACGTGCAGGAGGATGGTGTTGGACAGAAAACCGAGCGCAGCACTGGGTTTACAGTGCGCTTCTCGCCCGTCATATTGTCTTGTCATTGCCTCTCTAGCTGGATGAGCTGGCATGGCTGTGCTGGCTTCTCTGCCACCAGAAACGATCCCTAATCCTACTTACTTATCTCAGGGCCAACACTTGGCAGACTCTTAGGGAGAAAAAGCGACATGTTTCTTGTTTTTGTTTTTTAAAATTGATGAGTGAGAATCTCTCCCTTTGCCACCTCACGTCTGGGTGGCCTCACCAAGATGTCTGATGTCAGCTACAATGAGAAGTCTTTTCTTTCACTCACATACTGTTTGCTCTTGGATACTGAAAAATATCCAGGGAGATTATGTACACTGTATTGTTCACTTCTAATGAAGCTGTCTGTAAGTGCATAGTCAAAAATTTAGACGTTGGAATTCAGCCTCAATCAATACCAATAATTTAAATATTTTATGCACATTTTCTAATTCTCAATTGTAAAGGTTAGATAAAAAGCATGATTTTCTCAATGATTTACATAAAAAAGTACAATATGATCAATGTAATGATCATGTTTTATCTGAGAAATAATACTAGCTTTAATATTTATTTATTCTCTCTCTCTTTGTTTTTTTAAGACAGGGTTTCTCTACATAGTTTTGGTGCCTGTCTTGGATCTCACTCTGTAGACCAGGCTAGCCTCGAACTCACAGAGATCCACCTAGCTCTGCCTCCCGAGTGCTGGGATTAAAGGCGTGTGCCACCACCGCCCAGCTAATATTTATTTATTCTTGTAGTATTAAAGGAAAGTTGTTAAGATGAATTCTAGACTGGGGCAGATTATTGGCATGCAGCTAAATTTAAAATTAGCTGGTGACTTTTCTGTCTTCACTGGGAATTCTCACCACATTTTTGAAAATATGGAAGTAGATGCAGAGAGACTGTTAACAAGTTTGAAGTCAGGCTGGTCAATGTGGAGCACTTTAGGTCAACCAGTGCTACATAGTGAGACCCTTGCTCAAAAAAGCTAACAGTAAAACACATTTTGAACTCCTTAGAAAAAAAAGTCTCTGTTCTTGACTCAAATTCAGAGTTCAGTGACAGACAGTCACCTGGGAAGTGTCGATCCACAGTCACTCTCAGCATCATCGCCTGCAAAAAGAAGACAAAGCCCACTTGTCTCCTGGGGTTTACGCGTCCATGTGTGCAGTGTGCGTGTGTGCATGCGTGCATGTGCATGTGCATGTACGTGCATGTGTGCATGCGTGTGTGTGTGTGTGTGTGTGTGTGTGTGTGTGTTGTGTACGTGTGTAAGTTGAAGACATTGTGGGAACAAATATAATGCAAAAACTAGATATGCCAGTCAGTTCCTTTGACTCAAGTATTTTGTTTCAAGTTTCTGAGCACTCAACTCAACCCTGGATCAGAACTTGTTTATCAGTCACATCTGAGATCATTGTTTCTTAAATTGCCAAGGGCAAACCCAAAGCTCATTGGCACCCAAGGCACACTGTGAAATCCATGCTAAACAGAGCTTTGCTCTGCCCCTTCCCCTGCCTCGGACCCTTGGTGCCTGTGATTACCAGGAGAGCCCACATAAGTTACCATGTGTCTCTGCTAGGAGATTAACGGGGTGAAATGCCTAGGCTTCTTTGGAACCAAGCTAAGACACTGTTCTTGGCTCCTGCTAAGATACTCAGTTCTCTGCCACCCCCACTTGACAGACACAGACAGGATAGGTAATACCCCTAGGCACTCCTGTCACCTACACTGTTTTCTTCTTCTTGTTGTCTAAGCAGGACTTTGCTTATTCAAGGCAAGCTCCCCCTACCCCTGCTCCCTAGATGGTTTTGGCCTGCTTTCAACCCTCATTTTTTTCTGTGACTTGGGAGTAGTTAGTCATTTGTGCATCAGTGAGAAGAGGGATTTAGTGACTAGGAAGACCATAGACTTTCCTCTTTGACCCTTCCTTCCTTGACAAAGTAAATCCCACTGAAAACCAGCATTAATAGAGCATGACGGTTTGAAGAATAGAGGCCTAACTGTTGACATGTCTGTTGTCAAGCTATGCATTATGCTCTGATAAAGAAAAGGCACATTTCTTAAAAAGACAATCTCCATGGCATTAGGTTTATTGGTGCGGCATCGGTGTCATTGTCCTTGGCTCTCCAATCACTTAAGGGCTTATCAATATTTCCATTAAAAAATCCCATTTGCTGTCTCTTAAAAGAAGCCCGCCTATGTCAGATCATTTAAACTGAAATTATAGATCAATTATTTTTAGGTTTATTATTGAATATCAGGGGTGCTTAAATTTACTGAATTGGTAGGGGTTGAATGGTCTCAGTTCTAGAGGAAGGTGGCAGGTATAAAAGTATAAAAGCAGGATATTATGGGGGTTCTGTGAAGAAGATGAGGCATGCAACTCATGTTAACACAGATCACTGTTAGCTATCCATATATATCCATGAAAGAAAGGCTTATTCCTTCAAGACTGCATCGGAAATGACCCAAAGTAACCTTCATTTCCCATTGACAGATGTGAGACCTAATTGCTGATTAGATACATTTAAAAAGGGGATCAGTGTCCTCTGGTCTCAGTAGAGACCTGGTGTCCATAGAGTCCTCACTGTGTGCCACATTGTGCAGGGTAATGAGGACAAGTGCCTAATGAGCTAGGCCTGTATTACTTTATAGGCAAGGAAACTAAGATTCACAAACCTTGAAACCTTCCCAAGTCATGCAGCTTATTCAGCCTTAAAAAAAAGAGAGAGATCTTGCATACCAGAGTCTATAATTTTCTCATGCATACCCACAGATACCCACAAGGTGATCGAGTCAGTGAGACCGGCCACCTGGCCATGCACTCTCTGTTCTTTGGTAAAAGCCGCTTTCTGCTTTTGCTTGAAATGCCCAGAACTAGGCATTTCAACATAGCTCATCTTCTTTAAAGATTCATGGTTGGACATAGGCTTTCAACACAAAGTTAGCCAAGGCTATCTTTTATGATTTTTATTCATTAATTTGGCTAAAATGCCCTATCTACTCCCACAGCACTCTACACAAGGGTCATTTTCCCCATGTCCAACCTAAAATAGACAGGACTACTTTATTATCATTTTACTAGTCTAGTTCTCTAGCAAGAGATGTTGGTGTCTCTTGTTAAAACATTAACCTCTTGACTAGTGGAGTCCAGTACCATCTTAGGTCATTTGGATCTTCTGTGAATTATCTATTCCTATCCACTAGCTTATGTTTTCTCCGAGAGAGTTGTCTTTTTTTTTTAATTTTACTGGCATTTCAATGTACAAAATGTATTGAAATGTAGATTAGGCTCTCGAGAAATGTATCGACTAAAGACAGGTGCTGAGTGTCACCATACACTGCAGTAGCGAGTCCTGAGAAAAATGTATTCTGGAAAGCCCTGCATATCTTTCTCTAGTATGTTTTTAAGAAGTGGAATTCTTAACACTGGTGTTTTGAAGTCACAAGAACAGCTTGGTTCAGTCTCTCCTCCGTGGTTTTCCAGGGCTCTGTGCTCTGGAGTCCACAGGAACTCTGGCCTGAGCATCAGGTGTGATGAAGCCAGCATAGCATCCATGCAAGCCGATGACATCATCATCTGCTGCTGCTCTTCCCAGAGAAGTCAACTGAATGGAATTCAAATCAGTGTTTTTCCCACTGAAAAGCTTCTGTTTCTTCATTAAAGCTTATTTTCCTGTTAAGTTGGATGTTTTACCTTTGAGCTATTGAAATGTTTTTTTTTTAAATCTCATAAATAAAAGACAGTTCTTTTAGTATTTCAACATTGAAATAAAATTTATGCTTGCTTTTAGAAATAGAATCTTCAAACTGAAAGCAAATAGGGTTAATTTCAGAAACTATTACTGAAGATGAATGGTTTTCCCCATATGGATAGAATATGAAATCTGGTACTGTTCTATTGCAGGCCTCATGGCCAAATTGTTCTACACTTTTCTCACACGATGTGACACTGAGGGTCTACAGAATGCTTTTGTTTTTTTCCCACCCTTGTTCTAGATTTCAATGGGTTTTGACTTCTTCGTGTGGGGTTTGTAATTTCTCAGAAAATAAGGATTAGATCTGTGCCTTTTCTTTTCTATAGGATCATTTGAGCTGTTTCCATAGCATGGGTTCTCATCATCTCTAGGTGCTTTTAAAGTCCTTGGGAAAGCAATGAACAAAAACACTGAAGCAAAAAGGATATCCAGTTCCCAGGGTGTCTGCGGTTTCCTGCGCTACCGTGAGCTTGTCATGTGGATCATCTCATTAGCTTTGTGTGGGCTAAAGTCAGTCTCTCTCTCTCTCTCTCTCTCTCTCTCTCTCTCTCTCTCTCTCTCTCTCTGTCTCTCTCTGTCTGTCTCTGTCTCTGTCTCTGTCTCTCTCTCTCTCAGGGTTTGGAGGGGTTAAGCCACTTGTCCAGTGTCACATAGCCTGTGTTAGAACTCTGGGTAGGTTTTATTCCCTCACAACATTCAATCACGGCAGTTACTGTTGCAAACAGTGGTAGATTTACATTTTCATTGAATTATTTTCTTGACAACTTCATTAACAATTTGGGCTGATCCTCACAATTTTTTCCCTTTATCCTGTTCAAACTAAAGAAAGACTCTTTCTGGAAGCAACATTAGCTCTGCCTCTGTCTCCTTGTTTATTTGTACATTTGTTGTTTTAGCTTCTGGAGGCCTGGGCTTCTTTGGATGAAAGTTCTAACTGACCACATGCTTTCAAGGATAACTTAGTGGATACTATTTGTGATTCTATGCACAGGGACACATCTCTAAATCACCGAGAATGTGAATGCAGAGCCATGAGTGAGGACCCCACTAGACCTTTGAAGGTACACTCCTTGTGTTGGAAGCCTCCATATACCCCCAGGATTTAATGTGGTGTGCTGTTTGTCCCATCATAGCCAATGGACCCTAGCTGACATAATAGTACTGTTAAATCTTATTTTTCTTTATTTTTTGAAATATTATATGCACAAAACAGGAATGTAAAATTTGTAAATAACTGCAAAGCAACTCTTATATAACAAAATCACTGCACCACAGATACTGTAGTCAGAAAGTAGAATAATGGACATTTGAGAACTGGCTTTAGATCAGACTCCTCCCTGCCAGGGCTGCTCTGTTTCCTGGTAATAGATACCTTGCTTTTCCTATCAGATTTTTTTAGTGTTTGCATCTACAGATATGTCTAGTTTAGTCTATTATTAAACTTTATGTAAAATGAATCATATACTATGAGATTTTTCTGGAATGAAGCTTGACGTGGGTTTTGCTTCTTAACAGTGTATTTATAAACTTCATCCATGCCGTGTGTGCAGTTGGATGTTTTCATAATGGGTGCTATGTAGTATTTCATCATTAAGTCTATGTCACAGTTGGCCAATTAGCATTAGATTATGCTACACCAACTGATGTTAAGTTGGAAACACCCTCTCTTCCCTGCTGGGCTGAACTGGAGTTGACCAAAAGGAGGCTGTATAAAACATCTGGAAGACACAGTTAAGGAGAGCAGTGGCACTATTCTCCACTGTCTTCAGCATGAAGAACGTATGGGGCAGACAGAAGCAAATGTAGTCTGCAAATTCTTGCTTGTACACACTTGTCCTTCTGTCTGCCTCTCCTTGACTATTGGCCCTGCTGCCCAACATTGACTGTGGCTGTGCCCAGAGAGGTGGTCACTCTCCAGAGACAGTCACTTCTTAGGGACACTTATGTGAGCTTTCCCTTCCTCCTTCCACTTTAGTTTGACTTTTAACTGGTCAGAGGTGGAGAAATGGCTTACTTCACAAAGCGCTTGCAATGTAAGAATGAGAGGCCTGAGTTTGCGTCCCTAGCAACCACATAAAAAGACAAGTGTGCCCACTAGTGTGTCTGTAGTTCCAGTCCTGGGGAGGCAGAGAGAGGCGGATCCCAATAACTCCTTGGCAAGCTAGTCTAGACAAATCAGCAAGCTGTAGTTTCCTTGAGAGATCCTGTTTCAAAAGATAAGGTGGAGAGCAATGAAAAAAAAAAAAAGACATCCAATATTGACTTCTAGCTTCCATAAATATGTTGTCAGTAGGAACATACATGATCAACTAGTGAATGGTATACAGGCCATATTGACTGGGAAATGGGATCTATTCTAGGAATTTGACCTTATAGAATCAGAGGCAAGTTAAGGACATAAAAACGCAAAGTGGGAGGGATACATACCTACATGAACATGTGTCCACACACAAGTACACACAGACCCAGACACACAGACACACACTCACACACACACACTTGCCCTGTAAAGATTTCCTGGTCACTGACTCCCTGATCATCCACTTCTGCGTGTTCAGTGAGTCTCCTCTGATCCCGCCCCCACTCCTACTAGACTGGATCCCTTCTCCCAGTCAGAGTTTCCCAACTGTACTACAGTCACCAGTTGACCATTTGTGTTGCTAATGATGTCTTCCCCTCCTTAATGTGTCAGGTGGGACTTACAGATCAATATAACAAAAAAAAATGTTCAATTTAAAAAGTGGTTTTTTTTTTTTTATATCTGCTGAGATGGTCATATAATTCTTCTTCAATAGTTAAGGAAGTAAATTATACTGATTTTATAGTTTGAAAAATACTGTATATTCCTTGAATGAATTTAACTTAGTCACTGTGAATCCCCTTTGTTATTTGTTATGATCGATTAGATTCTACTTATTTTGGATTTGTGTGTGTGTGTGTGTGTGTGTGTGTGTGTGTGTGTGTGTGTGTGCTGTATGTACCTGTTAATGTAGATACATATGCAAGTGAGGATGCATCATGTGTGCATGTGCCTGTGGAGACCAGAGGCTGACATCAGGCATCTTCCCCTACGGCTCTTGACATTAATTTTGGAGACAGGATTTCTCATTGACCTGGGAGATCATCCTATATCGAGGCAGGCTGACCAATGAGCTTCAGGAATCTACCTGTCTCTCAACATCATCAATGCTGGGATTATGGGCACACACTGCCACACCTGGCTTTCACATGTGCTTGGGATACAAACTCAGGTCCTCATTCTTGCATGGCTGGTACTTTATATATCCCCAGCACCTTTGGAATTTTTAGTCTGGGCTCATGTCTTGAGGAGGGTTTGATTTTTCTTTCTTGTATCAGATTTGAGTGTCAGGGTTATGCTAATTTTTTTTTTTCTTCCGAGACAAGGTTTCTCTGTGTAGCTTTGCACCTTTTCTGGAACTCGCTTTGGAGACCAGGCTGGCCTCAAACTCACAGAGATCCGCCTGCCTCTGCCTCCCAAGTGCTGGGATTAAAGGCGTGCGCCACCAACGCCCGGCTAGGGTTATGCTAATATTAAAATGGGCAGAGAGTAGCTCTTTTATTGAATTTTTTTTTGTATAATGGATTTTGGTCATGGTTTCTCTTCCCCTATTTTCTCCCAGATCCTTCCTACCTCCCTATCCATCCAACTCCACATCTTCTTCCTCCAGAAAGCAGCCTTGTTCACTGATTCTCTGCAATAGTTTGTGTGTGTTTAGAACTATTATTTTTTTTTTCTGTGAGTCTTTGCTATATCTCTGTGATGTCATATTTTGGGGCTGAAGTTTATTTGCAAGGATGTGATTTTTATATGATCTTTTCTTTTTCAATATGAGACAAGGTGATATTTTAAATCATGGGAATATGAAGTAGTGAATAGGGATAAGTCACTTGGAGAGAACATTTGATTAGGCAAATGGACACCATCTATAAATGAATGACTCTGCTGTGACTAGAAGATGGACATCAGTTCTCATTAGACGACTTACTTTGAGGTGTTAGTAATGTATGTTCATCTAGGTGTTTGTGCTCTCTTTAAACTTTCAGTTAGTTGGCATAAAGTTATCCATAATTATTTTAATTATCATTTCTGTTGTAGGGCCCAACAAATACTGGACATAAGCCAGAAGCACACATTGTTTTGACCATGACACAATGTAGAAGCTTGATAGTGAAAAGTCCATGGTAACAGGACATGAGAATTGTTGGTACCATTTGTGAAAGCTGGGTACACTCCAGATTCCTTCTCCATGGAACCTTCTATGAATATCTGGCCCTCCTTGCCTCACACCCTCTGTCTCCCTCACACCCACACAACATTGTTTTTCTTTTCCCTTTTTCCTTTGTGGATGTGTCAACTATCAGCATCATCTGAAGCGCAGGTGTGGTTGCTAAATTCTCTCACAAAGCATAAACCAATCTCCAAATTCTCAGAGGTGACCTGGACATCCCTACATGTAATTGACAGGCTTTCACGGGACCCCAAAAGTGAACGTTGTTTGTGTTTGACCTCCTTGCTTTCCCATGTGTATACAGTGTAATTATTTTTCAGTGTTGTTTCGATATTACAACAGATGAAATCCAGAAGTAGAGAGGAAAAGTCAGGTTTTGTTCATTAGGGAAAATATTAATGATATTTACAAAAACAAATTTTTTGCACTTTTTTTAGAAGAGTTATTTTCTACTAAAATTTTAGGTTGTCAGGCAATGCTTTTATTATCATTTAAAGAACCAATATCCATGCTTCAAACATTTCTCAGTTTTAATTTTAATGAGACAAATATGAAGCTTTCCTACCCTCCCTCCTTCCTTCCTTCTTTCTTTCTCTGTCTTCCTTTTCCTCCTTCCTTCCCTCTCTCCCGCCCTCTCTTCTATTTCATTTTCAGAGACAGTATGACTAGTCTGGAACTTTCTGTGTTGCTCAGGCTGCCTTCAAATTCATGTTGCTTCTCAATTGATGGCAGTTTGTACATGATCTACCCTGCTTGGCTAAAGGTTATGTTCTTTAAGAATGGAGGCAAGGTCTTGCTTCATGTGGTTCTGTTTACCAGCCATCAATAATCCTTCTACTAAATGCTCTACAGAAATGCTTGTGGTTTCTCTGAGCCTTGCTAGTTCCTAACAGGGTACCCTCTCTTCCTTATCTTCCTTGTGAACTCCTTTTCACCCCCCTCTTTCATCATGTCACTCATTTCTTATGCACACCTCTGTGGACCACCATAGCATATTGCAGTAGCAAGCATACCATGTATTATGTGAGTTGGCTGAAAGTGACTTTGGAATCCCAAGCGTGTTCTATTTAGACTTTTTGTTAATCTGTGTGTGCTACATTTTGGAACTGAGTGGTTGGCATGGATACTCATTATTCTTTTATCACCACATGGCACTCATTTTTCTATAGCTCTGGATTCCCAGTTTTGTGTTTACCCTGCTGCAAAAATCTTGTATGGATATTTTGGCTTTGTACAAAGTCAGGAAATAAGTCTTCTACTGTTGGGGAGTAGGACTGGACACAATCATGTGTGTTCAATTCATCTTCTGTGAGTGGGTGGATGGGCACATACCTGAATGAAAGCAACCAAAGAATAAACATGAGATAACCTTTACGGACACCAGCCAAAGACATTTATCCTTAAAATCATGAAGTATGGCCAGGTGTGGTGGTAGTGCATACCTTTGATCCCAGTACTCAGGAGGCAGAGGCAGGTGGATTTCTGTGAGTTCAAGGCCAACGGTCTATGTAGTGAGTTCCAGGCCAGCAAGGGGCTACATAGTGAGACTATGGTGCAAACAGAAACAAAACAAAATTACTCAGCATGCATCAAATAAACAGTAGCTGGAAAGATTGTCGTTCACAAGGCATAGGCAGTAAAACCCCTAAGGGGTTTCCTCTAAATACAAATGGTTCTCAACGGGCTTGGGGGAAATTTGGAGCTCTAATACCTCTCTGTAGTAGAATTTCTTTAAATTACTTTGTTGTTACTGTTATATTTTTTAAAAAACATGTCATTTATGAAAGTGGAATTATTTTTCAAAAGAATATTATAATATTTACAAAATGTTATTTTTATTCTTTGGTACAATGCTGACTTGAGAAAGTTTTATTCCAACCTCCCGCAGAAATCACTCAATTAGCACTAGCTTCAAAAGTCCCTGGTCAAAAAGAACAAGAAATACTGATATTAGCTTCATCTGAAAAGCCATTTAAAATAGTTATGCAAATGGATTTCTAGAATTTTAAAGGATAAAGAGATATCTGGAAGCCAGAGAGAAGGCTCAATGGATAAAGTGTTGCTGTGCAAGTGTGAGGACCTGAGTTCGGATCCCCAGAACCCTTGTAAAAGCCAGGCACGATATGCATGTCTGTAACCCTCACTGTGGGATATGGATAGGTGGGTCTCTGCAGCTCACTGGCCAGCTAGTCTAGCTGAATCAGCGAGCATCAGGTTCAGTAAAGGACCCTGTCTCAAAATCCAAGATAGAGAATGCTTAAGGAAGATGTGGATGTCTATCCTTTGTTTCCACATGCATGTACGTGTGTGCTTGTGCACTGCCATGTACAAGTACACACAGCCACTTGAATACATACAGTAATATCAGAAAAGAGATGAAATATTTTGATCCTCAGACCTTCTCATCTCACTGTCTAAAAATGACATTGCAAATACAAGCATCTCTCTGGTTTTCCTTTGGTTCTTTATCTGTTTGGAAGTCTTTGCTTATTCTAACCTCCATTAAATAAGTTCTTGATGTACAACTCAGTACTGTTTTACTAAATTAAGGCAGGGACTCCTGGTGGCTACAGAAAGATTTGGAAAAGTGGCGATCTGCCTTGATGCCGAGACATCCCATTGGTTTACTCTGGTGGCTCTCACTGCTGTGGAAGAAGGGATCATGAAGACAGACTGCTGAAAAATGCAGTGTGTTACAAAATATTTCCATGCAGAATGCCTGTGAGAACTTCTGCCTTGAATCACAGAACTCCAAGTGAGACCCTTTGTCCTCAAGTCCAGCCTACCAGGTAATCCTTTGTGAGAGTCTCCTTGACATATACATTGAATGACATATTTGAGTTACATCTACTTCTTTTTCTAAAACCTAATTAAAATCAATTCTCTGGCATTTTGCTGCTGTTAGGAAAGATGATGTTGTTAGCTGTTTCAGTCAGTGGCAACATGTTAGTGGGATTAAAAACAAATTTCTGAATAATATTGTAATGATTAGTGGATCTATGATAATCTAAGCAATTATTAAGGAACAATGCCCACCCTGATTTGGTATCTTGATTATTTGTTGATGACATCTGAAAATGGAGATGTCACGAGGCAACGCTGTATTGTTTAACTATGTTAATTTATTTTATTTATGTAAATTTAATGCTTCTCAGTATTTCACAAACTTGAGTACTGGTTAATTGTCTAACCAGTGAAGACAGAAAATTGGGAATTAAAAGTAAATGACAATATAAACACATTAAAGGTTTTCTTTAAAACCTCAGCTCCTAAGGCTGGTAAGTCACTGTTAATTTTAATTAGACTTATTTTGATTTCTAAAATGAGAATCATTGTTAAATGTTTCTAAGAGGTTGGCTGGGTTTGGGGGTTAATGATTATTCACAATGGAAGCCACCTTTAAGACACCAAATAGGAGTCATGGTATTAAAAAAAAATCTGCAGCTCAAACTTTCTTCTTGAACTTGGAAAATATCTTTGTATTGCCAGCTGGCTTTTTACCAATGAAAGTGCTTAGTGCTCTCTCTCTCTCTCTCTCTCTCTCTCTCTCTCTCTCTCTCTCTCTTTCTCTCTCTCTCTCCCTCCCTCCCTCCCTCTGTCTTACTGTGTGTGCACATAAGTGTATGTGCACATGTATGATTATATGATCAACCTTGGGTATTGTTTCTCAAGCACTGTCCACCTTTTTTACCCTCTTTTCCTTGCAACCAGGCTCTCATTGACCCAGAACTCGCCAGTTAGCCTCTACTGGCCGGTCAGCAAGCTCCAAGGATCCCTTTGCTCCCAGCTCTCCAGCACTGGGGTTAAGAGTACTACAGTCCCACCTGGCCTTATGTGGGTTCTGGGGATCAAACTAAGGTCCTCACACTTGCATTACAAGCACCTTATTATCTGGGCTGTCTCCCCACCAGGATTTTTTTCTTGCTTGTTTGTTTTGGTATTTTCTTTCATGTTTTCTCCTGGTTGTTTTTAGAGGGTTTGGTAAAGTATGAGGAAATAGTGTACACTACTAGGTTCCAAGAGACTGTTCTTTAAACCTGTGAATGAAGATGGAAGTGATTGCTTTCATGTCAGGCTCGATCGATTTATCACGAAGGTGTGGAAGTTAGCAGGCATTAATCAAAGTCTTGTGCTGGGAATTTAATAGATTGTTAGATTCTGAAATTTCAGTCCTCCAATGAAGCAATGCTAAAATATAGAGGCTTAAGACACACTTGCATTAGCAGGAACTGCCACCTCTAAGATTTTGAAGAGACAGCCTTCAATATGAGTGTCTTACCAGATCCTTGTTAGGAAGCAATGCACTTTTATGTTCTATGACAGACTAGTTCTCCTGAAAAAATTCTGCCTGTGGGCTGGACCAGCAGCTATGGAGAAGTCTGGAATTAGGGATGGATGGAAGAGGTTAGGTTTGGTCCTGGGTCCCTCATCTGTTGTGTGATATTTTGTGTTCTGAAAAATAAAGCTTGCCTGGAAAGCAGAAGGCGGAGCTAGCCACTATTTAACCGTAGAAGCCAGGTGGCTCACACCTTTAGCACCATCACTCAGGAGGTGGAGAGAGGAAGTGATAAGGCAGCGGGGAGAGAGGCTCTCCGTCTTTTTTGATCTCCGGACAGGTAAGAAGTCCCTGGTGGCTGCTCCTCTGCTTCTCTGATTTTTCAGGCAAGCTTTATTTGTCAGAGCACAAACAAAATATCATATGACACTCATCCAAGGTACAATTGTTCAAAGTCTAGAAAGGATCTGGCAACCCCATTGTTAATGTCTTCAGCCTGTGGATAGGGAGGAGGTGAACGAGAGAATCTCCAGAAAGAGAAGGTAAGGAGATGGGGGCTTCACCAATGCTGTTCTAGGTAGTCTCAACAAAGAGGCTCATGGTCATGGCTTGTGTGTGGCAAGGATTTCTAGAGACATACTTAGGAAGGTCTAGACAGAATGTCAGGGTTTTTGTCCATCTTAAGTTTGACACTCAAGACTGCTTCAGGGACTTGAGATACCAAGTAGAAGTCAGGACGTTAGGGGTGGGTAAACATGGTGTGCTTATCCAAAGTATGACCCCCATCTACTGATGGGGAGATTGATGGAGGCTCCTCCCCGCTGCATTGAAGGTGAGCAGTGGGGAGGACAAAATTCTAGATTTTCTTCCCGAGTGCCAAGTCTCAAAGCTTTATTTGTTTTGATTCGGTGTAGTATTTGAGATCGTTGATTTTGTTTTGCCTACTATTTTTCACAGCATCATTCATTAATATAACAGGTGTTGCCAATCCATCATTTATTGTCCATTTCCCCCTATTCCCATATCATATGACAGAATCTACATAATTCATAAGTGAGCTCCCTAGATTCTGAATTACATACCACTGTAAAGATGTTCTGGGAAAATGCATCCCTCACTTTCGTTTTGTTCTTGTTCATCAACAGTGTCTTATTGTTTCATTAGTTAGACATAATGTAGACCTTTAGGTAGGGTCTACATTACAGTTTGTAGAGGAGGCAGAAAGCAGCATTATTTTGGGTGACTTGATTAGATATGATGGTGGCATGCAGGGATCATGTTCCTCAGCCTAACAGGTACCCCAGGACTTTGTGTGTTGGAAGACTTCTTTGCCTGGTATGGTGAACAAGTATGGACTGGCCTCCATCTTTGTCATCTTTTGAAGCTGTGATAAACGTGTACCTCTTTGGTGAAGTTTTCCCTTCTACATGTAGATAGCCTTGTGCACCCACTGTGGGTACTCACATAGCATTGTAGTGCGCTGTTATCTTTATAGGTCTGTGTCTACCACTAGATGGGCAGGTGGTGGGGACAGAAACTGTGGCTAGCTAATTTTCATGTTCCCAGGCAGAGCTCTATTCCCATGACTTAATCACCTCCTATTTAACACATACTGGAGATTAGGATCTCAGTATGTGAATTTGGGTGGAAATAAATGTTGAGAATCTTGCAGAATGTCAAGAAAATTTGTAACCACTGTTCACATGAAAAACCCGCTGTGTCTCAAATGTCTCAGATTTTTGGCCAGAATAGAGTTTATTCTTGTTATTCAAGCAAATTCAGGAATTAGAGTTTTTTCACACTCTATGTAGCTGAAAATGCCCTCATTTCTAGAGTGACACGTGGTTCCAAGCAGGTAACTGATTCTAAAACATGGGCGCCACCAACCTAAACTCCTGAAGCCGAGAGCCTACTGCATCTGGAAAATTACCTGATTGAGCAAACTGTTGTTGCTGTTTTTAAATCCTGGGAATTTGATAGGAAAAAAAAAACCCTGTCTGACAGAAATAGCAAAGTCATGTTATGTCCAGTCTCCCTTTATGAACCACACAAGAATAACTGAGAAGAAATATTTTTCAGAACTTCTAGCAAATGCAACACTGTGGATAATACGGCATTATACATAGAACAATTTACTGAGGCCTTGGTTTTGTTTTCTGAAGATAACTTGAAAGGGTGAATGGGCACAGGGATTTATTAAACATCTGCCAAGATCCAGGCCTGCGTGTGTTGTCATCTTTATGCTCATACAGATCCCATATATTAAATGCTAAGACTCCTATCTGCAGTGCTATGTATCTTACAGAAACAGAGATTACTAATGGACCAGCATCCCCAAACAGGCCTCGCTCCTGTACCACATTTTCTAAGAGGGGAGCTTTAAAAGTCACAACAGCCACTTACTGCACTTGTTTCCTCCCAACCTCCCACTCCCACACAGTCATCCAGATCACATGAGAGAAGTCATAAGGTCACCGTTACTCATTGTAATGGATTTTGACTGAAATACATACATATTTCTCTATGAGTGAAACGTGTGTGTGACTGTTAAGATTGGGATATGCCATCACTGGCTGTGAACTCGGCATGTATTCAGAGCGATGTGCAATAGCATTTCAGGAGGCTCGGTGTATTAAAAGCCCCCATTCTCTTCTCGGCCGTCTTACTGGATCACTTTTGTGCCTGGAGTTTACCACAAGCTCACTGCCTCTTAGGCTGATACAGAGTTAGATAAGGTGTAGTTACAGGACCACACACACACAACTTAGGAAAAAAATCTGTATGTGATACCTTTAATAGACTTAGTAGTACATATAATTCTTACATGATCTTTCTCTAGTCTATAGGTCAGCAAATCACAGCTTATGGGCCAAATTCTACCTGATGCTCTTCGTATAGGGTCTGGAAACAAAGAATCCTATCTGATTACTTAAAAAGAGGTTGATAAACAGTCTACCGTGAAATCAGGAAAGGATGGGAATTCGAAATCCCAGCATCCATCAAGCTGTAGGCAAACACATGTATCAGCCATGGATGCTTGCATGTTATGATGGCAGTGCTGATTGCTTGCAGCAGAGAACACAGAGCCTTGAAAGCCAGAAGTATTTCTTTTCTGTCCTTTTAGAGAACACTTCGCCCACCTGAAGTCCAGGCAGTGAAGCGGTTCTCATGGGTATGAAATCTGCCTACCAGATATCTGTCTGAGCTCCGCCGTCGGGTGCAGGAGAATCACTCTTCAGATGTTGTGCCCAAAACTGGGAGGAAAGGGAAGTAGCTGAAAAAAGAAAATGTGTAAGATTTAAAGTGCCATCCTATATCCAGACAGTCTGGAAGCAGAGAGAAGGGAAACAGATTTCAATCAGTCTGGCTTACATATGGACTCTGTAGTCTTGGTATAAATATCACCAAGCAAAGACTCCACTTGCTGTTGTCCTGCCCTCCTGCCACTGCGAGAACCACAGATTACCTGAACGCTGGCTTGGAGGGTCTCTCTGCATTTCTCCCTTGCTGCTCATTAGATTTACATGCCCGAGAAAACAGCAAATCAACACGTCTTTGTCGCTTCCTTTGTAACAGCCTGTGTACAAGCTAAGTCCTCCTCCGTGTTGTGGCAAGGACTTGACTTTGAGAGCTGGGCACCCAGTGTTTTTCTTTGCTTCTTTAAAGAAATAGCCTCTGTGCAAAAGACATTCTGGTCAAGAGCCTGCCACCAGTGTATTGTCCGCTTTCTGAGTGGCAATTCCCACCCACTGGTCATTATGGAAATACACTTGGCTGATAATTTCCTGGAAGACTCGAGTGCTCCTACTTCAAGGTCATCTCAAAGGAGAGTTTAAAGAGCATCCCCCTCCCTCCCCTCACTTGTAAAATATGTATATTTACAAGAACATGCATAAATGGTCACCAGGGAAGGTAAGCCAGAAGAGAGCTGGGAGATGCCTTTTCTCACACAGTTCACACATCACCGAGGCAGATAAAATTGGTTTTGTACCTAGCCTCCGAATACACTGTTAAGGACTCTGTCCTGAAAATTGATCTATACACTACGATAAAATTCAGCGCATCTCTTTCATAAATATCTAACAGTGGCATCAATGGCTGCTGCTCCTGCCTGGCTCCCAGGGACTGTTCTCCAGCAGGCAGGGCAGCCCGTGGCTCAGAGCCTCTCTGTGCACAAGGCTGTCACCAGCAGCTGCATCAAAACTTAATTAAAGCATTAGGCTGAGTGCAGTACAATGTAAGCTAAGCCTCAGTTTACAGTATTAAAGTCAGTTGTCTGACTGCCCGTGGAATATTAGATTAAATCTGTTTAATTTTAATAATAGTAACAATGGCCTCTGAGACCTGCAACTTGTCATTTCCTAAACATCCCATGTAGTTTTCTCGTGCTGCTTCCCGTGGCTCTGAGTGCCACATGTGTTACTGTCAGGCTTTGTAAGTCACAGAAAGCCAGCAGGACCGCAGGACTTTCTTTGTTCTGTCTTACAGTGCTAATGTCATTTGAAAAGTCACTGCATCCTTGTATCTGAAGTTTCACATAAAGACCTCATTTGGAAGCCATATGCAGACCATATGGGGGAGAACCATGCAACCTAAGGTCAGCTCGTAACGCGCTGTCTCTGAATGGCTAGTGGGAACATTTGATTGGACAACGCAGGGAAGATAGTGTCCCAGGGAAGGAAAAATGTGAGCCAGTCTTTAAGTGATAATAGATGACCCCAGGATTGAATTAGGAGCTTGGCACGTAGCAGGCATTTAGGAAGATTTTACAGTGAGTAAAATGAGGGGTAATGAGCAATGACCTCAAAGCCTGACCACGTAGGCAGGAGACTGCTCCATGGCTCACCATATCTGTATACCTGTCAGTTAAGACAAGGGGCTTATTTTAGTTTAATTCACATTTAAGGAAGGACTGAAATAGAGGAAAACCACTTCCCAAAAATTCTAGACAGACTTGCTTGTATAATCACTGTGAAGTATGAACTGTCGACTTGCGTGAGTTTGTTAAGTATACTATTCTACAGGAAACGGTTAGCTACACACTGATACTTTTATCAAACGTTAAGAAGTATCCATGGTACTACAACACAAAGAGGAAATTATTAATGATTAAATGTATTTGAAGGAATCCATGTGAAATTTTTTATAAAGTGTACTAATGATACAATTTTGTTAAAATGAGACAGGAAGACTAAAGGCCATGTCTAAAATCAGACAGTGATTTCATAATTCCTCCAGAATGTGGGTTTTGAGCAAGTTTCTCATTTGATCAGGAGCTGGGCTGACTGATTTCAAAGTCTTTCCCCGGTTTCTCACACAGACTCAAGTGACTTGAGGGCACTTCAAATTCTCAGCTCTCGAGTCTATACCTATGAGTTTCTGTATATCTCAGCCGTATCTTGTTCACGTGTAAAATATTAATTCTCTGCTTAGAGGGCTCCTAAGAGCTCCTGAGTGGGGCCAGAAGGAAAGGGACATTAGCAACGTACAAAAGTAGTTATTGGGTTTTGTACAGCCTGTCACTTTGCCGAATCAGACTTTTAAGCACACCGGAAGCGTCTAAGAGAGTGGTATAGCTTTCTCCTGTGTTCTTCCTTCCTTCTGTTTCAGTGTTTGGGGGACTTACAGACAAGAAGTGGCGTCTAGTACTGGGGGCTTCGGCTTAGTCGGGGGATGGGCACTGACCTCTTAGGGTACACTCAGAGAGCTCACTGATGGTCATAGCTCATAGAGATTTTACTCCCTCTTCAGTATCTGAGGGCTTGGGAAGAGCTAATTAGCGGATGTGAATCCTGGCTTCTACCTAAGCATCTTCTGTCCTGAATGAGCTGAAATTCCAACACTGCAGGAGTCCTTGTGGTGGGATCAGTGAGCCTGGGGCCTGCTGCTGCTTCCTCTCATCTCTTCCACAGAACCCTGCTTATAAAATTTGATTTCAGCCACCCAGAATTCAGATTTTGAAATCAGTTCCTTTCAATTGCCTGAGAGATCTCCCTACCAGTGAGGAAGATGGAGTTTGCCATATGGACTGAAGATCAAGGACTGATTTATTATCACACACATTTAGAAGAGCTCAACTGATCTTAAAGGTAATTGTACCTCTAAAAATGCATGTGATAAGATGAATGTTTGAAAAGAGGGTGGTCTACAGCCATGACTCAGTGGTTAAGAACAGTGCTAGTCTTGCAGAGGACCTGAGGTCAATTTCCAGCATCCTTGTTGAGTGGCTCACTCAGGGCCTCCAAATCCCTCTTGTGGACTCTGTGGGCACCACATGCATATACACAAATCACACAGACACACAATGAAAAATAAAAATAGACCTTAGGAAAAACATAAACAAAACCCTCATACTGAAGGCACTACTCTTTGCCTACTGCCGCTAGCTTTTATACAGGATGGCCCGGACATCACATGCATTGATGTCTTCTCTGTGACATTTTTGTTTCCTAAGCCTTCTCCCTCCACAGCAATTTGAATTGTTTAGCTTTCTCTTGAAGGGGGTCAAAAGTGAAACAAACAATGCTGCTCCAATTCGAGAAGACAAATCCAAAAATGAAAACATCCCATCTCTCTTAGGGTTCTGTTTGAGGTCTCTTTCATCTAGGATTCGCTTATGCTAACCTGAGGCCTGTGGTCTTATTTAGTATCAGCCGGTAATAAAGAGCCCTTCAGCTAAACATGGTCGTATCCCTCTATTAACTGCAGCTCCTGAAGTAGTCATTGAGGGAAGGGGAGTCAGAACCCTTCAATGTCAAGGCGTTTAGAGGCACTCTAGCTTCAATCAAGATGCACGGCGCTAAGTGCCTGCTTTCATTTACATGAAATATTCATACGGCATTCCGTTTTGCTTTTCTCTCTCTCCTAATCATCACTTTTCGGAAGAAGCTACAATCATCTCAGTTAGGGGAGGGTGTTATGGGATGGGCTGTACCTTTCAAAGTCAGGCTTCCTGCAGATAGCTAGTTCTGTAATGAGGCAGCAGACTGCATAGACCGCCAAAGGTCTCCCTCACAGAGGCTGGCCTTGTTATCATGTACTATTCATCTTCAAGTATACAACTTAGTGCAAATGAAAGTAATTAATTAACCACAACAAACCTGTCAAAAAGCCATTTAGGATTTTGACAGAAAAAAAATTTAACATTTGCTTTAAGCAGAAAACAAAAATCATAAACCTCAGGAAACTCAAAAGCAGTTGTATATGCATGAGTGTCACCATCACCGCTGTCCTTTAATTATGTGATAAGCAGCACTGAAATTAATTTCCAGTGCTTTTGACTTACATTAATTGTATGACACGTTGTAGAGTTGATACAAGTCTTAAAACATACCAGGGCGAGAAAAATGTGTCCTCTATAAATCATTTCTTTCTTCCTTCTCTTTCTTCCTTCCCTGTGCCCCTCTCTCTCGACCTCCCTCTCTTTCCTCTTGTTACTCTACTTTGTTATTTCTTCTCTCTTTCCCAAATAGCGATTTAGTTGTTTATTCAGTTCTTTCCCCTTAAATCCTCCACTGGACCCAGATGGCGTTCGCCGAATTCAGCTCTTTGGAGTGGAGCACCAAGAACACGCCTGTCTGTTTTCATTCGAAGCCTTTCCCACTTGCAGTTGCTTCTAGGAGGTGTAGGAAATGGTTAATCATTTGTGTAGGAATTCTGGCCCATTATTGCAGATATTCAAATGTCTTTTCAAAGCTTTTCCTGCACTTTATTTATTTCTCTTTCACTATGCAGATTTGACTGTGACACAAGGAGATAGAAGAGTTGGTCTTTGCTTGTGGGAATATCCTCTGCAAATGAATTTTTACATTAAATGAGAAATGTCAGGTTAATCATTAACGTCTAATGAAAGTGAGAGTAAACGTGTAATGTTTTCGCTTAGAGTGCTGCATTTTTAACAGACGGCAGCTCATAATGGTGCGTACTGGAGAGGCACTCATTTTTAAAGTTAGAAATGTTAATGGCCCCGAAACAGTTAGTTTTTCATGTCCATTTACCCCTTCAGCCTATATAAACTGAAGAAGCAGCCTGAGTGGTCAGAGATCAGTGCCTCCCACTTCGGTAGTTTTCTACTTTAGAACATAATACAAAATCAGAGCAGCTCACCCAAATTAAAAATAAACATCCAAATGGGAAAGCCCTGAAAACATTTTCACACCTTACTTCTGTCTGTATGTGTTTTAACACACAATTTAAAGCATGTTTAATTACTCCCTGACCCACTTACAATCTTTTTAAGCTATAACCTTCTCTAAATAAGACAAAATACCTTAAAGATCATGTTTTAAGAGGGAAAGAATTCAAGTGATTTGTGATCCCATGGCTTGGTGTGGGTAAAATGAAGAAAGCAGAAGCATTTCAGGTCCACGATCTTTAGTGACTTAAATAAAGGAACAACCACATTTAATTACAGAGGAAGCACAGCTGTGATGTTTTTCCTTGGTGAATTAAATACCACGGAGAAAGCCTTAGGAAAGGATGCGCACTTTTTCCAAGGCCTCTGTGAACTTTGCCATGAGGGCGCAGGGAAAGAGTTTTCATACATTGTCAGAATCACACCTTGCCAAGTAATCAACACTGGTCAATAAACACGTGAAGCGCACACCGAGAGGGTTAGATACCACCATCTTCACATAATTTTAGCTTCAAATGTTACTTTCTGGCTTCGTAGTTTTGCTTACTCCAGATGAGAGCTCCCCCTTCTCTTTGATATTTAGAGTTGCTAACAACTTGAAGTTGTTTAATCTTTGTTTTTGCTTTGAAAATCCTTTATTTAAGAAGAAAAAAATAATAAAGATATTTCAAACAGTGGTCAGCACAGACTGTAATTCGGGATAAAAGATACTGGTGCTTGGAATATCAAGAAAATACTGTGAGATTAAAGATCTAAAATATTAAACATTCAAATGCAAGTAATAATTCTAGATCAAGCACTTTCCACATATTAAGAAACTACTGTATGTGTTAATGCCACGGGTTCTACCTATCCTGAATGTATCCCAAGGCTTCCAGAGCAGTGGAATGGTAGGGTTTTGTGAAACTACACCATAAATGGTACCCTGCATTGTCCCCTTGTCTACATGTAACTGTTAGGGTTAATCCGCTTCTGCCCTGGCTTGACAGTCTTGTGCATGTACTTAACAAACACGAAACAGGGTCTTGTCCCTTCTCCCAAACCCTTACAAAAAGTATGTTGGCTCAGATTTCAAGATTTACTCTTAAAACCTGCTAAAGTTTGAGGGGTTTGAGTCAGATGTAACCATCCTACCTGTGGGGTACCTTTAATCCCTGTGAGTAGTGGGACTCTCCTTACACGGCTAGCTTTTGATCTGATGACAATGGTTTTGATGCAACTCTCCACGCAGACATGAAAGAATGGGCTTTCTCTTGTTCTGTTTCCTAGAGGACTCACAATAGGAAAGACTCTGGGCTCTAAAGTTAGGGCTGGGCTCGTGGAAGCAAATTTTCCTGCAAAAGAGGGGCCAGGGGTGATCATTTCTGCTACAGTCTCACCACAAAGCAGAGAACGGCGACAAAAAGAATGTTTAAAAAATAAGCTGGTTAGTTTGTGTGAACATTGCTCGGTGTTGGCTTGAATTAGGACCTGATGTCAAGACAGGAATAGCTATAACTATGGAAAGTTGGATTTCCATACAAGACATCCTTGAAGCTGACTAAAATGTAATGATCATTTTTATTTCAAATTGCCATCATTCTAGCCATGCAGTCACCGTAGGGAGCCTTTTGTCCCTAATCCTTATTTCTTCTTTATAAGAAACATCTTTTTGTATTGCTTCTTTCTTTAAAAATATAGCTTTATTGATTTATAACTTACATGCCATAAAATCCAGCCATTTTAATCACACAGTTCAACGAGGGTTCATAACTTACAGAGTCGAGCACCTCTCCTTACAATGTAATTTTGAAGCATTTTTGCTACCTCCACCCTCCCCCCCAAAAAAACCCCAAAAACCCTCGAGCATTTTGAATGAGTTCATCTTCCTGCTACATGCTTCGGACAAGCTCTTCTCTCCACTATTACTGGATCTGGAGAGTTCAAATAAGAGGTTGTAAAATGTATTCTTTGTGTTTGTTTTTACATCAGTACACATCTGGGATTCATCTGTGTGGTAGCATGTATCTGCTATTGATTTCTTTTCCTTGCTGAGTTGTCCTCCCTTATATGGACATACCACATTGGCTTATCCATCCACCGTCCACCGGCTGACAGGCATCAGGATAGTGTATGCTTTTGGCGATTAGGAATAACAAGGTTATTCATGTTCTACGAAGAGCACTAGTAGCTTTAATTGTATACACAGTGAAGATGGACTTAGTTTTAGTAAACAGAACAACGCCATTTCAGGCCTAGTTGCAAAGGCAGATAAATAAACCGTGGAAGTGTTTGTTTGCAGTACAAGACAGATCTCATCATAGGTGATGGTGTGATTTTCCCATTCTTCTGAAGGAATTTCCAAAGGGCAATTACCAATGTATTTTGAATAATAGCAGCATCTTTACCACTTTATTATTTTCTCTAAGGATGAAATCTGTTGTGTTCATTTTAAAAAACAAGTCTTCCCTTGTTTAGTCTTGTCTTGGAGTATTTCATCCTTTCCACATCACAGCCCAAAGAACAATGCTTATTCTGTACTTGGATAGGAACCCTGAGATATACCAAGTATTATTCAAACAAAAGAATGCTAAGTGCCCAATTTAAAAATACAAAAATAAATGCTAGGGATGTGTTTCTGGGGAGATGGCCCAGTGTGCAAGAGTGCCTGCTAACAAGCATGGGAA